>NC_057824.1:11454408-12086760 GCF_910594005.1 Cervus elaphus | reverse complement strand
CGGATGTCCCTGCAGTGACTTGAATGCAGGCTCGTCTTGCATCTCCCAAGATGAAAGGATGTGTGAATCCCCTGTGGAGACCACAGAGAAAGACCTAGTTCCCCACCTCATCGCGACCGGAGGCCTCACATCCTTTGAAAACTCCAGAGGTACGCGGAGATCAGTGCCTCCAAAGGAGACGATGCCTGACTCCTCGTGAAACTTGATAGGAGTCCCAGGATTCCTGTGGCACGTGGAAAGGGACCCTTGGTCTCCCGCCTCAGCTGGAGAGGCGTCCCAATTGCCCTGCCAAGCCTCGAGGAGAATCCCGAGTTGTCCCTCGCAACTAGGCAGGAGTCCTGACGTCGCTGAACAAACACGTGGGTGGAAGGACCAGCCCCGTCGTAACTCGAGAATTTACCCCAGGTTCCCGCCGCAACTCGAGAAAAACCATGTGACTTCCCCCTCGCCACGAGATGAGGCCCGATTCCCCTGCACTGCGTGCAGAGCAATTCCGTGTTGCACATCACCCATGAAAGGAGCCTCGATTTCCTTGATGGCACTCCAGAGAAACCTCAAGAACACTGTTTCAAGGCTAGAGGGATCCTGAGGTCACTGTAGCCACACGAAAGAGTTCCGTGGACCAAAAATCAACACGAGATGAGAAATTAGTCCCTGGTTTCGACTCCAGAGGAAACCACCTTATCACAAGCACCTCAAGAGGAGGCTTCTCTCAGCTCTAGGTATGTGAGAGGGACCCTGAGTTTGCGGCCTCAAATGGAATGGACACCGCGATGCCCTGGCTCGAAATAAGGCCGGATATCCCTGCAGTGACTTGAGTGCAGGCTCGTCTTGCATCTCCCAAGACGAAAGGATGTCTGAATCCCCTGTGGAGACCACAGAGAAAGACCTAGTTCCCCACCTCATCCTGACCGGAGGCCTCACATCCTTTGAAAACTCCAGAGGTACGCGGAGATCAGTGCCTCCAAAGGAGACGATGCCTGACTCCTCGTGAAACTTGATAGGAGTACCAGGATTCCTGTGGCACGTGGAAAGGGACCCTTGGTCTCCCGCCTCAGCTGGAGAGCATCCCAATTGCCCTGCCAAGCCTCGAGGAGAATCCCGAGTTGTCCCTCGCAACTAGGCAGGAGTCCTGAAGTCGCTGAAGAAACACGTGTGTGGAAGGGCCATCCCGGTCGTAACTCGAGAATATACCCCAGGTTCCCGCCGCAACTCGAGAAAAGCCATGAGATTTCCCCCTCCCCGCGAGATGAGGCCTGATTCCCCTGCACTGCATGCAGAGCAATTCCGTGTTGCACATCACACATGACAGGAGCCTTGATTTCCTTGATGGCACTCCAAAGAAACCCCAAGAACACTGTTTCAAGGCTAGAGGGATCCTGAGGTCACTGTAGCAACACGAAAGAGCTCCGTGGACCAAAAATCAACTCGAGATGAGAGGTTAGTCCCTGGCTTCGACTCCAGAGGAATACCACCTTACCACAAGCACCTCAAGAGGAGGCTTCTCTCAACTCTAGATATGTGAGAGAGACTCTGAGTTTGCGGCCTCAAATGGAATGGACACTGCGATGCTCTGACTCGAAATAAGGCCGGATATCCCTGCAGTGACTTGAATGCAGGCTCGTCTTGCATCTCCCAAGACGAAAGGATGTCTGAATCCCCAGTGGAGACCACAGAGAACGACCTAGTTCCTCACCTCATCGCGACCGGAGGCCTCACATCCTTTGAAAACTCCAGAGGTAGGCGGAGATCAGTGCCTCCAAAGGAGATGATGCCTGACTCCTCGTGAAACTTGATAGGAGTCCCAGGAATCCTGTGGCACGTGGAAATGGAGCCTTGGTCTCGCGCCTCAGCTGGAGAGGCGTTCCAATTGCCCTGCCAAGCCTCGAGGAGAATTCAGAGTTGTCCCTCGCAACTATGCAGGAGTCCTGACGTCGCTGAAGAAACACGTGGGTGGAAGGGCCATCCCCGTCGTAACTCGAGAATATACTCCAGGTTCAAGCTGCAACTCGAGAAAAACCATGAGACTTCCCCCTCGCCACGAGATGAGGCCCGATTCCCCTGCACTGCGTGCAGAGCAATTCCGTGTTGCACATCACACTTGAAAGGAGCCTTGATTTCCTTGATGGCACTCCAGAGAAACCCCAAGAACACTGTTTCAAGGCTAGAGGGATCCTGAGGTCACTGTAGCAACACGAAAGAGCTCCGTGGACCAAAAATCAACTCGAGATGAGAGGTTAGTCCCTGGCTTCGACTCCAGAGGAATACCACCTTACCACAAGCACCTCAAGAGGAGGCTTCTCTCAGTTCTAGGTATGTGAGAGGGACCCTGAGTTTGCGGCCTCAAGTGGAATGGACACCGCGATGCCCTGACTCGAAATAAGGCCGGATATCCCTGCAGTGACTTGAATGCAGGCTCGTCTTGCATCTCCCAAGACGAAAGGATGTCTGAATCCCCTGTGGAGACCACAGAGAAAGACCTAGTTCCCCACCTCATCGCGACCGGAGGCCTCACATCCTTTGAAAACTCCAGAGGTAAGCGGAGATCAGTGCCTCCAAAGGAGACGATGCCTGACTCCTCGTGAAACTTGATAGGAGTCCCAGGATTCCTGTGGCACATTTAAAGGGATCCTTGGTCTCCCGCTCAGCTGGAGAGGCATCCCAATTGCCCTTCCAAGCCTCGAGGAGAATCCCGAGTTGTCCCTCGCAACTAGGCAGGAGTCCTGACGTCGCTGAAGAAACACGTGTGTGGAAGGGCCATCCTCGTCTTAACTCGAGAATATACCCCAGGTTCCCGCCGCAACTCGAGAAAAACCATGAGACTTCCCCCTCGCCGAGAGATGAGGCCCAATTCCCCTACACTGCGTGCAGAGCAATTCCGTGTTGCACATCACACATGAAAGGAGCCTTGATTTCCTTGATGGCACTCCAGAGAAACCCCAAGAACACTGTTTCCAGGCTAGAGGGATCCTGAGGTCACTGTAGCAACACGAAAGAGCTCCGTGGACGAAAAATCAACTCGAGATGAGAGGTTAGTCCCTGGCTTCGACTCCAGAGGAATACCACCTTACCACAAGCACCTCAAGAGGAGGCTTCTCTCAGCTCTAGGTATGTGAGAGGGACCCTGAGTTTGCGGCCTCAAGTGAAATGGACCCCGCGATGCCCTGGCTCGAAATAAGGCCGGATATCCCTGCAGTGACTTGAATGCAGGCTCGTCTTGCATCTCCCAAGACGAAAGGATGTCGGAATCCCCTGTGGAGACCACAGAGAAAGACCTAGTTCCCCACCTCATCGCGACCGGAGGCCTCACATCCTTTGAAAACTCCAGAGGTACGCGGAGATCAGTGCCTCCAAAGGAGATGATGCCTGACTCCTCGTGAAACTTGATAGGAGTCCCAGGATTCCTGTGGCACGTGGAATTGGAGCCTTGGTCTCCCGCCTCAGCTGGAGAGGCGTCCCAATTGCCCTGCCAAGCCACGAGGAGAATCCCGAGTTGTCCCTCGCAACTAGGCAGGAGTCCTGACGTCACTGAACAAACACGTGGGTGGAAGGACCATCCCCGTCGGAACTCGAGAATATACCCCAGGTTCCCGCCGCAACTCGAGAAAAACCATGAGACTTCCCCCTCGCCGGGAGATGAGGCCAGATTCCCCTGCACTGTGTGCAGAGCAATTCCGTGTTGCACATCACACATGAAAGGAGCCTTGATTTCCTTGATGGCACTCCAGAGAAACCCCAAGAACACTGTTTCAAGGCTAGAGGGATCCTGAGGTCACTGTAGCAACACGAAAGAGCTCCGTGGAACAAAAATCAACTCGAGATGAGAGGTTAGTCCCTGGCTTCGACTCCAGAGGAATACCACCTTACCACAAGCACCTCAAGAGGAGGCTTCTCTCAGCTCTAGGTATGTGAGAGGGACCCTGAGTTTGCGGCCTCAAATGGAATGGACACCGCGATGCTCTGACTCGAAATAAGGCCGGATATCCCTGCAGTGACTTGAATGCAGGCTCGTCTTGCATCTCCCAAGATGAAAGGATGTCTGAATCCCCTGTGGAGACCACAGAGAAAGACCTAGTTCTCCACCTCATGGCGACCGGAGACCTCACATCCTTTGAAAACTCCAGAGGTACGCGGAGATCAGTGCCTCCAAAGGAGACGATGCCTGACTCCTCGTGAAACTTGATAGGAGTTCCAGGATTCCTGTGGCACGTGGAAAGGGACCCTTGGTCTCCCGCCTCAGCTGGAGAGGCGTCCCAATTGCCCTGCCAAGCCTCGAGGAGAATCCGGAGTTTTCCCTCGCAACTATGCAGGAGTCCTGACGTCGCTGAAGAAACACGTTTGTGGAAGGGCCATCCCCGTCGTAACTCGAGAATATACCCCATGTTCCCGCAGTAACTCGAGAAAAACCATGAGACTTCCCCCTCCCCGCGAGATGAGGCCTGATTCCCCTGCACTGCGTGCAGAGCAATTCCGTGTTGCACATCACACATGAAAGGAGCCTTGATTTCCTTAATGGCACTCCAGAGAAGCCCCAAGAACACTGTTTCAAGGCTAGAGGGATCCTGAGGTCACTGTAGCAACACGAAAGAGCTCTATGGACGAAAAATCAACTCGAGATGAGAGGTTAGTCCCTGGCTTCGAGTCCAGAGGAATACCACCTTACCACAAGCACCTCAAGAAGAGGCTTCTCTCAGCTCTAGGTATGTGAGAGGGACCCTGATTTTGCGGCCTCAAGTGGAATGGACACTGCGATGCCCTGACTCGAAATAAGGCCGGAAATCCCTGCAGTGACTTGAATGCAGGCTCGTCTTGCATCTCCCAAGACGAAAGGATGTCTGAATCCCCTGTGGAGACCACAGAGAAAGACCTAGTTCCCCACCGCATCGCGACCGGAGGCCTCACATCCTGTGAAAACTCCAGAGGTACGCGGAGATCAGTGCCTCCAAAGGAGACGATGCCTGACTCCTCGTGAAACTTGATAGGAGTCCCAGGATTCCTGTGGCACGTGGAAAGGGACCCTTGGTTTCCCGCCTCAGCTAGAGAGGCGTCCCAATTGCCCTGCCAAGCCTCGAGGTGAATCCCGAGTTGTCCCTCGCAACTAGGCAGGAGTCCTACCGTCGCTGAACAAACACGTGTGTGGAAGGGCCATCCCCGTCGTAACTCGAGAATATACCCCAGGTTCCCGCCGCAACTCGAGAAAAACCAAGAGACTTCCCCCTCGCCACGAGATGAGGCCCGATTCCCCTGCACTGTGTGCAGAGCAATTCCGTGTTGCACATCACACATGAAAGGAGCCTTGATTTCCTTGATGGCACTCCAGAGAAACCCCAAGAACACTGTTTCAACGCTAGAGGGATCCTGAGGTCACTGTAGCAACACGAAAGAGCTCCGTGGACCAAAAATCAACTCGAGATGAGAGGTTAGTCCCTGGCTTCGACTCCAGAGGAATACCACCTTACCACAAGCACCTCAAGAGGAGGCTTCTCTCAACTCTAGGTATGTGAGAGGAACCCTGAGTTTGCGGCCACAAGTGGAATGGACACCGCGATGCCCTGACTCCAAATAATGCCGGATATCCCTGCAGTGACTTGAATGCAGGCTCGTCTTTCATCTCCCAAGACGAAAGGATGTCTGAATCCCCTGTGGAGACCACAGAGAAAGACCTAGTTCCCCACCTCATCGCGACCGGAGGCCTCACATCCTTTGAAATCTCCAGAGGTACGCGGAAATTAGTGCCTCCAAAGGAGACGATGCCTGACTCCTCGAGAATCTTGATAGGAGTTCCAGGATTACTGTGGCAGGTGGAAAGGGACCCTTGGTCTCCCGCCTCAGCTGGAGAGGCGTGCCAATTGCCCTGCCAAGCCTCGAGGAGAATCCCGAGTTGTCCCTCGCAACTAGGCAGGAGTCCTGTCGTCGCTGAACAAACACGTGGGTGGAAGGGCCATTCCCGTCGTAACTCGAGAATATACCCCAGGTTCCCGCCGCAACTCGAGAAAAACCATGAGACTTCCCCCTCGCCGAGAGATGAGGCCCGATTCCCCTACACTGCGTGCAGAGCAATTCCGTGTTGCACATCACACATGAAAGGAGCCTTGATTTCCTTGATGGCACTCCAGAGAAACCCCAAGAACACTGTTTCCAGGCTAGAGGGATCCTGAGGTCACTGTAGCAAAACGAAAGAGCTCCGTGGACGAAAAATCAACTCGAGATGAGAGGTTAGTCCCTGGCTTCGACTCCAGAGGAATACCACCTTACCACAAGCACCTCAAGAGGAGGCTTCTCCCAGCTCTAGGTATGTGAGAGGGACCCTGAGTTTGCGGCCTCAAGTGAAATGGACCCCGCGATGCCCTGGCTCGAAATAAGGCCGGATATCCCTGCAGTGACTTGAATGCAGGCTCGTCTTGCATCTCCCAAGACGAAAGGATGTCGGAATCCCCTGTGGAGACCACAGAGAAAGACCTGGTTCCCCACCTCATCGCGACCGGAGGTCTCACATCCTTTGAAAACTCCAGAGGTACGCGGAGATCAGTGCCTCCAAAGGAGATGATGCCTGACTCCTCGTGAAACTTGATAGGAGTCCCAGGATTCCTGTGGCACGTGGAATTGGAGCCTTGGTCTCCCGCCTCAGCTGGAGAGGCGTCCCAATTGCCCTGCCAAGCCACGAGGAGAATCCCGAGTTGTCCCTCGCAACTAGGCAGGAGTCCTGACGTCACTGAACAAACACGTGGGTGGAAGGGCCATCCCCGTCGGAACTCGAGAATATACCCCAGGTTCCCGCCGCAACTCGAGAAAAACCATGAGACTTCCCCCTCGCCGGGAGATGAGGCCAGATTCCCCTGCACTGTGTGCAGAGCAATTCCGTGCTGCACATCACACATGAAAGGAGCCTTGATTTCCTTGATGGCACTCCAGAGAAACCCCAAAAACACTGTTTCAAGGCTAGAGGGATCCTGAGGTCACTGTAGCAACACGAAAGAGCTCCGTGGAACAAAAATCAACTCGAGATGAGAGGTTAGTCCCTGGCTTCGACTCCAGAGGAATACCACCTTACCACAAGCACCTCAAGAGGAGGCTTCTCTCAGCTCTAGGTATGTGAGAGGGACCCTGAGTTTGCGGCCTCAAATGGAATGGACACCGCGATGCTCTGACTCGAAATAAGGCCGGATATCCCTGCAGTGACTTGAATGCAGGCTCGTCTTGCATCTCCCAAGATGAAAGGATGTCTGAATCCCCTGTGGAGACCACAGAGAAAGTCCTAGTTCACCACCTCATGGCGACCGGAGACCTCACATCCTTTGAAAACTCCAGAGGTACGAGGAGATCAGTGCCTCCAAAGGAGACGATGCCTGACTCCTCGTGAAACTTGATAGGAGTCCCAGGATTCCTGTGGCACGTGGAAAGGGACCCTTGGTCTCCCGCCTCAGCTGGAGAGGCGTCCCAATTGCCCTGCCAAGCCTCGAGGAGAATCCGGAGTTTTCCTTCGCAACTATGCAGGAGTCCTGACGTCGCTGAAGAAACACGTTTGTGGAATGGCCATCCCCGTCGTAACTCGAGAATATACCCCAGGTTCCCGCAGTAACTCGAGAAAAACCATGAGACTTCCCCCTACCCGCGAGATGAGGCCTGATTCCCCTGCACTGCGTGCAGAGCAATTCCGTGTTGCACATCACACATGAAAGGAGCCTTGATTTCCT
The DNA here is from genome assembly GCF_910594005.1 of Cervus elaphus. Taxonomy (NCBI): domain Eukaryota; kingdom Metazoa; phylum Chordata; class Mammalia; order Artiodactyla; family Cervidae; genus Cervus; species Cervus elaphus. The sequence continues at coordinate 12,079,066 of NC_057824.1, read as the reverse complement.
TGATGGCACTCCAGAGAAGCCCCAAGAACACTGTTTCAAGGCTAGAGGGATCCTGAGGTCACTGTAGCAACACGAAAGAGCTCTATGGACGAAAAATCAACTCGAGATGAGAGGTTAGTCCCTGGATTCGACTCCAGAGGAATACCACCTTACCACAAGCACCTCAAGAGGAGGCTTCTCTCAGCTCTAGGTATGTGAGAGGGACCCTGAGTTTGCGGCCTCAAATGGAATGAACACCGCGATGCTCTGACTCGAAATAAGGCCGGATATCCCTGCAGTGCCTTGAATGCAGGCTCGTCTTGCATCTCCCAAGACGAAAGGTTGTCTGAATCCCCTGTGGAGACCACAGAGAACGACCTAGTTCCCCACCTCATCGCGACCGTAGGCCTCACATCCTTTGAAAACTCCAGAGGTACGCGGAGATCAGTGCCTCCAAATGAGACGATGCCTGACTCCTCGTGAAACTTGATAGGAGTCCCAGGATTCCTGTGGCACGTTGAAATGGAGCCTTGGTCTCCCGCCTCAGCTGGAGAGGCGTCCCAATTGCCCTGCCAAGCCTCGAGGAGAATCCCGAGTTGTCCCTCGCAACTATGCAGGAGTCCTGACGTCGCTGAAGAAACACGTGTGTGGAAGGGCCATCCCCGTCGTAACTCGAGAATATACCCCAGGTTCCCGCTGCAACTCGAGAAAAACCATGAGACTTCCCCCTCGCCACGAGATGAGGCCCGATTCCCCTGCACTGCGTGCAGAACAATTCCGTGTTGCACATCACACTTGAAAGGAGCCTTGATTTCCTTGATGGCACTCCAGAGAAACCCCACGAACACTGTTTCAAGGCTAGAGGGATCCTGAGGTCACTGTAGCAACACGAAAGAGCTCCGTGGAACAAAAATCAACTCGAGATGAGAGGTTAGTCCCTGGCTTCGACTCCAGAGGAATACCACCTTACCACAAGAACCTCAAGAGGAGGCTTCTCTCAGTTCTAGGTATGTGAGAGGGACCCTGAGTTTGCGGCCTCAAGTGGAATGGACACCGCGATGCCCTGACTCGAAATAAGGCTGGATATCCCTGCAGTGACTTGAATGCCGGCTCGTCTTGCATCTCCCAAGACGAAAGGATGTCTGAATCCCCTGTGGAGACCACAGAGAAAGACCTAGTTCCCCACCTCATCGCGACCGGAGGCCTCACATCCTTTGAAAACTCCAGAGGTACGCGGAGATCAGTGCCTCCAAAGGAGACGATGCCTGACTCCTCGTGAAACTTGATAGGAGTCCCAGGATTTCTGTGGCACATGGAAAGGGACCCTTGGTCTCCCGCCTCAGCTGTAGAGGCATCCCAATTGCCCTTCCAAGCCTCGAGGAGAATCCTGAGTTGTCCCTCGCAACTAGGCAGGAGTCCTGACGTCGCTGAAGAAACACGTGTGTGGAAGGGCCGTCCTCGTCGTAACTCGAGAATATACCCCAGGTTCCCGCCGCAACTCGAGAAGAACCATGAGACTTCCCCCTCGCCGCGAGATGAGGCCCGATTCCCCTACACTGCGTGCAGAGCAATTCCGTGTTGCACATCACACATGAAAGGAGCCTTGATTTCCTTGATGGCACTCCAGAGAAACCCCAAGAACACTGTTTCCAGGCTAGAGGGATCCTGAGGTCACTGTAGCAACACGAAAGAGCTCCGTGGACGAAAAATCAACTCGAGATGAGAGGTTAGTCCCTGGCTTCGACTCCAGAGGAATACCACCTTACCACAAGCACCTCAAGAGGAGGCTTCTCTCAGCTCTAGGTATGTGAGAGGGACCCTGGGTTTGCGGCCTCAAGTGGAATGGACCCCGCGATGCCCTGGCTCGAAATAAGGCCGGATATCCCTGCAGTGACTTGAATGCAGGCTCGTCTTGCATCTCCCAAGATGAAAGGATGTCTGAATCCCCTGTGGAGACCACAGAGAAAGACCTAGTTCCCCACCTCACGCGACCGGAGGCCTCACATCCTTTGAAAATTCCAGAGGTACGCGGAGATCAGTGCCTCCAAAGGAGACGATGCCTGACTCCTCGTGAAACCTGATAGGTGTCCCAGGATTCCTGTGGCACATGGAAAGGGACCCTTGGTCTCCCGCCTCAGCTGGAGAGGCGTCCCAATTGCCCTGCAAAGCCTCGAGGAGAATCCCGAGTTGTCCCTCGCAACTAGGCAGGCGTCCTGACGTCGCTGAACAAACACGTGTATGGAAGGGCCATCCCCGTCATAACTCGAGAATATACCCTAGGATCCCGCCGCAACTCGAGAAAAACCATGAGACTTCCCCCTCGCCGCGAGATGAGGCTCGATTCTCCTGCACTGCATGCAGAGCAATTTCGTGTTGCACATCAAACATGAAAGGAGCCTTGATTTCCTTGATGGCACTCCAGAGAAACCCCAAGAACACTGTTTCAAGGCTAGATGGATCCTGAGGTTACTGTAGCAACACGAAAGAACTCCGTGGACCAAAAATCCACTCGAGATGAGAGGTTAGTCCATGGTTTCGAGTCCAGAGGAATACCACCTTACCACAAGCACCTCAAGAAGAGGCTTCTCTCAGCTCTAGGTATGTGAGAGGGACCCTGATTTTGCGGCCTCAAGTGGAATGGACACTGCGATGCCCTGACTCGAAATAAGGCCGGAAATCCCTGCAGTGACTTGAATGCAGGCTCGTCTTGCATCTCCCAAGACGAAAGGATGTCTGAATCCCCTGTGGAAACCACAGAGAAAGACCTAGTTCCCCACCTCATCGCGACCGGAGGCCTCACATCCTGTGAAAACTCCAGAGGTACGCGGAGATCAGTGCCTCCAAAGGAGACGATGCCTGACTCCTCGTGAAACTTGATAGGAGTCCCAGGATTCCTGTGGCACGTGGAAAGGGACCCTTGGTCTCCCGCCTCAGCTGGAGAGCATCCCAATTGCCCTGCCAAGCCTCGAGGAGAATCCCGAGTTGTCCCTCGCAACTAGGCAGGAGTCCTGAAGTCGCTGAAGAAACACGTGTGTGGAAGGGCCATCCCGGTCGTAACTCGAGAATATACCCCAGGTTCCCGCCGCAACTCGAGAAAAGCCATGAGATTTCCCCCTCCCCGCGAGATGAGGCCTGATTCCCCTGCACTGCATGCAGAGCAATTCCGTGTTGCACATCACACATGACAGGAGCCTTGATTTCCTTGATGGCACTCCAAAGAAACCCCAAGAACACTGTTTCAAGGCTAGAGGGATCCTGAGGTCACTGTAGCAACACGAAAGAGCTCCGTGGACCAAAAATCAACTCGAGATGAGAGGTTAGTCCCTGGCTTCGACTCCAGAGGAATACCACCTTACCACAAGCACCTCAAGAGGAGGCTTCTCTCAACTCTAGATATGTGAGAGAGACTCTGAGTTTGCGGCCTCAAATGGAATGGACACTGCGATGCTCTGACTCGAAATAAGGCCGGATATCCCTGCAGTGACTTGAATGCAGGCTCGTCTTGCATCTCCCAAGACGAAAGGATGTCTGAATCCCCAGTGGAGACCACAGAGAACGACCTAGTTCCTCACCTCATCGCGACCGGAGGCCTCACATCCTTTGAAAACTCCAGAGGTACGCGGAGATCAGTGCCTCCAAAGGAGATGATGCCTGACTCCTCGTGAAACTTGATAGGAGTCCCAGGAATCCTGTGGCACGTGGAAATGGAGCCTTGGTCTCGCGCCTCAGCTGGAGAGGCGTTCCAATTGCCCTGCCAAGCCTCGAAGAGAATCCAGAGTTGTCCCTCGCAACTATGCAGGAGTCCTGACGTCGGTGAAGAAACACGTGGGTGGAAGGGCCATCCCCGTCGTAACTCGAGAATATACTCCAGGTTCCCGCTGCAACTCGAGAAAAACCATGAGACTTCCCCCTCGCCACGAGATGAGGCCCGATTCCCCTGCACTGCGTGCAGAGCAATTCCGTGTTGCACATCACACTTGAAAGGAGCCTTGATTTCCTTGATGGCACTCCAGAGAAACCCCAAGAACACTGTTTCAAGGCTAGAGGGATCCTGAGGTCACTGTAGCAACACGAAAGAGCTCCGTGGACCAAAAATCAACTCGAGATGAGAGGTTAGTCCCTGGCTTCGACTCCAGAGGAATACCACCTTACCACAAGCACCTCAAGAGGAGGCTTCTCTCAGTTCTAGGTATGTGAGAGGGACCCTGAGTTTGCGGCCTCAAGTGGAATGGACACCGCGATGCCCTGACTCGAAATAAGGCCGGATATCCCTGCAGTGACTTGAATGCAGGCTCGTCTTGCATCTCCCAAGACGAAAGGATGTCTGAATCCCCTGTGGAGACCACAGAGAAAGAACTAGTTCCCCACCTCATCGCGACCGGAGGCCTCACATCCTTTGAAAACTCCAGAGGTAAGCGGAGATCAGTGCCTCCAAAGGAGACGATGCCTGACTCCTCGTGAAACTTGATAGAAGTCCCTGGATTCCTGTGGCACATGGAAAGGGATCCTTGGTCTCCCGCTTAGCTGGAGAGGCATCCCAATTGCCCTTCCAAGCCTCGAGGAGAATCCCGAGTTGTCCCTCGCAACTAGGCAGGAGTCCTGACGTCGCTGAAGAAACACGTGTGTGGAAGGGCCATCCTCGTCTTAACTCGAGAATATACCCCAGGTTCCCGCCGCAACTCGAGAAAAACCATGAGACTTCCCCCTCGCCGAGAGATGAGGCCCGATTCCCCTACACTGCGTGCAGAGCAATTCCGTGTTGCACATCACACATGAAAGGAGCCTTGATTTCCTTGATGGCACTCCAGAGAAACCCCAAGAACACTGTTTCCAGGCTAGAGGGATCCTGAGGTCACTGTAGCAACACGAAAGAGCTCCGTGTACGAAAAATCAACTCGAGATGAGAGGTTAGTCCCTGGCTTCGACTCCAGAGGAATACCACCTTACCACAAGCACCTCAAGAGGAGGCTTCTCTCAGCTCTAGGTATGTGAGAGGGACCCTGAGTTTGCGGCCTCAAGTGAAATGGACCCCGCGATGCCCTGGCTCGAAATAAGGCCGGATATCCCTGCGGTGACTTGAATGCAGGCTCGTCGTGCATCTCCCAAGACGAAAGGATGTCGGAATCCCCTGTGGAGACCACAGAGAAAGACCTAGTTCCCCACCTCATCGCGACCGGAGGCCTCACATCCTTTGAAAACTCCAGAGGTACGCGGAGATCAGTGCCTCCAAAGGAGATGATGCCTGACTCCTCGTGAAACTTGATAGGAGTCCCAGGATTCCTGTGGCACGTGGAATTGGAGCCTTGGTCTCCCGCCTCAGCTGGAGAGGCGTCCCAATTGCCCTGCCAAGCCACGAGGAGAATCCCGAGTTGTCCCTCGCAACTAGGCAGGAGTCCTGACGTCACTGAACAAACACGTGGGTGGAAGGGCCATCCCCGTCGGAACTCGAGAATATACCCCAGGTTCCCGCCGCAACTCGAGAAAAACCATGAGACTTCCCCCTCGCCGGGAGATGAGGCCAGATTCCCCTGCACTGTGTGCAGAGCAATTCCGTGTTGCACATCACACATGAAAGGAGCCTTGATTTCCTTGATGGCACTCCAGAGAAACCCCAAGAACACTGTTTCAAGGCTAGAGGGATCCTGAGGTCACTGTAGCAACACGAAAGAGCTCCGTGGAACAAAAATCAACTCGAGATGAGAGGTTAGTCCCTGGCTTCGACTCCAGAGGAATACCACCTTACCACAAGCACCTCAAGAGGAGGCTTCTCTCAGCTCTAGGTATGTGAGAGGGACCCTGAGTTTGCGGCCTCAAATGGAATGGACACCGCGATGCTCTGACTCGAAATAAGGCCGGATATCCCTGCAGTGACTTGAATGCAGGCTCGTCTTGCATCTCCCAAGATGAAAGGATGTCTGAATCCCCTGTGGAGACCACAGAGAAAGACCTAGTTCTCCACCTCATGGCGACCGGAGACCTCACATCCTTTGAAAACTCCAGAGGTACGCGGAGATCAGTGCCTCCAAAGGAGACGATGCCTGACTCCTCGTGAAACTTGATAGGAGTCCCAGGATTCCTGTGGCACGTGGAAAGGGACCCTTGGTCTCCCGCCTCAGCTGGAGAGGCGTCCCAATTGCCCTGCCAAGCCTCGAGGAGAATCCGGAGTTTTCCCTCGCAACTATGCAGGAGTCCTGACGTCGCTGAAGAAACACGTTTGTGGAAGGGCCATCCCCGTCGTAACTCGAGAATATACCCCAGGTTCCCGCAGTAACTCGAGAAAAACCATGAGACTTCCCCCTCCCCGCGAGATGAGGCCTGATTCCCCTGCACTGCGTGCAGAGCAATTCCGTGTTGCACATCACACATGAAAGGAGCCTTGATTTCCTTAATGGCACTCCAGAGAAGCCCCAAGAACACTGTTTCAAGGCTAGAGGGATCCTGAGGTCACTGTAGCGACACGAAAGAGCTCTATGGACGAAAAATCAACTCGAGATGAGAGGTTAGTCCCTGGCTTCGACTCCAGAGGAATACCACCTTACCACAGGCACCTCAAGAAGAGGCTTCTCTCAGCTCTAGGTATGTGAGAGGGACCCTGATTTTGCGGCCTCAAGTGGAATGGACACTGCGATGCCCTGACTCGAAATAAGGCCGGAAATCCCTGCAGTGACTTGAATGCAGGCTCGTCTTGCATCTCCCAAGACAAAAGGATGTCTGAATCCCCTGTGAAGACCACAGAGAAAGACCTAGTTCCCCACCGCATCGCGACCGGAGGCCTCACATCCTGTGAAAACTCCAGAGGTACGCGGAGATCAGTGCCTCCAAAGGAGACGATGCCTGACTCCTCGTGAAACTTGATAGGAGTCCCAGGATTCCTGTGGCACGTGGAAAGGGACCCTTGGTTTCCCGCCTCAGCTAGAGAGGCGTCCCAATTGCCCTGCCAAGCCTCGAGGTGAATCCCGAGTTGTCCCTCGCAACTAGGCAGGAGTCCTACCGTCGCTGAACAAACACGTGTGTGGAAGGGCCATCCCCGTCGTAACTCGAGAATATACCCCAGGTTCCCGCCGCAACTCGAGAAAAACCAAGAGACTTCCCCCTCGCCGCGAGATGAGGCCCGATTCCCCTGCACTGTGTGCAGAGCAATTCCGTGTTGCACATCACACATGAAAGGAGCCTTGATTTCCTTGATGGCACTCCAGAGAAACCCCAAGAACACTGTTTCAACGCTAGAGGGATCCTGAGGTCACTGTAGCAACACGAAAGAGCTCCGTGGACCAAAAATCAACTCGAGATGAGAGGTTAGTCCCTGGCTTCGACTCCAGAGGAATACCACCTTACCACAAGCACCTCAAGAGGAGGCTTCTCTCAACTCTAGGTATGTGAGAGGAACCCTGAGTTTGCGGCCTCAAATGGAATGGACACCGCGATGCCCTGACTCGAAATAATGCCGGATATCCCTGCAGTGACTTGAATGCAGGCTCGTCTTTCATCTCCCAAGACGAAAGGATGTCTGAATCCCCTGTGGAGACCACAGAGAAAGACCTAGTTCCCCACCTCATCGCGACCGGAGGCCTCACATCCTTTGAAATCTCCAGAGGTACGCGGAAATTAGTGCCTCCAAAGGAGACGATGCCTGACTCCTCGAGAATCTTGATAGGAGTTCCAGGATTACTGTGGCAGGTGGAAAGGGACCCTTGGTCTCCCGCCTCAGCTGGAGAGGCGTGCCAATTGCCCTGCCAAGCCTCGAGGAGAATCCCGAGTTGTCCCTCGCAACTAGGCAGGAGTCCTGTCGTCGCTGAACAAACACGTGGGTGGAAGGGCCATTCCCGTCGTAACTCGAGAATATACCCCAGGTTCCCGCCGCAACTCGAGAAAAACCATGAGACTTCCCCCTCGCCGAGAGATGAGGCCCGATTCCCCTACACTGCGTGCAGAGCAATTCCGTGTTGCACATCACACATGAAAGGAGCCTTGATTTCCTTGATGGCACTCCAGAGAAACCCCAAGAACACTGTTTCCAGGCTAGAGGGATCCTGAGGTCACTGTAGCAAAACGAAAGAGCTCCGTGGACGAAAAATCAACTCGAGATGAGAGGGTAGTCCCTGGCTTCGACTCCAGAGGAATACCACCTTACCACAAGCACCTCAAGAGGAGGCTTCTCCCAGCTCTAGGTATGTGAGAGGGACCCTGAGTTTGCGGCCTCAAGTGAAATGGACCCCGCGATGCCCTGGCTCGAAATAAGGCCGGATATCCCTGCAGTGACTTGAATGCAGGCTCGTCTTGCATCTCCCAAGACGAAAGGATGTCGGAATCCCCTGTGGAGACCACAGAGAAAGACCTAGTTCCCCACCTCATCGCGACCGGAGGCCTCACATCCTTTGAAAACTCCAGAGGTACGCGGAGATCAGTGCCTCCAAAGGAGATGATGCCTGACTCCTCGTGAAACTTGATGGGAGTCCCAGGATTCCTGTGGCACGTGGAATTGGAGCCTTGGTCTCCCGCCTCAGCTGGAGAGGCGTCCCAATTGCCCTGCCAAGCCACGAGGAGAATCCCGAGTTGTCCCTCGCAACTAGGCAGGAGTCCTGACGTCACTGAACAAACACGTGGGTGGAAGGGCCATCCCCGTCGTAACTCGAGAATATACCCCAGGTTCCCGCCACAACTCGAGAAAAACCATGAGACTTCCCCCTCGCCGGGAGATGAGGCCAGATTCCCCTGCACTGTGTGCAGAGCAATTCCGTGCTGCACATCACACATGAAAGGAGCCTTGATTTCCTTGATGGCACTCCAGAGAAACCCCAAGAACACTGTTTCAAGGCTAGAGGGATCCTGAGGTCACTGTAGCAACACGAAAGAGCTCCGTGGAACAAAAATCAACTCGAGATGAGAGGTTAGTCCCTGGCTTCGACTCCAGAGGAATACCACCTTACCACAAGCACCTCAAGAGGAGGCTTCTCTCAGCTCTAGGTATGTGAGAGGGACCCTGAGTTTGTGGCCTCAAATGGAATGGACACCGCGATGCTCTGACTCGAAATAAGGCCGGATATCCCTGCAGTGACTTGAATGCAGGCTCGTCTTGCATCTCCCAAGATGAAAGGATGTCTGAATCCCCTGTGGAGACCACAGAGAAAGTCCTAGTTCACCACCTCATGGCGACCGGAGACCTCACATCCTTTGAAAACTCCAGAGGTACGCGGAGATCAGTGCCTCCAAAGGAGACGATGCCTGACTCCTCGTGAAACTTGATAGGAGTCCCAGGATTCCTGTGGCACGTGGAAAGGGACCCTTGGTCTCCCGCCTCAGCTGGAGAGGCGTCCCAATTGCCCTGCCAAGCCTCGAGGAGAATCCGGAGTTTTCCCTCGCAACTATGCAGGAGTCCTGACGTCGCTGAAGAAACACGTTTGTGGAAGGGCCATCCCTGTCGTAACTCGAGAATATACCCCAGGTTCCCGCAGTAACTCGAGAAAAACCATGAGACTTCCCCCTCCCCGCGAGATGAGGCCTGATTCCCCTGCACTGCATGCAGAGCAATTCCGTGTTGCACATCACACATGAAAGGAGCCTTGATTTCCTTGATGGCACTCCAGAGAAGCCCCAAGAACACTGTTTCAAGGCTAGAGGGATCCTGAGGTCACTGTAGCAACACGAAAGAGCTCTATGGACGAAAAATCAACTCGAGATGAGAGGTTAGTCCCTGGATTCGACTCCAGAGGAATACTACCTTACCACAAGCACCTCAAGAGGAGGCTTCTCTCAGCTCTAGGTATGTGAGAGGGACCCTGAGTTTGCGGCCTCAAATGGAATGGACACCGCGATGCTCTGACTCGAAATAAGGCCGGATATCCCTGCAGTGACTTGAATGCAGGCTCGTCTTGCATCTCCCAAGACGAAAGGATGTCTGAATCCCCTGTGGAGGCCACAGAGAACGACCTAGTTCCCCACCTCATCGCGACCGTAGGCCTCACATCCTTTGAAAACTCCAGAGGTACGCGGAGATCAGTGCCTCCAAAGGAGACGATGCCTGACTCCTCGTGAAACTTGATAGGAGTCCCAGGATTCCTGTGGCACGTTGAAATGGAGCCTTGGTCTCGCGCCTCAGCTGGAGAGGCGTTCCAATTGCCCTGCCAAGCCTCGAGGAGAATCCCGAGTTGTCCCTCGCAACTATGCAGGAGTCCTGACGTCGCTGAAGAAACACGTGTGAGGAAGGGCCATCCCCGTCGTAACTCGAGAATATACTCCAGGTTCCCGCTGCAACTCGAGAAAAACCATGAGACTTCCCCCTCGCCACGAGATGAGGCCCGATTCCCCTGCACTGCATGCAGAGCAATTCCGTGTTGCACATCACACTTGAAAGGAGCCTTGATTTCCTTGATGGCACTCCAGAGAAACCCCACGAACACTGTTTCAAGGCTAGAGGGATCCTGAGGTCACTGTAGCAACACGAAAGAGCTCCGTGGAACAAAAATCAACTCGAGATGAGAGGGTAGTCCCTGGCTTCGACTCCAGAGGAATACCACCTTACCACAAGCACCTCAAGAGGAGGCTTCTCTCAGTTCTAGGTATGTGAGAGGGACCCTGAGTTTGCGGCCTCAAGTGGAATGGACACCGCGATGCCCTGACTCGAAATAAGGCCGGATATCCATGCAGTGACTTGAATGCCGGCTCGTCTTGCATCTCCCAAGACGAAAGGATGTCTGAATCCCCTGTGGAGACCACAGAGAAAGACCTAGTTCCCCACCTCATCGCGACCGGAGGCCTCACATCCTTTGAAAACTCCAGAGGTACGCGGAGATCAGTGCCTCCAAAGGAGACGATGCCTGACTCCTCGTGAAACTTGATAGGAGTCCCAGAATTCCTGTGGCACATGGAAAGGGACCCTTGGTCTCCCGCCTCAGCTGTAGAGGCATCCCAATTGCCCTTCCAAGCCTCGAGGAGAATCCTGAGTTGTCCCTCGCAACTAGGCAGGAGTCCTGACGTCGCTGAAGAAACACGTGTGTGGAAGGGCCATCCTCGTCGTAACTCGAGAATATACCCCAGGTTCCCGCCGCAACTCGAGAAGAACCATGAGACTTCCCCCTCGCCGCGAGATGAGGCCCGATTCCCCTACACTGCGTGCAGAGCAATTCCGTGTTGCACATCACACATGAAAGGAGCCTTGATTTCCTTGATGGCAATCCAGAGAAACCCCAAGAACACTGTTTCCAGGCTAGAGGGATCCTGAGGTCACTGTAGCAACACGAAAGAGCTCCGTGGACGAAAAATCAACTGGAGATGAGAGGTTAGTCCCTGGCTTCGACTCCAGAGGAATACCACCTTACCACAAGCACCTCAAGAGGAGGCTTCTCTCAGCTCTAGGTATGTGAGAGGGACCCTGAGTTTGCGGCCTCAAGTGGAATGGACCCCGCGATGCCCTGACGAGAAATAAGGCCGGATATCCCTGCAGTGACTTGAATGCAGGCTCGTCTTGCATCTCCCAAGATGAAAGGATGTCTGAATCCCCTGTGGAGACCACAGAGAAAGACCTAGTTCCCCACCTCACGCGACCGGAGGCCTCACATCCTTTGAAAATTCCAGAGGTACGCGGAGATCAGTGCCTCCAAAGGAGACGATGCCTGACTCCTCGTGAAACCTGATAGGTGTCCCAGGATTCCTGTGGCACATGGAAAGGGACCCTTGGTCTCCCGCCTCAGCTGGAGATGCGTCCCAATTGCCCTGCCAAGCCTCGAGGAGAATCCCGAGTTGTCCCTCGCAACTAGGCAGGCGTCCTGACGTCGCTGAACAAACACGTGTATGGAAGGGCCATCCCCGTCATAACTCGAGAATATACCCTAGGGTCCCGCCGCAACTCGAGAAAAACCATGAGACTTCCCCCTCGCCGCGAGATGAGGCTCGATTCTCCTGCACTGCATGCAGAGCAATTTCGTGTTGCACATCAAACATGAAAGGAGCCTTGATTTCCTTGATGGCACTCCAGAGAAACCCCAAGAACACTGTTTCAAGGCTAGAGGGATCCTGAGGTTACTGTAGCAACACGAAAGAACTCCGTGGACCAAAAATCCACTCGAGATGAGAGGTTAGTCCCTGGTTTCGAGTCCAGAGGAATACCACCTTACCACAAGCACCTCAAGAAGAGGCTTCTCTCAGCTCTAGGTATGTGAGAGGGACCCTGATTTTGCGGCCTCAAGTGGAATGGACACTGCGATGCCCTGACTCGAAATAAGGCCGGAAATCCCTGCAGTGACTTGAATGCAGGCTCGTCTTGCATCTCCCAAGACGAAAGGATGTCTGAATCCCCTGTGGAGACCACAGAGAAAGACCTAGTTCCCCACCTCATCGCGACCGGAGGCCTCACATCCTGTGAAAACTCCAGAGGTTCGCGGAGATCAGTGCCTCCAAAGGAGACGATGCCTGACTCCTCGTGAAACTTGATAGGAGTCCCAGGATTCCAGTGGCACGTGGAAAGGGACCCTTGGTCTCCCGCCTCAGCTGGAGAGGCGTCCCAATTGCCCTGCCAAGCCTCGAGGTGAATCCCGAGTTGTCCCTCGCAACTAGGCAGGAGTCCTGCCGTCGCTGAACAAACACGTGTGTGGAAGGGCCATCCCCGTCGTAACTCGAGAATATACCCCAGGTTCCCGCCGCAACTCGAGAAAAACCAAGAGACTTCCCCCTCGCCGCGAGATGAGGCCCGATTCCCCTGCACTGTGTGCAGAGCAATTCCGTGTTGCACATCACACATGAAAGGAGCCTTGATTTCCTTGATGGCACTCCAGAGAAACCCCAAGAACACTGTTTCAACGCTAGAGGGATCCTGAGGTCACTGTAGCAACACGAAAGAGCTCCGTGGACCAAAAATCAACTTGAGATGAGAGGTTAGTCCCTGGATTCGACTCCAGAGGAATACCACCTTACCACAAGCACCTCAAGAGGAGGCTTCTCTCAACTCTAGGTATGTGAGAGGGACCCTGAGTTTGCGGCCTCAAATGGAATGGACACCGCGATGCTCTGACTCGAAATAAGGCCGGATATCCCTGCAGTGACTTGAATGCAGGCTCGTCTTGCATCTCCCAAGATGAAAGGATGTCTGAATCCCCTGTGGAGACCACAGAGAAAGTCCTAGTTCACCACCTCATGGCGACCGGAGACCTCACATCCTTTGAAAACTCCAGAGGTACGCGGAGATCAGTGCCTCCAAAGGAGACGATGCCTGACTCCTCGTGAAACTTGATAGGAGTCCCAGGATTCCTGTGGCACGTGGAAAGGGACCCTTGGTCTCCCGCCTCAGCTGGAGAGGCGTCCCAATTGCCCTGCCAAGCCTCGAGGAGAATCCGGAGTTTTCCCTCGCAACTATGCAGGAGTCCTGACGTCGCTGAAGAAACACGTTTGTGGAAGGGCCATCCCTGTCGTAACTCGAGAATATACCCCAGGTTCCCGCAGTAACTCGAGAAAAACCATGAGACTTCCCCCTCCCCGCGAGATGAGGCCTGATTCCCCTGCACTGCATGCAGAGCAATTCCGTGTTGCACATCACACTTGAAAGGAGCCTTGATTTCCTTGATGGCACTCCAGAGAAGCCCCAAGAACACTGTTTCAAGGCTAGAGGGATCCTGAGGTCACTGTAGCAACACGAAAGAGCTCTATGGACGAAAAATCAACTGGAGATGAGAGGTTAGTCCCTGGTTTCGACTCCAGAGGAATACCACCTTACCACAAGCACCTCAAGAGGAGGCTTCTCTCAGCTCTAGGTATGTGAGAGGGACCCTGAGTTTGCGGCCTCAAATGGAATGGACACCGCGATGCTCTGACTCGAAATAAGGCCGGATATCCCTGCAGTGACTTGAATGCAGGCTCGTCTTGCATCTCCCAAGACGAAAGGATGTCTGAATCCCCTGTGGAGACCACAGAGAAAGACCTAGTTCCCCACCTCATCGCGACCGGAGGCCTCACATCCTTTGAAAACTCCAGAGGTACGCGGAGATCAGTGCCTCCAAAGGAGACGATGCCTGACTCCTCGTGAAACTTGATAGGAGTCCCAGGATTTCTGTGGCACATGGAAAGGGACCCTTGGTCTCCCGCCTCAGCTGTAGAGGCATCCCAATTGCCCTTCCAAGCCTCGAGGAGAATCCTGAGTTGTCCCTCGCAACTAGGCAGGAGTCCTGACGTCGCTGAAGAAACACGTGTGTGGAAGGGCCGTCCTCGTCGTAACTCGAGAATATACCCCAGGTTCCCGCCGCAACTCGAGAAGAACCATGAGACTTCCCCCTCGCCGCGAGATGAGGCCCGATTCCCCTACACTGCGTGCAGAGCAATTCCGTGTTGCACATCACACATGAAAGGAGCCTTGATTTCCTTGATGGCACTCCAGAGAAACCCCAAGAACACTGTTTCCAGGCTAGAGGGATCCTGAGGTCACTGTAGCAACACGAAAGAGCTCCGTGGACGAAAAATCAACTGGAGATGAGAGGTTAGTCCCTGGCTTCGACTCCAGAGGAATACCACCTTACCACAAGCACCTCAAGAGGAGGCTTCTCTCAGCTCTAGGTTATGTGAGAGGGACCCTGGGTTTGCGGCCTCAAGTGGAATGGACCCCCGCGATGCCCTGGCTCGAAATAAGGCCGGATATCCCTGCAGTGACTTGAATGCAGGCTCGTCTTGCATCTCCCAAGATGAAAGGATGTCTGAATCCCCTGTGGAGACCACAGAGAAAGACCTAGTTCCCCACCTCACGCGACCGGGAGGCCTCACATCCTTTGAAAATTCCAGAGGTACGCGGAGATCAGTGCCTCCAAAGGAGAACGATGCCTGACTCCTCGTGAAACCTGATAGGTGTCCCAGGATTCCTGTGGCACATGGAAAGGGACCCTTGGTCTCCCGCCTCAGCTGGAGAGGCGTCCCAATTGCCCTGCAAAGCCTCGAGGAGAATCCCGAGTTGTCCCTCGCAACTAGGCAGGGCGTCCTGACGTCGCTGAACAACACGTGTATGGAAGGGCCATCCCCCGTCATAACTCGAGAATATACCCTAGGATCCCGCCGCAACTCGAGAAAAACCATGAGACTTCCCCCTCGCCGCGAGATGAGGCTCGATTCTCCTGCACTGCATGCAGAGCAATTTCGTGTTGCACATCAAACATGAAAGGAGCCTTGATTTCCTTGATGGCACTCCAGAGAAACCCCAAGAACACTGTTTCAAGGCTAGAGGGATCCTGAGGTTACTGTAGCAACACGAAAGAACTCCGTGGACCAAAAATCCACTCGAGATGAGAGGTTAGTCCTTCGAGTCCAGAGGAATACCACCTTACCACAAGCACCTCAAGAAGAGGCTTCTCTCAGCTCTAGGTATGTGAGAGGGACCCTGATTTTGCGGCCTCAAGTGGAATGGACACTGCGATGCCCTGACTCGAAATAAGGCCGGAAATCCCTGCAGTGACTTGAATGCAGGCTCGTCTTGCATCTCCCAAGACGAAAGGATGTCTGAATCCCCTGTGGAAACCACAGAGAAAGACCTAGTTCCCCACCTCATCGCGACCGGAGGCCTCACATCCTGTGAAAACTCCAGAGGTACGCGGAGATCAGTGCCTCCAAAGGAGACGATGCCTGACTCCTCGTGAAACTTGATAGGAGTCCCAGGATTCCTGTGGCACGTGGAAAGGGACCCTTGGTCTCCCGCCTCAGCTGGAGAGCATCCCAATTGCCCTGCCAAGCCTCGAGGAGAATCCCGAGTTGTCCCTCGCAACTAGGCAGGAGTCCTGAAGTCGCTGAAGAAACACGTGTGTGGAAGGGCCATCCCGGTCGTAACTCGAGAATATACCCCAGGTTCCCGCCGCAACTCGAGAAAAGCCATGAGATTTCCCCCTCCCCGCGAGATGAGGCCTGATTCCCCTGCACTGCATGCAGAGCAATTCCGTGTTGCACATCACACATGACAGGAGCCTTGATTTCCTTGATGGCACTCCAAAGAAACCCCAAGAACACTGTTTCAAGGCTAGAGGGATCCTGAGGTCACTGTAGCAACACGAAAGAGCTCCGTGGACCAAAAATCAACTCGAGATGAGAGGTTAGTCCCTGGCTTCGACTCCAGAGGAATACCACCTTACCACAAGCACCTCAAGAGGAGGCTTCTCTCAACTCTAGATATGTGAGAGAGACTCTGAGTTTGCGGCCTCAAATGGAATGGACACTGCGATGCTCTGACTCGAAATAAGGCCGGATATCCCTGCAGTGACTTGAATGCAGGCTCGTCTTGCATCTCCCAAGATGAAAGGATGTCTGAATCCCCAGTGGAGACCACAGAGAACGACCTAGTTCCTCACCTCATCGCGACCGGAGGCCTCACATCCTTTGAAAACTCCAGAGGTACGCGGAGATCAGTGCCTCCAAAGGAGATGATGCCTGACTCCTCGTGAAACTTGATAGGAGTCCCAGGAATCCTGTGGCACGTGGAAATGGAGCCTTGGTCTCGCGCCTCAGCTGGAGAGGCGTCCCAATTGCCCTGCCAAGCCTCGAAGAGAATCCAGAGTTGTCCCTCGCAACTATGCAGGAGTCCTGACGTCGGTGAAGAAACACGTGGGTGGAAGGGCCATCCCCGTCGTAACTCGAGAATATACTCCAGGTTCCCGCTGCAACTCGAGAAAAACCATGAGACTTCCCCCTCGCCACGAGATGAGGCCCGATTCCCCTGCACTGCATGCAGAGCAATTCCGTGTTGCACATCACACTTGAAAGGAGCCTTGATTTCCTTGATGGCACTCCAGAGAAACCCCAAGAACACTGTTTCAAGGCTAGAGGGATCCTGAGGTCACTGTAGCAACACGAAAGAGCTCCGTGGACCAAAAATCAACTCGAGATGAGAGGTTAGTCCCTGGCTTCGACTCCAGAGGAATACCACCTTACCACAAGCACCTCAAGAGGAGGCTTCTCTCAGTTCTAGGTATGTGAGAGGGACCCTGAGTTTGCGGCCTCAAGTGGAATGGACACCGCGATGCCCTGACTCGAAATAAGGCCGGATATCCCTGCAGTGACTTGAATGCAGGCTCGTCTTGCATCTCCCAAGACGAAAGGATGTCTGAATCCCCTGTGGAGACCACAGAGAAAGAACTAGTTCCCCACCTCATCGCGACCGGAGGCCTCACATCCTTTGAAAACTCCAGAGGTAAGCGGAGATCAGTGCCTCCAAAGGAGACGATGCCTGACTCCTCGTGAAACTTGATAGAAGTCCCTGGATTCCTGTGGCACATGGAAAGGGATCCTTGGTCTCCCGCTTAGCTGGAGAGGCATCCCAATTGCCCTTCCAAGCCTCGAGGAGAATCCCGAGTTGTCCCTCGCAACTAGGCAGGAGTCCTGACGTCGCTGAAGAAACCCGTGTGTGGAAGGGCCATCCTCGTCTTAACTCGAGAATATACCCCAGGTTCCCGCCGCAACTCGAGAAAAACCATGAGACTTCCCCCTCGCCGAGAGATGAGGCCCGATTCCCCTACACTGCGTGCAGAGCAATTCCGTGTTGCACATCACACATGAAAGGAGCCTTGATTTCCTTGATGGCACTCCAGAGAAACCCCAAGAACACTGTTTCCAGGCTAGAGGGATCCTGAGGTCACTGTAGCAACACGAAAGAGCTCCGTGTACGAAAAATCAACTCGAGATGAGAGGTTAGTCCCTGGCTTCGACTCCAGAGGAATACCACCTTACCACAAGCACCTCAAGAGGAGGCTTCTCTCAGCTCTAGGTATGTGAGAGGGACCCTGAGTTTGCGGCCTCAAGTGAAATGGACCCCGCGATGCCCTGGCTCGAAATAAGGCCGGATATCCCTGCGGTGACTTGAATGCAGGCTCGTCGTGCATCTCCCAAGACGAAAGGATGTCGGAATCCCCTGTGGAGACCACAGAGAAAGACCTAGTTCCCCACCTCATCGCGACCGGAGGCCTCACATCCTTTGAAAACTCCAGAGGTACGCGGAGATCAGTGCCTCCAAAGGAGATGATGCCTGACTCCTCGTGAAACTTGATAGGAGTCCCAGGATTCCTGTGGCACGTGGAATTGGAGCCTTGGTCTCCCGCCTCAGCTGGAGAGGCGTCCCAATTGCCCTGCCAAGCCACGAGGAGAATCCCGAGTTGTCCCTCGCAACTAGGCAGGAGTCCTGACGTCACTGAACAAACACGTGGGTGGAAGGGCCATCCCCGTCGGAACTCGAGAATATACCCCAGGTTCCCGCCGCAACTCGAGAAAAACCATGAGACTTCCCCCTCGCCGGGAGATGAGGCCAGATTCCCCTGCACTGTGTGCAGAGCAATTCCGTGTTGCACATCACACATGAAAGGAGCCTTGATTTCCTTGATGGCACTCCAGAGAAACCCCAAGAACACTGTTTCAAGGCTAGAGGGATCCTGAGGTCACTGTAGCAACACGAAAGAGCTCCGTGGAACAAAAATCAACTCGAGATGAGAGGTTAGTCCCTGGCTTCGACTCCAGAGGAATACCACCTTACCACAAGCACCTCAAGAGGAGGCTTCTCTCAGCTCTAGGTATGTGAGAGGGACCCTGAGTTTGCGGCCTCAAATGGAATGGACACCGCGATGCTCTGACTCGAAATAAGGCCGGATATCCCTGCAGTGACTTGAATGCAGGCTCGTCTTGCATCTCCCAAGATGAAAGGATGTCTGAATCCCCTGTGGAGACCACAGAGAAAGACCTAGTTCTCCACCTCATGGCGACCGGAGACCTCACATCCTTTGAAAACTCCAGAGGTACGCGGAGATCAGTGCCTCCAAAGGAGACGATGCCTGACTCCTCGTGAAACTTGATAGGAGTCCCAGGATTCCTGTGGCACGTGGAAAGGGACCCTTGGTCTCCCGCCTCAGCTGGAGAGGCGTCCCAATTGCCCTGCCAAGCCTCGAGGAGAATCCGGAGTTTTCCCTCGCAACTATGCAGGAGTCCTGACGTCGCTGAAGAAACACGTTTGTGGAAGGGCCATCCCCGTCGTAACTCGAGAATATACCCCAGGTTCCCGCAGTAACTCGAGAAAAACCATGAGACTTCCCCCTCCCCGCGAGATGAGGCCTGATTCCCCTGCACTGCGTGCAGAGCAATTCCGTGTTGCACATCACACATGAAAGGAGCCTTGATTTCCTTAATGGCACTCCAGAGAAGCCCCAAGAACACTGTTTCAAGGCTAGAGGGATCCTGAGGTCACTGTAGCGACACGAAAGAGCTCTATGGACGAAAAATCAACTCGAGATGAGAGGTTAGTCCCTGGCTTCGACTCCAGAGGAATACCACCTTACCACAGGCACCTCAAGAAGAGGCTTCTCTCAGCTCTAGGTATGTGAGAGGGACCCTGATTTTGCGGCCTCAAGTGGAATGGACACTGCGATGCCCTGACTCGAAATAAGGCCGGAAATCCCTGCAGTGACTTGAATGCAGGCTCGTCTTGCATCTCCCAAGACGAAAGGATGTCTGAATCCCCTGTGAAGACCACAGAGAAAGACCTAGTTCCCCACCGCATCGCGACCGGAGGCCTCACATCCTGTGAAAACTCCAGAGGTACGCGGAGATCAGTGCCTCCAAAGGAGACGATGCCTGACTCCTCGTGAAACTTGATAGGAGTCCCAGGATTCCTGTGGCACGTGGAAAGGGACCCTTGGTTTCCCGCCTCAGCTAGAGAGGCGTCCCAATTGCCCTGCCAAGCCTCGAGGTGAATCCCGAGTTGTCCCTCGCAACTAGGCAGGAGTCCTACCGTCGCTGAACAAACACGTGTGTGGAAGGGCCATCCCCGTCGTAACTCGAGAATATACCCCAGGTTCCCGCCGCAACTCGAGAAAAACCAAGAGACTTCCCCCTCGCCGCGAGATGAGGCCCGATTCCCCTGCACTGTGTGCAGAGCAATTCCGTGTTGCACATCACACATGAAAGGAGCCTTGATTTCCTTGATGGCACTCCAGAGAAACCCCAAGAACACTGTTTCAACGCTAGAGGGATCCTGAGGTCACTGTAGCAACACGAAAGAGCTCCGTGGACCAAAAATCAACTCGAGATGAGAGGTTAGTCCCTGGCTTCGACTCCAGAGGAATACCACCTTACCACAAGCACCTCAAGAGGAGGCTTCTCTCAACTCTAGGTATGTGAGAGGAACCCTGAGTTTGCGGCCTCAAATGGAATGGACACCGCGATGCCCTGACTCGAAATAATGCCGGATATCCCTGCAGTGACTTGAATGCAGGCTCGTCTTTCATCTCCCAAGACGAAAGGATGTCTGAATCCCCTGTGGAGACCACAGAGAAAGACCTAGTTCCCCACCTCATCGCGACCGGAGGCCTCACATCCTTTGAAATCTCCAGAGGTACGCGGAAATTAGTGCCTCCAAAGGAGACGATGCCTGACTCCTCGAGAATCTTGATAGGAGTTCCAGGATTACTGTGGCAGGTGGAAAGGGACCCTTGGTCTCCCGCCTCAGCTGGAGAGGCGTGCCAATTGCCCTGCCAAGCCTCGAGGAGAATCCCGAGTTGTCCCTCGCAACTAGGCAGGAGTCCTGTCGTCGCTGAACAAACACGTGGGTGGAAGGGCCATTCCCGTCGTAACTCGAGAATATACCCCAGGTTCCCGCCGCAACTCGAGAAAAACCATGAGACTTCCCCCTCGCCGAGAGATGAGGCCCGATTCCCCTACACTGCGTGCAGAGCAATTCCGTGTTGCACATCACACATGAAAGGAGCCTTGATTTCCTTGATGGCACTCCAGAGAAACCCCAAGAACACTGTTTCCAGGCTAGAGGGATCCTGAGGTCACTGTAGCAAAACGAAAGAGCTCCGTGGACGAAAAATCAACTCGAGATGAGAGGTTAGTCCCTGGCTTCGACTCCAGAGGAATACCACCTTACCACAAGCACCTCAAGAGGAGGCTTCTCCCAGCTCTAGGTATGTGAGAGGGACCCTGAGTTTGCGGCCTCAAGTGAAATGGACCCCGCGATGCCCTGGCTCGAAATAAGGCCGGATATCCCTGCAGTGACTTGAATGCAGGCTCGTCTTGCATCTCCCAAGACGAAAGGATGTCGGAATCCCCTGTGGAGACCACAGAGAAAGACCTAGTTCCCCACCTCATCGCGACCGGAGGCCTCACATCCTTTGAAAACTCCAGAGGTACGCGGAGATCAGTGCCTCCAAAGGAGATGATGCCTGACTCCTCGTGAAACTTGATAGGAGTCCCAGGATTCCTGTGGCACGTGGAATTGGAGCCTTGGTCTCCCGCCTCAGCTGGAGAGGCGTCCCAATTGCCCTGCCAAGCCACGAGGAGAATCCCGAGTTGTCCCTCGCAACTAGGCAGGAGTCCTGACGTCACTGAACAAACACGTGGGTGGAAGGGCCATCCCCGTCGTAACTCGAGAATATACCCCAGGTTCCCGCCGCAACTCGAGAAAAACCATGAGACTTCCCCCTCGCCGGGAGATGAGGCCAGATTCCCCTGCACTGTGTGCAGAGCAATTCCGTGCTGCACATCACACATGAAAGGAGCCTTGATTTCCTTGATGGCACTCCAGAGAAACCCCAAGAACACTGTTTCAAGGCTAGAGGGATCCTGAGGTCACTGTAGCAACACGAAAGAGCTCCGTGGAACAAAAATCAACTCGAGATGAGAGGTTAGTCCCTGGCTTCGACTCCAGAGGAATACCACCTTACCACAAGCACCTCAAGAGGAGGCTTCTCTCAGCTCTAGGTATGTGAGAGGGACCCTGAGTTTGTGGCCTCAAATGGAATGGACACCGCGATGCTCTGACTCGAAATAAGGCCGGATATCCCTGCAGTGACTTGAATGCAGGCTCGTCTTGCATCTCCCAAGATGAAAGGATGTCTGAATCCCCTGTGGAGACCACAGAGAAAGTCCTAGTTCACCACCTCATGGCGACCGGAGACCTCACATCCTTTGAAAACTCCAGAGGTACGCGGAGATCAGTGCCTCCAAAGGAGACGATGCCTGACTCCTCGTGAAACTTGATAGGAGTCCCAGGATTCCTGTGGCACGTGGAAAGGGACCCTTGGTCTCCCGCCTCAGCTGGAGAGGCGTCCCAATTGCCCTGCCAAGCCTCGAGGAGAATCCGGAGTTTTCCCTCGCAACTATGCAGGAGTCCTGACGTCGCTGAAGAAACACGTTTGTGGAAGGGCCATCCCTGTCGTAACTCGAGAATATACCCCAGGTTCCCGCAGTAACTCGAGAAAAACCATGAGACTTCCCCCTCCCCGCGAGATGAGGCCTGATTCCCCTGCACTGCATGCAGAGCAATTCCGTGTTGCACATCACACATGAAAGGAGCCTTGATTTCCTTGATGGCACTCCAGAGAAGCCCCAAGAACACTGTTTCAAGGCTAGAGGGATCCTGAGGTCACTGTAGCAACACGAAAGAGCTCTATGGACGAAAAATCAACTCGAGATGAGAGGTTAGTCCCTGGATTCGACTCCAGAGGAATACTACCTTACCACAAGCACCTCAAGAGGAGGCTTCTCTCAGCTCTAGGTATGTGAGAGGGACCCTGAGTTTGCGGCCTCAAATGGAATGGACACCGCGATGCTCTGACTCGAAATAAGGCCGGATATCCCTGCAGTGACTTGAATGCAGGCTCGTCTTGCATCTCCCAAGACGAAAGGATGTCTGAATCCCCTGTGGAGGCCACAGAGAACGACCTAGTTCCCCACCTCATCGCGACCGTAGGCCTCACATCCTTTGAAAACTCCAGAGGTACGCGGAGATCAGTGCCTCCAAAGGAGACGATGCCTGACTCCTCGTGAAACTTGATAGGAGTCCCAGGATTCCTGTGGCACGTTGAAATGGAGCCTTGGTCTCGCGCCTCAGCTGGAGAGGCGTTCCAATTGCCCTGCCAAGCCTCGAGGAGAATCCCGAGTTGTCCCTCGCAACTATGCAGGAGTCCTGACGTCGCTGAAGAAACACGTGTGAGGAAGGGCCATCCCCGTCGTAACTCGAGAATATACTCCAGGTTCCCGCTGCAACTCGAGAAAAACCATGAGACTTCCCCCTCGCCACGAGATGAGGCCCGATTCCCCTGCACTGCATGCAGAGCAATTCCGTGTTGCACATCACACTTGAAAGGAGCCTTGATTTCCTTGATGGCACTCCAGAGAAACCCCACGAACACTGTTTCAAGGCTAGAGGGATCCTGAGGTCACTGTAGCAACACGAAAGAGCTCCGTGGAACAAAAATCAACTCGAGATGAGAGGGTAGTCCCTGGCTTCGACTCCAGAGGAATACCACCTTACCACAAGCACCTCAAGAGGAGGCTTCTCTCAGTTCTAGGTATGTGAGAGGGACCCTGAGTTTGCGGCCTCAAGTGGAATGGACACCGCGATGCCCTGACTCGAAATAAGGCCGGATATCCCTGCAGTGACTTGAATGCCGGCTCGTCTTGCATCTCCCAAGACGAAAGGATGTCTGAATCCCCTGTGGAGACCACAGAGAAAGACCTAGTTCCCCACCTCATCGCGACCGGAGGCCTCACATCCTTTGAAAACTCCAGAGGTACGCGGAGATCAGTGCCTCCAAAGGAGACGATGCCTGACTCCTCGTGAAACTTGATAGGAGTCCCAGAATTCCTGTGGCACATGGAAAGGGACCCTTGGTCTCCCGCCTCAGCTGTAGAGGCATCCCAATTGCCCTTCCAAGCCTCGAGGAGAATCCTGAGTTGTCCCTCGCAACTAGGCAGGAGTCCTGACGTCGCTGAAGAAACACGTGTGTGGAAGGGCCATCCTCGTCGTAACTCGAGAATATACCCCAGGTTCCCGCCGCAACTCGAGAAGAACCATGAGACTTCCCCCTCGCCGCGAGATGAGGCCCGATTCCCCTACACTGCGTGCAGAGCAATTCCGTGTTGCACATCACACATGAAAGGAGCCTTGATTTCCTTGATGGCAATCCAGAGAAACCCCAAGAACACTGTTTCCAGGCTAGAGGGATCCTGAGGTCACTGTAGCAACACGAAAGAGCTCCGTGGACGAAAAATCAACTGGAGATGAGAGGTTAGTCCCTGGCTTCGACTCCAGAGGAATACCACCTTACCACAAGCACCTCAAGAGGAGGCTTCTCTCAGCTCTAGGTATGTGAGAGGGACCCTGGGTTTGCGGCCTCAAGTGGAATGGACCCCGCGATGCCCTGACGAGAAATAAGGCCGGATATCCCTGCAGTGACTTGAATGCAGGCTCGTCTTGCATCTCCCAAGATGAAAGGATGTCTGAATCCCCTGTGGAGACCACAGAGAAAGACCTAGTTCCCCACCTCACGCGACCGGAGGCCTCACATCCTTTGAAAATTCCAGAGGTACGCGGAGATCAGTGCCTCCAAAGGAGACGATGCCTGACTCCTCGTGAAACCTGATAGGTGTCCCAGGATTCCTGTGGCACATGGAAAGGGACCCTTGGTCTCCCGCCTCAGCTGGAGATGCGTCCCAATTGCCCTGCCAAGCCTCGAGGAGAATCCCGAGTTGTCCCTCGCAACTAGGCAGGCGTCCTGACGTCGCTGAACAAACACGTGTATGGAAGGGCCATCCCCGTCATAACTCGAGAATATACCCTAGGGTCCCGCCGCAACTCGAGAAAAACCATGAGACTTCCCCCTCGCCGCGAGATGAGGCTCGATTCTCCTGCACTGCATGCAGAGCAATTTCGTGTTGCACATCAAACATGAAAGGAGCCTTGATTTCCTTGATGGCACTCCAGAGAAACCCCAAGAACACTGTTTCAAGGCTAGAGGGATCCTGAGGTTACTGTAGCAACACGAAAGAACTCCGTGGACCAAAAATCCACTCGAGATGAGAGGTTAGTCCCTGGTTTCGAGTCCAGAGGAATACCACCTTACCACAAGCACCTCAAGAAGAGGCTTCTCTCAGCTCTAGGTATGTGAGAGGGACCCTGATTTTGCGGCCTCAAGTGGAATGGACACTGCGATGCCCTGACTCGAAATAAGGCCGGAAATCCCTGCAGTGACTTGAATGCAGGCTCGTCTTGCATCTCCCAAGACGAAAGGATGTCTGAATCCCCTGTGGAGACCACAGAGAAAGACCTAGTTCCCCACCTCATCGCGACCGGAGGCCTCACATCCTGTGAAAACTCCAGAGGTTCGCGGAGATCAGTGCCTCCAAAGGAGACGATGCCTGACTCCTCGTGAAACTTGATAGGAGTCCCAGGATTCCAGTGGCACGTGGAAAGGGACCCTTGGTCTCCCGCCTCAGCTGGAGAGGCGTCCCAATTGCCCTGCCAAGCCTCGAGGTGAATCCCGAGTTGTCCCTCGCAACTAGGCAGGAGTCCTGCCGTCGCTGAACAAACACGTGTGTGGAAGGGCCATCCCCGTCGTAACTCGAGAATATACCCCAGGTTCCCGCCGCAACTCGAGAAAAACCAAGAGACTTCCCCCTCGCCGCGAGATGAGGCCCGATTCCCCTGCACTGTGTGCAGAGCAATTCCGTGTTGCACATCACACATGAAAGGAGCCTTGATTTCCTTGATGGCACTCCAGAGAAACCCCAAGAACACTGTTTCAACGCTAGAGGGATCCTGAGGTCACTGTAGCAACACGAAAGAGCTCCGTGGACCAAAAATCAACTTGAGATGAGAGGTTAGTCCCTGGATTCGACTCCAGAGGAATACCACCTTACCACAAGCACCTCAAGAGGAGGCTTCTCTCAACTCTAGGTATGTGAGAGGGACCCTGAGTTTGCGGCCTCAAATGGAATGGACACCGCGATGCTCTGACTCGAAATAAGGCCGGATATCCCTGCAGTGACTTGAATGCAGGCTCGTCTTGCATCTCCCAAGATGAAAGGATGTCTGAATCCCCTGTGGAGACCACAGAGAAAGTCCTAGTTCACCACCTCATGGCGACCGGAGACCTCACATCCTTTGAAAACTCCAGAGGTACGCGGAGATCAGTGCCTCCAAAGGAGACGATGCCTGACTCCTCGTGAAACTTGATAGGAGTCCCAGGATTCCTGTGGCACGTGGAAAGGGACCCTTGGTCTCCCGCCTCAGCTGGAGAGGCGTCCCAATTGCCCTGCCAAGCCTCGAGGAGAATCCGGAGTTTTCCCTCGCAACTATGCAGGAGTCCTGACGTCGCTGAAGAAACACGTTTGTGGAAGGGCCATCCCTGTCGTAACTCGAGAATATACCCCAGGTTCCCGCAGTAACTCGAGAAAAACCATGAGACTTCCCCCTCCCCGCGAGATGAGGCCTGATTCCCCTGCACTGCATGCAGAGCAATTCCGTGTTGCACATCACACTTGAAAGGAGCCTTGATTTCCTTGATGGCACTCCAGAGAAGCCCCAAGAACACTGTTTCAAGGCTAGAGGGATCCTGAGGTCACTGTAGCAACACGAAAGAGCTCTATGGACGAAAAATCAACTGGAGATGAGAGGTTAGTCCCTGGTTTCGACTCCAGAGGAATACCACCTTACCACAAGCACCTCAAGAGGAGGCTTCTCTCAGCTCTAGGTATGTGAGAGGGACCCTGAGTTTGCGGCCTCAAATGGAATGGACACCGCGATGCTCTGACTCGAAATAAGGCCGGATATCCCTGCAGTGACTTGAATGCAGGCTCGTCTTGCATCTCCCAAGACGAAAGGATGTCTGAATCCCCTGTGGAGACCACAGAGAAAGACCTAGTTCCCCACCTCATCGCGACCGGAGGCCTCACATCCTTTGAAAACTCCAGAGGTACGCCGAGATCAGTGCCTCCAAAGGAGACGATGCCTGACTCCTCGTGAAACTTGATAGGAGTCCCAGGATTCCTGTGGCACATGGAAAGGGACCCTTGGTCTCCCGCCTCAGCTGTAGAGGCATCCCAATTGCCCTTCCAAGCCTCGAGGAGAATCCTGAGTTGTCCCTCGCAACTAGGCAGGAGTCCTGACGTCGCTGAAGAACCACGTGTGTGGAAGGGCCATCCTCGTCGTAACTCGAGAATATACCCCAGGTTCCCGCCGCAACTCGAGAAGAACCATGAGACTTCCCCCTCGCCGCGAGATGAGGCCCGATTCCCCTACACTGTGTGCAGAGCAATTCCGTGTTGCACATCACACATGAAAGGAGCCTTGATTTCCTTGATGGCACTCCAGAGAAACCCCAAGAACACTGTTTCCAGGCTAGAGGGATCCTGAGGTCACTGTAGCAACACGAAAGAGCTCCGTGGACGAAAAATCAACTGGAGATGAGAGGATAGTCCCTGGCTTCGACTCCAGAGGAATACCACCTTACCACAAGCACCTCAAGAGGAGGCTTCTCTCAGCTCTAGGTATGTGAGAGGGACCCTGAGTTTGCGGCCTCAAGTGGAATGGACCCCGCGATGCCCTGACTCGAAATAAGGCCGGATATCCCTGCAGTGACTTGAATGCAGGCTCGTCTTGCATCTCCCAAGAAGAAAGGATGTCTGAATCCCCTGTGGAGACCACAGAGAAAGACCTAGTTCCCCACCTCAACGCGACCGGAGGCCTCACATCCTTTGAAAATTCCAGAGGTACGCGGAGATCAGTGCCTCCAAAGGAGACGATGCCTGACTCCTCGTGAAACCTGATAGGTGTCCCAGATTCCTGTGGCACATGGAAAGGGACCCTTGGTCTCCCGCCTCAGCTGGAGAGGCGTCCCAATTGCCCTGCCAAGCCTCGAGGAGAATCCCGAGTTGTCCCTCGCAACTAGGCAGGCGTCCTGACGTCGCTGAACAAACACGTGTATGGAAGGGCCATCCCCGTCATAACTCGAGAATATACCCTAGGGTCCCGCCGCAACTCGAGAAAAACCATGAGACTTCCCCCTCGCCGCGAGATGAGGCTCGATTCTCCTGCACTGCATGCAGAGCAATTTCGTGTTGCACATCAAACATGAAAGGAGCCTTGATTTCCTTGATGGCACTCCAGAGAAACCCCAAGAACACTGTTTCAAGGCTAGAGGGATCCTGAGGTTACTGTAGCAACACGAAAGAACTCCGTGGACCAAAAATCCACTCGAGATGAGAGGTTAGTCCCTGGTTTCGAGTCCAGAGGAATACCACCTTACCACAAGCACGTCAAGAAGAGGCTTCTCTCAGCTCTAGGTATGTTAGGGGACGCTTAGTTTGCGGCCTCAAGTGGAATGGACACCGCGATGCCCTGACTCGAAAAAAGGCCGGATATCCCTGCAGTGACTTGAATGCAGGCTCCTCTTGCATCTCCCAAGATGAAAGGATTTCTGAATCCCCTGTGGAGACCACAGAGAAAGACCTAGTTCCCCACCTCATCGCGACGGGAGTCCTCACATGCTTAGAAAACTCCAGAGGTACGCGGAGATCAGTGCCTCCAAAGGAGACGATGCCTGACTCCTCGTGAAACTTGATAGGAGTCCCAGGATTACTGTGGCACGTGGAAAGGGACACTTGGTCTCCCGCCTCAGCTGGAGAGGCGTCCCAATTGCCCTGCCAAGCCTCGAGGAGAATCCCGAGGTGTCCCTCACAACTAGGCAGGAGTCCTGACGTCGCTGAACAAACACGTGGGTGGATGGGCCATTCCCATCGTAACTCGATAATATAGCCCAGGTTCCCGCCGCAACTCGAGAAAAACCATGAGACTTCCCCCTCACCGCGAGATGAGGCCCGATTCCCCTACACTGCGGGCAGAGAAATTCCGTGTTGCCCATCACACATGAAAGGAGCCTTGATTTCCTTGATGGCACTCCAGAGAAAACCCAAGAACACTGTTTCAAGGCTAGAGGGATCCTGTAGTCACTGGAGCAACACGAAAGAGCTCCGTGGACCACAAA
Source organism: Cervus elaphus (assembly GCF_910594005.1). NCBI lineage: Eukaryota > Metazoa > Chordata > Mammalia > Artiodactyla > Cervidae > Cervus > Cervus elaphus. The sequence continues at coordinate 12,050,324 of NC_057824.1, read as the reverse complement.
TCAACTAGAGATGAGAGGTTAGTCCCTGGCTTCGACTCCAGAGGAATACCACCTTACCACAAGCACCTCAAGAGGAGGCTTCTCTCAGCTTTAGGTATGTGAGAGGGACCCTGAGTTTGCGACCTCAAGTGGAATAGACAACGCGATTCCCTGACTCGAAATAAGGCCGGATATCCCTGCAGTGACTTGAATGCAGGCTCGTCTTCTATCTCCCAAGATGAAAGGATGTCTGAATCCCCTGTGGAGACCACAGAGAAAGACCTAGTTCCCCACCTCATCGCGACCGGATGCCTCACATCCTTTGAAAACTCCAGAGGTATGCGGAGATCAGTGCCTCCAAAGGAGCCAATGCCTGACTCCTCGTCAAACTTGATAGGAGTCCCAGGATTCCTGTGGCAAGTGGAAAGGGACACTTGGTCTCCCGCCTCAGCTGGAGAGGCGTCCCAATTGCCCTGCCAAGCCTCGAGGAGAATCCCGAGTTGTCACTCGCAACTAGGCAGGAGTCCTGACGTCGCTGAACAAACACGTGGTTGGAAGGGCCATCCACGTCGTAACTCGATAATATAGCCCAGATTCCCGCCGCAACTCGAGAAAAACCATGAGACTTCCCCCTCGCCGCGAGATGAGGCCCGATTCCCCTACACTGCGTGCAGAGCAATTCCGTGTTGCACATCACACATGAAAGGAGCCTTGATTTCCTTGATGGCACTCCAGAGAAACCTCAAGAACACTGTTTCAAGGCTAGAGGGATCCTGAGGTCACTGTAGCAACACGAAAGAGCTCCGTGGACCAAAAATCAACTCGTGATGAGAGGTTAGTCCCTGGCTTCGAATCCAGAGGAATACCACCTTACCACAAGCACCTCAAGAGGAGGCTTCTCTCAGCTCTAGGTATGTGAGAGGGACCCTGAGTTTGCAGCCTCAAGTGGAATGGACACCGCTATGCCCTGACTCGAAATAAGGCTGGATATCCCTGCAGTGACTTGAATGCAGGCTCGTCTTGCATCTCCCAAGACGAAAGGATGTCTGAATCCCCTGTGGAGACCACAGAGAAAAACCTAGTTCCCCACTTCATCGGTATCGGAGGCCTCTCATCCTTTGAAAACTCCAGACGTACGCGGAGATCAGTGCCTCCAAAGGAGACGATACCTGACTCCTCTGAAACTTGATAGGAGTCCCAGGATTCCTGTGGCACGTGGAAAGGGACCCTTCGTCTCCCGCCTCAGCTGGAGAGGCGTCCCAATTGCCCTGCCAAGCCTCGAGGAGAATCCCGAGTTGTCCCTCGCAACTAGGCAGGAGTCCTGCCTTCGCTGAACAAACACGTGGTTGGAAGGGCCATTCCCATCGTAACTCGAGAATATACCCCAGGTTTCCGCCGCAACTCGAGAAAAACCGTGAGACTTCCCCCTCGCCGCAAAATGAGGCCCGATTCCCCTGCACTGCATGCAGAGCAATTCGGTGTTGCACATCACACCTGAAAGGAGCCTTGATTTCCTTGATGGCACTCCAGAGAAACCCCAAGAACACTGTTTCAAGGCTAGAGGGATCCTGAGGTCACTGTAGCAACACGAAAGAGCTCCGTGGACCAAAAATCAACTGGAGATGAGGGGTTAGTCCCTGGCTTCGACTCCAGAGGAATACCACCTTACCACAAGCACCTCAAGAGGGGGCTTGTCTCAGCTCTAGGTATGTGAGAGGGACCCTGAGTTTGCGGCCTCAAGTGGAATGGACACCGCCATGCCCTGACTCGAAATAAGGCCGGATATCCCTGCAGTGACTTGAATGCAGGCTCGTCTTGCATCTCCCAAGACGAAAGGATGTCTGAATCCCCTGTGGAGACCACAGAGAAAGACCTAGTTCCCCACCTCATCGCGACCGGAGGCCTCACCTCCTTTGAAAACTTCAGAGGTACGCGGAGATCAGTGCCTCCAAAAGAGACGATGCCTGACTCCTCATGAAACTTGATAGGAGTCCCAGGATTCCTGTGGCACGTGGAAAGGGACCCTTGGTCTCCCGCCTCAGCTGGAGAGGCGTCCCAATTGCCCTGCCAAAGCTCGAGGAGAATCCCGAGTTGTCCCTCGCAACTAGGCAGGAGTCCTGACGTCGCTGAACAAACACGTGGGTGGAAGGGCCATCCCCGTCGTAACTCGAGAATATACCCCAGGTTCCCGCCGCAACTCGAGAAAAACCATGAGACTTCCCCCTCACCGCGAGATGAGGCCCGATTCCCCTGCACTGCGTGCAAAGCAATACCGTGTTGCACATCACACATGAAAGGAGCCTTGATTTCCTTGATGGCACTCCAGAGAAACCCCAAGAACACTGTTTCAAGGCTAGAGGGATCCTGAGGTCACTGTGGCAACACGAAAGAGCTCCGTGGACCAAAAATCAACTCGAGATGAGAGGTTAGTCCCTGGCTTCGACTTCAGAGGACTACCACCTTACCATAAGCACCTCAAGAGGAGGCTTCTCTCAGCTCTAAGTATGTGAGAGGGACCCTGAGTTTGCGGCCTCAAGTGGAATAGACACCACGATGCCCTGACTCGAAATAAGGCCGGATATCCCTGCAGTGACTTGAATGCAGGCTCGTCTTGCATCTCCCAAGACGAAAGGATGTCTGAATCTCCTGTGGAGACCACAGAGAAAGACCTAGTTCCACACTTCATGGCGACCGGAGGCCTCACAACCTTTGAAAACTCCAGAGGTACGCGGAGATCAGTGCCTCCAAAGGAGACGATGCCTGACTCCTCGTGAAACTTGATAGGAGTCCCAGGATTCCTGTGGCACGTGGCAAGGCACCCTTGGTCTCCCGCCTCAGCTGGAGAGGCGTCCCAATTGCCCTGCCAAGCCTCGAGGAGAATCCCGAGTTGTCCCTCGCAACTAGGCAGGAGGCCGGCCGTCGCTGAACAAACACGTGTGTGGAAGGGCCATCCCCGTCGTAACTCGAGAATATACCCCAGGTTCCCGCCGCAACTCGAGAAAAACCATGAGACTTCCCCCTCGCCGCGAGATGAGGCCCGATTCCCCTGCACTGCGTGCAGAGCAATTCCGTATTGCACATCACACATGAAAGGAGCCTTGATTTCCTTGATGGCACTCCAGAGAAACCCCAAGAACACTGTTGCAAGGCTCGAGGGATCCTGAGGTCACTGTAGCTACACGAAAGAGCTCCGTGGACCAAAAATCAACTCGAAATGAGAGGTTAGTCCCTGGCTTCGACTTCAGAGGAAACCACCTTACCACAAGCACCTCAAGAGGAGGCTTCTCTCAGCTCTAGGTATGTGAGAGGGACCCTGAGTTTGCGGCCTCAAGTGGAATGGACACCGCCATGCCCTGACTCGAAATAAGGCCAGATATCCCTGCAGTGACTTGAATGCAGGCTCGTCTTGCATTTCCCAAGACGAAAGGATGTCTGAATCCCCTGTGGAGACCACAGAGAAAGACCTAGTTCCCCACCTCATCGCGACCGGAGGCTTCACATACTTTGAAAATTCCAGAGGTACACTGAGATCAGTGCCTCCAAAGGAGACGATGCCTGACTCCTCGTGAAACTTGATAGGAGTCCCAGGATTCCTGTGGCACGTGGAAAGGGACCCTTGGTCTCCCGCCTCAGCTGGAGAGGCGTCCCAATTGCCCTGCCAAGCCTCGAGGAGAATCCCGAGTTGTCCCTGGCAACTAGCCAGGAGTCCTGACGTCGCTGAACAAACACCTGGGTGGAAGGGCCATCCCCGTTGTAACTCGAGAATATACCCCAGGTTCCCACCGCAACTCGAGAAAAACCATGAGACTTCCCCCTCGCCGAAAGATGAGGCCCGATTCCCCTGCACTGCATTCAAAGCAATTCCGTATTGCACATCAAACATGAAAGGAGCCTTGATTTCCTTGATGGCACTCCAGAGAAAGCCCAGGAACACTGCTTCAAGGCTAGAGGGATCCTGAGGTCACTGTAGCAACATGAAAGAGCTCCGTGGACCAAAAATCAACTCGAGATGAGAGGTTAGTCCCTGGCTTCGATACCAGAGGAATACCACCTTACCACAAGCACCTCAAGAGGGGGATTCTCTCAGCTCTAGGTATGTGAGAGGGACCCTGAGTTTGCTGCCACAAGTGGAATGGACACCACGATGCCCTGACTCGAAATAAGGCCGGATATCCCTGCAGTGACTTGAATGCAGGCTCGTCTTGCATCTCCGAAGATGAAAGGATGTCTGAATCCCCTGCAGAGACCACAGAGAAAGACCTAGTTCCCCACCTCATCGAGACCGGAGGCGTCACATCCTTTGAAAACTCCAGAAGTACGCGGAGATCAGTGCCTCCAAAGGAGACGATGCCTGACTTCTCGTGAAACTTGATAGGAGTCCCAGGATTCCTGTGGCACGTGGAAAGGGACCCTTGGTCTCCCGCCTCAGCTGGAGGGGCGTCCCAATTGCCTTGCCAAGCCTCGAGGAGAATCCCTAGTTGTCCTTCCCAACAAGGCAGGAGTCCTGATGTCACTGAACAAACACGTGTGTGGAAGGGCCATTCCCGTCGTAACTCGAGAATATACCCCAGGTTCCCGCCGCAACTCGAGAAAAACCATGAGACTTCCCCCTCACCGCGAGATGAGGCCCGATTCCCCTGCACTGCGCGCAGAGCAACTCCGTGCTGCACATCACACATGAAAGGAGCCTTGATTTCCTTGTTGGCATTCAAGAGAATCTCCAAGAACACTGTTTCAAGGCTAGTGGGATCCTGAGATCACTGTAGCAACACAAAAGAGCTCCGTGGACCACAAATCAACTCGAGATGAGAGGTCTGTCCCTGGCTTCGACTCCAGAGGAATACCACCTTACCACAAGCACCTCAAGAGGAGGCTTCTCTCAGCTCTAGGTATGTGAGAGGGACCCTAATTTTGCGGCCTCAAGTGGAATGGACACTGCGATGCCCTGACTCGAAATAAGGCCGGATATCCCTGCAGTGACTTGAATGCAGGCTCGTCTTGCATCTCCCAAGATGAAAGGATGTCTGAATCCCCTGTGGAGACCACAGAGAAAGACCTAGTTCCCCACCTCATCGCGACCGGAGGCCTCACATCCTTTGAAACTCCAGAGGTACGTGGAGATCAGTGCCTCCAAAGGAGACGATGCCTGACTCCTCGTGAAACTTGATAGGAGTCCCAGGATTCCTGTGGCACGTGGAAAGGGAACCTTGGGTTCCCGCCTCAGCTGAAGAGGCGTTCCAATTGCCCTGCCAAGCCTCGAGGAGAATCCCGAGTTGTCCCTCGCAACTAGGCAGGAGTCCTGACGTCGCTGAAGAAACACGTGGGTGGAAGGGTCATCCCCGTCGTAACTCGAGAATATACCCCAGGTTCCCGCCGCAACTCGAGAAAAACCATGAGACTTCCCCCTGGCCGCGAGATGAGGCCCGACTCCCCTGCACTGCGTGCAGAGCAATTCCGTGTTGCACATCACACATGAAAGGAGCCTTGATTTCCTTGATGGCACTCCAGAGAATCCCCAAGAACACTGTTTCAAGGCTAGAGGGATCCTGAGGTCACTGTAGCTACACGAAAGAGCTCCGTGGACCAAAAATCAACTCGAGATGAGAGGTTAGTCCCCGGCTTCGACTCCAGAGGAAACCACCTTACCACAAGCACCTCAAGAGGAGGTTTCTCTCAGTTCTAGGTATGTGAGAGGGACCCTGAGTTTGCGGCCTCAAGTGGAATGGACACCGCGATGCCCTGACTCGAAATAAGGCCGGATATCCCTGCAGTGACTTGAATGCAGGCTCGTCTTGCATCTCCCAAGACGAAAGGATGTCTGAATCCCCTGTGGAGACCACAGAGAAAGACCTAGTTCCCCACCTCATCGCGACCGGAGGCCTCATATCCTTTGAAAACTCCAGAGGTACACTGAGATCAGTGCCTCCAAAGGAGACGATGCCTGACTCCTCGTGAAACTTGGTAGGAGTCCCAGGATTCCTGTGGCACGTGGAAAGGGAAACTTGGTTTCCCGCCTCAGCTGGACAGGCATCCCAATTGCCCTGCCAAGCCTCGAGGAGAATCCCGAGTTGTCCCTAGCAATTGGCAGGAGTCCTGACGTCACTGAACAAACACGTGGGTGGAAGGGCCATCCTCGTCATAACTCGAGAATATAACCCAGGTTCCCACCGCAACTCGAGAAAAACCATGAGACTTTCCCCTCGCCGCGTGATGAGGCCCGATTCCCCTGCACTGCGTGCAGAGCAATACCGTGTTGCACATCACACATGAAAGGAGCCTTGATTTCCTTGATGGCACTCCAGAGAAACCCGAAGAACACTGTTTCAAGGCTAGAGAGTTCCTGAGGTCACTGTGGCAACACGAAAGAGCTCCGTGGGCCAAAAATCAACTCGAGATGAGAGGTTAGTCCCTGGATTTGACTACAGAGGTATACCACCTTACCACAAGCACCTCAAGAGGGGGCTTCTCTCAGCTCTAGGTATGTGAGAGGGACCCTGAGTTTGCGACCTCAAGTGGAATGGACACCGCCATGCCCTGACTCGAAATAAGGCCGGATATCCCTGCAGTGACTTGAATGCAGGCTCGTCTTGCATTTCCCAAGACGAAAGGATGTCTGAATCCCCTGTGGAGACCACAGAGAAAGACCTAGTTCCCCACCTCATCGCGACCGGAGGCTTCACATACTTTGAAAATTCCAGAGGTACACTGAGATCAGTGCCTCCAAAGGAGACGATGCCTGACTCCTCGTGAAACTTGATAGGAGTCCCAGGATTCCTGTGGCACGTGGAAAGAGACCCTTTGTCTACCACCTCAGCTGGAGAGGCGTCCCAATTGCCCTGCCAAGCCTCGAGGAGAAACCCGAGTTGTCCCTGGCAACTAGGCAGGAGTCCTGACGTCGCTGAACAAACACCTGGGTGGAAGGGCCATCCCCGTTGTAACTCGAGAATATACCCCAGGTTCCCGCCGCAACTCGAGAAAAACCATGAGACTTTCCCCTCGCCGCGAGATGAGGCCCGATTCCCCTGCACTGCATTCAAAGCAATTCCGTATTGCACATCAAACATGAAAGGAGCCTTGATTTCCTTGATGGCACTCCAGAGAAAGCCCAGGAACACTGCTTCAAGGCTAGAGGGATCCTGAGGTCACTGTAGCAACATGAAAAAGATCCGTGGACCAAAAATCAACTCGAGATGAGAGGTTAGTCCCTGGCTTCGACACCAGAGGAATACCACCTTACCACAAGCACCTCAAGAGGGGGATTCTCTCAGCTCTAGGTATGTGAGAGGGACCCTGAGTTTGCTGCCATAAGTGGAATGGACACCACGATGCCCTGACTCAAAATAAGGCCGGATATCCCTGCAGTGACTTGAATGCAGGCTCGTCTTGCATCTCCGAAGACGAAAGGATGTCTGAATCCCCTACGGAGACCACAGAGAAAGACCTAGTTCCCCACCTCATCGAGACCGGAGGCGTCACATCCTTTGAAAACTCCAGAAGTACGCGGAGATCAGTGCCTCCAAAGGAGACGATGCCTGACTTCTCGTGAAACTTGATAGGAGTGCCAGGATTCCTGTGGCACGTGGAAAGGGACCCTTGGTCTCCCGCCTCAGCTGGAGGGGCGTCCCAATTGCCTTGCCAAGCCTCGAGGAGAATCCCGAGTTGTCCTTCCCAACAAGGCAGGAGTCCTGACTTCACTGAACAAACACGTGTGTGGAAGGGCCATTCCCGTCGTAACTCGAGAATATACCCCAGGTTCCCGCCGCAACTCGAGAAAAACCATAAGACTTCCCCCTCACCGCGAGATGAGGCCCGATTCCCCTGCACTGCGCGCAGAGCAACTCCGTGTTGCACATCACACATGAAAGGAGCCTTGATTTCCTTGTTGGCACTCAAGAGAAACCCCAAGAACACTGTTCCAAGGCTAGAGGGATCCTGAGGTCCCTGTAGCAACACAAAAGAGCTCCGTGGACCAAAAATCAACTCGAGATGAGAGGTTTGTCCCTGGCTTCGACTCCAGAGGAATACCACCTTACCACAAGCACCTCAAGAGGAGGCTTCTCTCAGCTCTAGGTATGTGAGAGGGACCCTAATTTTGCGGCCTCAAGTGGAATGGACACTGCGATGCCCTGACTCGAAATAAGGCCGGAAATCCCTGCAGTGACTTGAATGCAGGCTCGTCTTGCATCTCCCAAGATGAAAGGATGTCTGAATCCCCTGTGGAGACCACAGAGAAAGACCTAGTTCCCCACCTCATCGCGATCGGAGGCCTCACATCCTTTGAAACTCCAGAGGTACGCGGAGATTAGTGCCTCCAAAGGAGACGATGCCTGACTCCTCGTGAAACTTGATAGGAGTCCCAGGATTCCTGTGTCACGTGCAAAGGGACCCTTGGTCTCCCGCCTCAGCTGGAGAGGCGTCCCAATTGCCCTGCCAAGCCTCGAGGAGAATCCCGAGTTGTCCCTCGCAACTAGGCAGGAGTCCTGACGTCGCTGAACAAACACGTCTGTGGAAGGGCCATCCCCGTCGTAACTCGAGAATATACCCCAGGTTCCCGCCGCAACTCGAGGTAAACCATGAGACGTCCCCCTCGCCGCGAGATGAGGCCAGATTCCTCTGCAGTGCGTGCAGAGCAATTACGTGCTGCACATCAAACATGAAAGGAGCCTTGATTTTCTTGATGGCACTCCAGGGAAACCCCAAGAACACTGTTTCAAGGGCAGAGGGATCCTGAGGTCACTGTAGCTACACGAAAGAGCTCCATGGACCAAAAATCAACTCGAGATGAGAGGTTAGTATCTGGCTTCGACTCCAGAGGAATATCACCTTACCACAAGCACCACAAGAGGAGGCTTCTCTCAGCTCTAGTTATGTGAGAGGTACCCTGAGTTTGCAGCCTCAAGTGGAATGGACACTGTGATGCCCAGACGCGAAATAAGGCCGGATATCCCTGCACTGACTTGAATGCAGGCTCGTCTTGCATCTCCGAAGACGAAAGGATGTCTGAATCCCCTGTGGAGACCACAGAGAAAGACCTAGTTCCCCACCTCATCGCGATCGGAGGCTTCACATCCTTTGAAAACTCCAGAGGTACGCGGAGATCAGTGCCTCCAAGGGAGACGATGCCTGACTCCTCGTGAAACTTGATAGGAGTCCCAGGATTCCTGTGGCACGTGGAAAGGGACCCTTGGTCTCCCGCCTCAGCTGGAGAGGCGTCCCAATTGCCCTGCCAAGCCTCGAGGTGAATCCCGAGTTTTCCCTCGCAACTAGGCAGGAGTCCTGCCGTCGCTGAACAAACACGTGTGTGGAAGGGCCATCCCCGTCGTAACTCGAGAATATACCCCAGGTTCCCGCCGCAACTCGAGAAAAACCATGAGACTTCCCCTTCGCCGCAAGATGAGGCCCGATTCCCCTGCACTGCGTGCAGAGCAATTCCGTGTTGCACATCACACATGAAAGGAGCCTTGATTTCCTTGATGGCACTCCAGAGAAACCCCAAGAACACTGTTTCAAGGCTAGAGGGATCCTGAGGTCACTGTAGCTACACGAAAGAGCTCCGTGGACCAAAAATCAACTCGAGATGAGAGGTTAGTCCCTGGCTTCAACTCCAGAGGAATACCACCTTACCACAAGCACCTCAAGAGGGGGCTTCTCTCAGCTCTAGGTATGTGAGAGGGACCCTGAGTTTGCGGCCACAAGTAGAATGGACACCACGATGCCCTGACTCGAAATAAGGCCGGATATCCCTGCAGTGACTTGAATGCAGGCTCATCTTGAATCTCCAAAGACGAAAGTATGTCTGAATCCCCTGTGGAGACCACAGAGAAAGACCTAGTTCCCCACCTTATCGAGACCAGAGGCCTCACATCCTCTGAAAACTCCAGAAGTACGCGGAGATCAGTGCCTCCAAAGGAGACGATGCCTGACTCCTCGTGAAACTTGATAGGAGTCCCAGGATTCCTGTGGCACGTGGAAAGGGACACTTGGTCTCCCGCCTCATCTGGAGAGGCGTCCCAATTGCCCTGCCACGCCTCGAGGAGAATCCCGAGTTGTCCCTGGCAACTAGGCAGGAGTCCTGACGTCGCTGAACAAACACCTGGGTGGAAGGGCCATCCCCGTCGTAACTCGAGAATATACCCCAGGTTCCCGCCGCAACTCGAGAAAAACCATGAGACTTCCCCCTCGCCGCAAGATGAGGCCCGATTCCCCTGCACTGCATTCAAAGCAATTCCGTATTGCACATCAAACATGAAAGGAGCCTTGATTTCCTTGATGGCACTCCAGAGAAAGCCCAGGAACACTGCTTCAAGGCTAGAGGGATCCTGAGGTCACTGTAGCAACATGAAAGAGCTCCGTGGACCAAAAATCAACTCGAGATGAGAGGTTAGTCCCTGGCTTCGACACCAGAGGAATACCACCTTACCACAAGCACCTCAAGAGGGGGATTCTCTCAGCTCTAGGTATGTGAGAGGGACCCTGAGTTTGCTGCCACAAGTGGAATGGACACCACGATGCCCTGACTCGAAATAAGGCCGGATATCCCTGCAGTGACTTGAATGCAGGCTCGTCTTGCATCTCCGAGGACGAAAGGATGTCTGAATCCCCTGCGGAGACCACAGAGAAAGACCTAGTTCCCCACCTCATCGAGACCGGAGGCGTCACATCCTTTGAAAACTCCAGAAGTACGCGGAGATCAGTGCCTCCAAAGGAGACGATGCCTGACTTCTCGTGAAACTTGATAGGAGTCCCAGGATTCCTGTGGCACGTGGAAAGGGACCCTTGGTCTTCCGCCTCAGCTGGAGGGGCATCCCAATTGCCTTGCCAAGCCTCGAGGAGAATCCCGAGTTGTCCTTCCCAACAAGGCAGGAGTCCTGACTTCACTGAACAAACACGTGTGTGGAAGGGCCATTCCCGTCGTAAGTCGAGAATATACCCCAGGTTCCCGCCGAAACTCGAGAAAAACCATGAGACTTCCCCCTCACCGCGAGATGAGGCCCGATTCCCCTGCACTGCGCGCAGAGCAACTCCGTGTTGCACATCACACATGAAAGGAGCCTTGATTTCCTTGTTGGCACTCAAGAGAAACCCCAAGAACACTGTTTCAAGGCTAGAGGGATCCTGAGGTCACTGTAGCAACACGAAAGAGCTCCGTGGACCAAAAATCAACTCGAGATGAGAGGTTTGTCCCTGGCTTCGACTCCAGAGGAATACCACCTTACCACAAGCACCTCAAGAGGAGGCTTCTCTCAGCTCTAGGTATGTGAGAGGGACCCTAATTTTGCGGCCTCAAGTGGAATGGACACTGCGATGCCCTGACTCGAAATAAGGCCGGATATCCCTGCAGTGACTTGAATGCAGGCTCGTCTTGCATCTCCCAAAATGAAAGGATGTCTGAATCCCCTGTGGAGACCACAGAGAAAGACCTAGTTCCCCACCTCATCGCGACCGGAGGCCTCACATCCTTTGAAATTCCAGAGGTACGCGGAGATTAGTGCCTCCAAAGGAGACGATGCCTGATTCCTCGTGAAACTTGATAGGAGTCCCAGGATTCCTGTGGCACGTGCAAAGGGACCCTTGGTCTCCCGCCTCAGCTGGAGAGGCGTCCCAATTGCCCTGCCAAGCCTCGAGGAGAATCCCGAGTTGTCCCTCGCAACTAGGCAGGAGTCCTGACGTCGCTGAACAAACACGTGTGTGGAAGGGCCATCCCCGTCGTAACTCGAGAATATACCCCAGGTTCCCGCCGCAACTCGAGAAAAACCATGAGACGTCCCCCTCGCCGCGTGATGAGGCCAGATTCCTCTGCAGTGCGTGCAGAGCAATTCCGTGCTGCACATCAAACATGAAAGGAGCCTTGATTTTCTTGATGGCACTCCAGAGAAACCCCAAGAACACTGTTTCAAGGCTAGAGGGATCCTGAGGTCACTGTAGCTACACGAAAGAGCTCCGTGGACCAAAAATCAACTCGAGATGAGAGGTTAGTCCCTGGCTTCGACTCCAGAGGAATACCACCTTACCACAAGCACCACAAGAGGAGGCTTCTCTCAGCTCTAGTTATGTGAGAGGTACCCTGAGTTTGCAGCCTCAAGTGGAATGGACACTGCGATGCCCTGACTCGAAATAAGGCCGGATATCCCTGCAGTGACTTGAATGCAGGCTCGTCTTGCATCTCCGAAGACGAAACGATGTCTGAATCCCCTGTGGAGACCACAGAGAAAGACCTAGTTCCCAACCTCATCGCGACCGGAGGCCTCACATTCTTTGAAAACTCCAGAGGTACGCGGAGATCAGTGCCTCCAAAGGAGACGATGCCTGACTCCTCGTGAAACTTGATAGGAGTCCCAGGATTCCTGTGGCACGTGGAAAGGGACCCTTGGTCTCCCGCCTCAGCTGGAGAGGCGTTCCAATTGCCCTGCCAAGCCTCGAGGAGAATCCCGAGTTGTCCCTCGCAACTAGGAATGAGTCCTGACGTCGCTGAACAAACACGTGGGAGGAAGGGCCATCCCCGTGGTAACTCGAGAATATACCCCAGGTTCTCGCCGCAACTCGAGAAAAACCACGATACTTCCCCCTCGCTGCGAGATGAGGCCCGATTCCCCTGCACTGCATGCAGAGCAATTCCGTGTTGCACATCAGACATGAAAGAAGCCTTGATTTCCTTGATGGCAATCCAGAGAAACCCCAAGAACACTGTTTAAAGGCTAGAGGGATCCTGAGGTCACTGTAGCTACACGAAAGAGCTCCGTGGACCAAAAATCAACTCGAGATGAGAGGATAGTCCCTGGCTTCGACTCCAGAGGCATACCACCTTACCACAAGCACCTCAAGAGGAGGCTTCTCTCAGCTCTATGTATGTGAGAGGGACCCTGAGTTTGCGGCCTCAAGTGGAATGGACCCTGCGATGCCCTGACGAGAAATAAGGCCGGATATCCCTGCAGTGACTTGAATGCAGGCTCGTCTTGCATCTCCCAAGACGAAAGGATGTCTGAATCCCCTGTGGAGACCACAGAGAAAGACCTAGTTCCCCACCTCATCGCGACCGGAGGCCTCACATCCTTTGAAAACTCCAGAGGGACGCGGAGATCAGTGCCTCCAAAGGAGACGATGCCTGACTCCTCGTGAAACTTGATAGGAGTCCCAGGATTCCTGTGGCACGTGGAAAGGGACCCTTGGTCTCCCGCCTCAGCTGGAGAGGCGTTCCAATTGCCCTGCCAAGCCTCGAGGAGAATCCCGAGTTGACCCTCGCAACTAGGAATGAGTCCTGACGTCGCTGAACAAACACGTGGGAGGAAGGGCCATCCCCGTGGTAACTCGAGAATATACCCCAGGTTCTCGCCGCAACTCGAGAAAAACCATGATACTTCCCCCTCGCCGTGAGATGAGGCCCGATTCCCCTGCACTGCATGCAGAGCAATTCCGTGTTGCATATCAAACATGAAAGAAGCCTTGATTTCCTTGATGGCACTCCAGAGAAACCCGAAGAACAATGTTTCAAGGCTAGAGGGATCCTGAGGTCACTGTAGCAACACGAAAGAGCTCCGTGGACCAAAAATCAACTCGAGATGAGAGGTTAGTCCCTGGCTTCGACTCCAGAGGAATACCACCTTACCACAAGCACCTCAAGAGGAGGCTTCTCTCAGCTCTAGGTATGTGAGAGGGACCCTGATTTTGCGGCCTCAAGTGGAATGGACACTGCGATGCCCTGACCCGAAATAAGGCCAGATATCCCTGCAGTGACTTGAATGCAGGCTCGTCTTGCATCTCCCAAGACGAAAGGATGTCTTAATCCCCTGTGGAGACCACAGAGAAAGACCTAGTTCCCCACATCATCGAGACCGGAGGCCTCACATCCTTTTAAAACTCCAGAGGTACGCGGAGATCAGTACCTCCAAAGGAGACGATGCCTGACTCCTCGTGAAACTTGATAGGAGTCCCAGGATTCCTGTGGCACGTGGAAAGGGACCCTTGGTCTCCCGCCTCAGCTGGAGAGGCGTCCCAATTGCCCTGCCAAGCCTCGAGGAGAATCCCGAGTTGTCCCTCGCAACTAGGCAGGAGTCCTGACGTCGGTGAACAAACACGTGTGTGGAAGGGCCATCCCCGTCGTAACTCGAGAATATACCCCAGGTTCCCGCCGCAACTCGAGAAAAAACATGAGACTTCCCCTTCGCCGCGAGATGAGGACCGATTCCCCTGCACTGCGTGCAGAGCAATTCCGTGTTGCACATCACACATGAAAAAAGCCTTGATTTCCTTGATGCCACTCCAGAGAAACCCCAAGAAAACTGTTTCAAGGCTAGAGGGATACTGAGGTCTCTGTAGTAAAACAAAAGAGCTCCGTAGACCAAAAATCAACTCGAGATGAGAGGTTAGTCAATGGCTTCGACTCCAGAGGAATACCACCTTACCACAAGCACCTCAAGAGGAGGCTTCTCTCAGCTCTAGGTATGTGAGAGGGACCCTGAGTTTGCGGCCTCAAGTGGAATGGACACCGCGATACCCTGACTCGAAATAAGGCCGGATATCCCTGCAGTGACTTGAATGCAGGCTCGTCTTGCATCTCCCAAGTTGAAAGGATGTCTGAATCCCCTGTGGAGACCACAGAGAAAGACCTAGTTCCCCACCTCATCGCGACCGGAGGCCTCACATCCTTTGAAAACTCCAGAGGTACGCGGAGATCAGTGCCTCCAAAGGAGACGATGCCTGACTCCTCGTGAAACTTGATAGGAGTCCCAGGATTCCTGTGGCACGTGCAAAGGGACCCTTGGTCTCCCGCCTCAGCTGGAGAGGCGTCCCAATTGCCCTGCCAAGCCTCGAGGAGAATCCCGAGTTGTCCCTCGCAACTAGGCAGGAGTCCTGACGTCGCTGATCAAACACGTGGGGGGAGGGACCATCCCCGTCTTAACTCGAGAATATACCCCAGGTTCCCGCCCCAACTCGAGGTAAACCATGAGACTTCCCCCTCGCCCCGAGATGAGGCCCGATTCCCCTGCAGAGCGTGCAGAGCAATTCTGTGTTTCACATCACACATGAAAGGAGCCTTGATTTCCTTGGTGGCACTCCAAAGAAACACCAAGAACACTGTTTCAAGGCTAGAGGGATCCTGAATTCACTGTAGCAACACGAAAGAGCTCCGTGGACCAAAAATCAACTCGAGATGAGAGGTGAGTCCCTGGCTTCGACTCCAGAGGAATACCACCTTACCACAAGCACCTCAAGAGGAGGCTTCTCTCAGCTCTAGGTATGTGAGAGGGACCCTGATTTTGCGGCCTCAAGTGGAATGGACACTGCGATGCCCTGACCCGAAATAAGGCCGGATATCCCTGCAGTGACTTGAATGCAGGCTCGTCTTGCATCTCCCAAGACGAAAGGATGTCTTAATTCCCTGTGCAGACCACAGAGAAAGACCAAGTTCCCCACCTCATCGCGACCGGAGGCTTCACATTCTTTGAAAACTCCAGAGGTACGCGGAGATCAGTGCCTCCAAAGGAGACGATGCCTGACTCCTCGTGAAACTTGATAGGAGTCCCAGGATTCCTGTGGCACATGGAAAGGGACCCTTGGTCTCCCGCCTCACCTGGAGAGGCGTCCCAATTGCCCTGCCAGCCTCGAGGAGAATCCCGAGTTGTCCCTCGCAACTAGGCAGGAGTCCTGCCGTCGCTGAACAAACACGTGTGTGGAAGGGCCATCCCCGTCGTAACTCGAGAATATACCCCAGGTTCCCGCCGCAACTCGAGAAAAACCATGAGACTTCCCCCTCGCCGTGAGATGAGGCCCGATTCCCCTGCACTGCGTGCAGAGCAATTCCATGTTGCACATCACACTTGAAAAGAGCCTTGATTTCCTTGATGGCACTCCAGAGAAACCCCAAGAACACTGTTTCAAGGCTAGAGGGATCCTGAGGTCTCTGTAGCAACAGGAAAGAGCTCCGTGGACCAAAAATCAACTCGAGATGAGAGGTTAGTCCCTGGCTTCGACTCCAGAGGAACACCACCTTACCACAAGCACCTCAAGAGGAGGCTTCTCTCAGCTCTAGGTATGTGAGAGGGACCCTGAGTTTGCGGCCTCAAGTGGAATGGACACCGCGATGCCCTGACTCGAAATAAGGCCGGATATCCCTGCAGTGACTTGAATGCAGGCTCGTCTTGCATCTCCCAAGTTGAAAGGATGTCTGAATCCCCTGTGGAGACCACAGAGAAAGACCTAGTTCCCCACCTCATCGCGACCGGAGGCCTCACATCCTTTGATAACTCCAGAGGTACGCAGAGATCAGTGCCTCCAAAGGAGACGATGCCTGACTCCTCGTGAAACTTGATAGGAGTCCCAGGATTCCTGTGGCACGTGGAAAGGGACCCTTGGTCTCTCGCCTCAGCTGGAGAGGTGTCCCAATTGCCCTGCCAAGCCTCGAGGAGAATCCCGAGTTGTCCCTCGCAACTAGGCAGGAGTCCTGACGTCGCTGAACAAACACGTGTGTGGAAGGGCCATCCCCGTCGTAACTCGAGAATACACCCCAGGTTCCCGCCGCAACTCGAGAAAAACCATGAGACTTCCCCCTCGCCGCGAGATGAGGCCCGATTCCCCTGCACTGCGTGCAGAGCAATTCCGTGTTGCACATCACACATAAAAGGAGCCTTGACTTCCTTGATGGCACTCCAGAGAAACCCCAAGAACACTGTTTCAAGGCTAGAGGGATCCTGAGGTCACTGTAGCAACACGAAAGAGCTCCGTGGACCAAAAATCAACTCGAGATGAGAGGTTAGTCCCTTGCTACGACTCCAGAGGAATACCACCTTACCACAAGCACCTCAAGAGGAGGCTTCTCTCAGCTCTAGGTATGTGAGAGGGACCCTGATTTTGCGGCCTCAAGTGGAATGGACACCGCGATTCCATGACGCGAAATAAGGCCGGATATCCCTGCAGTGACTTGAATGCAGGCTCGTCTTGCATCTCCCAAGACGAAAGGATGTCTGAATCCCCTGTGGAGACCACAGAGAAAGACCTAGTTCCCCACCTCATCGCGACCGGAGGCCTCACATCCTTTGAAAACTCCAGAGGTACGCGGAGATCAGTGCCTCCAAAGGAGACGATGCCTGACTCCTTGTGAAACTTGATAGGAGTCCCAGGATTCCTGTGGCACGTGGAAAGGGACCCTTGGTCTCCCGCCTCAGCTGGAGAGGCGTCCCAATTGCCCTGCCAAGCCTCGAGGAGAATCCCGAGTTCTCCCTCGCAACTAGGCAGGAGTCCTGACGTCGCTGAACAAACACGTGTGTGGAAGGGCCATCCCTGTCGTAACTCGAGAATATACCCCAGGTTCCCACCGCAACTCGAGAAAAACCATGAGACTTCCCCCTCGCCGCGAGATGAGGCCCGATTCCCCTGCACTGCGTGCAGAGCAATTCCATGTTGCACATCACACTTGAAAAGAGCCTTGATTTCCTTGATGGCACTCCAGAGAAACCCCAAGAACACTGTTTCAAGGCTAGAGGGATCCTGAGGTCTCTGTAGCAACAGGAAAGAGCTCCGTGGACCAAAAATCAACCCGAGATGAGAGGTTAGTCCCTGGCTTCGACTCCAGAGGAACACCACCTTACCACAAGCACCTCAGGAGGAGGCTTCTCTCAGCTCTAGGTATGTGAGAGGGACCCTGAGTTTGCGGCCTCAAGTGGAATGGACACCGCGATGCCCTGACTCGAAATAAGGCCGGATATCCCTGCAGTGACTTGAATGCAGGCTCGTCTTGCATCTCCCAAGTTGAAAGGATGTCTGAATCCCCTGTGGAGACCACAGAGAAAGACCTAGTTCCCCACCTCATCGCGACCGGAGGCCTCACATCCTTTGAAAACTCCAGAGGTACGCAGAGATCAGTGCCTCCAAAGGAGACGATGCCTGACTCGTCGTGAAACTTGATAGGAGTCCCAGGATTCCTGTGGCACGTGGAAAGGGACCCTTGGTCTCCCGCCTCAGCTGGAGAGGCATGCCAATTGCCCTGCCAAGCCTCGAGGAGAATCCAGAGTTCTCCCTCGCAACTAGGCAGGAGTCCTGCCATCGCTGAACAAACACGTGTGTGGAAGGGCCATCTCCGTCGTAACTCGAGAATATACCCCAGGTTCCCACCGCAACTCGAGAAAAACCATGAGACTTCCCCCTCACCGCGAGATGAGGCCCGATTCCCCTGCACTGCGTGCAGAGCAATTCCATGTTGCACATCACACTTGAAAAGAGCCTTGATTTCCTTGATGGCACTCCAGAGAAACCCCAAGAACACTGTTTCAAGGCTAGAGGGATCCTGAGGTCTCTGTAGCAACAGGAAAGAGCTCCGTGGACCAAAAATCAACTCGAGATGAGAGGTTAGTCCCTGGCTTCGACTCCAGAGGAACACCACCTTACCACAAGCACCTCAAGAGGAGGCTTCTCTCAGCTCTAGGTATGTGAGAGGGACCCTGAGTTTGCGGCCTCAAGTGGAATGGACACCGCGATGCCCTGACTCAAAATAAGGCCGGATATCCCTGCAGTGACTTGAATGCAGGCTCGTCTTGCATCTCCCAAGTTGAAAGGATGTCTGAATCCCCTGTGGAGACCACAGAGAAAGACCTAGTTCCCCACCTCATCGCGACCGGAGGCCTCACATCCTTTGATAACTCCAGAGGTACGCAGAGATCAGTGCCTCCAAAGAAGACGATGCCTGACTGCTCGTGAAACTTGATAGGAGTCCCAGGATTCCTGTGGCACGTGGAAAGGGACCCTTGGTCTCCCGCCTCAGCTGGAGAGGCATGCCAATTGCCCTGCCAAGCCTCGAGGAGAATCCCGAGTTCTCCCTCGCAACTAGGCAGGAGTCCTGCCATCGCTGAACAAACACGTGTGTGGAAGGGCCATCCCTGTCGTAACTCGAGAATATACCCCAGGTTCCCGCCGCAACTCGAGAAAAATCATGAGATTTCCCCCTTGCGGCAAAATGAGGCCCGATTCCCCTGCACTGCGTGCAGAGCAATTCCGTGTTGCACATCACACATGAAAGGAGCCTTGATTTCCTTGATGGCACTCCAGAGAAACCCCAAGAACACTGTTTCAAGGCTAGAGGGATCCTGAGGTCACTGTAGCAACAGAAAAGAGCTCCGTGGACCAAAAATCAACTCGAGATGAGAGGTTAGTCCCTGGCTTCGACTCCAGAGGAATACCACCTTACCACAAGCACCTCAAGAGGAGGCTTCTCTCAGCTCTAGGTATGTGAGAGGGACCCTGAGTTTGCAGCCTCAAGTGGAATGGACACTGCTATGCCCTGACGCGAAATAAGGCCGGATATCCCTGCAGTGACTTGAATGCAGGCTCGTCTTGCATCTCACAAGACGAAAGGATGTCTGAATCCCCTGTGGAGACCACAGAGAAAGACCTAGTTCCCCACCTCATCCCGACAGGAGGCCTCACATCCTTTGAAAACTCCAGAGGTACGCGGAGATCAGTGCCTCCAAAGGAGCCGATGCCTGACTCCTTGAAAAACTTGATAGGAGTCCCAGGATTTCTGTGGCACGTGGAAAGGGACCCTTGGACTCCCGCCTCAGCTGGAGAGGCGTCCCAATTGCCCTGCCAAGCCTCGAGGAGAATCCCGAGTTGTCCCTCGCAACTAGGCAGGAGTCCTGACGTCGCTGAACAAACACGTGGCTGGAAGGGCCATCCCCGTCGGATTCCGAGAATATACCTCAGGTTCCCGCCGCAACTCGAGAAAAACCATGAGACTTCCCCCTCACCGCGAGATGAGGCCCGATTCCCCTGCACTGCGTGCAGAGCAATTCCGTGTTGCACATCACACATGAAAGAAGCCTTGATTTCCTTGATGGCACTCCAGAGAAACCCCAAGAACACTGTTTCAAGGCTAGAGGGATCCTGAGGTCACTGTAGCAACAGAAAAGAGCTCCGTGGACAAAAAATCAACTCGAGATGAGAGGTTAGTCCCTGGCTTCGACTCCAGAGGAATACCACCTTACCACAAGCACCTCAAGAGGAGGCTTCTCTCAGCTCTAGGTATGTGAGAGTGACCCTGATTTTGCGGCCTCAAGTGGAATGGACACTGCGATTCCATGACGCGAAATAAGGCCGGATATCCCTGCAGTGACTTGAATGCAGGCTCTCCTTGCATCTCCCAAGACGAAAGGATGTCTGAATCCCCTGTGGAGACCACAGAGAAAGACCTAGTTCCCCACCTCATCACGACCGGAGGCCTCACATCCTTTGAAAACTCCAGAGGTACGCGGAGATCAGTGCCTCCAAAGGAGACGATGCCTGACTCCTTGTGAAACTTGATAGGAGTCCCAGGATTCCTGTGGCACGTGGAAAGGGACCCTTAGTCTCCCGTCTCAGCTGGAGAGGCGTCCCAATTGCCCTGCCAAGCCTCGAGGAGAATCCCGAGTTCTCCCTCGCAACTAGGCAGGAGTCCTGACGACGCTGAACAAACACGTGTGTGGAAGGGCCATCCCCGTCGTAACTCGAGAATATACCCCAGGTTCCCACCGCAACTCGAGAAAAACCATGAGACTTCCCCCTCGCCGCGAGATGAGGCCCGATTCCCCTGCACTGCGTGCAGAGCAATTCCATGTTGCACATCACACTTGAAAAGAGCCTTGATTTCCTTGATGGCACTCCAGAGAAACCCCAAGAACACTGTTTCAAGGCTAGAGGGATCCTGAGGTCTCTGTAGCAACAGGAAAGAGCTCCGTGGACCAAAAATCAACTTGAGATGAGAGGTTAGTCCCTGGCTTCGACTCCAGAGGAACACCACCTTACCTCAAGCACCTCAAGAGGAGGCTTCTCTCAGCTCTAGGTATGTGAGAGGGACCCTGAGTTTGCGGCCTCAAGTGGAATGGACACCGCGATGCCCTGACTCGAAATAAGGCCGGATATCCCTGCAGTGACTTGAATGCAGGCTCGTCTTGCATCTCCCAAGTTGAAAGGATGTCTGAATCCCCTGTGGAGACCACAGAGAAATACCTAGTTCCCCACCTCATCGCGACCGGAGGCCTCACATCCTTTGATAACTCCAGAGGTACGCAGAGATCAGTGCCTCCAAAGGAGACGATGCCTGACTCCTCGTGAAACTTGATAGGAGTCCCAGGATTCCTGTGGCACGTCTAAAGGGACCCTTGGTCTCCCGCCTCAGCTGGAGAGGCATGCCAATTGCCCTGCCAAGCCTCGAGGAGAATCCCGAGTTCTCCCTCGCAACTAGGCAGGAGTCCTGACGTCGCTGAACAAACACGTGTGTGGAAGGGCCATCCCTGTCGTAACTCGAGAATATACCCCAGGTTCCCGCCGCAACTCGAGAAAAACCATGAGATTTCCCCCTCCCCGCAAAATGAGGCCCGATTCCCCTGCACTGCGTGCAGAGCAATTCCGTGTTGCACATCACACATGAAAGGAGCCTTGATTTCCTTGATGGCACTCCAGAGAAACCCCAAGAACACTGTTTCAAGGCTAGAGGGATCCTGAGGTCACTGTAGCAACAGAAAAGAGCTCCGTGGACCAAAAATCAACTCGAGATGAGAGGTTAGTCCCTGGCTTCGACTCCAGAGGAATACCACCTTACCACAAGCACCTCAAGAGGAGGCTTCTCTCAGCTCTAGGTATGTGAGAGGGACCCTGATTTTGCGGCCTCAAGTGGAATGGACACTGCGATTCCATGACGCGAAATAAGGCCGGATATTGCTGCAGTGACTTGAATGCAGGCTCTCCTTGCATCTCCCAAATCGAAAGGATGTCTGAATCCCCTGTGGAGACCACAGAGAAAGACCTAGTTCCCCACCTCATCACGACCGGAGGCCTCACATCCTTTGAAAACTCCAGAGGTACGCGGAGATCAGTGCCTCCAAAGGAGACGATGCCTGACTCCTCGTTAAACTTGATAGGAGTCCCAGGATTCCTGTGGCACGTGGAAAGGGACCCTTGGTCTCCCGCCTCAGCTGGAGAGGCGTCCCAATTGCCCTGCCAAGCCTCGAGGAGAATCCCGAGTTGTCCCTCGCAACTAGGCATGAGTCCTGCCGTCGCTGAACAAACACGTGTGTGGAAGGGCCATCCCCGTCGTAACTCGAGAATATACCCAAGGTTCCCGCCGCAACTCGAGAAAAACCATGAGACTTCCCCCTCGCCGCGAGATGAGGCCCGATTCCCCTGCACTGCGTGCAGAGCAATTCCATGTTGCACATCACACTTGAAAAGAGCCTTGATTTCCTTGATGGCACTCCAGAGAAACCCCAAGAACACTGTTTCAAGGCTAGAGGGATCCTGAGGTCACTGTAGCCACACGAAAGAGCTCCGTGGAACAAAAATCAACTCGAGATGCGAGGTTAGTCCCTGGCTTCGACTCCAGAGGACTACCACCTTACCACAAGCACCTCAAGAGGAGGCTTCTCTCAGCTCTAGGTATGTGAGAGGGACACTGAGATTGCAGCCTCAAGTGGAATGGACACCGCTATGCCCTGACTCGAAATAAGGCCGGATATCCCTGCAGTGACTAGAATGCAGGCTCGTCTTGCATCTCCCAAGACGAAAGCATGTCTGAATCCCCTGTGGAGACCACAGAGAAAGACCTAGTTCCCCACCTCATCGCGACCGGAGGCCTCACTTCCTTTGAAAACCCCAGAGGAACGTGGAGATCAGTGCCTCCAAAGGAGACGATGCCTGACTCCTCGTGAAACTTGATAGGAGTCCCAGGATTCCTGTGGCACGTGGAAAGGGACCCTTGGTCTCCCGCCTCAGCTGGAGAGGCGTCCCAATTGCCCTGCCAAGCCTCGAGGGGAATCCCCAGTTGTCCCTCGCAACTAGGCAGGAGTCCTGCCGTCAGTGAACAAACACGTGGGTGGAAGGGCCATCCCCGTCGTAACTCGAGAATATACCCCAGGTTCCCGCCGCAACTCGAGAAAAACCATGAGACTTCCCCCTCGCCACGAGATGAGGACCGATTCCCCTGCCCTGTGTGCAGAGCAATTCCGTGTTGCACATCACACATGAAAGGAGCCTTGATTTCCTTGATGGCACTCCAGAGAAACCCCAAGAACACTGTTTCAAGGCTAGAGGGATCCTGATGTCACTGTAGCAACACAAAAGAGCTCCGTGGACCAAAAATCAACTCGAGATGAGAGGTTAGTCCCTGGCTTCGACTCCAGAGGAATACCACCTTACCACAAGCACCTCAAGAGGAGGCTTCTGTCAGATCTAGGTATGTGAGAGGGACCATGAGTTTGCGGCCTCAAGTGGAATGGACACCGTGATGCCCTGACTCGAAATAAGGCCGGATATCCCTGCAGTGACTTGAATGCAGGCTCGTCTTGCATCTCCCAAGACGAAAGGATGTCTGAATCCCCTGTGAAGACCACAGAGAAAGACCTAGTTCCCCACCTCATCACGACCGGAGGCCTCACAACCTTTGAAAACTCCAGAGGTACGCGGAGATCAGTGCCTCCAAAGGAGACGATGCCTGACTCCCCTGAAACTTGATAGGAGTCCCAGGATTCCTGTGGCACGTGGAAAGGGACCCTTGGTCTCCCTCCTCAGCTGGAGAGGCGTCCCAATTGCCCTGCCAAGCCTCGAGGAGAAACCCGAGTTGTCCCTCGCAACTAGGCAGGAATCCTGACGTCGCTGAACAAACACGTGTTTGGAAGGTCCATCCCCGTCGTAACTCGAGAATATACCCCAGGTTCCCGCCGCAACTCGAGAAAAACCATGAGACGTCCCCCTCGCCGCGAGATGAGGCCACATTCCCCTGCAGTGCGTGCAGAGCAATTGCGTGCTGCACATCACACATGAAAGGAGCCTTGATTTCCTTGATGGCACTCCAGAGAAACCCCAAGAACAATGTTTCAAGGCTAGAGGGATCCTGAGGTCACTGTAGCTACACGAAAGAGCTCCGTGGACCAAAAATCAACTCGAGATGAGAGGTTAGTCCCTGGCTTCGACTCCAGAGGAAACCACCTTACCACAAGCACCTCAAGAGGAGGCTTCTCTCAACTCTAGGTATGTGAGAAGGACCCTGAGATTGCGGCCTCAAGTGGA
Organism: Cervus elaphus; assembly: GCF_910594005.1. Lineage (NCBI taxonomy): Eukaryota > Metazoa > Chordata > Mammalia > Artiodactyla > Cervidae > Cervus > Cervus elaphus. The sequence goes on along the minus strand of NC_057824.1, from coordinate 12,026,321 downwards.
ATGGACACCGCGATGCCCTGACTCGAAATAAGGCCGGATATCCCTGCAGTGACTTGAATGCAGGCTCGTCTTGCATCTCCCAAGACGAAAGGATGTCTGAATCCCCTGTGGAGACCACAGAGAAAGACCTAGTTCCCCACCTCATCGCGACCGGAGGCCTCACATCCTTTGAAAACTCCAGAGGGACGCGGAGATCAGTGCCTCCAAAGGAGACGATGCCTGACTCCTCGTGAAACTTGATAGGAGTCCCAGGATTCCTGTGGCACGTGGAAAGGGACCCTTGGACTCCCGCCTCAGCTGGAGAGGCGTTCCAATTGCCCTGCCAAGCCTCGAGGAGAATCCCGAGTTGACCCTCGCAACTAGGAATGAGTCCTGACGTCGCTGAACAAACACGTGGGAGGAAGGGCCATCCCCGTGGTAACTCGAGAATATACCCCAGGTTCTCGCCGCAACTCGAGAAAAACCATGATACTTCCCCCTCGCCGTGAGATGAGGCCCGATTCCCCTGCACTGCATGCAGAGCAATTCCGTGTTGCATATCAAACATGAAAGAAGCCTTGATTTCCTTGATGGCACTCCAGAGAAACCCGAAGAACAATGTTTCAAGGCTAGAGGGATCCTGAGGTCACTGTAGCAACACGAAAGAGCTCCGTGGACCAAAAATCAACTCGAGATGAGAGGTTAGTCCCTGGCTTCGACTCCAGAGGAATACCACCTTACCACAAGCACCTCAAGAGGAGGCTTCTCTCAGCTCTAGGTATGTGAGAGGGACCCTGATTTTGCGGCCTCAAGTGGAATGGACACTGCGATGCCCTGACGCGAAATAAGGCCAGATATCCCTGCAGTGACTTGAATGCAGGCTCGTCTTGCATCTCCCAAGACGAAAGGATGTCTTAATCCCCTGTGCAGACCACAGAGAAAGACCTAGTTCCCCACCTCATCGCGACCGGAGGCCTCACATCCTTTGAAAACTCCAGAGGTACACGGAGATCAGTGCCTCCAAAGGAGACGATGCCTGACTCCTCCTGAAACTTGATAGGAGTCCCAGGATTCCTGTGGCACGTGGAAAGGGACCCTTGGTCTCCCGCCTCAGCTGCAGAGGCGTCCCATTTGCCCTGCCAAGCCTCGAGGAGAATCCCGAGTTGTCCCTCGCAACTAGGCAGAAGTCCTGACGTCGCTGAAGAAACACGTGTGTGGAAGGGCCATCCCCGTCGTAACTCGAGAATATACCCCAGGTTCCCGCCGCAACTCGAGAAAAAACATGAGACTTCCCCTTCGCCGCGAGATGAGGACCGATTCCCCTGCACTGCGTGCAGAGCAATTCCGTGTTGCACATCACACATGAAAAAAGCCTTGATTTCCTTGATGCCACTCCAGAGAAACCCCAAGAAAACTGTTTCAAGGCTAGAGGGATCCTGAGGTCTCTGTAGTAAAACAAAAGAGCTCCGTAGACCAAAAATCAACTCGAGATGAGAGGTTAGTCAATGGCTTCGACTCCAGAGGAATACCACCTTACCACAAGCACCTCAAGAGGAGGCTTCTCTCAGCTCTAGGTATGTGAGAGGGACCCTGAGTTTGCGGCCTCAAGTGGAATGGACACCGCGATGCCCTGACCCGAAATAAGGCCGGATATCCCTGCAGTGACTTGAATGCAGGCTCGTCTTGCATCTCCCAAGTTGAAAGGATGTCTGAATCCCCTGTGGAGACCACAGAGAAAGACCTAGTTCCCCACCTCATCGCGACCGGAGGCCTCACATCCTTTGAAAATTCCAGAGGTACGCGGAGATCAGTGCCTCCAAAGGAGACGATGCCTGACTCCTCGTGAAACTTGATAGGAGTCCCAGGATTCCTGTGGCACGTGCAAAGGGACCCTTGGTCTCCCGCCTCAGCTGGAGAGGCGTCCCAATTGCCCTGCCAAGCCTCGAGGAGAATCCCGAGTTGTCCCTCGCAACTAGGCAGGAGTCCTGACGTCGCTGACCAAACACGTGGGGGGAGGGACCATCCCCGTCTTAACTCGAGAATATACCCCAGGTTCCCGCCGCAACTCGAGGTAAACCATGAGACTTCCCCCTCGCCCCGAGATGAGGCCCGATTCCCCTGCAGAGCGTGCAGAGCAATTCTGTGTTGCACATCACACATGAAAGGAGCCTTGATTTCCTTGGTGGCACTCCAAAGAAACACCAAGAACACTGTTTCAAGGCTAGAGGGATCCTGAATTCACTGTAGCAACACGAAAGAGCTCCGTGGACCAAAAATCAACTCGAGATGAGAGGTGAGTCCCTGGCTTCGACTCCAGAGGAATACCACCTTACCACAAGCACCTCAAGAGGAGGCTTCTCTCAGCTCTAGGTATGTGAGAGGGACCCTGATTTTGCGGCCTCAAGTGGAATGGACACTGCGATGCCCTGACCCAAAATAAGGCCGGATATCCCTGCAGTGACTTGAATGCAGGCTCGTCTTGCATCTCCCAAGACGAAAGGATGTCTTAATTCCCTGTGCAGACCACAGAGAAAGACCAAGTTCCCCACCTCATCGCGACCGGAGGCTTCACATTCTTTGAAAACTCCAGAGGTACGCGGAGATCAGTGCCTCCAAAGGAGACGATGCCTGACTCCTCGTGAAACTTGATAGGAGTCCCAGGATTCCTGTGGCACATGGAAAGGGACCCTTGGTCTCCCGCCTCACCTGGAGAGGCGTCCCAATTGCCCTGCCAGCCTCGAAGAGAATCCCGAGTTGTCCCTCGCAACTAGGCAGGAGTCCTGCCGTCGCTGAACAAACACGTGTGTGGAAGGGCCATCCCCGTCGTAACTCGAGAATGTACCCCAAGTTCCCGCCGCAACTCGAGAAAAACCATGAGACTTCCCCCTCGCCGTGAGATGAGGCCCGATTCCCCTGCACTGCGTGCAGAGCAATTCCATGTTGCACATCACACTTGAAAAGAGCCTTGATTTCCTTGATGGCACTCCAGAGAAACCCCAAGAACACTGTTGCAAGGCTAGAGGGATCCTGAGGTCTCTGTAGCAACAGGAAAGAGCTCCGTGGACCAAAAATCAACTCGAGATGAGAGGTTAGTCCCTGGCTTCGACTCCAGAGGAACACCACCTTACCACAAGCACCTCAAGAGGAGGCTTCTCTCAGCTCTAGGTATGTGAGAGGGACCCTGAGTTTGCGGCCTCAAGTGGAATGGACACCGCGATGCCCTGACTCGAAATAAGGCCGGATATCCCTGCAGTGACTTGAATGCAGGCTCGTCTTGCATCTCCCAAGTTGAAAGGATGTCTGAATCCCCTGTGGAGACCACAGAGAAAGACCTAGTTCCCCACCTCATCGCGACCGGAGGCCTCACATCCTTTGATAACTCCAGAGGTACGCAGAGATCAGTGCCTCCAAAGGAGACGATGCCTGACTCCTCGTGAAACTTGATAGGAGTCCCAGGATTCCTGTGGCACGTGGAAAGGGACCCTTGGTCTCCCGCCTCAGCTGGAGAGGTGTCCCAATTGCCCTGCCAAGCCTCGAGGAGAATCCCGAGTTGTCCCTCGCAACTAGGCAGGAGTCCTGACGTCGCTGAACAAACACGTGTGTGGAAGGGCCATCCCCGTCGTAACTCGAGAATATACCCCAGGTTCCCGCCGCAACTCGAGAAAAACCATGAGACTTCCCCCTCGCCGCGAGATGAGGCCCGATTCCCCTGCACTGCGTGCAGAGCAATTCCGTGTTGCACATCACACATGAAAGGAGCCTTGATTTCCTTGATGGCACTCCAGAGAAACCCCAAGAACACTGTTTCAAGGCTAGAGGGATCCTGAGGTCACTGTAGCAACACGAAAGAGCTCCGTGGACCAAAAATCAACTCGAGATGAGAGGTTAGTCCCTGGCTTCGACTCCAGAGGAATACCACCTTACCACAAGCACCTCAAGAGGAGGCTTCTCTCAGCTCTAGGTATGTGAGAGGGACCCTGATTTTGCGGCCTCAAGTGGAATGGACACCGCGATTCCATGACGCGAAATAAGGCCGGATATCCCTGCAGTGACTTGAATGCAGGCTCGTCTTGCATCTCCCAAGACGAAAGGATGTCTGAATCCCCTGTGGAGACCACAGAGAAAGACCTAGTTCCCCACCTCATCGCGACCGGAGGCCTCACATCCTTTGAAAACTCCAGAGGTACGCGGAGATCAGTGCCTCCAAAGGAGACGATGCCTGACTCCTTGTGAAACTTGATAGGAGTCCCAGGATTCCTGTGGCACGTGGAAAGGGACCCTTGGTCTCCCGCCTCAGCTGGAGAGGCGTCCCAATTGCCCTGCCAAGCCTCGAGGAGAATCCCGAGTTCTCCCTCGCAACTAGGCAGGAGTCCTGCCGTCGCTGAACAAACACGTGTGTGGAAGGGCCATCCCTGTCGTAACTCGAGAATATACCCCAGGTTCCCGCCGCAACTCGAGAAAAACCATGAGATTTCCCCCTCCCCGCAAAATGAGGCCCGATTCCCCTGCACTGCGTGCAGAGCAATTCCGTGTTGCACATCACACATGAAAGGAGCCTTGATTTCCTTGATGGCACTCCAGAGAAACCCCAAGAACACTGTTTCAAGGCTAGAGGGATCCTGAGGTCACTGTAGCAACAGAAAAGAGCTCCGTGGACCAAAAATCAACTCGAGATGAGAGGTTAGTCCCTGGCTTCGACTCCAGAGGAATACCACCTTACCACAAGCACCTCAAGAGGAGGCTTCTCTCAGCTCTAGGTATGTGAGAGGGACCCTGATTTTGCGGCCTCAAGTGGAATGGACACTGCGATTCCATGACGCGAAATAAGGCCGGATATCGCTGCAGTGACTTGAATGCAGGCTCTCCTTGCATCTCCCAAGACGAAAGGATGTCTGAATCCCCTGTGGAGACCACAGAGAAAGACCTAGTTCCCCACCTCATCGCGACCGGAGGCCTCACTTCCTTTGAAAACTCCAGAGGTACGCGGAGATCAGTGCCTCCAAAGGAGACGATGCCTGACTCCTCGTGAAACTTGATAGGAGTCCCAGGATTCCTGTGGCACGTGGAAAGGGACCCTTGGTCTCCCGCCTCAGCTGGAGAGGCGTCCCAATTGCCCTGCCAAGCCTCGAGGGGAATCCCCAGTTGTCCCTCGCAACTAGGCAGGAGTCCTGCAGTCGCTGAACAAACACGTGGGTGGAAGGGCCATCCCCGTCGTAACTCGAGAATATACCCCAGGTTCCCGCCGCAACTCGAGAAAAACCATGAGACTTCCCCCTCGCCACGAGATGAGGACCGATTCCCCTGCCCTGTGTGCAGAGCAATTCCATGTTGCACATCACACATGAAAGGAGCCTTGATTTCCTTGATGGCACTCCAGAGAAACCCCAAGAACACTGTTTCAAGGCTAGAGGGATCCTGAGGTCACTGTAGCAACACAAAAGAGCTCCGTGGAACAAAAATCAACTCGAGATGAGAGGTTAGTCCCTGGCTTCGACTCCAGAGAAATACCACCTTACCACAAGCACCTCAAGAGGAGGCTTCTCTCAGCTCTAGGTATGTGAGAGGGACCCTGATTTTGCGGCCTCAAGTGGAATGGACACTGCGATTCCATGACGCGAAATAAGGCCGGATATCGCTGCAGTGACTTGAATGCAGGCTCTCCTTGCATCTCCCAAGACGAAAGGATGTCTGAATCCCCTGTGGAGACCACAGAGAAAGACCTAGTTCCCCAGCTCATCACGACCGGAGGCCTCACATCCTTTGAAAACTTCAGAGGTACGCGGAGATCAGTGCCTCCAAAGGAGACGATGCCTGACTCCTCGTGAAACTTGATAGGAGTCCCAGGATTCCTGTGGCACGTGGAAAGGGACCCTTGGTCTCCCGCCTCAGCTGGAGAGGCGTCCCAATTGCCCTGCCAAGCCTCGAGGAGAATCCCGAGTTGTCCCTCGCAACTAGGCAGGAGTCCTGCCGTCGCTGAAGAAACACGTGTGTGGAAGGGCCATCCCTGTCGTAACTCTAGAATATACCCCAGGTTCCCGCCGCAACTCGAGAAAAACCATGAGACTTCCCCCTCGCCGCGAGACGAGGCCCGATTCCCCTGCACTGCGTGCAGAGCAATTCCATGTTCCACATCACACTTGAAAAGAGCCTTGATTTCCTTGATGCCAATCCAGAGAAACCCCAAGAACACTGTTTCAAGGCTAGAGGGATCCTGAGGTCTCTGTAGCAACACAAAAGAGCTCCGTGGACCAAAAATCAACTTGAGATGAGAGGTTAGTCCCTGGCTTCGACTCCAGAGGAACACCACCTTACCACAAGCACCTCAAGAGGAGGCTTCTCTCAGCTCTAGGTATGTGAGAGGGACCCTGAGTTTGCGGCCTCAAGTGGAATGGACACCGCGATGCCCTGACTCGAAATAAGGCCGGATATCCCTGCAGTGACTTGAATGCAGGCTCGTCTTGCATCTCCCAAGTTGAAAGGATGTCTGAATCCCCTGTGGAGACCACAGAGAAAGACCTAGTTCCCCACCTCATCGCGACCGGAGGCCTCACATCCTTTGATAACTCCAGAGGTACGCAGAGATCAGTGCCTCCAAAGGAGACGATGCCTGACTCCTCGTGAAACTTGATAGGAGTCCCAGGATTCCTGTGGCACGTGGAAAGGGACCCTTGGTCTCCCGCCTCAGCTGGAGAGGTGTCCCAATTGCCCTGCCAAGCCTCGAGGAGAATCCCGAGTTGTCCCTCGCAACTAGGCAGGAGTCCTGACGTCGCTGAACAAACACGTGTGTGGAAGGGCCATCCCCGTCGTAACTCGAGAATATACCCCAGGTTCCCGCCGCAACTCGAGAAAAACCATGAGACTTCCCCCTCGCCGCGAGATGAGGCCCGATTCCCCTGCACTGCGTGCAGAGCAATTCCGTGTTGCACATCACACATGAAAGGAGCCTTGATTTCCTTGATGGCACTCCAGAGAAACCCCAAGAACACTGTTTCAAGGCTAGAGGGATCCTGAGGTCACTGTAGCAACACGAAAGAGCTCCGTGGACCAAAAATCAACTCGAGATGAGAGGTTAGTCCCTGGCTTCGACTCCAGAGGAATACCACCTTACCACAAGCACCTCAAGAGGAGGCTTCTCTCAGCTCTAGGTATGTGAGAGGGACCCTGATTTTGCGGCCTCAAGTGGAATGGACACCGCGATTCCATGACGCGAAATAAGGCCGGATATCCCTGCAGTGACTTGAATGCAGGCTCGTCTTGCATCTCCCAAGACGAAAGGATGTCTGAATCCCCTGTGGAGACCACAGAGAAAGACCTAGTTCCCCACCTCATTGCGACCGGAGGCCTCACATCCTTTGAAAACTCCAGAGGTACGCGGAGATCAGTGCCTCCAAAGGAGACGATGCCTGACTCCTTGTGAAACTTGATAGGAGTCCCAGGATTCCTGTGGCACGTGGAAAGGGACCCTTGGTCTCCCGCCTCAGCTGGAGAGGCGTCCCAATTGCCCTGCCAAGCCTCGAGGAGAATCCCGAGTTCTCCCTCGCAACTAGGCAGGAGTCCTGCCGTCGCTGAACAAACACGTGTGTGGAAGGGCCATCCCTGTCGTAACTCGAGAATATACCCCAGGTTCCCGCCGCAACTCGAGAAAAACCATGAGATTTCCCCCTCCCCGCAAAATGAGGCCCGATTCCCCTGCACTGCGTGCAGAGCAATTCCGTGTTGCACATCACACATGAAAGGAGCCTTGATTTCCTTGATGGCACTCCAGAGAAACCCCAAGAACACTGTTTCAAGGCTAGAGGGATCCTGAGGTCACTGTAGCAACAGAAAAGAGCTCCGTGGACCAAAAATCAACTCGAGATGAGAGGTTAGTCCCTGGCTTCGACTCCAGAGGAATACCACCTTACCACAAGCACCTCAAGAGGTGGCTTCTCTCAGCTCTAGGTATGTGAGAGGGACCCTGATTTTGCGGCCTCAAGTGGAATGGACACTGCGATTCCATGACGCGAAATAAGGCCGGATATCGCTGCAGTGACTTGAATGCAGGCTCTCCTTGCATCTCCCAAGACGAAAGGATGTCTGAATCCCCTGTGGAGACCACAGAGAAAGACCTAGTTCCCCACCTCATCACGACCGGAGGCCTCACATCCTTTGAAAACTCCAGAGGTACGCGGAGATCAGTGCCTCCAAAGGAGACGATGCCTGACTCCTCGTGAAACTTGATAGGAGTCCCAGGATTCCTGTGGCACGTGGAAAGGGACCCTTGGTCTCCCGCCTCAGCTGGAGAGGCGTCCCAATTGCCCTGCCAAGCCTCGAGGAGAATCCCGAGTTGTCCCTCGCAACTAGGCATGAGTCCTGCCGTCGCTGAACAAACACGTGTGTGGAAGGGCCATCCCCGTCGTAACTCGAGAATATACCCAAGGTTCCCGCCGCAACTCGAGAAAAACCATGAGACTTCCCCCTCGCCGCGAGATGAGGCCCGATTCCCCTGCACTGCGTGCAGAGCAATTCCATGTTGCACATCACACTTGAAAAGAGCCTTGATTTCCTTGATGGCACTCCAGAGAAACCCCAAGAACACTGTTTCAAGGCTAGAGGGATCCTGAGGTCACTGTAGCCACACGAAAGAGCTCCGTGGAACAAAAATCAACTCGAGATGCGAGGTTAGTCCCTGGCTTCGACTCCAGAGGACTACCACCTTACCACAAGCACCTCAAGAGGAGGCTTCTCTCAGCTCTAGGTATGTGAGAGGGACCCTGAGATTGCAGCCTCAAGTGGAATGGACACCGCTATGCCCTGACTCGAATAAGGCCGGATATCCCTGCAGTGACTAGAATGCAGGCTCGTCTTGCATCTCCCAAGACGAAAGGATGGCTGAATCCCCTGTGGAGACCACAGAGAAAGACCTAGTTCCCCACCTCATTGCGACCGGAGGCCTCACTTCCTTTGAAAACTCCAGAGGTACGCGGAGATCAGTGCCTCCAAAGGAGACGATGCCTGACTCCTCGTGAAACTTGATAGGAGTCCCAGGATTCCTGTGGCACGTGGAAAGGGACCCTTGGTCTCCCGCCTCAGCTGGAGAGGCGTCCCAATTGCCCTGCCAAGCCTCGAGGGGAATCCCCAGTTGTCCCTCGCAACTAGGCAGGAGTCCTGCAGTCGCTGAACAAACACGTGGGTAGAAGGGCCATCCCCGTCGTAACTCGAGAATATACCCCAGGTTCCCGCCGCAACTCGAGAAAAACCATGAGACTTCCCCCTCGCCACGAGATGAGGACCGATTCCCCTGCCCTGTGTGCAGAGCAATTCCATGTTGCACATCACACATGAAAGGAGCCTTGATTTCCTTGATGGCACTCCAGAGAAACCCCAAGAACACTGTTTCAAGGCTAGAGGGATCCTGAGGTCACTGTAGCAACACAAAAGAGCTCCGTGGAACAAAAATCAACTCGAGATGAGAGGTTAGTCCCTGGCTTCGACTCCAGAGAAATACCACCTTACCACAAGCACCTCAAGAGGAGGCTTCTCTCAGCTCTAGGTATGTGAGAGGGACCCTGATTTTGCGGCCTCAAGTGGAATGGACACTGCGATTCCATGACGCGAAATAAGGCCGGATATCGCTGCAGTGACTTGAATGCAGGCTCTCCTTGCATCTCCCAAGACGAAAGGATGTCTGAATCCCCTGTGGAGACCACAGAGAAAGACCTAGTTCCCCACCTCATGACGACCGGAGGCCTCACATCCTTTGAAAACTCCAGAGGTACGCGGAGATCTGTGCCTCCAAAGGAGACGATGCCTGACTCCTCGTGAAACTTGATAGGAGTCCCAGGATTCCTGTGGCACGTGGAAAGGGACCCTTGGTCTCCCGCCTCAGCTGGAGAGGCGTCCCAATTGCCCTGCCAAGCCTCGAGGAGAATCCCGAGTTGTCCCTCGCAACTAGGCAGGAGTCCTGACGTCGCTGAACAAACACGTGTGTGGAAGGGCCATCCCTGTCGTAACTCGAGAATATACCCCAGGTTCCCGCCGCAACTCGAGAAAAACCATGAGACTTCCACCTCGCCGCAAAATGAGGCCCGATTCCCCTGCACTGCGTGCAGAGCAATTCCGTGTTGCACATCACACATGAAAGGAGCCTTGATTTCCTTGATGGCACTCCAGAGAAACCCCAAGAACACTGTTTCAAGGCTAGAGGGATCCTGAGGTCACTGTAGCAACACGAAAGAACTCCGTGGACCAAAAATCAACTCAAGATGAGGGGTTAGTCCCTGGCTTCGACTCCAGCGGTATACCACCTTACCACAAGCACCTCAAGAGGAGGCTTCTCTCAGCTCTAGGTATGTGAGAAGGACCCTGAGTTTGCAGCCTCAAGTTAAATGGACACCGCTATGCCCTGACGCGAAATAAGGCCGGATATCCCTGCAGTGACTTGAATGCAGGCTCGTCTTGCATCTCACAAGACGAAAGGATGTCTGAATCCCCTGTGGAGACCACAGAGAAAGACCTAGTTCCCCACCTCATCCTGACCAGAGGCCTCATATCCTTTGAAAGCTCCAGAGGTACACGGAGATCAGTGCCTCCAAAGGAGACGATGCCTGACTTCCCTGAAACTTGATAGGAGTCCCAGGATTCCTGTGGCACATGGAAAGGGACCCTTGGTCTCCCTCCTCAGCTGGAGAGGCGTCCCAATTGCCCTGCCAAGCCTCGAGGAGAATCCCGAGTTGTCCCTCGCAACTAGGCAGGAGTCCTGACGTCGCTGAACAAACACGTGTTTGAAAGGTCCATCCCCGTCGTAACTCGAGAATATACCCCAGGTTCCCGCCGCAACTCGAGAAAAACCATGAGACTTCCCCCTCGCCGCGAGATGAGGACCGATTCCCCTGCAGTGCGTGCAGAGCAATTCCGTGTTGCACATCACACATGAAAAAAGCCTTAATTTCCTTGATGCCACTCCAGAGAAACCCCAAGAACACTGTTTCAAGGCTAGAGGGATCCTGAGGTCGCTGTAGCTACACAAAAGAGCTCCGTGGACCAAAAATCAACTCGGGATGAGAGGTTAGTCCCTGGCTTCGACTCCAGAGGAACACCACCTTACCACAAGCACCTCAAGAGGAGGCTTCTCTCAGCTCTAGGTATGTGAGAGGGATCCTGATTTTGCGGCCTCAAGTGGAATGGACACCGCGATGCCCTGACTCGAAATAAGGCCGGATATCCCTGCAGTGACTTGAATGCAGGCTCGTCTTGCATCTCCCAAGACGAAAGGATGTCTGAATCCCCTGTGGAGACCACAGAGAAAGACCTAGTACCCCACCTCATCGCGACCGGAGGCCTCACATCCTTTGAAAACTCCAGAGGTACACGGAGATCAGTGCCTCCAAAGGAGACGATGCCTGACTCCTCGTGAAACTTGATAGGAGTCCCAGGATTCCTGTGGCACGTGGAAAGGGACCCTTGGTCTCCCGCCTCAGCTGGAGAGGCGTCCCAATTGCCGTGCCAAGCCTCTAGGAGAATCCCGAGTTGTCCCTCGCAACTAGGCAGGAGTCCTTCCGTCGTTGAACAAACACGTGTGTGGAAGGGCCATCCCCGTCGTAACTCGAGAATATACCCCAGGTTCCCGCCGCAACTCGAGAAAAACCATGAGACTTCCCCCTCGCCGCGAGATGAGGACCGATTCCCCTGCACTGCGTCCAGAGCAATTCCGTGTTGCACATCACACATGAAAAGAGCCTTGATTTCCTTGATTGCACTCCAGAGAAACCCCAAGAACACTGTTTCAAGGCTAGAGGGAAACTGAGGTCAGTGTAGCTACACGAAAGAACTCCGTGGACCAAGAATCAACTCGAGATGAGAGGTTAGTCCCTGGCTTCGACTCCAGAGGAAAACCACCTTACCACAAGCACCTCAAGAGGAGGCTTCTCTCAGCTCTAGGTATGTGAGAGGGACCCTGATTTTGCGGCCTCAAGTGGAATGGACACCGCGATGCCTTGACGCGAAATAAGGCCAGATATCCCTGCAGTGACTTGAATGCAGGCTCGTCTTGCATCTCCCAAGACGAAAGGATGTCTTAATCCCCTGTGCAGACCACAGAGAAAGACCTAGTTCCCCACCTCATCGCGACCGGAGGCCTCACATCCTTTGAAAATTCCAGAGGTACGCAGAGATCAGTTCCTCCAAAGGAGACGATGCCTGACTCCTCGTGAAACTTGATAGGAGTCCCAGGATTCCTGTGGCACGTGGAAAGGGACCCTTGGTCTCCCGCCTCAGCTGGAGAGGCATGCCAATTGCCCTGCCAAGCCTCGAGGAGAATCCCGAGTTCTCCCTCGCAACTAGGCAGGAGTCCTGACATCGCTGAACAAACACGTGTGTGGAAGGGCCATCCCTGTCGTAACTCGAGAATATACCCCAGGTTCCTGCCGCAACTCGAGAAAAACCATGAGATTTCCCCCTCGCCGCAAAATGAGGCCCGATTCCCCTGCACTGCATGCAGAGCAATTCCGTGTTGCACATCACACATGAAAGGAGCCTTGATTTCCTTGATGGCACTCCAGAGAAACCCCAAGAACACTGTTTCAAGGCTAGAGGGATCCTGAGGTCACTGTAGCAACAGAAAAGAGCTCCGTGGACAAAAAATCAACTCGAGATGAGAGGTTAGTCCCTGGCTTCGACTCCAGAGGAATACCACCTTACCACAAGCACCTCAAGAGGAGGCTTCTCTCAGCTCTAGGTATGTGAGAGGGACCCTGATTTTGCGGCCTCAAGTGGAATGGACACTGCGATTCCATGACTCGAAATAATGCCGGATATCCCTGCAGTGACTTGAATGCAGGCTCGTCTTGCATCTCCCAAGACGAAAGGATGTCTGAATTCCCTGTGGAGACCACAGAGAAAGACCTAGTTCCCCACCCTATCACGACCGGAGGCCTCACATCCTTTGAAAACTCCAGAGGTACGCGGAGATCAGTGCCTCCAAAGGAGACGATGCCTGACTCCTCGTGAAACTTGATAGGAGTCCCAGGATTCCTGTGGCACGTGGAAAGGGACCCTTGGTCTCCCGCCTCAGCTGGAGAGGCGTCCCAATTGCCCTGCCATGCCTCGAGGAGAATCCCGAGTTGTCCCTCGCAACTAGGCAGGAGTCCTGCCGTCGCTGAACAAACACGTGTGTGGAAGGGCCATGCCCGTCGTAACTCGAGAATATACCCCAGGTTCCCGCCGCAACTCGAGAAAAACCATGAGACTTCCCCCTCGCCGCGAGATGAGGCCCGATTCCCCTGCACTGCGTGCAGAGCAATTCCATGTTGCACATCACACTTGAAAAGAGCCTTGATTTCCTTGATGCCACTCCAGAGAAACCCCAAGAACACTGTTTCAGGGCTAGAGGGATCCTGAGGTCTCTGTAGCAACACAAAAGAGCTCCATGGACCAAAAGTCAACTTGAGATGAGAGGTTAGTCCCTGGCTTCGACTCCAGAGGAACACCACCTTACCACAAGCACCTCAAGAGGAGGCTTCTCTCAGCTCTAGGTATGTGAGAGGGACCCTGAGTTTGCGGCCTCAAGTGGAATGGACACCGCGATGCCCTGACTCGAAATAAGGCCGGATATCACTGCAGTGACTAGAATGCAGGCTCGTCTTGCATCTCCCAAGACGAAAGAATGTCTGAATCCCCTGTGGAAACCACAGAGAAAGACCTAGTTCCCCACCTCATCGCGACCGGAGGCCTCACTTCCTTTGAAAACTCCAGAGGTACGCGGAGATCAGTGCCTCCAAAGGAGACGATGCCTGACTCCTCGTGAAACTTGATAGGAGTCCCAGGATTCCTGTGGCACGTGGAAAGGGACACTTGGTCTCCCGCCTCAGCTGGAGAGGCGTCCCAATTGCCCTGCCAAGCCTCGAGGGGAATCCTCACTTGTCCCTCGCAACTAGGCAGGAGTCCTGCCGTCGCTGAACAAACACGTGGGTGGAAGGGCCATCCCCGTCGTAACTCGAGAATATACCCCAGGTTCCCGCCGCAACTCGAGAAAAACCATGAGACTTCCCCCTCGCCACGAGATGAGGAACGATTCCCCTGCCCTGTGTGCAGAGCAATTCCGTGTTGCACATCACACATGAAAGGAGCCTTGATTTCCTTGATGGCAATCCAGAGAAATCCCAAGAACACTGTTTCAAGGCTAGAGGGATCCTGATGTCACTGTAGCAACACAAAAGAGCTCCGTGGACCAAAAATCAACTCGAGAAGAGAGGTTAGTCCCTGGCTTCGACTCCAGAGGAATACCACCTTACCACAAGCACCTCAAGAGGAGGCTTCTGTCAGATCTAGGTATGTGAGAGGGACCATGAGTTTGCGGCCTCAAGTGAAATGGACACCGTGATGACCTGACTCGAAATAAGGCCGGATATCCCTGCAGTGACTTGAATGCAGGCTCGTCTTGCATCTCCCAAGACGAAAGCATGTCTGAATCACCTGTGGTGACCACAGATAAAGACCTAGTTCCCCACCTCATCGCGACCGGAGGCCTCACATCCTTTGAAAATTCCAGAGGTATGCGGAGATCAGTGCCTCCAAAGGAGACGATGCCTGACTCATCGTGAAACTTGATAGGAGTCCCAGGATTCCTGTGGCACGTGGAAAGGGACCCTTGGTCTCCCGCCTCAGCTGGAGAGGCGTCCCAATTGCCCTGCCAAGCCTCGAGGAGAATCCCGAGTTGTCCCTCGCAACTAGGCAGGAGTCCTGACATCGCTGAACAAACACGTGGGTGGAAGGGCCATCCCTGTCGTAACTCGAGAATATACCCCAGGTTCCCGCCGCAACTCGAGAAAAACCATGAGACTTCCCCCTCGCCGAGAGATGAGGCCCGATTCCCCTACACTGCGTGCAGATCACTTCCGTGTTGCACATCACTCATGAAAGGAGCCTTGATTTCCTTGATGGCACTCCAGAGAAACCCCAAGAACACTGTTTCAAGGCTAGAGGGATCCTGAGGTCACTGTACCCAAACGAAAGATCTCCGTGGACCAAAACTCAACTCGAGATGAGAGGTTAGTCCCTGGATTCGACTCCAGAGGAATACCACCTTACCACAAGCACCTCAAGAGGAGGCTTCTCTCAGCTCTAGGTATGTGAGAGGGACCCTGATTTTGCGGCCTCAAGTGGAATGGACACTGCGATTTCATGACGCGAAATAAGGCCGGATATCCCTGCAGTGACTTGAATGCAGGCTCGTCTTGCATCTCCCAAGACGAAAGGATGTCTGAATCCCCTGTGGAGACCACAGAGAAAGACCTAGTTCCCCAACTCATCCTGACCGGAGGCCTCACATCCTTTGAAAAATCCAGAAGTACGTGGAGATCAGTGCCTCCAAAGGAGACGATGCCTGACTCCTCGTGAAACTTGATAGGAGTCCCAGGATTCCTGTGGCACGTGGAAAGGGACCCTTGGTCTCCCGCCTCAGCTGGAGAGGCGTCCCAATTGCCCTGCCAAGCCTCGAGGAGAATCCCGAGTTGTCCCTCGCAACTAGGCAGGAGTCCTGCCATCGCTGAACAAACACGTGTGTGGAAGGGCCATCCCCGTCGTAACTCGAGAATATACCCCTGGTTCCCGCCGCAACTCGAGAAAAACCATGAGACTTCCCCCTCGCCGCGAGATGAGACCCGATTCCACTGCACTGCGTCCAGAGCAATTCCGTGTTGCACATCACACATGAAAGGAGCCTTGATTTCCTTGATGGCACTCCAGAGAAACCCCAAGAACACTGTTTCAAGGCTAGAGGGATCCTGAGGTCACTGTACCCACACGAAAGATCTCCGTGGACCAAAAATCAACTCGAGATGAGAGGTTAGTCCCTGGATTCGACTCCAGAGGAATACCACCTTACCACAAGCACCTCAAGAGGAGGCTTCTCTCAGCTCTAGGTATGTGAGAGGGACCCTGATTTTGCGGCCTCAAGTGGAATGGACACTGCGATGCCCTGACGCGAAATAAGGCCAGATATCCCTGCAGTGACTTGAATGCAGGCTCGTCTTGCATCTCCCAAGACGAAAGGATGTCTTAATCCCCTGTGGAGACCACAGAGAAAGACCTAGTTCCCCACCTCATCGCGACCGGAGGCCTCACATCCTTTGAAAACTCCAGAGGTACGCGGAGATCAGTGCCTCCAAAGGAGACGATGCCTGACTCCTCGTGAAACTTGATAGGAGTCCCAGGATTCCTGTGGCACGTGGAAAGGGACCCTTGGTCTCCCGCCTCAGCTGGAGAGGCGTCCCAATTGCCGTTCCAAGCCTCTAGGAGAATCCCGAGTTGTCCCTCGCAACTAGGCAGGAGTCCTGACGTCGGTGAACAAACACGTGTGTGGAAGGGCCATCCCCTTCGTAACTGGAGAATATACCCCAGGTTCCCGCCGCAACTCGAGAAAAACCATGAGACTTCCCCCTCGCCGCGAGATGAGGACCGATTCCCCTGCACTGCGTGCAGAGCATATCCGTGCTGCACATCACACATGAAAAAAGCCTTGATTTCCTTGATGCCATTCCAGAGAAACCCCAAGAACACTGTTTCAAGGCTAGAGGGATCCTGAGGTCTCTGTAGCAACAGGAAAGAGCTCCGTGGACCAAACATCAACTTGAGATGAGAGGTTAGTCCCTGGCTTCGACTCCAGAGGAACACCACCTTACCACAAGCACCTCAAGAGGAGGCTTCTCTCAGCTCTAGGTATGTGAGAGGGACCCTGAGTTTGCGGCCTCAAGTGGAATGGACACCGCGATGCCGTGGCTCGAAATAAGGCCGGATATCCCTGCAGTGACTTGAATGCAGGCTCGTCTTGCATCTCCCAAGTTGAAAGGACGTCTGAATTCCCTGTGGAGACCACAGAGAAAGACCTAGTTCCCCACCTCATCGCGACCGGAGGCCTCACATCCTTTGATAACTCCAGAGGTACGCAGAGATCAGTGCCTTCAAAGGAGACGATGCCTGACTCCTCGTGAAACTTGATAGGAGTCCCAGGATTCCTGTGGCACGTGGAAAGGGACCCTTGGTCTCCCTCCTCAGCTGGAGAGGCGTCCCAATTGCCCTGCCAAGCCTCGAGGAGAATCCCGAGTTGTCCCTCGCAACTAGGCAGGAGTCCTGACGTCGCTGAACAAACACGTGTGTGGAAGGGCCATCCCTATCGTAACTCGAGAATATACCCCAGGTTCCCGCCGCAACTCGAGAAAAACCATGGGACTTCCCCCTCGCCGCAAAATGAGGCCCGATTCCCCTGCACTGCGTGCAGAGCAATTCCGTGTTGCACATCACACATGAAAGGAGCCTTGATTTCCTTGATGGCACTCCAGAGAAACCCCAAGAACACTGTTTCAAGGCTAGAGGGATCCTGAGGTCACTGTAGCCACACGAAAGAACTCCGTGGACCAAAAATCAACTCAAGATGAGGGGTTAGTCCCTGGCTTCGACTCCAGCGGTATACCACCTTACCACAAGCACCTCAAGAGGAGGCTTCTCTCAGCTCTAGGTATGTGAGAGGGACCCTGAGTTTGCGGCCTCAAGTGGAATGGACACCGCTATGCCCTGACGCGAAATAAGGCCGGATATCCCTGCAGTGACTAGAATGCAGGCTCGTCTTGCATCTCCCAAGACGAAAGGATGTCTGAATCCCCTGTGGAGACCACAGAGAAAGACCTAGTTCCCCACCTCATCCTGACCAGAGGCCTCATATCCTTTGAAAACTCCAGAAGTACGCGGAGATCCGTGCCTCCAAAGGAGACGATGCCTGACTTCCCTGAAACTTGATAGGAGTCCCAGGATTCCTGTGGCACGTGGAAAGGGACCCTTGGTCTCCCTCCTCAGCTGGAGAGGCGTCCCAATTGCCCTGCCAAGCCTCGAGGAGAATCCCGAGTTGTCCCTCGCAACTAGGCAGGAGTCCTGACGTCGCTGAACAAACACGTGTTTGGAAGGTCCATCCCCGTCGTAACTCGAGAATATACCCCAGGTTCCCGCCGCAGCTCGAGAAAAACCATGAGACTTCCCCCTCGCCGCGAGATGAGGACCGATTCCCCTGCAGTGCGTGCAGAGCAATTCCGTGTTGCACATCACACATGAAAAAAGCCTTGATTTCCTTGATGCCACTCCAGAGAAACCCCAAGAACACTGTTTCAAGGCTAGAGGGATCCTGAGGTCTCTGTAGCTACACAAAAGAGCTCCGTGGACCAAAAATCAACTCGGGATGAGAGGTTAGTCCCTGGCTTCGACTCCAGAGGAACACCACCTTACCATAAGCACCTCAAGAGGAGGCTTCTCTCAGCTCTAGGTATGTGAGAGGGACCCTGAGTTTGCGGCCTCAAGTGGAATGGACACCGCGATGCCCTGACTCGAAATAAGGCCGGATGTCCCTGCAGTGACTTGAATGCAGGCTCGTCTTGCATCTCCCAAGACGAAAGGATGTCTGAATCCCCTGTGGAGACCACAGAGAAAGACCTAGTTCCCCACCTCATCGCAACCGGAGGCCTCACATCCTTTGAAAACTCCAGAGGTACGCGGAGATCAGTGCCTCCAAAGGAGACGATGCCTGACTCCTCGTGAAACTTGATAGGAGTCCCAGGATTCCTGTGGCACGTGGAAAGGGACCCTTGGTCTCCCGCCTCAGCTGGAGAGGCGTCCCAATTGCCGTGCCAAGCCTCTAGGAGAATCCCGAGTTGTCCCTCGCAACTAGGCAGGAGTCCTGCCGTCGCTGAACAAACACGTGTGTGGAAGGGCCATCCCCGTCGTAACTCGAGAATATACCCCAGGTTCCCGCCGCAACTCGAGAAAAACCATGAGACTTTCCCCTCGCCGCGAGATGAGGACCGATTCCCCTGCACTGCGTCCAGAGCAATTCCGTGTTGCACATCACACATGAAAAGAGCCTTGATTTCCTTGATTGCACTCCAGAGAAACCCCAAGAACACTGTTTCAAGGCTAGAGGGAAACTGAGGTCAGTGTAGCTACACGAAAGAGCTCCGTGGACCAAGAATCAACTCGAGATGAGAGGTTAGTCCCTGGCTTCAACTCCAGAGGAACACCACCTTACCACAAGCACCTCAAGAGGAGGCTTCTCTCAGCTCTAGGTATGTGAGAGGGACCCTGATTTTGCGGCCTCAAGTGGAATGGACACCGCGATGCCCTGACGTGAAATAAGGCCAGATATCCCTGCAGTGACTTGAATGCAGGCTCGTCTTGCATCTCCCAAGACGAAAGGATGTCTTAATCCCCTGTGCAGACCACAGAGAAAAACCTAGTTCCCCACCTCATCGCGACCGGAGGCCTCACATCCTTTGAAAATTCCAGAGGTACGCAGAGATCAGTGCCTCCAAAGGAGACGATGCCTGACTCCTCGTGAAACTTGATAGGAGTCCCAGGATTCCTGTGGCACGTGGAAAGGGACCCTTGGTCTCCCGCCTCAGCTGGAGAGGCATGCCAATTGCCCTGCCAAGCCTCGAGGAGAATCCCGAGTTCTCCCTCGAAACTAGGCAGGAGTCCTGACGTCGCTGAACAAACACGTGTGTGGAAGGGCCATCCCTGTCCTAACTCGAGAATATACCCCAGGTTCCCGCCGCAACTCGAGAAAAACCATGAGATTTCCCCCTCGCCGCAAAATGAGGCCCGATTCCCCTGCACTGCGTGCAGAGCAATTCCGTGTTGCACATCACACATGAAAGGAGCCTTGATTTCCTTGATGGCAATCCAGAGAAACCCCAAGAACACTGTTTCAAGGCTAGAGGGATCCTGAGGTCACTGTAGCAACAGAAAAGAGCTCCGTGGACAAAAAATCAACTCGAGATGAGAGTTTAGTCCCTGGCTTCGACTCCAGAGGAATACCACCTTACCACAAGCACCTCAAGAGGAGGCTTCTCTCAGCTCTAGGTATGTGAGAGGGACCCTGATTTTGCGGCCTCAAGTGGAATGGACACTGCGATTCCATGACGCGAAATAAGGCCGGATATCCCTGCAGTGACTTGAATGCAGGCTCTCCTTGCATCTCCCAAGACGAAAGGATGTCTGAATCCCCTGTGGAGACCACAGAGAAAGACCTAGTTCCCCACCTCATCACGACCGGAGGCCTCACATCCTTTGAAAACTCCAGAGGTACGCGGAGATCAGTGCCTCCAAAGGAGACGATGCCTGACTCCCCTGAAACTTGATAGGAGTCCCAGGATTCCTGTGGCACGTGGAAAGGGACCGTTGGCCTCCCGCCTCAGCTGGAGAGGCGTCCCAATTGCCCTGCCAAGCCTCGAGGAGAATCCCGAGTTGTCCCTCGCAACTAGGCAGAAGTCCTGCAATCGCTGAACAAACACGTGTGTGGAAGGGCCATCCCCGTCGTAACTCGAGAATATACCCCAGGTTCCCGCCGCAACTCGAGAAAAACCATGAGACTTCCCCCTCGCCGCG
This sequence comes from Cervus elaphus, assembly GCF_910594005.1. Lineage (NCBI taxonomy): Eukaryota > Metazoa > Chordata > Mammalia > Artiodactyla > Cervidae > Cervus > Cervus elaphus. The sequence goes on along the minus strand of NC_057824.1, from coordinate 12,005,939 downwards.
AGATGAGGCCCGATTCCCCTGCACTGCGTGCAGAGCAATTCCATGTTGCACATCACACTTGAAAAGAGCCTTGATTTCCTTGATGCCACTCCAGAGAAACCCCAAGAACACTGTTTCAAGGCTAGAGGGATCCTGAGGTCTCTGTAGCAACACAAAAGAGCTCCGTGGACCAAAAATCCACTTGAGATGAGAGGTTAGTCCCTGGATTCGACTCCAGAGGAACACTACCTTACCACAAGCACCTCAAGAGGAGGCTTCTCTCAGCTCTAGGTATGTGAGAGGGACCCTGAGTTTGCAGCCTCAAGTGGAATGGACACTGTGATGCCCTGACGCGAAATAAGGGCGGATATGCCTGCAGTGACTTGAATGCAGGCTCGTCTTGCCTCTCCCAAGACAAAAGAATGTCTGAATCCCCTGTGGAGACCACAGAGAAAGACCTAGTTCCCCACCTCATCGCGACCGGGGGCCTCACTTCCTTTGAAAACTCCAGAGGTACGCGGAGATCAGTGCCTCCAAAGGAGACGATGCCTGACTCCTCGTGAAACTTGATAGGAGTCCCAGGATTCCTGTGGCACGTGGAAAGGGACCCTTGGTCTCCCGCCTCAGCTGGAGAGGCGTCCCAATTGCCCTGCCAAGCCTCGAGGGGAATCCCCAGTTGTCCCTCGCAACTAGGCAGGAATCCTGCCGTCGCTGAACAAACACGTGGGTGGAAGGGCCATCCCCGTCGTAACTCGAGAATATACCCCAGGTTCCCGCCGCAACTCGAGAAAAACCATGAGACTTCCCCCTCGCCGCGAGATGAGGCCCGATTCCCCTACACTGCGTGCAGATCAATTCCGTGTTGCACATCACACATGAAAGGAGCCTTGATTTCCTTGATGGCACTCCAGAGAAACCCCAAGAACACTGTTTCAAGTCTAGAGGGATCCTGAGGTCACTGTACCCACACGAAAGATCTCCGTGGACCAAAAATCAACTCGAGATGAGAGGTTAGTCCCTGGATTCGACTCCAGAGGAATACCACCTTACCACAAGCACCTCAAGAGGAGGCTTCTCTCAGCTCTAGGTATGTGAGAGGGACCCTGATTTTGCGGCCTCAAGTGGAATGGACACTGCGATTCCATGACGCGAAATAAGGCCGGATATCCCTGCAGTGACTTGAATGCAGGCTCGTCTTGCATCTCTCAAGACGAAAGGATGTCTGAATCCCCTGTGGAGACCACAGAGAAAGACCTAGTTCCCCACCTCATCCTGACCGGAGGCCTCACATCCTTTGAAAAATCCAGAAGTACGCGGAGATCAGTGCCTCCAAAGGAGACGATGCCTGACTCCTCGTGAAACTTGATAGGAGTCCCAGGATTCCTGTGGCACGTGGAAAGGGACCCTTGGTCTCCCGCCTCAGCTGGAGAGGCGTCCCAATTGCCCTGCCATGCCTCGAGGAAAATCCCGAGTTGTCCCTCGCAACTAGGCAGGAGTCCTGCCATCGCTGAACAAACACTTGTGTGGAAGGGCCATCCCCGTCGTAACTCGAGAATATACCCCTGGTTCCCGCCGCAACTCGAGAAAAACCATGAGACTTCCCCCTCGCCGCGAGATGAGACCCGATTCCCCTGCACTGCGTCCAGAGCAATTCCGTGTTGCACATCAAACATGAAAGGAGCCTTGATTTCCTTGATGGCACTCCAGAGAAACCCCAAGAACACTGTTTCAAGGCTAGAGGGAAACTGAGGTCAGTGTAGCTACACGAAAGAGCTCCGTGGACCAAGAATCAACTCGAGATGAGAGGTTAGTCCCTGGCTTCGACTCCAGAGGAATACCACCTTACCACAAGCACCTCAAGAGGAGGCTTCTCTCAGCTCTAGCTATGTGAGAGGGACCCTGATTTTTCGGCCTCAAGTGGAATGGAGACTGCGATGCCCTGACGCGAAATAAGGCCAGATATCCCTGCAGTGACTTGAATGCAGGCTCGTCTTGCATCTCCCAAGACGAAAGGATGTCTTAATCCCCTGTGCAGACCACAGAGAAAGACCTAGTTCCCCACCTCATCGCGACCGGAGGCCTCACATCCTTTGAAAACTCCAGAGGTACACGGAGATCAGTGCCTCCAAAGGAGACGATGCCTGACTCCTCGTGAAACTTGATAGGACTCCCAGGATTCCTGTGGCACGTGGAAAGGGACCCTTGGTCTCCCGCCTCAGCTGAAGAAGCGGCCCAATTGCCCTGCCAAGCCTCGAGGAAAATCCCGAGTTGTCCCTCGCAACTAGGCAGGAGTCCTGACGTCGCTGAACAAACACGTGGGTGGAAGGGCCATTCCCATCGTAACTCGAGAATATACCCCAGGTTCCCGCCGCAACTCGAGAAAAAACATGAGACTTCCCCCTCGCCACGAGATGAGGACCGATTCCCCTACACTGCGTGCAGAGCAATTCCGTGTTGCACATCACACATGAAAGGAGCCTTGATTTCCTTGATGGCACTCCAGAGAAACCCCAAGAACACTGTTTCAAGGCTAGAGGGATCCTGAGGTCACTGTAGCAACAGAAAAGAGCTCCGTGGACAAAAAATCAACTCGAGATGAGAGGTTAGTCCCTGGCTTCGACTCCAGAGGAATACCACCTTACCACAAGCACCTCAAGAGGAGGCTTCTCTCAGCTCTAGGTATGTGAGAGGGACCCTGAGTTTGCGGCCTCAAGTGGAATGGACACCGCGATTCCATGACGCGAAATAAGGCCGGATATCCCTGCAGTGACTTGAATGCAGGCTCGTCTTGCATCTCCCAAGACGAAAGGATGTCTGAATCCCCTGTGGAGACCACAGAGAAAGACCTAGTTCCCCACCTCATCGCGACCGGAGGCCTCACATCTTTTGAAAACTCCAGAGGTACGGGGAGATCAGTGCCTCCAAAGGAGACGATGCCTGACTCCTCGTGAAACTTGATAGGAGTCCCAGGATTCCTGTGGCACGTGGAAAGGGACCCTTGGTCTCCCGCCTCACCTGGAGAGGCGTCCCAATTGCCCTGCCACCCTCGAGGAGAATCCCGAGTTGTCCCTCGCAACTAGGCAGGAGTCCTGCCGTTGCTGAACAAACACGTGTGTGGAAGGGCCATCCCCGTCGTAACTCGAGAATATACCACAGGTTCCCGCCGCAACTCGAGAAAAACCATGACACTTCCCCCTCGCCGCAAAATGAGGCCCGATTCCCCTGCACTGCGTGCAGAGCAATTCCGTGTTGCACATCACACATGAAAGGAGCCTTGATTTCCTTGATGGCACTCCAGAGAAACCCCAAGAACACTGTTTCAAGGCTAGAGGGATCCTGAGGTCACTGTAGCAACACGAAAGAACTCCGTGGACCAAAAATCAACTCAAGATGAGAGGTTAGTCCCTGGCTTCGACTCCAGAGGTATACCACCTTACCACAAGCACCTCAAGAGGAGGCTTCTCTCAGCTCTAGGTATGGGAGAGGGACCCTGAGTTTGCAGCCTCAAGTGGAATGGACACCGCTATGCACTGACGCGAAATAAGGCCGGATATCCCTGCAGTGACTTGAATGCAGGCTCGTCTTACATCTCCCAAGACGAAAGGATGTCTGAATCCCCTGTGGAGACCACAGAGAAAGACCTCGTTCCCCACCTCATCCTGACCGGAGGCCTCACATCCTTTGAAAACTCCAGAAGTACGCGGAGATCAGTGCCTCCAAAGGAGACGATGCCTGACTCCCCTGAAACTTGATAGGAGTCCCAGGATTCCTGTGGCACGTGGAAAGGGACCCTTGGTCTCCCTCCTAAGCTGGAGAGGCGTCCCAATTGCCCTGCCAAGCCTCGAGGAGAATCCCGAGTTGTCCCTCGCAACTAGGCAGGAGTCCTGACGTCGCTGAACAAACACGTGTTTGGAAGGTCCATCCCCGTCGTAACTCGAGAATATACCCCAGGTTCCCGCCGCAACTCGAGAAAAACCATGAGACTTCCCCCTCGCCACGAGATGAGGCCCGATTCCCCTGCACTGCGTGCAGAGCAATTCCGTGTTGCACATCACACATAAAAAAAGCCTTGATTTCCTTGATGCCACTCCAGAGAAACCCCAAGAACACTGTTTCAAGGCTAGAGGGATCCTGAGGTCTCTGTAGCAACACAAAAGAGCTCCGTGGACCAAAAATCAACTCGGGATGAGAGGTTAGTCCCTGGATTCGACTCCAGAGGAACACCACCTTACCACAAGCACCTCAAGAGGCGGCTTCTCTCAGCTCTAGGTATGTGAGAGGGACCCTGAGTTTGCGGCCTCAAGTGGAATGGACACCGCGATGCCCTGACTCGAAATAAGGCCGGATATCCCTGCAGTGACTTGAATGCAGGCTCGTCTTGCATCTCCCAAGTTGAAAGGATGTCTGAATCCCCTGTGGAGACCACAGAGAAAGACCTAGTTCCCCACCTCATCGCGACCGGAGGCCTGACATCCTTTGATAACTCCAGAGGTACGCAGAGATCAGTGCCTCCAAAGGAGACGATGCCTGACTCCTCGTGAAACTTGATAGGAGTCCCAGGATTCCTGTGGCACGTGGAAAGGGACCCTTGGTCTCCCGCGTCAGCTGGAGAGGCATCCCAATTGCCCTGCCAAGCCTCGAGGAGAATCCCGAGTTCTCCCTCGCAACTAGGCAGGAGTCCAGACGTCGCTGAACAAACGCGTGTGTGGAAGGGCCATCCCTGTCGTAACTCGAGAATATACCCCAGGTTCCCGCCGCAACTCGAGAAAAACCATGAGACTTCCCCTTCGCCGCAAAATGAGGCCCGATTCCCCTGCACTGCGTGCAGAGCAATTCCGTGTTGCACATCACACATGAAAGGAGCCTTGATTTCCTTGATGGCACTCCAGAGAAACCCCAAGAACACTGTTTCAAGACTAGAGGGATCCTGAGGTCACTGTAGCAACACGAAAAAACTCCGTGGACCAAAAATCAACTCAAGATGAGGGGTTAGTCCCTGGCTTCGACTCCAGCGGTATACCACCTTACCACAAGCACCTCAAGAGGAGGCTTCTCTCAGCTCTAGGTATGTGAGAGGGACCCTGAGTTTGCAGCCTCAAGTGGAAAGGACACCGCTATGCCCTGACGCGAAATAAGGCCGGATATCCCTGCAGTGACTTGAATGCAGGCTCGTCTTGCAACTCACAAGACGAAAGGATGTCTGAATCCCCTGTGGAGACCACAGAGAAAGACCTAGTTCCCCACCTCATCCTGACCAGAGGCCTCACATCCTTTGAAAACTCCAGAAGTACGCGGAGATCCGTGCCTCCAAAGGAGACGATGCCTGACTCCCCTGAAACTTGATAGGAGTCCCAGGATTCCTGTGGCACGTGGAAAGGGACCCTTGGTCTCCCTCCTCAGCTGGAGAGGCGTCCCAATTGCCCTGCCAAGCCTCGAGGAGAATCCCGAGTTGTCCCTCGCAACTAGGCAGGAGTCCTGACGTCGCTGAACAAACACGTGTTTGGAAGGTCCATCCCCGTCGTAACTCGAGAATATACCCCAGGTTCCCGCCGCAACTCGAGAAAAACCATGAGACTTCCCCCTCGCCGCGAGATGAGGACCGATTCCCCTGCAGTGCGTGCAGAGCAATTCCGTGTTGCACATCACACATGAAAAAAGCCTTGATTTCCTTGATGCCACTCCAGAGAAACCCCAAGAACACTGTTTCAAGGCTAGAGGGATCCTGAGGTCTCTGTAGCTACACAAAAGAGCTCTGTGGACCAAAAATCAACTCTGGATGAGAGGTTAGTCCCTGGCTTCGACTCCAGAGGAACACCACCTTACCACAAGCACCTCAAGAGGAGGCTTCTCTCAGCTCTAGGTATGTGAGAGGGACCCTGAGTTTGCGGACTCAAGTGGAATGGACACTGCGATTCCATGACGCGAAATAAGGCCGAATATCCCTGCAGTGACTTGAATGCAGGCTCTCCTTGCATCTCCCAAGACTAAAGGATGTCTGAGTCCCCTGTGGAGACCACAGAGAAAGACCTAGTTCCCCACATCATCACGACCGGAGGCCTCACATCCTTTGAAAACTCCAGAGGTATGCGGAGATCAGTGCCTCCAAAGGAGACGATGCCTGACTCCTCGTGAAACTTGATAGGAGTCCCAGGATTCCTGTGGCACGTGGAAAGGGACCCTTGGTCTCCCGCCTCAGCTGGAGAGGCGTCCCAATTGCCCTGCCAAGCCTCGAGGAGAATCCCGAGTTGTCCCTCGCAACTAGGCAGGAGTCCTGCCGTCGATGAACAAACACGTGTGTGGAAGGGCCATCCCCGTCGTAACTCGAGAATATACCCCAGGTTCCCGCCGCAACTCGAGAAAAACCATGAGACTTCCCCCTCGCCGCGAGATGAGGCCCGATTCCCCTGCACTGCGTGCAGAGCAATTCCATGTTGCACATCACACTTGAAAAGAGCCTTGATTTCCTTGATGGCACTCCAGAGAAACCCCAAGAACACTGTTTCAAGGATAGAGGGATCCTGAGGTCACTGTAGCCACACGAAAGAGCTGCGTGGAACAAAAATCAACTCGAGCTGAGAGGTTAGTCCCTGGCTTCGACTCCAGAGGACTACCACCTTACCACAAGCACCTCAAGAGGAGGCTTCTCTCAGCTCTAGGTATGTGAGAGGGACCCTGAGATTGCAGCCTCAAGTGGAATGGACACCGCTATGCCCTGACTCGAAATAAGGCCGGATATCCCTGCAGTGACTAGAATGCAGGCTCGTCTTGCATCTCCCAAGACGAAAGGATGTCTGAATCCCCTGTGGAGACCACAGAGAAAGACCTAGTTCCCCACCTCATCGCGACCGGAGGCCTCACTTCCTTTGAAAACTCCAGAGGTACGCGGAGATCAGTGCCTCCAAAGGAGACGATGCCTGACTCCTCGTGAAACTTGATAGGAGTCCCAGGATTCCTGTGGCACGTGGAAAGGGACCCTTGGTCTCCCGCCTCAGCTGGAGAGGCGTCCCAATTGCCCTGCCAAGCCTCGAGGGGAATCCCCAGTTTTCCCTCGCAACTAGGCAGGAGTTCTGCCGTCGCTGAACAAACACGTGGGTGGAAGGGCCATCCACGTCGTAACTCGAGAATATACCCCAGGTTCCCGCCGCAACTCGAGAAAAACCATGAGACATCCCCCTCGCCGGGAGATGAGGCCCGATTCGCCTACACTGCGTGCAGAGCAATTCCGTGTGCAACATCACACATGAAAGGAGCCTTGATTTCCTTGATGGCACTCCAGAGAAACCCCAAGAACTCTGTTTCAAGGTTAGAGGGATCCTGAGGTCACTGTAGCAACACGAAAGAGCACCGTGGACCAAAAATCAACTCGAGATGATGGGTTAGTCCCTGGCTTCGACTCCAGAGGAATACCACCTTACCACAAGCACCTCAAGATGAGGCTTCTCTCAGCTCTAGGTATGTGAGAGGGACCCTGAGTTTGCAGCCTCAAGTGGAATGGACACCGCTATGCCCTGACTCGAAATAAGGCCGGATATCCCTGCAGTGACTAGAATGCAGGCTCGTCTTGCATCTCCCAAGAAGAAAGCATGTCTGAATCCCCTATGGAGACCACAGAGAAAGACCTAGTTCCCCACCTCATCGCGACCGGAGGCCTCACATCCTTTGAAAATTCCAGAGGTATGCGGAGATCAGTGCCTCCAAAGGAGACGATGCCTGACTCCTCGTGAAACTTGATAGGACTCCCAGGATTCCTGTGGCATGTGGAAAGGGACCCTTGGTCTCCCGCCTCAGCTGGAGAGGCGTCCCAATTGCCCTGCCAAGCCTCGAGGAGAATCCCGAGTTGTCCCTCGCAACTAGGCAGGAGTCCTCCCGTCGCTGAACAAACACGTGTGTGGAAGGGCTATCCCCTTCGTAACTCGAGAATATACCCCAGGTTCCCGCCGCAACTCGAGAAAAACCATGAGACTTCCCCCTCGCCACGAGATGAGGACCGATTCCCCTGCCCTGTGTGCAGAGCAATTCCGTGTTGCACATCACACATGAAAGGAGCCTGGATTTCCTTGATGGCACTCCAGAGAAACCCCAAGAACACTGTTTCAAGGCTAGAGGGATCCTGAGGTCACTGTAGCAACACGAAAGAACTCCGTGGACCAAAAATCAACTCAAGATGAGGGGTTAGTCCCTGGCTTCGACTCCAGAAGTATACCTCCTTACCACAAGCACCTCAAGAGGAGGCTTCTCTCAGCTCTAGGTATGGGAGAGGGACCATGAGTTTGCAGCCTCAAGTGGAATGGACACTGCGATTCCATGACGCGAAATAAGGCCGGATATCCCTGCAGTGACTTGAATGCAGGCTCGTCTTGCATCTCTCAAGACGAAAGGATGTCTGAATCCCCTGTGGAGACCACAGAGAAAGACCTAGTTCCCCACCTCATCCTGACCGGAGGCCTCACATCCTTTGAAAAATCCAGAAGTACGCGGAGATCAGTGCCTCCAAAGGAGACGATGCCTGACTCCTCGTGAAACTTGATAGGAGTCCCAGGATTCCTGTGGCACGTGGAAAGGGACCCTTGGTCTCCCGCCTCAGCTGGAGAGGCGTCCCAATTGCCCTGCCATGCCTCGAGGAAAATCCCGAGTTGTCCCTCGCAACTAGGCAGGAGTCCTGCCATCGCTGAACAAACACTTGTGTGGAAGGGCCATCCCCGTCGTAACTCGAGAATATACCCCTGGTTCCCGCCGCAACTCGAGAAAAACCATGAGACTTCCCCCTCGCCGCGAGATGAGACCCGATTCCCCTGCACTGCGTCCAGAGCAATTCCGTGTTGCACATCAAACATGAAAGGAGCCTTGATTTCCTTGATGGCACTCCAGAGAAACCCCAAGAACACTGTTTCAAGGCTAGAGGGAAACTGAGGTCAGTGTAGCTACACGAAAGAGCTCCGTGGACCAAGAATCAACTCGAGATGAGAGGTTAGTCCCTGGCTTCGACTCCAGAGGAATACCACCTTACCACAAGCACCTCAAGAGGAGGCTTCTCTCAGCTCTAGCTATGTGAGAGGGACCCTGATTTTTCGGCCTCAAGTGGAATGGAGACTGCGATGCCCTGACGCGAAATAAGGCCAGATATCCCTGCAGTGACTTGAATGCAGGCTCGTCTTGCATCTCCCAAGACGAAAGGATGTCTTAATCCCCTGTGCAGACCACAGAGAAAGACCTAGTTCCCCACCTCATCGCGACCGGAGGCCTCACATCCTTTGAAAACTCCAGAGGTACACGGAGATCAGTGCCTCCAAAGGAGACGATGCCTGACTCCTCGTGAAACTTGATAGGACTCCCAGGATTCCTGTGGCACGTGGAAAGGGACCCTTGGTCTCCCGCCTCAGCTGAAGAAGCGGCCCAATTGCCCTGCCAAGCCTCGAGGAAAATCCCGAGTTGTCCCTCGCAACTAGGCAGGAGTCCTGACGTCGCTGAACAAACACGTGGGTGGAAGGGCCATTCCCATCGTAACTCGAGAATATACCCCAGGTTCCCGCCGCAACTCGAGAAAAAACATGAGACTTCCCCCTCGCCACGAGATGAGGACCGATTCCCCTACACTGCGTGCAGAGCAATTCCGTGTTGCACATCACACATGAAAGGAGCCTTGATTTCCTTGATGGCACTCCAGAGAAACCCCAAGAACACTGTTTCAAGGCTAGAGGGATCCTGAGGTCACTGTAGCAACAGAAAAGAGCTCCGTGGACAAAAAATCAACTCGAGATGAGAGGTTAGTCCCTGGCTTCGACTCCAGAGGAATACCACCTTACCACAAGCACCTCAAGAGGAGGCTTCTCTCAGCTCTAGGTATGTGAGAGGGACCCTGAGTTTGCGGCCTCAAGTGGAATGGACACCGCGATTCCATGACGCGAAATAAGGCCGGATATCCCTGCAGTGACTTGAATGCAGGCTCGTCTTGCATCTCCCAAGACGAAAGGATGTCTGAATCCCCTGTGGAGACCACAGAGAAAGACCTAGTTCCCCACCTCATCGCGACCGGAGGCCTCACATCTTTTGAAAACTCCAGAGGTACGGGGAGATCAGTGCCTCCAAAGGAGACGATGCCTGACTCCTCGTGAAACTTGATAGGAGTCCCAGGATTCCTGTGGCACGTGGAAAGGGACCCTTGGTCTCCCGCCTCACCTGGAGAGGCGTCCCAATTGCCCTGCCACCCTCGAGGAGAATCCCGAGTTGTCCCTCGCAACTAGGCAGGAGTCCTGCCGTTGCTGAACAAACACGTGTGTGGAAGGGCCATCCCCGTCGTAACTCGAGAATATACCACAGGTTCCCGCCGCAACTCGAGAAAAACCATGACACTTCCCCCTCGCCGCAAAATGAGGCCCGATTCCCCTGCACTGCGTGCAGAGCAATTCCGTGTTGCACATCACACATGAAAGGAGCCTTGATTTCCTTGATGGCACTCCAGAGAAACCCCAAGAACACTGTTTCAAGGCTAGAGGGATCCTGAGGTCACTGTAGCAACACGAAAGAACTCCGTGGACCAAAAATCAACTCAAGATGAGAGGTTAGTCCCTGGCTTCGACTCCAGAGGTATACCACCTTACCACAAGCACCTCAAGAGGAGGCTTCTCTCAGCTCTAGGTATGGGAGAGGGACCCTGAGTTTGCAGCCTCAAGTGGAATGGACACCGCTATGCACTGACGCGAAATAAGGCCGGATATCCCTGCAGTGACTTGAATGCAGGCTCGTCTTACATCTCCCAAGACGAAAGGATGTCTGAATCCCCTGTGGAGACCACAGAGAAAGACCTCGTTCCCCACCTCATCCTGACCGGAGGCCTCACATCCTTTGAAAACTCCAGAAGTACGCGGAGATCAGTGCCTCCAAAGGAGACGATGCCTGACTCCCCTGAAACTTGATAGGAGTCCCAGGATTCCTGTGGCACGTGGAAAGGGACCCTTGGTCTCCCTCCTAAGCTGGAGAGGCGTCCCAATTGCCCTGCCAAGCCTCGAGGAGAATCCCGAGTTGTCCCTCGCAACTAGGCAGGAGTCCTGACGTCGCTGAACAAACACGTGTTTGGAAGGTCCATCCCCGTCGTAACTCGAGAATATACCCCAGGTTCCCGCCGCAACTCGAGAAAAACCATGAGACTTCCCCCTCGCCACGAGATGAGGCCCGATTCCCCTGCACTGCGTGCAGAGCAATTCCGTGTTGCACATCACACATAAAAAAAGCCTTGATTTCCTTGATGCCACTCCAGAGAAACCCCAAGAACACTGTTTCAAGGCTAGAGGGATCCTGAGGTCTCTGTAGCAACACAAAAGAGCTCCGTGGACCAAAAATCAACTCGGGATGAGAGGTTAGTCCCTGGATTCGACTCCAGAGGAACACCACCTTACCACAAGCACCTCAAGAGGCGGCTTCTCTCAGCTCTAGGTATGTGAGAGGGACCCTGAGTTTGCGGCCTCAAGTGGAATGGACACCGCGATGCCCTGACTCGAAATAAGGCCGGATATCCCTGCAGTGACTTGAATGCAGGCTCGTCTTGCATCTCCCAAGTTGAAAGGATGTCTGAATCCCCTGTGGAGACCACAGAGAAAGACCTAGTTCCCCACCTCATCGCGACCGGAGGCCTGACATCCTTTGATAACTCCAGAGGTACGCAGAGATCAGTGCCTCCAAAGGAGACGATGCCTGACTCCTCGTGAAACTTGATAGGAGTCCCAGGATTCCTGTGGCACGTGGAAAGGGACCCTTGGTCTCCCGCGTCAGCTGGAGAGGCATCCCAATTGCCCTGCCAAGCCTCGAGGAGAATCCCGAGTTCTCCCTCGCAACTAGGCAGGAGTCCAGACGTCGCTGAACAAACGCGTGTGTGGAAGGGCCATCCCTGTCGTAACTCGAGAATATACCCCAGGTTCCCGCCGCAACTCGAGAAAAACCATGAGACTTCCCCTTCGCCGCAAAATGAGGCCCGATTCCCCTGCACTGCGTGCAGAGCAATTCCGTGTTGCACATCACACATGAAAGGAGCCTTGATTTCCTTGATGGCACTCCAGAGAAACCCCAAGAACACTGTTTCAAGACTAGAGGGATCCTGAGGTCACTGTAGCAACACGAAAAAACTCCGTGGACCAAAAATCAACTCAAGATGAGGGGTTAGTCCCTGGCTTCGACTCCAGCGGTATACCACCTTACCACAAGCACCTCAAGAGGAGGCTTCTCTCAGCTCTAGGTATGTGAGAGGGACCCTGAGTTTGCAGCCTCAAGTGGAAAGGACACCGCTATGCCCTGACGCGAAATAAGGCCGGATATCCCTGCAGTGACTTGAATGCAGGCTCGTCTTGCAACTCACAAGACGAAAGGATGTCTGAATCCCCTGTGGAGACCACAGAGAAAGACCTAGTTCCCCACCTCATCCTGACCAGAGGCCTCACATCCTTTGAAAACTCCAGAAGTACGCGGAGATCCGTGCCTCCAAAGGAGACGATGCCTGACTCCCCTGAAACTTGATAGGAGTCCCAGGATTCCTGTGGCACGTGGAAAGGGACCCTTGGTCTCCCTCCTCAGCTGGAGAGGCGTCCCAATTGCCCTGCCAAGCCTCGAGGAGAATCCCGAGTTGTCCCTCGCAACTAGGCAGGAGTCCTGACGTCGCTGAACAAACACGTGTTTGGAAGGTCCATCCCCGTCGTAACTCGAGAATATACCCCAGGTTCCCGCCGCAACTCGAGAAAAACCATGAGACTTCCCCCTCGCCGCGAGATGAGGACCGATTCCCCTGCAGTGCGTGCAGAGCAATTCCGTGTTGCACATCACACATGAAAAAAGCCTTGATTTCCTTGATGCCACTCCAGAGAAACCCCAAGAACACTGTTTCAAGGCTAGAGGGATCCTGAGGTCTCTGTAGCTACACAAAAGAGCTCTGTGGACCAAAAATCAACTCTGGATGAGAGGTTAGTCCCTGGCTTCGACTCCAGAGGAACACCACCTTACCACAAGCACCTCAAGAGGAGGCTTCTCTCAGCTCTAGGTATGTGAGAGGGACCCTGAGTTTGCGGACTCAAGTGGAATGGACACTGCGATTCCATGACGCGAAATAAGGCCGAATATCCCTGCAGTGACTTGAATGCAGGCTCTCCTTGCATCTCCCAAGACTAAAGGATGTCTGAGTCCCCTGTGGAGACCACAGAGAAAGACCTAGTTCCCCACATCATCACGACCGGAGGCCTCACATCCTTTGAAAACTCCAGAGGTATGCGGAGATCAGTGCCTCCAAAGGAGACGATGCCTGACTCCTCGTGAAACTTGATAGGAGTCCCAGGATTCCTGTGGCACGTGGAAAGGGACCCTTGGTCTCCCGCCTCAGCTGGAGAGGCGTCCCAATTGCCCTGCCAAGCCTCGAGGAGAATCCCGAGTTGTCCCTCGCAACTAGGCAGGAGTCCTGCCGTCGATGAACAAACACGTGTGTGGAAGGGCCATCCCCGTCGTAACTCGAGAATATACCCCAGGTTCCCGCCGCAACTCGAGAAAAACCATGAGACTTCCCCCTCGCCGCGAGATGAGGCCCGATTCCCCTGCACTGCGTGCAGAGCAATTCCATGTTGCACATCACACTTGAAAAGAGCCTTGATTTCCTTGATGGCACTCCAGAGAAACCCCAAGAACACTGTTTCAAGGATAGAGGGATCCTGAGGTCACTGTAGCCACACGAAAGAGCTGCGTGGAACAAAAATCAACTCGAGCTGAGAGGTTAGTCCCTGGCTTCGACTCCAGAGGACTACCACCTTACCACAAGCACCTCAAGAGGAGGCTTCTCTCAGCTCTAGGTATGTGAGAGGGACCCTGAGATTGCAGCCTCAAGTGGAATGGACACCGCTATGCCCTGACTCGAAATAAGGCCGGATATCCCTGCAGTGACTAGAATGCAGGCTCGTCTTGCATCTCCCAAGACGAAAGGATGTCTGAATCCCCTGTGGAGACCACAGAGAAAGACCTAGTTCCCCACCTCATCGCGACCGGAGGCCTCACTTCCTTTGAAAACTCCAGAGGTACGCGGAGATCAGTGCCTCCAAAGGAGACGATGCCTGACTCCTCGTGAAACTTGATAGGAGTCCCAGGATTCCTGTGGCACGTGGAAAGGGACCCTTGGTCTCCCGCCTCAGCTGGAGAGGCGTCCCAATTGCCCTGCCAAGCCTCGAGGGGAATCCCCAGTTGTCCCTCGCAACTAGGCAGGAGTTCTGCCGTCGCTGAACAAACACGTGGGTGGAAGGGCCATCCACGTCGTAACTCGAGAATATACCCCAGGTTCCCGCCGCAACTCGAGAAAAACCATGAGACATCCCCCTCGCCGGGAGATGAGGCCCGATTCGCCTACACTGCGTGCAGAGCAATTCCGTGTGCAACATCACACATGAAAGGAGCCTTGATTTCCTTGATGGCACTCCAGAGAAACCCCAAGAACTCTGTTTCAAGGTTAGAGGGATCCTGAGGTCACTGTAGCAACACGAAAGAGCACCGTGGACCAAAAATCAACTCGAGATGAGGGGTTAGTCCCTGGCTTCGACTCCAGAGGAATACCACCTTACCACAAGCACCTCAAGATGAGGCTTCTCTCAGCTCTAGGTATGTGAGAGGGACCCTGAGTTTGCAGCCTCAAGTGGAATGGACACCGCTATGCCCTGACTCGAAATAAGGCCGGATATCCCTGCAGTGACTAGAATGCAGGCTCGTCTTGCATCTCCCAAGAAGAAAGCATGTCTGAATCCCCTATGGAGACCACAGAGAAAGACCTAGTTCCCCACCTCATCGCGACCGGAGGCCTCACATCCTTTGAAAATTCCAGAGGTATGCGGAGATCAGTGCCTCCAAAGGAGACGATGCCTGACTCCTCGTGAAACTTGATAGGACTCCCAGGATTCCTGTGGCATGTGGAAAGGGACCCTTGGTCTCCCGCCTCAGCTGGAGAGGCGTCCCAATTGCCCTGCCAAGCCTCGAGGAGAATCCCGAGTTGTCCCTCGCAACTAGGCAGGAGTCCTCCCGTCGCTGAACAAACACGTGTGTGGAAGGGCTATCCCCTTCGTAACTCGAGAATATACCCCAGGTTCCCGCCGCAACTCGAGAAAAACCATGAGACTTCCCCCTCGCCACGAGATGAGGACCGATTCCCCTGCCCTGTGTGCAGAGCAATTCCGTGTTGCACATCACACATGAAAGGAGCCTGGATTTCCTTGATGGCACTCCAGAGAAACCCCAAGAACACTGTTTCAAGGCTAGAGGGATCCTGAGGTCACTGTAGCAACACGAAAGAACTCCGTGGACCAAAAATCAACTCAAGATGAGGGGTTAGTCCCTGGCTTCGACTCCAGAAGTATACCTCCTTACCACAAGCACCTCAAGAGGAGGCTTCTCTCAGCTCTAGGTATGGGAGAGGGACCATGAGTTTGCAGCCTCAAGTGGAATGGACACCGCTATGCCCTGACGCGAAATAAGGCCGGATATCCCTGCAGTGACTTGAATGCAGGCTCGTCTTACATCTCCCAAGACGAAAGGATGTCTGAATCCCCTGTGGAGACCACAGAGAAAGACCTAGTTCCCCACCTCATCCTGACCGGAGGCCTCACATCCTTTGAAAACTCCAGAGGTACGCGGAGATCAGTGCCTCCAAAGGAGACGATGCCTGACTCCTCGTGAAACTTGATAGGAGTCCCAGGATTCCTGTGGCACGTGGAAAGGGACCATTGGTCTCCCGCCTCAGCTGGAGAGGCGTCCCAATTGCCGTTCCAAGCCTCTAGGAGAATCCCGAGTTGTCCCTCGCAACTAGGCAGGAGTCCTGACGTCGGTGAACAAACACGTGTGTGGAAGGGCCATCCCCTTCGTAACTCGAGAATATACCCCAGGTTCCCGCCGCAACTCGAGAAAATCCATGAGACTTCCCCCTCGCCGCGAAATGAGGACCGATTCCCCTGCACTGCGTGCAGAGCAATTCCGTGCTGCACATCACACATGAAAAAAGCCTTGATTTCCTTGATGCCACTCCAGAGAAACCCCAAGAACACTGTTTCAAGGCTAGAGGGATCCTGAGGTCTCTGTAGCAACAGGAAAGAGCTCCGTGGACCAAAAATCAACTTGAGATGAGAGGTTAGTCCCTGGCTTCGACTCCAGAGGAACACCACCTTACCACAAGCACCTCAAGAGGAGGCTTCTCTCAGCTCTAGGTATGTGAGAGGGACCCTGAGTTTGCGGCCTCAAGTGGAATGGACACCGCGATGCCCTGACTCGAAATAAGGCCGGATATCCCTGCAGTGACTTGAATGCAGGCTCGTCTTGCATCTCCCAAGTTGAAATGATGTCTGAATCCCCTGTGGAGACCACAGAGAAAGACCTAGTTCCCCACCTCATCGCGACCGGAGGCCTCACATCCTTTGATAACTCCAGAGGTACGCAGAGATCAGTGCCTCCAAAGGAGACGATGCCTGACTCCTCGTGAAACTTGATAGGAGTCCCAGGATTCCTGTGGCACGTGGAAAGGGACCCTTGGTCTCCCGCCTCAGCTGGAGAGGCATCCCAATTGCCCTGCCAAGCCTCGAGGAGAATCCCGAGTTCTCCCTCGCAACTAGGCAGGAGTCCTGACGTCGCTGAACAAACACGTGTGTGGAATGGCCATCCCTGTCGTAACTCGAGAATATACCCCAGGTTCCCGCCGCAACTCGAGCAAAACCATGAGACTTCCCCTTCGCCGCAAAATGAGGCCCGATTCCCCTGCACTGAGGGCAGAGCAATTCCGTGTTGCACATCACACATGAGAGGAGCCTTGATTTCCTTGATGGCACTCCAGAGAAACCCCAAGAACACTGTTTCAAGGCTAGAGGGATCCTGAGGTCACTGTAGCACCACGAAAGAACTCCGTGGACCAAAAATCAACTCAAGATGAGGGGTTAGTCCCTGGCTTCGACTCCAGCGGTATACCACCTTACCACAAGCACCTCAAGAGGAGGCTTCTCTCAGCTCTAGGTATGTGAGAGGGACCCTGAGTTTGCAGCCTCAAGTGGAATGGACACCGCTATGCCCTGACGCGAAATAAGGCCGGATATCCCTGCAGTGACTTGAATGCAGGCTCGTCTTGCATCTCCCAAGACGAAAGCATGTCTGAATCCCCTGTGGAGACCACAGAGAAAGACCTAGTTCCCCACCTCATCCTGACCAGAGGCCTCACATCCTTTGAAAACTCCAGAAGTACGCGGAGATCCGTGCCTCCAAAGGAGACGATGCCTGACTCCCCTGAAACTTGATAGGAATCCCAGGATTCCTGTGGCACGTGGAAAGGGACCCTTGGTCTCCCTCCTCAGCTGGAGAGGCGTCCCAATTGCCCTGCCAAGCCTCGAGGAGAATCCCGAGTTGTCCCTCGCAACTAGGCAGGAGTCCTCCCGTCGCTGAACAAACACGTGTTTGGAAGGTCCATCCCCGTCGTAACTCGAGAATATACCCCAGGTTCCCGCCGCAACTAGAGAAAAACCATGAGACTTCCCCCTCGCCGCGAGATGAGGACCGATTCCCCTGCAGTGCGTGCAGAGCAATTCCGTGTTGCACATCACACATGAAAAAAGCCTTGATTTCCTTGATGGCACTCCAGAGAAACCCCAAGAACACTGTTTCAAGGCTAGAGGGATCCTGAGGTCTCTGTAGCTACACAAAAGAGCTCCGTGGACCAAAAATCAACTCGGGATGAGAGGTTAGTCCCTGGTTTCGACTCCAGAGGAACACCACCTTACCACAAGCACCTCAAGAGGAGGCTTCTCTCAGCTCTAGGTATGTGAGAGGGACCCTGAGTTTGCGGCCTCAAGTGGAATGGACACCGCGATGCCCTGACTCGAAATAAGGCCGGATATCCCTGCAGTGACTTGAATGCAGGCTCGTCTTGCATCTCCCAAGTTGAAAGGATGTCTGAATCCCCTGTGGAGACCACAGAGAAAGACCTAGTTCCCCACCTCATCGCGACCGGAGGCCTCACATCCTTTGAAAACTCCAGAGGTACGCGGAGATCAGTGCCTCCAAAGTAGACGATGCCTGACTCCTCGTGAAACTTGATAGGAGTCCCAGGATTCCTGTGGCACGTGGAAAGGGACCATTGGTCTCCCGCCTCAGCTGGAGAGGCGTCCCAATTTCCCTGCCAAGCCTCGAGGAGAATCCCGAGTTGTCCCTCGAAACTAGGCAGGAGTCCTGCCGTCGCTGAACAAATACGTGGGTGGAAGGGCCATCCAAGTCGTAACTCGAGAATATACCCCAGGTTCCCGCCGCAACTCGAGAAAAACCATGAGACTTTCCCCTCGCCGCGAGATGAGGCCCAATTCCCCTGCACTGCGTGCAGACCAATTCCGTGTTGCACATCACACATGAAAGGAGCCTTGATTTCCTTGATGGCACTCCAGAGAAACCCCAAGAACACTGTTTCAAGGCTAGAGGGATCTTGAGGTCACTGTAACAACACAAAAGAGCTCCGTGGACCAAAAATCAACTCGAGATGAGAGGTTAGTCCCTGGCTTCGACTCCAGAGGAATACCACCTTACCACAAGCACCTCAAGAGGAGGCTTCTCTCTGCTCTAGGTATGTGAGAGGGACCCTGAGTTTGCGGCGTCAAGTAGATGGACACCGCGATGCCCTGACTCGAAATAAGGCCGGATATCCCTGCAGTGACTTGAATGCAGGCTCGTCTTGCATCTCCCAAGAGGAAAGGATATCTGAATCCCCTGTGGAGACCACAGAGAGAGACCTACTTCCCCACCTCATCGCAAACGGAGGCCTCACATCCTTTGAAAACTTCAGAGGTACGCGGAGATCAGTGCCTCCAAAGGAGACGATGCCTGACTCCTCGTGAAACTTGATAGGAGTCCCAGGATTCCTGTGCACGTGGAAAGGGACCCTTGGTCTCCCGCCTCAGCTGGAGAGGCGTCCCAATTGCCCTGCCAAGCCTCGAGGAGAATCCCGATTTGTCCCTCGCAACTAGGCTGGGGTCCTCACGTCTCTGAACAAATACGTGGGTGGAAGGGCCATCCCCGTCGTAACTCGAGAATATACCCCAGGTTCCCGCCGCAACTCGAGAAAAACCATGAGACTTCCCCCTCGCCACGAGATGAGGCCCGATTCCCCTGCACTGCGTGCAGAGCAATTCCGTGTTGCACATCACACATGAAGGGAGCCTTGATTTCCTTGGTGGCACTCCAGAGAAACCGCAAGAACACTGTTTCAAGGCTAGAGGGATCCTGAGGTCACTGTACCCACACGAAAGAGCTCCGTGGACCAAAAATCAACTCGAGATGAGAGGATAGTCCCTGGCTTCTACTCCAGAGGAATACCACCTCACCACAAGCACCTCAAGAGGAGGCTTCTCTCAGCTCTAGCTATGTGAGAGGGACCCTGAGTTTGCGGCCTCAAGTGGAATGGACACCGCGATGCCCTGGCTCGAAATAAGGCCGGATATCCCTGCAGTGACTTGAATGCAGGCTCGTCTTGCATCTCTCAAGACGAAAGGATGTCTTAATCCCCTGTGGAGACCACAGAGAAAGACCTAGTTCCCCACCTCATCGCGACCAGAGGCCTCACATCCTTTGAAAACTCCAGAGGTACGCGGAGATCAGTACCTTCAAAGGAGACGATGCCTGACTCCTCGTGAAACTTGATAGGTGTCCCAGGATTCCTGTGGCACGTGGAAAGGGACCCTTGGTCTCCCGCCTCAGCTGGAGAGGCGTCCCAATTGCCCTGCCAAGCCTCGAAGAGAATCCCGAGTTGTCCCTCGCAACTAGGCAGGAGTCCTGACGTCGCTCAACAAACTCGTGGCTGGAAGGGCCATCCCCGTCGTAACTCGAGAATATACCCCAGGTTCCCGCCGCAACTCGAGAAAAACCATGAGACTTCCCCCTCGCCGCGAGATGAGGCCCGATTCCCCTGCACTGCGTGCAGAGCAATTCCGTGTTGCACATCACACATGAAAGGAGCCTTGATTTCCTTGATGGCACTCCAGAGAAACCCCAAGAACACTGTTTCAAGGCTAGAGGGATAACGACGTCACTGTAGCAACACGAAAGAACTCCGTGGACCAAAAATCAACTCGAGATGAGAGGTTAGTCCCTGGCTTCGACTCCAGAGGAATACCACCTTACCACAAGCACCTCAAGAGGAGGCTTCTCTCTGCTCTAGGTATGTGAGAGGGACCCTGAGTTTGCGGCCTCAAGTAGAATGGACACCGCGATGCCCTGACTCGAAATAAGGCCGGATATCCCTGCAGTGACTTGAATGCAGGCTCGTCTTGCATCTCCCAAGACGAAAGGATGTCTGAATCCCCTGTGGAGACCACAGAGAGAGACCTACTTCCCCATCTCATCGCAAACGGAGGCCTCACATCCTTTGAAAACTTCAGAGGTACGCGGAGATCAATTCCTCCAAAGGAGACGATGGCTGACTCCTCGTGAAACTTGATAGGAGTCCCAGGATTCCTGTGCACGTGGAAAGGGACTCTTGGTCTCCCGCCTCAGCTGGAGAGGCGTCCCAATTTCCCTGCCAAGCCTCGAGGAGAATCCCGAGTTGTCCCTCGTAACTAGGCAGGAGTCCTGCCATCGCTGAACAAACACGTGTGTGTAAGGGCCATCCCCGTCGTAACTCGAGAATATACCCCAGGTTCCCGCCGCAACTCAAGAAAAACCATGAGACTTCCCCCTCGCCGCGAGATGAGGCCTGATTACCCTGCACTGCGTGCAGGGCAATTCCGTGTGGCACATCACACATGAAAGGAGCCTTGATTTCCTTGGTGGCACTCCAGAGAAACCCCAAGAACACTGTTTCAAGGCTAGAGGGATCCTGAAGGGACTGTAGCAACACGAAAGAGCTCCGTGAACCAAAAATCAACTCGAGATGAGAGGTTAGTCCCTGGCTTCGACTCCAGAGGAATAACACCTTACCACAAGCACCTCAAGAGGAGGCTTCTCTCAGCTCTAGGTATGTGAGAGGGACCCTGAGTTTGCGGCCTCAAGTGGAATGGACACCGCGATGCCCTGGCTCGAAATAAGGCCGGATATCCCTGCAGTGACTTGAATGCAGGCTCGTCTTGCATCTCCCAAGACGAAAGGATGTCTGAATCCCCTGTGGAGACCACAGAGAAAGACCTAGTTCCCCACCTCATCGCGACCGGAGGCCTCACATCCTTTGAAAACTCCAGAGGTACGCGGAGATCAGTGCCTCCAAAAGAGACGATGCCTGACTCCTCGTGAAACTTGATAGGAGTCCCAGGATTCCTGTGGCACGTGGAAAGGGACCCCTGGTCTCCCGCCTCAGCTGGAGAGGCGTCCCAATTGCCCTGCCAAGCCTCGAGGAGAATCCCGAGTTGTCCCACGCAACTAGGCAGGAGTCCTGCCGTCGATGAACAAACACGTGGGTGGAAGGGCCATCCCCGTCGTAACTCGAGAATATACCCCAGGTTCCCGCCGCAACTCGAGAAAAACCATGAGACTTCCCCCTCGCCGCGAGATGAGGCCCGATTCCCCTGCACTGCGTGCAGAGCAATTCCATGTTGCACATCACACATGAAATGAGCCTTGATTTCCTTGATGGCACTCCAGAGAAACCCAAAGAACACTGTTTCAAGGCTAGAGGGATCCTGAGGTCACTGTAGCAACAAGAAAGAGCTCCAGGAACCAAAAGTGAACTCGAGATGAGAGGTTAGTCCCTGGCTTCGACTCCAGAGGAATACCACCTTACCACAGGCACCTAAAGAGGAGGCTTCTCTCAGCTCTAGGTATGTGAGAGGGACCCTGAGTTTGCGGCCTCAAGTGGAATGGACACCGCGATGCCCTGGCTCGAAATAAGGCCGGATATCCCTGCAGTGACTTGAATGCAGGCTCGTCTTGCATCTACCAAGACGAAAGCATGTCTGAATCCCCTGTGTAGACCACAGAGAAAAACCTAGTTCCCCACCTCATCGCGACCGGAGGCCTCACATCCTTTGAAAACTCCAGAGGTATGCGGAGATCAGTGCCTCCAAAGGAGACGATGCCTGACTCCTCGTGAAACTTGATAGGAGTCCCAGGATTCCTGTGGCACGTGGAAAGGGACCCTTGGTCTCCCGCCTCAGCTGGAGAGGCGTCCCAATTGCCCTGCCAAGCCTCGAGGAGAATCCCGAGTTGTCCCTCGCAACTAGGCAGGAGTCCTGACGTCGATGAACAAACACGTGGGTGGAAGGGCCATCCCCGTCGTAACTCGAGAATATACCCCAGGTTCCCGCCGCAACTCGAGAAAAACCATGAGACTTCCCCCTCGCCGCGAGATGAGGCCTGATTCCCCTGCACTGCTTGCAGAGCAATTCCGTGTTGCACATCACACATGAAAGGAGCCTTGATTTCCTTGATGGCACTCCAGAGAAACCCAAAGAACACTGTTTCAAGGCTAGAGGGATCCTGAGGTCACTGTAGCAACACGAAGGAGCTCCGTGGACCAAAAATCAAATCGAGCTGAGAGGTTAGTCCCTGGCTTCGACTCCAGAGGAATACCACCTTACCACAAGCACCTCAAGAGGTGGCTTCTCTCAGCTCTAGGTATGTGAGAGGGACCCTGATTTTGCGGCCTCAAGTGGAATGGACACTGCGATGCCCTGACGCAAAATAAGGCCGGATATCCCTACAGTGACTTGAATGCAGGCTTGTCTTGCATCTCCCAAGACGAAAGGATGTCTGAATCCCCTGTGGAGACCACAGAGAAAGAGCTAGTTCCCCACCTCATGGCGACCGGAGGCCTCACATCCTTTGAAAACTCCATAGGTACGCGGAGATCAGTGCCTCCAAAAGAGACGATGCCTGACTCCTCGTGAAACTTGATAGGAGTTACAGGATACCTGTGGCACATGGAAAGGGACCCTTGGTCTCCCTCCTCAGCTGGAGAGGCGTCCCAATTGCCCTGCCAAGCCTCGAGGAGAATCCCGAGTTGTCCCTCGCAACTAGGCAGGAGTCCTGCCGTCGCTGAACAAACATGTGTGTGGAAGGGCCATTCCCGTTGTAACTCGAGAATATACCCCAGGTTCCCGCCGCAACTCGAGAAAAACCATGAGACTCCGCCCTCACCGCGAGATGAGGCCTGTTTCCCCTGCCCTGCGTGCAGAGCAATTCCGTGTTGCACATCACACATGAAAGGAGCCTTGATTTCCTTGATGGCACTCCAAAGAAACCCCAAGAACACTGTTTCAAGGCTAGAGGGATCCTGAGGTCACTGTAGCAACACGAAAGAGCTCCGTGGACCAAAAATCAACTCGAGATGAGAGTGTAGTCCGTGGCTTCGACTCCAGAGGAATACCACCTTACCACAAGCACCTCAAGAGGAGGCTTCTCTCAACTCTAGCTATGTGCTGAGTTTGCGGCCTCAAGTGGAATGGACACCGCCATGCCCTGACTCGAAATAAGGCCGGATATCCCTGCAGTGACTTGAATGCAGGCTAGTCTTGCATCTCCCAAGATGAAAGGATGTCTGAATCCCCTGTGGAGACCACAGAGCAAGACCTAGTTCCCCACCTCATCGCGACCGGAGGCCTCACATCCTTTGAAAACTCCAGAGGTACGCGGAGATCAGTGCCTCCAAAGGAGACGATGCCTGACTCCTCGTGAAACTTGATAGGAGTCCCAGGATTCCTGTGCACGTGGAAAGGGAACCTTGGTCTCCCGCCTCAGCTGGAGAGGCGTCCCAATTGTCCTGCCAAGCCAGGAGGAGAATCCCGAGTTGTCCCTCGCAACTAGGCAGGAGTCCTGACGTCGCTGAACAAACACGTGGGTGGAAGGGCCATCCCCGTCGTAACTCGAGAATATACCCCAGGTTCCCGCCGCAACTCGAGAAAAACCATGAGACTTCCCCCTCGCCGCGAGATGAGGCCCGATTCCCCTGCACTGCGTGCAGAGCAATTCCATGTTCCACATCACACATGAAAGGAGCCTTGATTTCCTTGATAGCACTCCAGAGAAACCCCAAGAACACTGTTTCAAGGCTAGAGGGATCCTGAGGTCACTGTAGCCACACGAAAGAGCTCCGTGGCCCAAAAATCAACTCGAGATGAGAGGTTAGTCCCTGGCTTCGACTCCAGAGGAATACCACCTTACTACAAGCACCTCAAGAGGAGGCTTCTCTCAGCTCTAGGTATGTGAGAGGGACCCTGATTTTACGGACTCAAGTCGAATGGACACTGCGATGCCCTGACGCGAAATAAGGCCGGATATCCCTGCAGTGACTTGAATGCAGGCTCGTCTTGCATCTCCCAAGATGAAAGGATGTCTGAATCCCCTGTGGAGACCACAGAGAAAGACCTAGTTCCCCACCTCATCGCGACCGGAGGCCTCACATCCTTTGAAAATTTCAGATGTAGGTGGAGATCAGTGCCTCCAAAGGAGACGATGCCTGACTACTCGTGAAACTTGATAGGAGTCCCAGGATTCCTGTGGCAGGTGGAAAGGGAACCTTGGTCTCCCGCCTCAGATGGAGAGGCGTCCCTATTGCCCTGCCAAGCCTCGAGGAGAATCCCGAGTTGTCCCTCGCAACTAGGCAGGAGTCCTGCCATCGCTGAACAAACACGTGTGTGTAAGGGCCATCCCCGTCGTAACTCGAGAATATACCCCAGGTTCCCGCCGCAACTCAAGAAAAACCATGAGACTTCCCCCTCGCCGCGAGATGAGGCCTGATTACCCTGCACTGCGTGCAGGGCAATTCCGTGTGGCACATCACACATGAAAGGAGCCTTGATTTCCTTGGTGGCACTCCAGAGAAACCCCAAGAACACTGTTTCAAGGCTAGAGGGATCCTGAAGGGACTGTAGCAACACGAAAGAGCTCCGTGAACCAAAAATCAACTCGAGATGAGAGGTTAGTCCCTGGCTTCGACTCCAGAGGAATACCACCTTACCACAAGCACCTCAAGAGGAGGCTTCTCTCAGCTCTAGGTATGTGAGAGGGACCCTGAGTTTGCGGCCTCAAGTGGAATGGACACCGCGATGCCCTGGCTCGAAATAAGGCCGGATATCCCTGCAGTGACTTGAATGCAGGCTCGTCTTGCATCTCCCAAGACGAAAGGATGTCTGAATCCCCTGTGGAGACCACAGAGAAAGACCTAGTTCCCCACCTCATCGCGACCGGAGGCCTCACATCCTTTGAAAACTCCAGAGGTACGCGGAGATCAGTGCCTCCAAAAGAGACGATGCCTGACTCCTCGTGAAACTTGATAGGAGTCCCAGGATTCCTGTGGCACGTGGAAAGGGACCCCTGGTCTCCCGCCTTAGCTGGAGAGGCGTCCCAATTGCCCTGCCAAGCCTCGAGGAGAATCCCGAGTTGTCCCACGCAACTAGGCAGGAGTCCTGGCGTCGATGAACAAACACGTGGGTGGAAGGGCCATCCCCGTCGTAACTCGAGAATATACCCCAGGTTCCCGCCGCAACTCGAGAAAAACCATGAGACTTCCCCCTCGCCGCGAGATGAGGCCCGATTCCCCTGCACTGCGTGCAGAGCAATTCCATGTTGCACATCACACATGAAATGAGCCTTGATTTCCTTGATGGCACTCCAGAGAAACCCAAAGAACACTGTTTCAAGGCTAGAGGGATCCTGAGGTCACTGTAGCAACAAGAAAGAGCTCCAGGAACCAAAAGTGAACTCGAGATGAGAGGTTAGTCCCTGGCTTCGACTCCAGAGGAATACCACCTTACCACAGGCACCTCAAGAGGAGGCTTCTCTCAGCTCTAGGTATGTGAGAGGGACCCTGAGTTTGCGGCCTCAAGTGGAATGGACACCGCGATGCCCTGGCTCGAAATAAGGCCGGATATCCCTGCAGTGACTTGAATGCAGGCTCGTCTTGCATCTACCAAGACGAAAGCATGTCTGAATCCCCTGTGTAGACCACAGAGAAAAACCTAGTTCCCCACCTCATCGCGACCGGAGGCCTCACATCCTTTGAAAACTCCAGAGGTACGCGGAAATCAGTGCCTCCAAAGGAGACGATGCCTGACTCCTCGTGAAACTTGATAGGAGTCCCAGGATTCCTGTGGCACGTGCAAAGGGACCCTTGGTCTCCCGCCTCAGCTGGAGAGGCGTCCCAATTGCCCTGCCAAGCCTCGAGGAGAATCCCGAGTTGTCCCTCGCAACTAGGCAGGAGTCCTGCCGTCGATGAACAAACACGTGGGTGGAAGGGCCATCCCCGTCGTAACTCGAGAATATACCCCAGGTTCCCGCCGCAACTCGAGAAAAACCATGAGACTTACCCCTCGCCGCGAGATGAGGCCTGATTCCCCTGCACTGCTTGCAGAGCAATTCCGTGTTGCACATCACACATGAAAGGAGCCTTGATTTCCTTGATGGCACTCCAGAGAAACGCAAAGAACACTGTTTCAAGGCTAGAGGGATCCTGAGGTCACTGTAGCAACAAGAAGGAGCTCCGTGGACCAAAAATCAAATCGAGCTGAGAGGTTAGTCCCTGGCTTCGACTCCAGAGGAATACCACCTTACCACAAGCACCTCAAGAGGTGGCTTCTCTCAGCTCTAGGTATGTGAGAGGGACCCTGATTTTGCGGCCTCAAGTGGAATGGACACTGCGATGCCCTGACGCAAAATAAGGCCGGATATCCCTACAGTGACTTGAATGCAGGCTTGTCTTGCATCTCCCAAGACGAAAGGATGTCTGAATCCCCTGTGGAGACCACAGAGAAAGAGCTAGTTCCCCACCTCATGGCGACCGGAGGCCTCACATCCTTTGAAAACTCCATAGGTACGCGGAGATCAGTGCCTCCAAAAGAGACGATGCCTGACTCCTCGTGAAACTTGATAGGAGTACCAGGATACCTGTGGCACATGGAAAGGGACCCTTGGTCTCACGTCTCACCTGGAGAGGCGTCCCAATTGCCCTGCCAAGCCTCGAGGAGAATCCCGAGTTGTCCCTCGCAACTAGGCAGGAGTCCTGCCGTCGCTGAACAAACATGTGTGTGGAAGGGCCATTCCCGCCGCAACTCGAGAAAAACCATGAGACTCCGCCCTCACCGCGAGATGAGGCCTGTTTCCCCTGCCCTGCGTGCAGAGCAATTCCGTGTTGCACATCACACATGAAAGGAGCCTTGATTTCCTTGATGGCACTCCAGAGAAACCCCAAGAACACTGTTTCAAGGCTAGAGGGATCCTGAGGTCACTGAAGCAACACGAAAGAGCTCCGTGGACCAAAAATCAACTCGAGATGAGAGTTTAGTCCGTGGCTTCGACTCCAGAGGAATACCACCTTACCACAAGCACCTCAAGAGGAGGCTTCTCTCAACTCTAGCTATGTGCTGAGTTTGCGGCCTCAAGTGGAATGGACACCGCCATGCCCTGACTCGAAATAAGGCCGGATATCCCTGCAGTGACTTGAATGCAGGCTAGTCTTGCATCTCCCAAGATGAAAGGATGTCTGAATCCCCTGTGGAGACCACAGAGCAAGACCTAGTTCCCCACCTCATCGCGACCGGAGGCCTCACATCCTTTGAAAACTCCAGAGGTACGCGGAGATCAGTGCCTCCAAAGGAGACGATGCCTGACTCCTCGTGAAACTTGATAGGAGTCCCAGGATTCCTGTGCACGTGGAAAGGGAACCTTGGTCTCCCGCCTCAGCTGGAGAGGCGTCCCAATTGTCCTGCCAAGCCAGGAGGAGAATCCCGAGTTGTCCCTCGCAACTAGGCAGGAGTCCTGACGTCGCTGAACAAACACGTGGGTGGAAGGGCCATCCCCGTCGTAACTCGAGAATATACCCCAGGTTCCCGCCGCAACTCGAGAAAAACCATGAGACTTCCCCCTCGCCGCGAGATGAGGCCCGATTCCCCTGCACTGCGTGCAGAGCAATTCCATGTTCCACATCACACATGAAAGGAGCCTTGATTTCCTTGATAGCACTCCAGAGAAACCCCAAGAACACTGTTTCAAGGCTAGAGGGATCCTGAGGTCACTGTAGCCACACGAAAGAGCTCCGTGGCCAAAAAATCAACTCGAGATGAGAGGTTAGTCCCTGGCTTCGACTCCAGAGGAATACCACCTTACTACAAGCACCTCAAGAGGAGGCTTCTCTCAGCTCTAGGTATGTGAGAGGGACCCTGATTTTGCGGACTCAAGTGGAATGGACACTGCGATGCCCTGACGCGAAATAAGGCCGGATATCCCTGCAGTGACTTGAATGCAGGCTCGTCTTGCATCTCCCAAGATGAAAGGATGTCTGAATCCCCTGTGGAGACCACAGAGAAAGACCTAGTTCCCCACCTCATCGCGACCGGAGGCCTCACATCCTTTGAAAATTTCAGATGTAGGTGGAGATCAGTGCCTCCAAAGGAGACGATGCCTGACTACTCGTGAAACTTGATAGGAGTCCCAGGATTCCTGTGGCAGGTGGAAAGGGAACCTTGGTCTCCCGCCTCAGATGGAGAGGCGTCCCTATTGCCCTTCCAAGCCTCGAGGAGAATCCCGAGTTGTCCCTCGCAACTAGGCAGGAGTCCTGACGTCGCTCAACAAGCACGTGGCTGGAAGGGCCATCCCCGTCCTACCTCGAGAATATACCCCAGGTTCCGGCTGCAACTCGAGAAAAACCATGAGACTTCCCCCTCGCCGCGAGATGAGGCCTGATTCCCCTGCCCTGCGTGCAGAGCAATTCCGTGTTGCACATCACACAGGAAAGGAGCCTTGATTTCCTTGATGGCACTCCAGAGAAAACCCAAGAACACTGTTTCAAAGCTAGAGGGATCCTGAGGTCACAGTAGAAACACGAAAGAGCTCCGTGGACCAAAAATCAACTCGAGATGAGAGTTTAGTCCCTGGCTTCGACTCCAGAGGAATACCACCTTACCACAAGCACCTCAAGAGGAGGCTTCTCTCAGCTCTAGCTATGTGCTGAGTTTGCGGCATCAAGTGGAATGTACACCGCGATGCCCTGACTCAAAATAAGGCCGGATATACCTGCAGTGACTTGAATGCAGGCTCGTCTTGCATCTCCCAAGACGAAAGGATGTCTGAATCCCCTGTGGAGACCACAGAGAAAGACCTAGTTCCCCACCTCATCGCGACCGGAGGCCTCACTTCCTCTGAAAACTCCAGAGGTACGCGGAGATCAGTGCCTCCAAAGGAGACGATGCCTGACTCCTCGTGAAACTTGATAGGAGTCCCAGAATTCCTGTGGCACATGGAAAGGGACCCTTGGTCTCCCGCCTCCGCTGGAGAGACGTCCAAATTGCCCTGCCAAGCCTCGAGGAGAATCCCGAGTTGTCCCTCGCAACTAGGCAGGAGTCCTGACGTCGCTGAACAAACACGTGGCTGGAAGGGCCATCCCCGTCATAACTCGAGAAAATACCCCAGGTTCACGCCGCAACTCGAGAAAAACCATGAGACTTCCCCCTCGCCGCGAGATGAGGCTCGATTCTCCTGCACTGCATGCAGAGCAATTCCGTGTTGCACATCAAACGTGAAAGGAGCCTTGATTTCCTTGATGGCACTCCAGAGAAACCCCAAGAACACTGTTTCAAGGCTAGAGGGATCCTGAGGTCACTGTAGCAACACGAAAGAGCTCCGTGGACCAAAAATCAACTCGAGATGTGAGGTTAGTCCCTGACTTCGACTCCAGAGGAATACCACTTTACCACAAGCACCTCAAGAGGAGGCTTCTCTCAGCTCTAGGTATGTGAGAGGGACCCTGAGTTTGCGGCCTCAAGTGGAATGGACACCGCGATGCCCTGGCTCGAAATAAGGCCGGATATCCCTGCAGTGACTTGAATGCAGGCTCGTCTTGCATCTCCCAAGATGAAAGGATGTCTGAATCCCCTGTGGAGACCACAGAGAAAGACCTAGTTCCCCACCTCATCGCGACCGGAGGCCTCACATCCTTTGAAAACTCCAGAGGTACGCGGAGATCAGTGCCTCCAAAGGAGACGATGCCTGACTCCTCGAGAAACTTGATAGGAGTCCCAGGATTCCTGTGGCACGTGGAAAGGGACACTTGGTCTCCCGCCTCAGCTGGAGAGGCGGCCCAATTGCCCTGCCAAGCCTCGAGGAGAATCCCGAGTTGTCCCTCGCAACTAGGCAGGAGTCCTGACGTCGCTGAACAAACACGTGGGTGGAAGGGCCATCCCCGTCGTAATTCGAGAATATACCCCAGGTTCCCGCCGCAACTCGAGAAAAACCATGAGACTTCCCCCTCGCTGCGAGATGAGGCCCGATTCCCCTACACTGCGTGCAGAGCAATTCCGTATTGCACATCACACATGAAAGGAGCCTTGATTTCCTTGATGGCACTCCAGGGAAACCCCAAGAACACTGTTTCAAGGCTAGAGTGATCCTGAGGTCACTGTAGCAACAAGAAAGAGCTCCATGGACCAAAAATCAACTCGAGATGAGAGGTTAGTCCCTGGCTTCGACTCCAGAGGAATACCACCTTACCACAAGCACCTCAAGAGGAGGCTTCTCTCAGCTCTAGGTATGTGAGAGGGACCCTGAGTTTGCGGCCTCAAGTGGAATGGACACCGCGATGCCCTGGCTCGAAATAAGGCCGGATATCCCTGCAGTGACTTGAATGCAGGCTCGTCTTGCATCTACCAAGACGAAAGCATGCCTGAATCCCCTGTGTAGACCACAGAGAAAAACCTAGTTCCCCACCTATCGCGACCGGAGGCCTCACATCCTTTGAAAACTCCAGAGGTACGCGGAGATCAGTGCCTCCAAAGGAGACGATGCCTGACTCCTCGTGAAACTTGATAGGAGTCCCAGGATTCCTGTGGCACGTGGAAAGGGACCCTTGGTCTCCCGCCTCAGCTGGAGAGGCGTCCCAATTGCCCTGCCAAGTCTCGAGGAGAATCCCGAGTTGTCCCTCGCAACTAGGCAGGAGTCCTGCCGTCGATGAACAAACACGTGGGTGGAAGGGCCATCCCCGTCGTAACTCGAGAATATACCCCAGGTTACCACCGCAACTCGTGAAAAACCATGAGACTTCCCCCTCGCCAGGAGATGAGGCCCGATTCCCCTGCACTGCATGCAGAGCAATTCAGTGTTGCACATCACACATGAAAGGAGCCTTGATTTCCTTGATGGCACTCCAGGGAAACCCCAAGAACACTGTTTCCAGGCTAGAGGGATCCTGAGGTCACTGTAGCAACATGAAAGAGCTCCGTTACCCAAAAATCAACTCGAGATGAGAGGTTAGTCCCTGGCTTCGACTCCAGAGGAATACCACGTTACCACAAGCACCTCAAGAGGAGGCTTCTCTCAGCTCTAGGTATGTGAGAGGGACCCTGAGTTTGCGGCCTCAAGTGGAATGGACACCGCGATGCCCTGATGCGAAATAAGGCCGGATATCCCTGCAGTGACTTGAATGCAGGCTCGTCTTGCATCTCCCAAGACGAAAGGATGTCTGAATCCCCTGTGGAGACCACAGAGAAAGACCTAGTTCCCCACCTCATCGCGACCGGAGGCCTCACATCCTTTGAAAACTCCAGAGGTACGCTGAGATCAGTGCCTCCAAAGGAGACGATGCCTGACTCCTCGTGAAATTTGATAGGAGTCCCAGGATTCCTGTGGCACATGGAAAGGGACCCTTGGTCTCCCGCCTCAGCTGTAGAAGCGTCCCAATTGCCCTGCCAAGCCTCGAGGAGAATCCCGAGTTGTCCCTCGCAACTAGGCAGGAGTCCTGACGTCGCTCAACAAACACGTGGCTGGAAGGGCCATCCCCGTCCTAACTCGAGAATATACCCCAGGTTCCGGCTGCAACTCGAGAAAAACCATGAGACTTCCCCCTCGCCGCGAGATGAGGCCTGATTCCCCTGCCCTGCGTGCAGAGCAATTCCGTGTTGCACATCACACAGGAAAGGAGCCTTGATTTCCTTGATGGCACTCCAGAGAAAACCCAAGAACACTGTTTCAAAGCTAGAGGGATCCTGAGGTCACTGTAGAAACACGAAAGAGCTCCGTGGACCAAAAATCAACTCGAGATGAGAGTTTAGTCCCTGGCTTCGACTCCAGAGGAATACCACCTTACCACAAGCACCTCAAGAGGAGGCTTGTCTCAGCTCTAGCTATGTGCTGAGTTTGCGGCATCAAGTGGAATGGACAGCGCGATGCCCTGACTCAAAATAAGGCCGGATCTACCTGCAGTGACTTGAATGCAGGCTCGTCTTGCATCTCCCAAGACGAAAGGATGTCTGAATCCCCTGTGGAGACCACAGAGAAAGACCTAGTTCCCCACCTCATCGCGACCGGAGGCCTCACATCCTTTGAAAACTCCAGAGGTACGCGGAGATCAGTGCCTTCAAAGGAGACGATGCCTGACTCCTCGTGAAACTTGATAGGAGTCCCAGAATTCCTGTGGCACATGGAAAGGGACCCTTGGTCTCCCGCCTCCGCTGGAGAGACGTCCAAATTGCCCTGCCAAGCCTCGAGGAGAATCCCGAGTTGTCCCTCGCAACTAGGCAGGAGTCCTGACGTCGCTGAACAAACACGTGGCTGGAAGGGCCATCCCCGTCATAACTCGAGAAAATACCCCAGGTTCCCGCCGCAACTCGAGAAAAACCATGAGACTTCCCCCTCGCCGCGAGATGAGGCTCGATTCTCCTGCACTGCGTGCAGAGCAATTCCGTGTTGCACATCAAACGTGAAAGGAGCCTTTATTTCCTTGATGGCACTCCAGAGAAACCCCAAGAACACTGTTTCAAGGCTAGAGGGATCCTGAGGTCACTGTAGCAACACGAAGGAGCTCCGTGGACCAAAAATCAAATCGAGCTGAGAGGTTAGTCCCTGGCTTCGACTCCAGAGGAATACCACTTTACCACAAGCACCTCAAGAGGAGGCTTCTCTCAGCTCTAGGTATGTGAGAGGGACCCTGAGTTTGCGGCCTCAAGTGGAATGGACACCGCGATGCCCTGGCTCGAAATAAGGCCGGATATCCCTGCAGTGCCTTGAATGAAGGCTCGTCTTGCATCTCCCAAGACGAAAGGATGTCTGAATCCCCTGTGGAGACCACAGAGAAAGACCTAGTTCCCCACCTCATCATGACCGGAGGCCTCACATCCTTTGAAAACTCCAGAGGTACGCGGAGATCAGTGTCTCCAAAGGAGACGATGCCTGACTCCTCGTGAAACTTGATAGGAGTCCCAGGATTCCTGTGGCACGTGGAAAGGGACACTTGGTCTCCCGCCTCAGCTGGAGAGGCGTCCCAATTGCCCTGCCAAGTCTCGAGGAGAATCCCGAGTTGTCCCTCGCAACTAGGCAGGAGTCCTTCCATCGCTGAACAAACACGTGGGTGGAAGGGCCATCCCCGTCGTAACTCGAGAATATACCCCAGGTTCCCGCCGCAACTCGAGAAAAACCATGAGACTTCCCCCTCGCCGCGAGATGAGGCCTGATTCCCCTGCACTGCTTGCAGAGCAATTCCGTGTTGCACATCACACATGAAAGGAGCCTTGATTTCCTTGATGGCACTCCAGAGAAACCCAAAGAACACTGTTTCAAGGCTAGAGGGATCCTGAGGTCACTGTAGCAACACGAATGAGCTCCGTGGACCAAAAATCAAATCGAGCTGAGAGGTTAGTCCCTGGCTTCGACTCCAGAGGAATACCACCTTACCACAAGCACCTCAAGAGGTGGCTTCTCTCAGCTCTAGGTATGTGAGAGGGACCCTGATTTTGCGGCCTCAAGTGGAATGGACACTGCGATGCCCTGACGCAAAATAAGGCCGGATATCCCTACAGTGACTTGAATGCAGGCTTGTCTTGCATCTCCCAAGACGAAAGGATGTCTGAATCCCCTGTGGAGACCACAGAGAAAGAGCTAGTTCCCCACCTCATGGCGACCGGAGGCCTCACATCCTTTGAAAACTCCATAGGTACGCGGAGATCAGTGCCTCCAAAAGAGACGATGCCTGACTACTCGTGAAACTTGATAGGAGTACCAGGATACCTGTGGCACGTGGAAAGGGACCCTTGGTCTCCCTCCTCAGCTGGAGAGGCATCCCAATTGCCCTGCCAAGCCTCGAGGAGAATCCTGAGTTGTCCCTCGCAACTAGGCAGGAGTCCTGACGTCGCTGAACAAACATGTGTGTGGAAGGGCCATTCCCGTCGTAACTCGAGAATATACCCCAGGTTCCCGCCGCAACTCGATAAAAACCATGAGACTCCTCCCTCACCGCGAAATGAGGCCTGTTTCCCCTGCCCTGCGTGCAGAGCAATTCCGTGTTGCACATCACACATGAAAGGAGCCTTGATTTCCTTGATGGCACTCCAGAGAAACCCCAAGAACACTGTTTCAAGGCTAGAGGGATCCTGAGGTCACTGTAGCAACACGAAAGAGCTCCGTGGACCAAAAATCAACTCGAGATGAGAGTTTAGTCCCTGGCTTCGACTCCAGAGGAATACCACCTTACCACAAGCACCTCAAGAGGAGGCTTCTCTCATCTCTAGCTATGTGCTGAGTTTGCGGCCTCAAGTGGAATGGACACCGCGATGCCCTGACTCGAAATAAGGCCGGATATCCCTGCAGTGACTTGAATGCAGGCTCGTCTTGCATCTCCCAAGATGAAAGGATGTCTGAATCCCCTGTGGAGACCACAGAGAAAGACCTACTTCCCCACCTCATCGCGACCGGAGGCCTCACATCCTTTGAAAACTCCAGAGGTACGCGGAGATCAGTGCCTCCAAAGGAGACGATGCCTGACTCCTCGTGAAACTTGATAGGAGTCCCAGGATTCCTG
The DNA here is from genome assembly GCF_910594005.1 of Cervus elaphus. Classification (NCBI taxonomy): domain Eukaryota; kingdom Metazoa; phylum Chordata; class Mammalia; order Artiodactyla; family Cervidae; genus Cervus; species Cervus elaphus. The sequence continues at coordinate 11,971,231 of NC_057824.1, read as the reverse complement.
TGCACGTGGAAAGGGAACCTTGGTCTCCCGCCTCAGCTGGAGAGGCGTCCCAATTGCCCTGCCAAGCCTCGAGGAGAATCCCGAGTTTTCCCTCGCAACTAGGCAGGAGTCCTGACGTCGCTGAACAAACACGTGGGTGGAAGGGCCATCCCCGTCGTAACTCGAGAATATACCCCAGGTTCCCGCCGCAACTCGAGAAAAACCATGAGACTTCCCCCTCGCCGCGAGATGAGGCCCGATTCCCCTGCACTGCGTGCAGAGCAATTCCATGTTGCACATCACACATGAAAGGAGCCTTGATTTCCTTGATAGCACTCCAGAGAAACCCCAAGAACACTGTTTCAAGGCTAGAGGGATCCTGAGGTCACTGTAGCCACACGAAAGAGCTCCGTGGCCCAAAAATCAACTCGAGATGAGAGGTTAGTCCCTGGCTTCGACTCCAGAGGAATACCACCTTACTACAAGCACCTCAAGAGGAGGCTTCTCTCAGCTCTAGGTATGTGAGAGGGACCCTGATTTTGCGGATTCAAGTCGAATGGACACTGCGATGCCCTGACACGAAATAAGGCCGGATATCCTTGCAGTGACTTGAATGCAGGCTCGTCTTGCATCTCCCAAGATGAAAGGATGTCTGAATCCCCTGTGGAGACCACAGAGAAAGACCTAGTTCCCCACCTCATCGCGACCGGAGGCCTCACATCCTTTGAAAACTTCAGATGTAGGTGGAGATCAGTGCCTCCAAAGGAGACGATGCCTGACTCCTCGTGAAACTTGATAGGAGTCCCAGGATTCCTGTGGCAGGTGGAAAGGGAACCTTGGTCTCCCGCCTCAGATGGAGAGGCGTCCCAATTGCCCTGCCAAGCCTCGAGGAGAATCCCGAGTTGTCCCTCGCAACTAGGCAGGAGTCCTGACGTCGCTCAACAAACACGTGGCTGGAAGGGCCATCCCCATCCTAACTCGAGAATATACCCCAGGTTCCGGCTGCAACTCGAGAAAAACCATGAGACTTCCCCCTCACCGCGAGATGAGGCCTGATTCCCCTGCCCTGCGTGCAGAGCAATTCCGTGTTGCACATCACACAGGAAAGGAGCCTTGATTTTCTTGATGGCACTCCAGAGAAAACCCAAGAACACTGTTTCAAAGCTAGAGGGATCCTGAGGTCACAGTAGCAACACGAAAGAGCTCCGTGGACCAAAAATCAACTCGAGATGAGAGGTTAGTCCCTGGCTTCGACTCCAGAGGAATACCACCTTACCACAAGCACCTCAAGAGGAGGCTTCTCTCAGCTCTAGCTATGTGCTGAGTTTGCGGCATCAAGTGGAATGTACACCGCGATGCCCTGACTTGAAATAAGGCCGGATATCCCTGCAGTGACTTAAATGCAGGCTCGTCTTGCATCTCCCAAGACGAAAGGATGTCTGAATCCCCTGTACAGACCAAAGAGAAAGACCTAGTTCCCCACCTCATCGCGACCGGAGGCCTCACATCCTTTGTTAACTCCAGACGTACGCAGAGATCCGTGCCACCAAAGGAGACGATTCCTGACTCCTCCTGAAACTTGATAGGAGTCCCAGGATTCCTGTGGCACGTGGAAAGGGACCCTTGGTCTCCCGCCTCAGCTGGAGAGGCATCCCAATTGCCCTGCCAAGCCTCGAGGAGAATCCCGAGTTGTCCCTCGCAACTAGGCAGAAGTCCTGCCTTCGCTGAACAAACACGTGTGTGGAAGGGCCATCCCCGTCGTAACTCGAGAATATACCCCAGGTTCCCGCCGCAACTCGAGATAAACCATGAGATTTCCCCCTAGCCGCGAGCTGAGGCCCGATTCCCCTGCACTGTGTGCAGAGCAATTCCGTGTTGCACATCACACATGAAAGGAGCCTTGATTTCCTTGATGGCACTCCAGAGAAATCGCAGGAACACTGTTTCCAGGCTAGAGGGATCCTGAGGTCACTGTAGCAACATGAAAGAGCTCCGTGGACCAAAAATCAACTCGAGATGAGAGGTTAGTCCCTGGCTTCGACTCCAGAGGAATACCACCTTACCACAAGCACCTCAAGAGGAGGCTTCTCTCAGCTCTAGCTATGTGCTGAGTTTTCGGCCTCAAGTGGAATTGACACCGCGATGCCCTGACTCGAAATAAGGCCGGATATCCCTGCAGTGACTTGAATAGAGGCTCGTCTTGCATCTCCCAAGATGAAAGCATGTCTGAATCCCCTGTGGAGATCACAGAAAAAGACCTAGTTCCCCACCTCATCGCGACCGGAGGCCTCACATCCTTTGAAAACTCCAGAGGTACACGGAGATCAGTGCCTCCAAAGGAGTCGATGCCTGACTCCTCGTGAAACTTGATAGGAGTCCCAGGATTCCTGTGGCACGTGGAAAGGGACCCTTGGTCTCCCGCCTCAGCTGGAGAGGCGTCCCAATTGCCCTGCCAAGCCTCGAGGAGAATCCCGAGTTGTCCCTCACAACTAGGCAGGAGTCCTGAAGTCGCTGAACAAACACGTGGCTGGAAGGGCCATCCCCGTCGTAAGTCGAGAATATACCCCAGGTTACCACCGCAACTCGTGAAAAACCATGAGACTTCCCCCTCGCCGCGAGATGAGGCCCGATTCCCCTGCACTGCATGCAGAGCAATTCAGTGTTGCACATCACACATGAAAGGAGCCTTGATTTCCTTGATGGCACTCCAGAGAAACCCCAAGAACACTGTTTCCAGGCTAGAGGGATCCTGAGGTCACTGTAGCAACACGAAAGAGCTCCGTGACCCAAAAATCAACTCGAGATGAGAGGTTAGTCCCTGGCTTCGACTCCAGAGGAATACCACCTTACCACAAGCACCTCAAGAGGAGGCTTCTCTCAGCTCTAGGTATGTGAGAGGGACCCTGAGTTTGCGGCCTCAAGTGGAATGGCCACCGCGATGCCCTGATGCGAAATAAGGCCGGATATCCCTGCAGTGACTTGAATGCAGGCTCGTCTTGCATCTCCCAAGACGAAAGGATGTCTGAATCCCCTGTGGAGACCACAGAGAAAGACCTAGTTCCCCACCTCATCGCGACCGGAGGCCTCACATCCTTTGAAAACTCCAGAGGTTCGCTGAGATCAGTGCCTCCAAAGGAGACGATGCCTGACTCCTCGTGAAACTTGATAGGAGTCACAGGATTCCTGTGGTACATGGAAAGGGACCCTTGGTCTCCCGCCTCAGCTGGAGAGGCGTCCCAATTGCCCTGCCAAGCCTCGAGGAGAATCCCGAGTTGTCCCTCGCAACTAGGCAGGAGTCCTGACGTCGCTGAACAAACACGTGGCTGGAAGGGCCATCCCCGTCATAACTCGAGAATATAGCCCAGGGTCCCGCCGCAACTCGAGAAAAACCATGAGACTTCCCCCTCTCGGCGAGATGAGGCTCGATTCTCCTACACTGCATGCAGAGCAATTCCGTGTTGCACATCAAACATGAAAGGAGCCTTGATTTCCTTGATGGCACTCCAGAGAGAACCCAAGAACACTGTTTCAAGGCTAGAGCGATCCTGAGGTCACTGTAGCAACACAAAAGAGCTCCATGGACCACAAATCAACTCGAGCTGAGAGGTTAGTCCCTGGCTTCGACTCCAGAAGAATACCACCTTACCACAAGCACTTCAAGAGGAGGCTTCTCTCAGCTCTAGGTATGTGAGAGGGACCCTGAGTTTGCGGCCTCAAAAAAAATGGACACCGCGATGCCCTGACTCGAAATAAGGCCGGATATTCCTGCAGTGACTTGAATGCAGGCTCGTCTTGCATCTCCCAAGTTGAAAGGATGTCTGAATCCCCTGTGGAGACCACAGAGAAAGACCTAGTTCCCCACCTCATCGCGACCGGAGGCCTCACATCCTTTGAAAACTCCAGAGGTACGCTGAGATCAGTGCCTCCAAAGGAGACGATGCCTGACTCCTCGTGAAACTTGATAGGAGTCCCAGGATTCCTGTGGCACGTGGAAAGGGACCCTTGGTCTCCCGCCTCAGCTGGAGAGGCGTCCCAATTGCCCTGCCAAGTCTCGAGGAGAATCCCGAGTTGTCCCTCGCAACTAGGCAGGAGTCCTGCCATTGCTGAACAAACACGTGGGTGGAAGGGCCATCCCCGTCGTAACTCGAGAATATACCCCAGGTTCCCGCCGCAACTCGAGAAAAACCATGAGACTTCCCCCTAGCCGCGAGATGAGGCCTGATTCCCCTGCCCTGCGTGCAGAGCAATTCCGTGTTGCACATCACACAGGAAAGGAGCCTTGATTTCCTTGATGGCACTCCAGAGAAAACCCAAGAACACTGTTTCAAAGCTAGAGGGATCCTGAGGTCACTGTAGAAACACGAAAGAGCTCCGTGGACCAAAAATCAACTCGAGATGAGAGTTTAGTCCCTGGCTTCGACTCCAGAGGAATACCACCTTACCACAAGCACCTCAAGAGGAGGCTTGTCTCAGCTCTAGCTATGTGCTGAGTTTGGGGCATCAAGTGGAATGGACAGTGCGATGCCCTGACTCAAAATAAGGCCGGATATACCTGCAGTGACTTGAATGCAGGCTCGTCTTGCATCTCCCAAGACGAAAGGATGTCTGAATCCCGTGTGGAGACCACAGAGAAAGACCTAGTTCCCCACCTCATCGCGACCGGAGGCCTCACATCCTTTGAAAACTTCAGAGGTACGCGGAGATCAGTGCCTTCAAAGGAGACGATGCCTGACTCCTCGTGAAACTTGATAGGAGTCCCAGAATTCCTGTGGCACATGGAAAGGGACCCTTGGTCTCCCGCCTCCGCTGGAGAGACGTCCAAATTGCCCTGCCAAGCCTCGAGGAGAATCCCGAGTTGTCCCTCGCAACTAGGCAGGAGTCCTGACGTCGCTGAACAAACACGTGGCTGGAAGGGCCATCCCCGTCATAACTCGAGAAAATACCCCAGGTTCCCGCCGCAACTCGAGAAAAACCATGAGACTTCCCCCTCGCCGCGAGATGAGGCTCGATTCTCCTGCACTGCATGCAGAGCAATTCCGTGTTGCACATCAAACGTGAAAGGAGCCTTGATTTCCTTGATGGCACTCCAGAGAAACCCCAAGAACACTGTTTCAAGGCTAGAGGGATCCTGAGGTCAGTGTAGCAACACGAAAGAGCTCCGTGGACCAAAAATCAACTCGAGATGAGAGGTTAGTCCCTGGCTTCGACTCCAGAGGAATACCACTTTACCACAAGCACCTCAAGAGGAGGCTTCTCTCAGCTCTAGGTATGTGAGAGGGACCCTGAGTTTGCGGCCTCAAGTGGAATGGACACCGCGATGCCCTGGCTCGAAATAAGGCCGGATATCCCTGCAGTGCCTTGAATGAAGGCTCGTCTTGCATCTCCCAAGACGAAAGGATGTCTGAATCCCCTGTGGAGACCACAGAGAAAGACCTAGTTCCCCACCTCATCATGACCGGAGGCCTCACATCCTTTGAAAACTCCAGAGGTACGCGGAGATCAGTGTCTCCAAAGGAGACGATGCCTGACTCCTCGTGAAACTTGATAGGAGTCCCAGGATTCCTGTGGCACGTGGAAAGGGACACTTGGTCTCCCGCCTCAGCTGGAGAGGCGTCCCAATTGCCCTGCCAAGTCTCGAGGAGAATCCCGAGTTGTCCCTCGCAACTAGGCAGGAGTCCTTCCATCGCTGAACAAACACGTGGGTGGAAGGGCCATCCCCGTCGTAACTCGAGAATATACCCCAGGTTCCCGCCGCAACTCGAGAAAAACCATGAGACTTCCCCCTCGCCGCGAGATGAGGCCTGATTCCCCTGCACTGCTTGCAGAGCAATTCCGTGTTGCACATCACACATGAAAGGAGCCTTGATTTCCTTGATGGCACTCCAGAGAAACCCAAAGAACACTGTTTCAAGGCTAGAGGGATCCTGAGGTCACTGTAGCAACACGAAGGAGCTCCGTGGACCAAAAATCAAATCGAGCTGAGAGGTTAGTCCCTGGCTTCGACTCCAGAGGAATACCACCTTACCACAAGCACCTCAAGAGGAGGCTTCTCTCATCTCTAGCTATGTGCTGAGTTTGCGGCCTCAAGTGGAATGGACACCGCGATGCCCTGACTCGAAATAAGGCCGGATATCCCTGCAGTGACTTGAATGCAGGCTCGTCTTGCATCTCCCAAGATGAAAGGATGTCTGAATCCCCTGTGGAGACCACAGAGAAAGACCTAGTTCCCCACCTCATCGCGACCGGAGGCCTCACATCCTTTGAAAACTCCAGAGGTACGCGGAGATCAGTGCCTCCAAAGGAGACGATGCCTGACTCCTCGTGAAACTTGATAGGAGTCCCAGGATTCCTGTGCACGTGGAAAGGGAACCTTGGTCTCCCGCCTCAGCTGGAGAGGCGTCCCAATTGTCCTGCCAAGCCAGGAGGAGAATCCCGAGTTGTCCCTCGCAACAAGGCAGGAGTCCTGACGTCGCTGAACAAACACGTGGGTGGAAGGGCCATCCCCGTCGTAACTCGAGAATATACCCCAGGTTCCCGCCGCAACTCGAGAAAAACCATGAGACTTCCCCCTCGCCGCGAGATGAGGCCCGATTCCCCTGCACTGCGTGCAGAGCAATTCCATGTTGCACATCACACATGAAAGGAGCCTTGATTTCCTTGATAGCACTCCAGAGAAACCCCAAGAACACTGTTTCAAGGCTAGAGGGATCCTGAGGTCACTGTAGCCACACGAAAGAGCTCCGTGGCCCAAAAATCAACTCGAGATGAGAGGTTAGTCCCTGGCTTCGACTCCAGAGGAATACCACCTTACTACAAGCACCTCAAGAGGAGGCTTCTCTCAGCTCTAGGTATGTGAGAGGGACCCTGATTTTGCGGATTCAAGTCGAATGGACACTGCGATGCCCTGACACGAAATAAGGCCGGATATCCTTGCAGTGACTTGAATGCAGGCTCGTCTTGCATCTCCCAAGATGAAAGGATGTCTGAATCCCCTGTGGAGACCACAGAGAAAGACCTAGTTCCCCACCTCATCACGACCGGAGGCCTCACATCCTTTGAAAACTTCAGATGTAGGTGGAGATCAGTGCCTCCAAAGGAGACGATGCCTGACTCCTCGTGAAACTTGATAGGAGTCCCAGGATTCCTGTGGCAGGTGGAAAGGGAACCTTGGTCTCCCGCCTCAGATGGAGAGGCGTCCCAATTGCCCTGCCAAGCCTCGAGGAGAATCCCGAGTTGTCCCTCGCAACTAGGCAGGAGTCCTGACGTCGCTCAACAAACACGTGGCTGGAAGGGCCATCCCCATCCTAACTCGAGAATATACCCCAGGTTCCGGCTGCAACTCGAGAAAAACCATGAGACTTCCCCCTCACCGCGAGATGAGGCCTGATTCCCCTGCCCTGCGTGCAGAGCAATTCCGTGTTGCACATCACACAGGAAAGGAGCCTTGATTTTCTTGATGGCACTCCAGAGAAAACCCAAGAACACTGTTTCAAAGCTAGAGGGATCCTGAGGTCACAGTAGCAACACGAAAGAGCTCCGTGGACCAAAAATCAACTCGAGATGAGAGGTTAGTCCCTGGCTTCGACTCCAGAGGAATACCACCTTACCACAAGCACCTCAAGAGGAGGCTTCTCTCAGCTCTAGCTATGTGCTGAGTTTGCGGCATCAAGTGGAATGTACACCGCGATGCCCTGACTTGAAATAAGGCCGGATATCCCTGCAGTGACTTAAATGCAGGCTCGTCGTGCATCTCCCAAGACGAAAGGATGTCTGAATCCCCTGTACAGACCAAAGAGAAAGACCTAGTTCCCCACCTCATCGCGACCGGAGGCCTCACATCCTTTGTTAACTCCAGACGTACGCAGAGATCCGTGCCACCAAAGGAGACGATTCCTGACTCCTCCTGAAACTTGATAGGAGTCCCAGGATTCCTGTGGCACGTGGAAAGGGACCCTTGGTCTCCCGCCTCAGCTGGAGAGGCATCCCAATTGCCCTGCCAAGCCTCGAGGAGAATCCCGAGTTGTCCCTCGCAACTAGGCAGAAGTCCTGCCTTCGCTGAACAAACACGTGTGTGGAAGGGCCATCCCCGTCGTAACTCGAGAATATACCCCAGGTTCCCGCCGCAACTCGAGATAAACCATGAGATTTCCCCCTAGCCGCGAGCTGAGGCCCGATTCCCCTGCACTGTGTGCAGAGCAATTCCGTGTTGCACATCACACATGAAAGGAGCCTTGATTTCCTTGATGGCACTCCAGAGAAATCGCAGGAACACTGTTTCCAGGCTAGAGGGATCCTGAGGTCACTGTAGCAACATGAAAGAGCTCCGTGGACCAAAAATCAACTCGAGATGAGAGGTTAGTCCCTGGCTTCGACTCCAGAGGAATACCACCTTACCACAAGCACCTCAAGAGGAGGCTTCTCTCATCTCTAGCTATGTGCTGAGTTTGCGGCCTCAAGTGGAATGGACACCGCGATGCCCTGACTCGAAATAAGGCCGGATATCCCTGCAGTGACTTGAATGCAGGCTCGTCTTGCATCTCCCAAGATGAAAGGATGTCTGAATCCCCTGTGGAGACCACAGAGAAAGACCTAGTTCCCCACCTCATCGCGACCGGAGGCCTCACATCCTTTGAAAACTCCAGAGGTACGCGGAGATCAGTGCCTCCAAAGGAGACGATGCCTGACTCCTCGTGAAACTTGATAGGAGTCCCAGGATTCCTGTGCACGTGGAAAGGGAACCTTGGTCTCCCGCCTCAGCTGGAGAGGCGTCCCAATTGTCCTGCCAAGCCAGGAGGAGAATCCCGAGTTGTCCCTCGCAACTAGGCAGGAGTCCTGACGTCGCTGAACAAACACGTGGGTGGAAGGGCCATCCCCGTCGTAACTCGAGAATATACCCCAGGTTCCCGCCGCAACTCGAGAAAAACCATGAGACTTCCCCCTCGCCGCGAGATGAGGCCCGATTCCCCTGCACTGCGTGCAGAGCAATTCCATGTTGCACATCACACATGAAAGGAGCCTTGATTTCCTTGATAGCACTCCAGAGAAACCCCAAGAACACTGTTTCAAGGCTAGAGGGATCCTGAGGTCACTGTAGCCACACGAAAGAGCTCCGTGGCCCAAAAATCAACTCGAGATGAGAGGTTAGTCCCTGGCTTCGACTCCAGAGGAATACCACCTTACTACAAGCACCTCAAGAGGAGGCTTCTCTCAGCTCTAGGTATGTGAGAGGGACCCTGATTTTGCGGACTCAAGTCGAATGGACACTGCGATGCCCTGACCCGAAATAAGGCCGGATATCCCTGCAGTGACTTGAATGCAGGCTCGTCTTGCATCTCCCAAGATGAAAGGATGTCTGAATCCCCTGTGGAGACCACAGAGAAAGACCTAGTTCCCCACCTCATCGCGACCGGAGGCCTCATATCCTTTGAAAACTTCAGATGTAGGTGGAGATCAGTGCCTCCAAAGGAGACGATGCCTGACTCCTCGTGAAACTTGATAGGAGTCCCAGGATTCCTTTGGCAGGTGGAAAGGGAACCTTGGTCTCCCGCCTCAGATGGAGAGGCGTCCCAATTGCCCTGCCAAGCCTCGAGGAGAATCCCGAGTTGTCCCTCGCAACTAGGCAGGAGTCCTGACGTCGCTCAACAAACACGTGGCTGGAAGGGCCATCCCCATCCTAACTCGAGAATATACCCCAGGTTCCGGCTGCAACTCGAGAAAAACCATGAGACTTCCCCCTCACCGCGAGATGAGGCCTGATTCCCCTGCCCTGCGTGCAGAGCAATTCCGTGTTGCACATCACACAGGAAAGGAGCCTTGATTTCCTTGATGGCACTCCAGAGAAAACCCAAGAACACTGTTTCAAAGCTAGAGGGATCCTGAGGTCACAGTAGCAACACGAAAGAGCTCCGTGGACCAAAAATCAACTCGAGATGAGAGGTTAGTCCCTGGCTTCGACTCCAGAGGAATACCACCTTACCACAAGCACCTCAAGAGGAGGCTTCTCTCAGCTCTAGCTATGTGCTGAGTTTGCGGCATCAAGGGGAATGTACACCGCGATGCCCTGACTTGAAATAAGGCCGGATATCCCTGCAGTGACTTAAATGCAGGCTCGTCTTGCATCTCCCAAGACGAAAGGATGTCTGAATCCCCTGTACAGACCAAAGAGAAAGACCTAGTTCCCCACCTCATCGCGACCGGAGGCCTCACATCCTTTGTTAACTCCAGACGTACGCAGAGATCCGTGCCACCAAAGGAGACGATTCCTGACTCCTCCTGAAACTTGATAGGAGTCCCAGGATTCCTGTGGCACGTGGAAAGGGACCCTTGGTCTCCCGCCTCAGCTGGAGAGGCATCCCAATTGCCCTGCCAAGCCTCGAGGAGAATCCCGAGTTGTCCCTCGCAACTAGGCAGAAGTCCTGCCTTCGCTGAACAAACACGTGGGTGGAAGGGCCATCCCCGTCGTAACTCGAGAATATACCCCAGGTTCCCGCCGCAACTCGAGATAAACCATGAGATTTCCCCCTAGCCGCGAGCTGAGGCCCGATTCCCCTGCACTGTGTGCAGAGCAATTCCGTGTTGCACATCACACATGAAAGGAGCCTTGATTTCCTTGATGGCACTCCAGAGAAATCGCAGGAACACTGTTTCCAGGCTAGAGGGATCCTGAGGTCACTGTAGCAACATGAAAGAGCTCCGTGGACCAAAAATCAACTCGAGATGAGAGGTTAGTCCCTGGCTTCGACTCCAGAGGAATACCACCTTACCACAAGCACCTCAAGAGGAGGCTTCTCTCAGCTCTAGCTATGTGCTGAGTTTTCGGCCTCAAGTGGAATGGACACCGCGATGCCCTGACTCGAAATAAGGCCGGATATCCCTGCAGTGACTTGAATAGAGGCTCGTCTTGCATCTCCCAAGATGAAAGCATGTCTGAATCCCCTGTGGAGATCACAGAAAAAGACCTAGTTCCCCACCTCATCACGACCGGAGGCCTCACATCCTTTGAAAACTCCAGAGGTACACGGAGATCAGTGCCTCCAAAGGAGTCGATGCCTGACTCCTCGTGAAACTTGATAGGAGTCCCAGGATTCCTGTGGCACGTGGAAAGGGACCCTTTGTCTCCCGCCTCAGCTGGAGAGGCCTCCCAATTGCCCTGCCAAGCCTCGAGGAGAATCCCGAGTTGTCCCTCGCAACTAGGCAGGAGTCCTGAAGTCGCTGAACAAACACGTGGCTGGAAGGGCCATCCCCGTCGTAAGTCGAGAATATACCCCAGGTTACCACCGCAACTCGTGAAAAATCATGAGACTTCCCCCTCGCCGCGAGATGAGGCCCGATTCCCCTGCACTGCATGCAGAGCAATTCAGTGTTGCACATCACACATGAAAGGAGCCTTGATTTCCTTGATGGCACTCCAGAGAAACCCCAAGAACACTGTTTCCAGGCTAGAGGGATCCTGAGGTCACTGTAGCAACACGAAAGAGCTCCGTGACCCAAAAATCAACTCGAGATGAGAGGTTAGTCCCTGGCTTCGACTCCAGAGGAATACCACCTTACCACAAGCACCTCAAGAGGAGGCTTCTCTCAGCTCTAGGTATGTGAGAGGGACCCTGAGTTTGCGGCCTCAAGTGGAATGGACACCGCGATGCCCTGATGCGAAATAAGGCCGGATATCCCTGCAGTGACTTGAATGCAGGCTCGTCTTGCATCTCCCAAGACGAAAGGATGTCTGAATCCCCTGTGGAGACCACAGAGAAAGACCTAGTTCCCCACCTCATCGCGACCGGAGGCCTCACATCCTTTGAAAACTCCAGAGGTTCGCTGAGATCAGTGCCTCCAAAGGAGACGATGCCTGACTCCTCGTGAAACTTGATAGGAGTCACAGGATTCCTGTGGTACATGGAAAGGGACCCTTGGTCTCCCGCCTCAGCTGGAGAGGCGTCCCAATTGCCCTGCCAAGCCTCGAGGAGAATACCGAGTTGTCCCTCGCAACTAGGCAGGAGTCCTAACGTCGCTGAACAAACACGTGGCTGGAAGGGCCATCCCCGTCATAACTCGAGAATATAGCCCAGGGTCCCGCCGCAACTCGAGAAAAACCATGAGACTTCCCCCTCTCGGCGAGATGAGGCTCGATTCTCCTACACTGCATGCAGAGCAATTCCGTGTTGCACATCAAACATGAAAGGAGCCTTGATTTCCTTGATGGCACTCCAGAGAGAACCCAAGAACACTGTTTCAAGGCTAGAGGGATCCTGAGGTCACTGTAGCAACACAAAAGAGCTCCATGGACCACAAATCAACTCGAGCTGAGAGGTTAGTCCCTGGCTTCGACTCCAGAAGAATACCACCTTACCACAAGCACTTCAAGAGGAGGCTTCTCTCAGCTCTAGGTATGTGAGAGGGACCCTGAGTTTGCGGCCTCAAAAAAAATGGACACCGCGATGCCCTGACTCGAAATAAGGCCGGATATCCCTGCAGTGACTTGAATAGAGGCTCGTCTTGCATCTCCCAAGATGAAAGCATGTCTGAATCCCCTGTGGAGATCACAGAAAAAGACCTAGTTCCCCACCTCATCGCGACCGGAGGCCTCACATCCTTTGAAAACTCCAGAGGTACACGGAGATCAGTGCCTCCAAAGGAGTCGATGCCTGACTCCTCGTGAAACTTGATAGGAGTCCCAGGATTCCTGTGGAACGTGGAAAGGGACCCTTGGTCTCCCGCCTCAGCTGGAGAGGCCTCCCAATTGCCCTGCCAAGCCTCGAGGAGAATCCCGAGTTGTCCCTCGCAACTAGGCAGGAGTCCTGAAGTCGCTGAACAAACACGTGGCTGGAAGGGCCATCCCCGTCGTAAGTCGAGAATATACCCCAGGTTACCACCGCAACTCGTGAAAAACCATGAGACATCCCCCTCGCCGCGAGATGAGGCCCGATTCCCCTGCACTGCATGCAGAGCAATTCAGTGTTGCACATCACACATGAAAGGAGCCTTGATTTCCTTGATGGCACTCCAGAGAAACCCCAAGAACACTGTTTCCAGGCTAGAGGGATCCTGAGGTCACTGTAGCAACACGAAAGAGCTCCGTGACCCAAAAATCAACTCGAGATGAGAGGTTAGTCCCTGGCTTCGACTCCAGAGGAATACCACCTTACCACAAGCACCTCAAGAGGAGGCTTCTCTCAGCTCTAGGTATGTGAGAGGGACCCTGAGTTTGCGGCCTCAAGTGGAATGGACACCGCGATGCCCTGATGCGAAATAAGGCCGGATATCCCTGCAGTGACTTGAATGCAGGCTCGTCTTGCATCTCCCAAGACGAAAGGATGGCTGAATCCCCTGTGGAGACCACAGAGAAAGACCTAGTTCCCCACCTCATCGCGACCGGAGGCCTCACATCCTTTGAAAACTCCAGAGGTTCGCTGAGATCAGTGCCTCCAAAGGAGACGATGCCTGACTCCTCGTGAAACTTGATAGGAGTCACAGGATTCCTGTGGTACATGGAAAGGGACCCTGGGTCTCCCGCCTCAGCTGGAGAGGCGTCCCAATTGCCCTGCCAAGCCTCGAGGAGAATACCGAGTTGTCCCTCGCAACTAGGCAGGAGTCCTGACGTCGCTGAACAAACACGTGGCTGGAAGGGCCATCCCCGTCATAACTCGAGAATATAGCCCAGGGTCCCGCCGCAACTCGAGAAAAACCATGAGACTTCCCCCTCTCGGCGAGATGAGGCTCGATTCTCCTACACTGCATGCAGAGCAATTCCGTGTTGCACATCAAACATGAAAGGAGCCTTGATTTCCTTGATGGCACTCCAGAGAGAACCCAAGAACACTGTTTCAAGGCTAGAGGGATCCTGACGTCACTGTAGCAACACAAAAGAGCTCCATGGACCACAAATCAACTCGAGCTGAGAGGTTAGTCCCTGGCTTCGACTCCAGAAGAATACCACCTTACCACAAGCACTTCAAGAGGAGGCTTCTCTCAGCTCTAGGTATGTGAGAGGGACCCTGAGTTTGCGGCCTCAAAAAAAATGGACACCGCGATGCCCTGACTCGAAATAAGGCCGGATATCCCTGCAGTGACTTGAATGCAGGCTCGTCTTGCATCTCCCAAGACGAAAGGATGTCTGAATCCCCTGTGGAGACAACAGAGAAAGACCTAGTTCCCCACCTCATCGCGACCGGAGGCCTCACATCCTTTGAAAACTCCAGAGGTACGCTGAGATCAGTGCCTCCAAAGGAGACGATGCCTGACTCCTCGTGAAACTTAATAGGAGTCACAGGATTCCTGTGGCACATGGAAAGGGACCCTTGGTCTCCCGCCTCAGCTGTAGAAGCGTCCCAATTGGCCTGCCAAGCCTCGAGGAGAATCCCGAGTTGTCCCTCGCAACTAGGCAGGAGTCCTGACGTCGCTGAACAAACACGTGACTGGAAGGGCCATCCCCGTCATAACTCGAGAATATAGCCCAGGGTCCCGCCGCAAGTCGAGAAAAACCATGAGACTTCCCCCTCACGGAGAGATGAGGCTCGATTCTCCTGCATTGCATGCAGAGCAATTCCGTGTTGCACTACAAACATGAAAGGAGCCTTGATGTCCTTGATGGCACTCCAGAGAAACCCCAAGAACACTGTTTCCAGGCTAGAGGGATCCTGAGGTCACTGTAGCAACACGAAAGAGCTCCGTGGACCAAAAATCAACTCGAGATGAGAGGTTAGTCCCTGGCTTCGACTCCAGAGGAATACCACCTTACCACAAGCACCTCAAGAGGAGGCTTCTCTCAGCTCTAGGTATGTGAGAGGGACCCTGAGTTTGCGGACTCAAGTGGAATGGACACTGCGATGCCCTGACGTGAAATAAGGCCGGATATCCCTGCAGTGAATTGAATGCAGGCTCGTCTTGCATCTCCCAAGATGAAAGGATGTCTGAATCCCCTGTGGAGACCACAGAGAAAGACCTAGTTCCCCACCTCATCGCGACCGGAGGCCTCACATCCTTTGAAAACTTCAGAGGTACGGGGAGATCAGTGCCTCCAAAGGAGACGATGCCTGACTCCTCATGAAACTGGATAGGAATCCCAGGATTCCTGTGGCACGTGGAAAGGGACCCTTGGTCTCCCGCCTCAGCTGGAGAGGCGTCCAAATTGCCCTGCCAATCCTCGAGGAGAATCCCGAGTTGTCCCTCGCAACTAGGCAGGAGTCCTGCCTTCGCTGATCAAGCACGTGTGTGGAAGGGCCATCCCCGTCCTAACTCGAGAGTATACCCCAGGTTCCCGCCGCAACTCGAGAAAAACCATGAGACTTCCCCCTCACCGCGAGATGAGGCCCGATTCCCCTGCCCTGCGTGCAGAGCAATTCCGTGTTGCACATCACACAGGAAAGGAGCCTTGATTTCCTTGATGGCACTCCAGAGAAACCCCAAGAACACTGTTTCAAGGCTAGAGGGATCCTGAGGTTACTGTAGCAACAGGAAAGAGGTCCGTGGACCAAAAATCAACACGAGATGAGAGGTTAGTCCCTGGCTTCGACTCCAGAGGAATACCACCTTACCACAAGCACCTCAAGAGGAGGCTTCTCTCAGCTCTAGATATGTGAGAGGGACCCTGATTTCGCAGACTCAAGTGGAATGGACACTGCAATGCCCTGACGCGAAATAAGGCCGGAAATCCCTGCAGTGAATTGAATGCAGGCTCGTCTTGCATCTCCCAAGATGAAAGGATGTCTGAATCCCCTGTGGAGACCACAGAGAAAGAGCTAGTTCCCCACCTCATGGCGACCGGAGGCCTCACATCCTTTGAAAACTTCAGAGGTACGGGGAGATCAGTGCCTCCAAAGGAGACGATGCCTGACTCCTCGTGAAACTTGATAGGAGGCCCAGGATTCCTGTGGCACGTGGAAAGGGACCCTTGGTCTCCCGCCTCAGCTGGAGAGGCGTCCCAATTGCCCTGACAAGCCTCGAGGAGAATCCCGAGTTGTCCCTCGCAACTAGCCAGGAGTCCTGCCTTCGCTGAACAAACACGTGGGTGGAAGGGCCATCCCCGTCGTAACTCGAGAATATACCCCAGGTTCCCGCCGCAACTCGAGAAAAACCATGAGACTTCCCCCTCGCCGCGAGATGAGGCCCGATTCCCCTGCCCTGCGTGCAGAGCAATTCCGTGTTGCACATCACACATGAAAGGAGCCTTGATTTCCTTGATGGCACTGCAGATAAACCCCAAGAACACTGTTTCAAGGCTAGAGGGATCCTGAGGTCACTGTAGCAACACGAAAGTGCTCCATGGACCAAAAATCAACTCGAGATGATAGGTTAGTCCCTGGCTTCGACTCCAGAGGAATACCACCTTACCACAAGCACCTCAAGAGGAGGCTTCTCTCAGCTCTAGGTATGTGAGAGGGACCCTGAGATTGCGGCCTCAGGTGGAATGGACACCGCGATGCCCTGACTCGAAATAAGTCCGGATATGCCTGCAGTGACTTGAATGCAGGCTCGTCTTCCATCTCCCAAGATAAAAGGATGTCTGAATCCCATGTGGAGACCACAGAGAAAGACCTAGTTCCCCACCTCATCGCGACCAGATGCCTCACATCCTTTGAAAACTCCAGTGGTACGCAGAGATCAGTGCCTCCAAAGGAGACGATGCCTGACTCCTCATGAAACTTGATAGGAGTCCCAGAATTCCTGTGGCACGTGGAAAGGGACCCTTGGTCTCCCGCCTCAGCTGGAGAGGCGTCCCAATTGCCCTGCCAAGCCTCGAGGAGAATCCCGAGTTGTCCCTCGCAACTAGGCAGGAGTCCTGACGTCGCTGAACAAACACGTCGGTGGAAGGGCCATTCCCGTCGTAACTCGAGAATATACCGCAGGTTCCCGCCGCAACTCGAGAAAAACCATGAGACTTCCCCCTCGCCGCGAGATGAGGCCCGATTCCCCTGCACTGTGTGCAGAGCAATTCCTTGCTGCACATCACACATGAAAGGAGCCTTGATTTCCTTGATGGTACTCCAGAGAAACCCCAAGAACACTGTTTCAAGGCTAAAGGGATCCTGAGGTCACTGTAGCAAACCGAAAGAGCTCTGTGGACCAAAAATTCAACTCGAAATGAGAGGTTAGTCCCTGGCTTCGACTCCAGAGGAATACCACCTTACCACAAGCACCTCAAGAGGAGGCTTCTCTCAGCTCTAGCTATGTGAGAGGGACCCTGAGTTTGCGCCCTCAAGTGGAATGGACACCGCGATGCCCTGACTCGAAATAAGGCCGGATATCCCTGCAGTGACTTGAATGCAGGCTCGTCTTGCATCTCCCAAGACGAAAGGATGTCTGAATCCCCTGTGGAGACCACAGAGAAAGACCTAGTTCCCCACCTCATCGCGACCGGAGGCCTCACATCCTTTGAAAACTCCAGAGGTACGCGGAGATCAGTGCCTCCAAAGGAGACGATGAATGACTCCTCGTGAAACTTGATAGGAGTCCCAGGATTCCTGTGGCACGTGGAAAGGGACCCTTGGTCTCCCGCCTCAGCTGGAGAGGCGTCCCAATTGCCCTGCCAAGCCTCGAGGAGAATCCCGAGTTGTCCCTCACAACAAGGGAAGAGTCCAGACGTCGCTGAACAAAAACGTGTGTGGAAGGGCCATCCCTGTCGTAACTCGAGAATATACCCCAGGTTCCCGCCGCAACTCGAGAAAAACCATGAGACTTCCCCCTCGCCGCGAGATGAGGCCCGATTCCCCTGCACTGCGTGCAGAACAATTCCGTGTTGCACATCACACATGAAAGGAGCCTTGATTTCCTTGACGGCACTCCAGAGAAACAGCAAGAACACTGTTTCAAGGGCAGAGGGATCCTGAGGTCACTGCAGCAACATGAAAGAGCTCCATGGACCAAAATTCAACTCGAGATGATAGGTAAGTCCCTGGCTTCGACTCCAGAGGAATACCACCTTACCACAAGCAACTCAAGAGGAGGCTTCTCTCAGCTCTAGGTTTGTGAGAGGGACCCTGAGTTTGCGGCCTCAAGTGGAATGGACACCGCGATGCCCTGGCTCGAAATAAGGCTGGATATCCGTGCAGTGACTTGAATGCAGGCTCGTCTTGCATCTCCCAAGACGAAAGGATGTCTGAATCCCCTGTGGAGACAACAGAGAAAGACCTAGTTCCCCACCTCATCGCGATCGGAGGCCTCACATCCTTTGAAAACTCCAGAGGTACGCGGAGATCAGTGCCTCCAAAGGTGACGATGCCTGACTCCTCGTGAAACTTGATAGGAGTTCCAGGATTCCTGTGGCACGTGGAAAGGGACCCTTGGTCTCCCGCCTCAGCTGGAGAAGCGTCCAAATTGCCCTGCCAAGCCTCGAGGAGAATCCCGAGTTGTCCCTCGCAACTAGGCAGGAGTCCTGACGTCGCTGAACAAACACGTGGGTGGAAGGGCCATCCCCGTCGTAACTCGAGAATATACCCCAGGTTCCCGCCGCAACTCGAGAAAAACCATGAGACTTCCCCCTCGCCACAGAATGAGGCCCGATTCCCCTGCACTGCGTGCAGAACAATTCCGTGTTGCACATCACACATGAAAGGAGCTTTGATTTCCTTGATGGCACTCCAGAGAAACCGCAAGAACACTGTTTCAAGGCTAGACGGATACTGAGTTCACTGTAGCAACAGGAAAGAGCTCCGTGGACCAAAATTCAACTCGAGATGATAGGTTAGTCCCTTGTTTCGACTCCAGAGGAATACCACCTTACCACAAGCACCTCAAGAGGAGGCTTCTCTCAGCTCTAGGTATGTGAGAGGGACCCTGAGTTTGCGGCCTCAAGTGGAATGGACACCGCGATGCCCTGACTCGAAATAAGGCTGGATATGCCTTCAGTGACTTGAATGCAGGCTCGTCTTGCATCTCCCAAACGAAAGGATGGCTGAATCCGCTGTGGAGACCACAGAGAAAGACCTAGTTCCCCACCTCATCGCGACCGGAGGCCTCACATCCTTTGAAAACTCCAGAGGTACGCGGAGATCAGTGCCTCCAAAGGAGACGATGCCTGACTCCTCGTGAAACTTGATAGGAGTCCCAGGATTCCTGTGGCACGTGGAAAGGGACCCTTGGTCTCCCGCCTCAGCTGGAGAGGCATCCCAATTGCCCTGCCAAGCCTGGAGGAGAATCCCTAGTTGTCCCTCGCAACTAGGCAGAAGTCCTGACGTCGCTGAAGAAACACGTGTGTGGAAGGGCCATCCCCGTCGTAACTCGAGAATATACCCCAGGTTCCCGCCGCAACTCGAGAAAAACCATGAGACTTCCCCCTCGCCGCGAGATGAGACCCGATTCCCCTGCACTGTGTGCAGAGCAATTCCGTGTTGCACATCACACATGAAAGGAGCCTTGATTTCCTTGATGGTACTCCAGAGAAACCCCAAGAACACTGTTTCAAGGCTAGAGGGATCCTGAGGTCACTGTAGCAAAACGAAAGAGCTCTGTGGACCAAAAATTCAACTCGAAATGAGAGGTTAGTCCCTGGATTCGACTCGAGAGGAATACCACCTTACCACAAGCACCTCAAGAGGAGGCTTCTCTCAGCTCTAGGTATGTGAGAGGGACCCCTAATTTGCGGCCTCAAGTGGAATGGACACCGCGATGCCCTGACTCGAAATAAGGCCAGATATCCCTGCAGTGACTTGAATGCAGGCTCGTCTTGCATCTCCCAAGATGAAAGGATGTCTGAATCCCCTGTGGAGACCACAGAGAAAGACCTAGTTCCCCACCTCATCGCGACCGGAGGCCTCACATCCTTTGAAAACTGCAGAGGTACACGGAGATCAGTGCCTCCAAAGGAGACGATGCCTGACTCCTCCTGAAACTTGATAGGAGTCCCAGGATTCCTGTGGCACGTGGAAAGGGACCCTTGGTCTCCCGCCTCAGCTGGAAAGGCGTCCCAATTGCCCTGCCAAGCCTCGAGGGGAATCCCGAGTTGTCCCTCGAAACTAGGCAGGAGTCCTGACGTCGCTGAACAAACACGTGTGTGGAAGGGCCATCCACGTCGTGACTCGAGAATATACCCCAGGTTCCCGCCGCAACTCGAGAAAAACCATGAGACTTCCCACTCGCCGCGAGATGAGGCCCGATTTCCCTGCACTGCGTGCAAAACAATTCCGTGTTGCACATCACACATGAAAGGAGCCTTGATTTCCTTGACGGCACTCCAGAGAAACCGCAAGAACACTGTTTCAAGGGCAGAGGGATCCTGAGGTCACTGCAGCAACACGAAAGAGCTCCGTGGACCAAAATTCAACTCGAGATGATAGGTAAGTCCCTGGCTTCGACTCCAGAGGAATACCACCTTACCACAAGCAACTCAAGAGGAGGCTTCTCTCAGCTCTAGGTATGTGAGAGGGACCCTGAGTTTGCGGCCTCAAGTGGAATGGACACCGCGATGCCCTGGCTCGAAATAAGGCTGGATATCCCTGCAGTGACTTCAATGCAGGCTCGTCTTGCATCTCCCAAACGAAAGGATGGCTGAATCCCCTGTGGAGATCACAGAGAAAGACCTAGTTCCCCACCTCATCGCGACCGGAGGCCTCACATCCTTTGAAAACTCCAGAGGTACGCGGAGATCAGTGCCTCCAAAGGAGACGATGCCTGACTCCTCGTGAAACTTGATAGGAGTCCCAGGATTCCTGTGGCACGTGGAAAGGGACCCTTGGTCTCCCGCCTCAGCTGGAGAGGCGTCCCAATTGCCCTGCCAAGCCTCGAGGAGAATCCCGAGTTGTCCCTCGCAACTAGGCAGGAGTCCTGACGTCGCTGAACAAACACGTGTGTGGAAGGGCCATCCCCGTCGTAACTCGAGAATATACCCCAGGTTCCCGCCGCAACTCGAGAAAAACCATGAGACTTCCCCCTCGCCGCGAGATGAGGCCCGATTCCCCTGCACTGCGTGCAGAACAATTCCGTGTTGCACATCACACATGAAAGGAGCCTTGATTTCCTTGACGGCACTCCAGAGAAACCGCAAGAACACTGTTTCAAGGCTAGAGGGATCCTGAGGTCACTGTGGCAACACGAAAGAGCTCCGTGGACCAAAATTCAACTCGAGATGATAGGTTAGTCCCTGGCTTCGACTCCAGAGGAATACAACTTACCACAAGCAACTCAAGAGGAGGCTTCTCTCAGCTCTAGGTATGTGAGAGGGACCCTGAGTTTGCGGCCTCAAGTGGAATGGACACCGCGATGCCCTGACTCGAAATAAGGCAGGATATCCCTGCAGTGACTTGAATGCAGGCTCGTCTTGCATCTCCCAAGACGGAAGGATGTCTGAATCCCCTGTGGAGACCACAGAGAAAGACCTAGTTCCCCACCTCATCGCGACCCGAGGCCTCACATCCTTTGAAAACTCCAGAGGTACGCGGAGATCAGTGCCTCCAAAGGAGACGATGCCTGACTCCTCGTGAAACTTGATAGGAGTCCCAGGATTGCTGTGGCACGTGGAAAGGGACCCTTGGTCTCCCGCCTCAGCTGGAGAGGCGTCCCAATTGCCCTGCCAAGCCTCCAGGAGAATCCCGAGTTGTCCCTCGCAACTAGGCAGGAGTCCTGACGTCGCTGAACAAACACGTGTGTGGAAGGGCCATCCCCGTCGTGACTCGAGAATATACCCCAGGTTCCCGCCGCAACTCGAGAAAAACCATGAGATTTCCCACTCGCCGCGAGATGAGGTCCGATTCCCCTGCACTGGGTGCAGAACAATTCCGTGTTGCACATCACACATGAAAGGAGCCTTGATTTCCTTGACGGCACTCCAGAGAAACCGCAAGAACACTGTTTCAAGGGCAGAGGGATCCTGAGGTCACTGCGGCAACACGAAAGAGCTCTGTGGACCAAAATTCAACTCGAGATGATAGGTTAGTCCCTGGCTTCGACTCCAGAGGAATACCACCTTACCACAAGCAAATCAAGAGGAGGCTTCTCTCAGCTCTAGGTATGTGAGAGGGACCCTGAGTTTGCGGCCTCAAGTGGAATGGACACCGCGATGCCCTGACTCGAAATAAGGCTTTATATCCCTGCAGTGACTTGAATGCAGGCTCGTCTTGCATCTCCGAAATTAAAGGATGTCTGAATCCCCTGTGGAGACCACAGAGAAAGACCTAGTTCCCCACCTCATCGCGACCCGAGGCCTCACATCCTTTGAAAACTCCAGAGGTACGCGGAGATCAGTGCCTCCAAAGGAGACGATGCCTGACTCCTCCTGAAACTTGATAGGAGTCCCAGGATTCCTGTGGCACGTGGAAAGGGACCCTTGGTCTCCCGCCTCAGCTGGAAAGGCGTCCCAATTGCCCTGCCAAGCCTCGAGGAGAATCCCGAGTTGTCCCTCGCAACTAGGCAGGAGTCCTGACGTCGCTGAACAAACACGTGTGTGTAAGGGCCATCCACGTCGTGACTCGAGAATATACCCCAGGTTCCCGCCGCAACTCGAGAAAAACCATGAGACTTCCCCCTCGCCGCGAGAAGAGGCCCGATTCCCCTGCACTGCGTGCAGAGGAATTCCGTGTTGCACATCACACATGAAAGGAGCCTTGATTTCCTTGATGGCACTAAATAGAAACCCCAAGAACACTGTTGCAAGGCTAGAGGGATCCTGAGGTCACTGTAGCAACACGAAAGAGCTCCGTGGACCAAAAATCAACTCGAGATGAGAGGTTAGTCCCTGGCTTCGACTCCAGAGGAATACCACCTTACCACAAGCACCTCAAGAGGAGGCTTCTCTCAGCTCTAGGTATGTGAGAGGGACCCTGAGTTTGCGGCCTCAAGTGGAATGGACACCGCGATGCCCTGACTCGAAATAAGGCCGGATATCCCTGCAGTGACTTGAATGCAGGCTCGTCTTGCATCTCCCAAGACGAAAGGATATCTGAATCCCCTGTGGAGACCACAGAGAAAGACCTAGTTCCCCACCTCATCGCGACAGGAGGCCTCACATCCTTTGAAAACTCCAGAGGTACGCGGAGATCAGTGCCTCCAATGGTGACGATGCCTGACTCCTCATGAAACTTGATAGGAGTCCCAGGATTCCTGTGGCACGTGGAAAGGGACCCTTGGTCTCCCGCCTCAGCTGGAGAGGCGTCCAAATTGCCCTGCCAAGCCTCGAGGAGAATCCCGAGTTGTCCCTCGCAACTAGGCAGGAGTCCTGACGTCGCTGAAGAAACACGTGTGTGGAAGGGTCATCCCCGTCGTAACTCGAGAATATACCCCAGGTTCCCGCCGCAACTCGAGAAGAACCATGAGACTTCCCCCTCGCCGCGAGATGAGGCCCGATTCCCCTGCCCTGTGTGCAGAGCAATTCCGTGTTGCACATCACACATGAAAGGAGCCTTGATTTCCTTGATGGCACTCCAGAGAAACCGCAAGAACTCTGTTTCAAGGCTAGAGGGATCCTGAGGTCACTGTAGCAACACGAAAGAGCTCCGTGGACCAAAAATCAACTCGCGATGAGAGGTTAGTCCCTGGCTTCGACTCCAGAGGAATACCACCTTACCACAAGCACCTCAAGAGGAGGCTTCTCTCAGCTCTAGGTATGTGAGAGGGACCCTGAGTTTGCGGCCTCAAGTGGAATGGACACCGCGATGCCCTGACTCGAAATAAGGCTGGATATCCCTGCAGTGACTTGAATGCAGGCTCGTCTTGCATCTCCCAAGACGAAAGGATATCTGAATCCCCTGTGGAGACAACAGAGAAAGACCTAGTTCCCCACCTCATCGCGATCGGAGGCCTCACATCCTTTGAAAACTCCAGAGGTACGCGGAGATCAGTGCCTCCAATGGTGACGATGCCTGACTCCTCATGAAACTTGATAGGAGTTCCAGGATTCCTGTGGCACGTGGAAAGGGACCCTTGTTCTCCCGCCTCAGCTGGAGAGGCGTCCAAATTGCCCTGCCAAGCCTCGAGGAGAATCCCTAGTTGTCCCTCGCAACTAGGCAGGAGTCCTGACGTCGCTGAAGAAACACGTGTGTGGAAGGGTCATCCCCGTCGTAACTCGAGAATATACCCCAGGTTCCCGCCGCAACTCGAGAAAAACCATGAGACTTCCCCCTCGCCGCGAGATGAGGCCCGATTCCCCTGCACTGCATGCAGAACAATTCCGTGTTGCACATCACACATGAAAGGAGCCGTGATTTCCTTGACGGCACTCCAGAGAAACCCCAAGAACACTGTTTCAAGGCTAGAGGGATCCTGAGGTCACTGTAGCAACACGAAAGAGCTCTGTGGACCAAAAATCAACTCTAGATGAGAGGTTAGTCCCTGGCTTCGACTCCAGAGGAATACCACCTTACCACAAGCACCTCAAGAGGAGGCTTCTCTCAGCTCCAGGTATGTGAGAAGGACCCTGAGTTTGCGGCCTCAAGTGGAATGGACACCGCGATGCCCTGACTCGAAATAAGGCTGGATATCCCTGCAGTGACTTCAATGCAGGCTCGTCTTGCATCTCCCAAGACGAAAGGATGGCTGAATCCCCTGTGGAGACCACAGAGAAAGACCTAGTTCCCCACCTCATCGCGACCGGAGGCCTCACATCCTGTGAAAACTCCAGAGGTACGCGGAGATCAGTGCCTCCAAAGGAGACGATGACTGACTCCTCGTGAAACTTGATAGGAGTCCCAGGATTCCTGTGGCACGTGGAAAGGGACCCTTGGTCTCCCGCCTCAGCTGGAGAGGCGTCCCGATTGCCCTGCCAAGCCTCGAGGAGAATCCCGAGTTGTCCCTCGCAACTAGGCAGGAGTCCTGACGCCGCTGAATAAACACGTGTGTAGAAGGGCCATCCCCGTCGTAACTCGAGAATATACCCCAGGTTCCCGCCGCAACTCGAGAAAAACCATGAGACTTCCCCTTCGCCGCGAGATGAGGCCCGATTCCCCTGCACTGCGTGCAGAGCAATTCCGTGTTGCACATCACACATGAAAGGAGCCTTGATTTCCTTGATGGCACTCCAGAGAAACCCCAAGAACACTGTTTCAAGGCTAGAGGGATCCTGAGGTCACTGTAGCAACACGAAAGAGCTCCGTGGACCAAAAATCAACTCGAGATGATAGGTTAGTCCCTGGCTTCGACTCCAGAGGAATACCACCTTACCACAAGCACCTTAAGAGGAGGCTTCTCTCAGCTCTAGGTATGTGAGAGGGACCCTGAGTTTGTGGCCTCAAGTGGAATGGACACCGCGATGCCCTGACTCAAAATAAGGCGGGATATACCTGCAGTGACTTGAATGCAGGCTCGTCTTGCATCTCCCAAGACGAAAGGATGGCTGAATCCCCTGTGGAGACCACAGAGAAAGACCTAGTTCCCCACCTCTTCGCGACCGGAGGCCTCACATCCTTTGAAAACTCCAGAGGTACGCGGAGATCAGTGCCTCCAAAGGAGACGATGCCTGACTCCTCGTGAAACTTGATAGGAGTCCCAGGATTCCTGTGGCACGTGGAAAGGGACCCTTGGTCTCCCGCCTCAGATGGAGAGGCGTCCCAATTGCCCTGCCAAGCCTCGAGGAGAATCCCGAGTTGTCCCTCGCAACTAGGAAGGGTTCTGGCGTCGCTGAACAAACACTTGTGTGGAAGGGCCATCCCCGTCGTAACTCGAGAATATACCCCAGGTTCCCGCCGCAACTCGAGGAAAACCATGAGACTTCCCCCTCGCCGCGAGATGAGGCCCGATTCCCCTGCACTGCGTGCAGAACAATTCCGTGTTGCACATCACACATGAAAGAAGCCTTGATTTCCTTGATGGCACTCCAGAGAAACCCCAAGAACACTGTTTCAAGGCTAGAGGGATCCTGAGGTCACTGTAGCAAACCGAAAGAGCTCTGTGGACCAAAAATCAACTCGAAATGAGAGGTTAGTCCCTGGCTTCGACTCCAGAGGAATACCACCTTACCACAAGCACCTCAAGAGGAGGCTTCTCTCAGCTCTAGGTATGTGAGAGGGACCCTGAGTTTGCGGCCTCAAGTGGAATGGACACCGCGATGCCCTGACTCGAAATAAGGCCGGATATCCCTGCAGTGACTTGAATGCAGGCTCGTCTTGCATCTCCCAAGATGAAAGGATGTCTGAATCCCCTGTGGAGACCACAGAGAAAGACCTAGTTCCCCACCTCATCGCGACCGGAGGCCTCACATCCTTTGAAAACTCCAGAGGTACGTGGAGATCAGTGCCTCCAAAGGAGACAATGCCTGACTCCTCGTGAAACTTGATAGGAGTCCCAGGATTCCTGTGGCACGTGGAAAGGGACCCTTGGTCTCCCGCCTCAGCTGGAGAGGCGTCCCAATTGCCCTGCCAAGCCTCGAGGAGAATCCCGAGTTGTCCCTCGCAACTAGGCAGGAGTCCTGACGTCGCTCAACAAACACGTGGCTGGAAGGCCCATCCCCGTCGTAACTCGAGAATATACCCCAGGTTCCCGCCGCAACTCGAGAAAAAACATGAGACTTCCCCCTCGCCGCGAGATGAGGCCCGATTCCCCTGCACTGTGTGCAGAGCAATTCCGTGTTGCACATCACACATGAAAGGAGCCTTGATTTCCTTGATGGCACTCCAGAGAAACCCCAAGAACACTGTTTCAAGGCTAGAGGGATCCTGAGGTCACTGTAACAAACCGAAAGAGCTCTGTGGACCAAAAAACAACTCGAAATGAGAGGTTAGTCCCTGGCTTCGACTCCAGAGGAATACCACCTTACCACAAGCACCTCAAGAGGAGGCTTCTCTCAGCTCTAGCTATGTGAGAGGGACCCTGAGTTTGCGGCGTCAAGTGGAATGGACACCGCGATGCCCTGACTCGAAATAAGGCTGGATATCCCTGCAGTGACTTGAATGCAGGCTCGTCTTGCATCTCCCAAGACGAAAGGATGTCTGAATCCCCTGTGGAGACCACAGAGAAAGACCTAGTTCGCCACCTCATCGCGACCGGAGGCCTCACATCCTTTGAAAACTCCAGAGGTACGCGGAGATCAGTGCCTCCAAAGGAGACGATGCCTGAATCCTCGTGAAACTTGATAGGAGTCCCAGGATTCCTGTGGCACGTGGAAAGGGACCCTTGGTCTCCCGCCTCAGCTGGAGAGGCGTCCCAATTGCCCTGCCAAGCCTCGAGGAGAATCCCGAGTTGTCCCTCGCAACTAGGCAGGAGTCCTGACGCCGCTGAAGAAACACGTGTGTAGAAGGGCCATTCCCGTCGTAACTCGAGAATATATTCCAGGTTCCCGCCGCAACTCGAGAAAAACCATGAGACTTTCCCTTCGCCGCGAGATGAGGCCCGATTCCCCTGCACTGCGTGCAGAGCAATTCCTTGTTGCACATCACACATGAAAGGAGCCTTGATTTCCTTCATGGCACTTCAGAGAAACCCCAAGAACACTGTTTCAAGGCTAGAGGGATCCTGAGGTCACTGTAGCAACACGAAAGAGCTCCGTGGACCAAAAATCAACTCGAGATGAGAGGTTAGTCCCTGGCTTCGACTCCAGAGGAATACCACCTTACCACAAGCAACTCAAGAGGAGGCTTCTCTCAGCTCTAGCTATGTGAGAGGGACCCTGATTTTGCGGCCTCAAGTGGAATGGACACCGCGATGCCCTGACTCGAAATAAGGCTGGATATCCCTGCAGTGATTTGAATGCAGGCTCGTCTTGCATCTCCCAAGACGAAAGGACGGCTTAATCCCCTGTGGAGACCACAGAGAAAGACCTAGTTCGCCACCTCATCGCGACCGGAGGCCTCACATCCTTTGAAAACTCCAGAGGTACGCGGAGATCAGTGCCTCCAAAGGAGACGATGCCTGACTCCTCGTGAAACTTGATAGGAGTCCCAGGATTCCTGTGGCACGTGGAAAGGGACCCTTGGTCTCCCGCCTTAGCTGAAGAGGCGTCCCAATTGCCCTGCCAAGCCTCGAGGAGAATCCCGAGTTGTCCCTCGCAACTAGGCAGGAGTCCTGACGTCGCTGAATAAACACGTGGGTGGAAGGGACTTCCCCGTCGTACTTCGAGAATATACCCGAGGTTCCCGCCGCAACTTGAGAAATACCATGAGACTTCCCCCTCGCCGTGATATGATGCCCGATTTCCATGCACTGCATGCAGAGCAATTCAGTGTTGCACATCAAACATGAAAGGAGCCTTGATTTCCTTGATGGCACTCCAGAGAAACCCCAAGAACACTGTTTAAAGGCTAGAGGGATCCTGAGGTCACTGTAGCAACACAAAAGAGCTCTGTGGACCAAAAATCAACTCTAGATGAGAGGTTAGTCCCTGGCTTCGACTCCAGAGGAATACCACCTTACCACAAGCACCTCAAGAGGAGGCTTCTCTCAGCTCCAGGTATGTGAGAGGGACCCTGAGTTTGCGGCCTCAAGTGGAATGGACACCGCGATGCCCTGACTCGAAATAAGGCTGGATATCCCTGCAGTGACTTGAATGCAGGCTCGTCTTGCATCTCCCAAGACGAAAGGATATCTGAATCCCCTGTGGAGACCACAGAGAAAGACCTAGTTCCCCACCTCATCGCGATCGGAGGCCTCACATCCTTTGAAAACTCCAGAGGTACGCGGAGATCAGTGCCTCCAATGGTGACGATGCCTGACTCCTCATGAAACTTGATAGGAGTCCCAGGATTCCTGTGGCACGTGGAAAGGGACCCTTGGTCTCCCGCCTCAGCTGGAGAGGCGTCCAAATTGCCCTGCCAAGCCTCGAGGAGAATCCCGAGTTGTCCCTCGCAACTAGGCAGGAGTCCTGACGTCGCTGAAGAAACACGTGTGTGGAAGGGTCATCCCCGTCGTAACTCGAGAATATACCCCAGGTTCCCGCCGCAACTCGAGAAGAACCATGAGACTTCCCCCTCGCCGCGAGATGAGGCCCGATTCCCCTGCCCTGTGTGCAGAGCAATTCCGTGTTGCACATCACACATGAAAGGAGCCTTGATTTCCTTGATGGTACTCCAGAGAAACCCCAAGAACACTGTTTCAAGGCTAGAGGGATCCTGAGGTCACTGTAGCAAAACGAAAGAGCTCTGTGGACCAAAAATTCAACTCGAAATGAGAGGTTAGTCCCTGGATTCGACTCGAGAGGAATACCACCTTACCACAAGCACCTCAAGAGGAGGCTTCTCTCAGCTCTAGGTATGTGAGAGGGACCCCTAGTTTGCGGCCTCAAGTGGAATGGACACCGCGATGCCCTGACTCGAAATAAGGCCAGATATCCCTGCAGTGACTTGAATGCAGGCTCGTCTTCCATCTCCCAAGATGAAAGGATATCTGAATCCCCTGTGGAGACCACAGAGAAAGACCTAGTTCCCCACCTCATCGCGACCGGAGGCCTCACATCCTTTGAAAACTCCAGAGGTATGCGGAGATCAGTGCCTCCAAAGGAGACGATGCCTGACTCCTCCTGAAACTTGATAGGAGTCCCAGGATTCCTGTGGCACATGGAAAGGGACCCTTGGTCTCCCGCCTCAGCTGTAGAAGTGTCCCAATTGCCCTGCCAAGCCTCGAGGAGAATCCCGAGTTGTCCCTCGCAACTAGGCAGGAGTCCTGACGTCGCTCAACAAACACGTGGCTGGAAGGGCCATTCCCGTCCTAACTCGAGAATATACCCCAGGTTCCGGCTGCAACTCGAGAAAAACCATGAGACTTCCCCCTCGCCGCGAGATGAGGCCTGATTCCCCTGCCCTGCGTGCAGAGCAATTCCGTGTTGCACATCACACAGGAAAGGAGCCTTGATTTCCTTGATGGCACTCCAGAGAAACCGCAAGAACTCTGTTTCAAGGCTAGAGGGATCCTGAGGTCACTGTAGCAACACGAAAGAGCTCCGTGGACCAAAAATCAACTCGCGATGAGAGGTTAGTCCCTGGCTTCGACTCCAGAGGAATACCACCTTACCACAAGCACCTCAAGAGGAGGCTTCTCTCAGCTCTAGGTATGTGAGAGGGACCCTGAGTTTGCGGCCTCAAGTGGAATGGACACCGCGATGCCCTGACTCGAAATAAGGCTGGATATCCCTGCAGTGACTTGAATGCAGGCTCGTCTTGCATCTCCCAAGACGAAAGGATATCTAAATCCCCTGTGGAGACAACAGAGAAAGACCTAGTTCCCCACCTCATCGCGATCGGAGGCCTCACATCCTTTGAAAACTCCAGAGGTACGCGGAGATCAGTGCCTCCAATGGTGACGATGCCTGACTCCTCATGAAACTTGATAGGAGTTCCAGGATTCCTGTGGCACGTGGAAAGGGACCCTTGTTCTCCCGCCTCAGCTGGAGAGGCGTCCAAATTGCCCTGCCAAGCCTCGAGGAGAATCCCTAGTTGTCCCTCGCAACTAGGCAGGAGTCCTGACGTCGCTGAAGAAACACGTGTGTGGAAGGGTCATCCCCGTCGTAACTCGAGAATATACCCCAGGTTCCCGCCGCAACTCGAGAAAAACCATGAGACTTCCCCCTCGCCGCGAGATGAGGCCCGATTCCCCTGCACTGCATGCAGAACAATTCCGTGTTGCACATCACACATGAAAGGAGCCTTGATTTCCTTGACGGCACTCCATAGAAACCGCAAGAACACTGTTTCAAGGCTAGAGGGATCCTGAGGTCACTGTAGCAACACGAAAGAGCTCCGTGGACCAAAATTCAACTCGAGATGATAGGTTAGTCCCTGGTTTCGACTCCAGAGGAATACCACCTTACCACAAGCAACTCAAGAGGAGGCTTCTCTCAGCTCTAGGTATGTGAGAGGGACCCTGAGTTTGCGGCCTCAAGTGGAATGGACACCGCGATGCCCTGACTCGAAATAAGGCTGGATATCCCTGCAGTGACTTGAATGCAGGCTCGTCTTGCATCTCCCAAACGAAAGGATGGCTGAATCCTCTGTGGAGACCACAGAGAAAGACCTAGTTCCCCACCTCATCGCGACCGGAGGCCTCACATCCTGTGAAAACTCCAGAGGTACGCGGAGATCAGTGCCTCCAAAGGAGACGATGACTGACTCCTCGTGAAACTTGATACGAGTCCCAGGATTCCTGTGGCACGTGGAAAGGGACCCTTGGTCTCCCGCCTCAGCTGGAGAGGCGTCCCGATTGCCCTGCCAAGCCTCGAGGAGAATCCCGAGTTGTCCCTCGCAACTAGGCAGGAGTCCTGACGCCGCTGAAGAAACACGTGTGTGGAAGGGTCATCCCCGTCGAAACTCGAGAATATACCCCAGGTTCCCGCTGCAACTCGAGAAAAACCATGAGACTTCCCCCTCGCCGCGAGATGAGGCCCGATTCCCCTGCACTGCATGCAGAACAATTCCGTGTTGCACATCACACATGAAAGGAGCCGTGATTTCCTTGACGGCACTCCAGAGAAACCCCAAGAACACTGTTTCAAGGCTAGAGGGATCCTGAGGTCACTGTAGCAACACGAAAGAGCTCTGTGGACCAAAAATCAACTCTAGATGAGAGGTTAGTCCCTGGCTTCGACTCCAGAGGAATACCACCTTACCACAAGCACCTCAAGAGGAGGCTTCTCTCAGCTCCAGGTATGTGAGAGGGACCCTGAGTTTGCGGCCTCAAGTGGAATGGACACCGCGATGCCCTGACTCGAAATAAGGCTGGATATCCCTGCAGTGACTTCAATGCAGGCTCGTCTTGCATCTCCCAAGACGAAAGGATGGCTGAATCCCCTGTGGAGACCACAGAGAAAGAGCTAGTTCCCCACCTCATGGCGACCGGAGGCCTCACATCCTGTGAAAACTCCAGAGGTACGCGGAGATCAGTGCCTCCAAAGGAGACGATGACTGACTCCTCGTGAAACTTGATAGGAGTCCCAGGATTCCTGTGGCACGTGGAAAGGGACCCTTGGTCTCCCGCCTCAGCTGGAGAGGCGTCCCGATTGCCCTGCCAAGCCTCGAGGAGAATCCCGAGTTGTCCCTCGCAACTAGGCAGGAGTCCTGACGCCGCTGAATAAACACGTGTGTAGAAGGGCCATCCCCGTCGTAACTCGAGAATATACTCCAGGTTCCCGCCGCAACTCGAGAAAAACCTTGAGACTTCCCCTTCGCCGCGAGATGAGGCCCGATTCCCCTGCACTGCGTGCAGAGCAATTCCGTGTTGCACATCACACATGAAAGGAGCCTTGATATCCTTGATGGCACTCCAGAGAAACCCCAAGAACACTGTTTCAAGGCTAGAGGGATCCTGAGGTCACTGTAGCAACACGAAAGAGCTCCGTGGACCAAAAATCAACTCGAGATGATAGGTTAGTCCCTGGCTTCGACTCCAGAGGAATACCACCTTACCACAAGCACCTTAAGAGGAGGCTTCTCTCAGCTCTAGGTATGTGAGAGGGACCCTGAGTTTGTGGCCTCAAGTGGAATGGACACCGCGATGCCCTGACTCAAAATAAGGCGGGATATACCTGCAGTGACTTGAATGCAGGCTTGTCTTGCATCTCCCAAGACGAAAGGATGGCTGAATCCCCTGTGGAGACCACAGAGAAAGACCTCGTTCCCCACCTCATCGCGACCGGAGGCCTCACATCCTTTGAAAACTCCAGAGGTACGCGGAGATCAGTGCCTCCAAAGGAGACGATGCCTGACTCCTCGTGAAACTTGATAGGAGTCCCAGGATTCCTGTGGCACGTGGAAAGGGACCCTTGGTCTCCCGCCTCAGATGGAGAGGCGTCCCAATTGCCCTGCCAAGCCTCGAGGAGAATCCCGAGTTGTCCCTCGCAACTAGGAAGGGTTCTGGCGTCGCTGAACAAACACTTGTGTGGAAGGGCCATCCCCGTCGTAACTCGAGAATATACCCCAGGTTCCCGCCGCAACTTGAGGAAAACCATGAGACTTCCCCCTCGCCGCGAGATGAGGCCCGATTCCCCTGCAGTGTGTGCAGAGCAATTCCGTGTTGCACATCACACATGAAAGAAGCCTTGATTTCCTTGATGGCACTCCAGAGAAACCCCAAGAACACTGTTTCAAGGCTAGAGGGATCCTGAGGTCACTGTAGCAAACCGAAAGAGCTCTGTGGACCAAAAATCAACTCGAAATGAGAGGTTAGTCCCTGGCTTCGACTCCAGAGGAATACCACCTTACCACAAGCACCTCAAGAGGAGGCTTCTCTCAGCTCTAGGTATGTGAGAGGGACCCTGAGTTTGCGGCCTCAAGTGGAATGGACACCGCGATGCCCTGACTCGAAATAAGGCCGGATATCCCTGCAGTGACTTGAATGCAGGCTCGTCTTGCATCTCCCAAGATGAAAGGATGTCTGAATCCCCTGTGGAGACCACAGAGAAAGACCTAGTTCCCCACCTCATCGCGACCGGAGGCCTCACATCCTTTGAAAACTCCAGAGGTACGTGGAGATCAGTGCCTCCAAAGGAGACGATGCCTGACTCCTCGTGAAACTTGATAGGAGTCCCAGGATTCCTGTGGCACGTGGAAAGGGACCCTTGGTCTCCCGCCTCAGCTGGAGAGGCGTCCCAATTGCCCTGCCAAGCCTCGAGGAGAATCCCGAGTTGTCCCTCGCAACTAGGCAGGAGTCCTAACATCGCTGAACAAACACGTGTGTGGAAGGGCCATCCCCGTCGTAACTCGAGAATATACCCCAGGTTCCCGCCGCAACTCGAGAAAAACCATGAGACTTCCCCCTCGCCGCGAGATGAGGCCCGATTCCCCTGCACTGTGTGCAGAGCAATTCCGTGTTGCACATCACACATGAAAGGAGCCTTGATTTCCTTGATGGCACTCCAGAGAAACCCCAAGAACACTGTTTCAAGGCTAGAGGGATCCTGAGGTCACTGTAACAAACCGAAAGAGCTCTGTGGACCAAAAAACAACTCGAAATGAGAGGTTAGTCCCTGGCTTCGACTCCAGAGGAATACCACCTTACCACAAGCACCTCAAGAGGAGGCTTCTCTCAGCTCTAGCTATGTGAGAGGGACCCTGAGTTTGCGGCGTCAAGTGGAATGGACACCGCGATGCCCTGACTCGAAATAAGGCTGGATATCCCTGCAGTGACTTGAATGCAGGCTCGTCTTGCATCTCCCAAGACGAAAGGATGGCTGAATCCCCTGTGGAGACCACAGAGAAAGACCTAGTTCCCCACCTCATCGCGACCGGAGGCCTCACATCCTTTGAAAACTCCAGAGGTACGCGGAGATCAGTGCCTCCAAAGGAGACGATGCCTGACTCCTCGTGAAACTTGATAGGAGTCCCAGGATTCCTGTGGCACGTGGAAAGGGACCCTTGGTCTCCCGCCTCAGATGGAGAGGCGTCCCAATTGCCCTGCCAAGCCTCGAGGAGAATCCCGAGTTGTCCCTCGCAACTAGGAAGGGTTCTGGCGTCGCTGAACAAACACTTGTGTGGAAGGGCCATCCCCGTCGTAACTCGAGAATATACCCCAGGTTCCCGCCGCAACTCGAGGAAAACCATGAGACTTCCCCCTCGCCGCGAGATGAGGCCCGATTCCCCTGCAGTGTGTGCAGAGCAATTCCGTGTTGCACATCACACATGAAAGAAGCCTTGATTTCCTTGATGGCACTCCAGAGAAACCCCAAGAACACTGTTTCAAGGCTAGAGGGATCCTGAGGTCACTGTAGCAAACCGAAAGAGCTCTGTGGACCAAAAATCAACTCGAAATGAGAGGTTAGTCCCTGGCTTCGACTCCAGAGGAATACCACCTTACCACAAGCACCTCAAGAGGAGGCTTCTCTCAGCTCTAGGTATGTGAGAGGGACCCTGAGTTTGCGGCCTCAAGTGGAATGGACACCGCGATGCCCTGACTCGAAATAAGGCCGGATATCCCTGCAGTGACTTGAATGCAGGCTCGTCTTGCATCTCCCAAGATGAAAGGATGTCTGAATCCCCTGTGGAGACCACAGAGAAAGACCTAGTTCCCCACCTCATCGCGACCGGAGGCCTCACATCCTTTGAAAACTCCAGAGGTACGTGGAGATCAGTGCCTCCAAAGGAGACGATGCCTGACTCCTCGTGAAACTTGATAGGAGTCCCAGGATTCCTGTGGCACGTGGAAAGGGACCCTTGGTCTCCCGCCTCAGCTGGAGAGGCGTCCCAATTGCCCTGCCAAGCCTCGAGGAGAATCCCGAGTTGTCCCTCGCAACTAGGCAGGAGTCCTAACATCGCTGAACAAACACGTGTGTGGAAGGGCCATCCCCGTCGAAACTTGAGAATATACCCCAGGTTCCCGCCGCAACTCGAGAAAAACCATGAGACTTCCCCCTCGCCGCGAGATGAGGCCCGATTCCCCTGCACTGTGTGCAGAGCAATTCCGTGTTGCACATCACACATGAAAGGAGCCTTGATTTCCTTGATGGCACTCCAGAGAAACCCCAAGAACACTGTTTCAAGGCTAGAGGGATCCTGAGGTCACTGTAACAAACCGAAAGAGCTCTGTGGACCAAAAAACAACTCGAAATGAGAGATTAGTCCCTGGCTTCGACTCCAGAGGAATACCACCTTACCACAAGCACCTCAAGAGGAGGCTTCTCTCAGCTCTAGCTATGTGAGAGGGACCCTGAGTTTGCGGCGTCAAGTGGAATGGACACCGCGATGCCCTGACTCGAAATAAGGCTGGATATCCCTGCAGTGACTTGAATGCAGGCTCGTCTTGCATCTCCCAAGACGAAAGGATGTCTGAATCCCCTGTGGAGACCACAGGGAAAGACCTAGTTTGCCACCTCATCGCGACCGGAGGCCTCACATCCTTTGAAAACTCCAGAGGTACGCGGAGATCAGTGCCTCCAAAGGAGACGATGCCTGACTCCTCGTGAAACTTGATAGGAGTCCCAGGATTCCTGTGGCACGTGGAAAGGGACCCTTGGTCTCCCGCCTCAGCTGGAGAGGCGTCCCAATTGCCCTGCCAAGCCTCGAGGAGAATCCCGAGTTGTCCCTCGCAACTAGGCAGGAGTCCTGACGCCGCTGAAGAAACACGTGTGTAGAAGGGCCATTCCCGTCGTAACTCGAGAATATATTCCAGGTTCCCGCCGCAACTCGAGAAAAACCATGAGACTTTCCCTTCGCCGCGAGATGAGGCCCGATTCCCCTGCACTGCGTGCAGAGCAATTCCTTGTTGCACATCACACATGAAAGGAGCCTTGATTTCCTTCATGGCACTTCAGAGAAACCCCAAGAACACTGTTTCAAGGCTAGAGGGATCCTGAGGTCACTGTAGCAACACGAAAGAGCTCCGTGGACCAAAAATCAACTCGAGATGACAGGTTAGTCCCTGGCTTCGACTCCAGAGGAATACCACCTTACCACAAGCAACTCAAGAGGAGGCTTCTCTCAGCTCTAGCTATGTGAGCGGGACCCTGATTTTGCGGCCTCAAGTGGAATGGACACCGCGATCCCCTGACTCGAAATAAGGCTGGATATCCCTGCAGTGATTTGAATGCAGGCTCGTCTTGCATCTCCCAAGACGAAAGGACGGCTTAATCCCCTGTGGAGACCACAGAGAAAGACCTAGTTCGCCACCTCATCGCGACCGGAGGCCTCACATCCTTTGAAAACTCCAGAGGTACGCGGAGATCAGTGCCTCCAAAGGAGACGATGCCTGACTCCTCGTGAAACTTGATAGGAGTCCCAGGATTCCTGTGGCACGTGGAAAGGGACCCTTGGTCTCCCGCCTCAGCTGGAGAGGCGTCCCAATTGCCCTGCCAAGCCTCGAGGAGAATCCCGAGTTGTCCCTCGCAACTAGGCAGGAGTCCTGACGTCGCTGAATAAACACGTGGGTGGAAGGGACTTCCCCGTCGTACTTCGAGAATATACCCGAGGTTCCCGCCGCAACTTGAGAAATACCATGAGACTTCCCCCTCGCCGTGATATGATGCCCGATTTCCATGCACTGCATGCAGAGCAATTCAGTGTTGCACATCAAACATGAAAGGAGCCTTGATTTCCTTTATGGCACTCCAGAGAAACCCCAAGAACACTGTTTAAAGGCTAGAGGGATCCTGAGGTCACTGTAGCAACACAAAAGAGCTCTGTGGACCAAAAATCAACTCTAGATGAGAGGTTAGTCCCTGGCTTCGACTCCAGAGGAATACCACCTTACCACAAGCACCTCAAGAGGAGGCTTCTCTCAGCTCCAGGTATGTGAGAGGGACCCTGAGTTTGCGGCCTCAAGTGGAATGGACACCGTGATGCCCTGACTCGAAATAAGGCTGGATATCCCTGCAGTGACTTCAATGCAGGCTCGTCTTGCATCTCCCAAGACGAAAGGATGGCTGAATCCCCTGTGGAGACCACAGAGAAAGAACTAGTTCCCCACCTCATCGCGACAGGAGGCCTCACATCCTGTGAAAACTCCAGAGGTACGCGGAGATCAGTGACTCCAAAGGAGACGATGACTGACTCCTCGTGAAACTTGATACGAGTCCCAGGATTCCTGTGGCACGTGGAAAGGGACCCTTGGTCTCCCGCCTCAGCTGGAGAGGCGTCCCGATTGCCCTGCCAAGCCTCGAGGAGAATCCCGAGTTGTCCCTCGCAACTAGGCAGGAGTCCTGACGCCGCTGAAGAAACACGTGTGTAGAAGGGCCATCCCCGTCGTAACTCGAGAATATACTCCAGGTTCCCGCCGCAACTCGAGAAAAACCATGAGACTTCCCCTTCGCCGCGAGATGAGGCCCGATTCCCCTGCACTGCGTGCAGAGCAATTCCGTGTTGCACATCACACATGAAAGGAGCCTTGATTTCCTTGATGGCACTCCAGAGAAACCCCAAGAACACTGTTTCAAGGCTAGAGGGATCCTGAGGTCACTGTAGCAACACGAAGGAGCTCCGTGGACCAAAAATCAACTCGAGATGATAGGTTAGTCCCTGGCTTCGACTACAGACGAATACCACCTTACCACAAGCACCTTAAGAGGAGGCTTCTCTCAGCTCTAGGTATGTGAGAGGGACCCTGAGTTTGTGGCCTCAAGTGGAATGGACACCGCGATGCCCTGACTCAAAATAAGGCGGGATATACCTGCAGTGACTTGAATGCAGGCTCGTCTTGCATCTCCCAAGACGAAAGGATGGCTGAATCCCCTGTGGAGACCACAGAGAAAGACCTAGTTCCCCACCTCATCGCGACCGGAGGCCTCACATCCTTTGAAAACTCCAGAGGTACGCGGAGATCAGTGCCTCCAAAGGAGACGATGCCTGACTCCTCGTGAAACTTGATAGGAGTCCCAGGATTCCTGTGGCACGTGGAAAGGGACCCTTGGTCTCCCGCCTCAGCTGGAGAGGCGTCCCAATTGCCCTGCCAAGCCTCGAGGAGAATCCCGAGTTGTCCCTCGCAACTAGGCAGGAGTCCTGACATCGCTGAACAAACACGTGTGTGGAAGGCCCATCCCCGTCGTAACTCGAGAATATACCCCAGGTTCCCGCCGCAACTCGAGAAAAACCATGAGACTTCCCCCTCGCCGCGAGATGAGGCCCGATTCCCCTGCAGTGTGTGCAGAGCAATTCCGTTTTGCACATCACACATGAAAGAAGCCTTGATTTCCTTGATGGCACTCCAGAGAAACCCCAAGAACACTGTTTCAAGGCTAGAGGGATCCTGAGGTGACTGTAGCAAACCGAAAGAGCTCTGTGGACCAAAAATCAACTCGAAATGAGAGGTTAGTCCCTGGCTTCGACTCCAGAGGAATACCACCTTTCCACAAGCACCTCAAGAGGAGGCTGCTCTCAGCTCTAGGTATGTGAGAGGGACCCTGAGTTTGCGGCCTCAAGTGGAATGGACACCGCGATGCCCTGACTCGAAATAAGGCCGGATATCCCTGCAGTGACTTGAATTCAGGCTCGTCTTGCATCTCCCAAGACGAAAGGATGTCTGAATCCCCTGTGGAGACCACAGAGAAAGACCTAGTTCCCCACCTCATCGCGACCGGAGGCCTCACATCCTTTGAAAACTCCAGAGGTACGCGCAGATCAGTGCCTCCAAAGGAGATGATGAATGACTCATCGTGAAATTTGATAGGAGTCCCAGGATTCCTGTGGCACGTGGAAAGGGACACTTGGTCTCCCGCCTCAGCTGGAGAGGCGTCCCAATTGCCCTGCCAAGCCTCGAGGAGAATCCCGAGTTGTCCCTCGCAACTAGGCAGGAGTCCTGACGTCGCTGAACAAACACGTGTGTGGAAGGGCCATCCCCGTCGTAACTCGAGAATATACCCCAGGTTCCCGCCGCAACTCGAGGAAAACCATGAGACTTCCCCCTCGCCGCGAGATGAGGCCCGATTCCCCTGCACTGCATGCAGAACAATTCCGTGTTGCACATCACACATGAAAGGAGCCTTGATTTCCTTGATGGCACTCCAGAGAAACCCCAAGAACACTGTTTCAAGGCTAGCGGGATCCTGAGGTCACTGAAGCAACACGAAAGAGCTCCGTGGACCAAAAATAAAGTCGAGATGACAGGTTAGTCCCTGGCTTCGACTCCAGACGAATACCACCTTACCACAAGCACCTCAAGAGGAGGCTTCTCTCAGCTCTAGGTATGTGAGAGGGACCCTGAGTTTGCGGCCTCAAGTGGAATGGAGACCGCGATGCCCTGACTCGAAATAAGGCCGGATATCCCTGCAGTGACTTGAATGCAGGCTCGTCTTGCATCTCCCAAGACGAAAGGATGTCTGAATCCCCTGTGGAGACCACAGAGAAAGACCTAGTTCCCCACCTCATCGCGACCGGAGGCCTCACATCCTTTGAAAACTCCAGAGGTACGCGGAGATCAGTGCCTCCAAAGGAGATGATGAATGACTCATCGTGAAATTTGATAGGAGTCCCAGGATTCCTGTGGCACGTGGAAAGGGACCCTTGGTCTCCCGCCTCAGCTGGAGAGGCGTCCCAATTGCCCTGCCAAGCCTCGAGGAGAATCCCGAGTTGTCCCTCGCAACTAGGCAGGAGTCCTGACGTCGCTGAACAAACACGTGTGTGGAAGGGCCATCCCCGTCGTAACTCGAGAATATACCCCAGGTTCCCGCCGCAACTCGAGAAAAACCATGAGACTTCCCCCTCGCCGCGAGATGAGGCCCGATTCCCCTGCACTGCGTGCAGAACAATTCCGTGTTGCACATCACACATGAGAGGAGACTTGATTTCCTTGATGGCACTCCAGAGAAACCCCAAGAACACTGTTTCAAGGCTAGCGGGATGTGAGGTCACTGAAGCAACAGGAAAGAGCTCCGTGGACCAAAAATAAAGTCGCGATGACAGGTTAGTCCCTGGCTTCGACTCCAGATGAATACCACCTTACCACAAGCACCTCAAGAGGAGGCTTCTCTCAGCTCTAGGTATGTGAGAGGGACCCTGAGTTTGCGGCCTCAAGTGGAATGGACACCGCGATGCCCTGACTCGAAATAAGGCCGGATATCCCTGCAGTGACTTGAATGCAGGCTCGTCTTGCATCTCCCAAGACGAAAGGATGTCTGAATCCCCTGTGGAGACCACAGAGAAAGACCTAGTTCCCCACCTCATCGCGACCGGAGGCCTCAGATCCTTTGAAAACTCCAGAGGTACGCGGAGATCAGTGCCTCCAAAGGAGATGATGAATGACTCATCGTGAAATTTGATAGGAGTCCCAGGATTCCTGTGGCACGTGGAAAGGGACACTTGGTCTCCCGCCTCAGCTGGAGAGGCGTCCCAATTGCCCTGCCAAGCCTCGAGGAGAATCCCGAGTTGTCCCTCGCAACTATGCAGGAGTCCTGACGTCGCTGAACAAACACGTGTGTGGAAGGGCCATCCCCGTCGTAACTCGAGAATATACCCCAGGTTCCCGCCGCAACTCGAGAAAAACCATGAGACTTCCCC
The DNA here is from genome assembly GCF_910594005.1 of Cervus elaphus. NCBI lineage: Eukaryota > Metazoa > Chordata > Mammalia > Artiodactyla > Cervidae > Cervus > Cervus elaphus. The sequence continues at coordinate 11,930,498 of NC_057824.1, read as the reverse complement.
CTCACCGCGAGATGAGGCCCGATTCCCCTGCACTCCGTGCAGAACAATTCCGTGTTGCACATCACACATGAAAGGAGCCTTGATTTCCTTGATGGCACTCCAGAGAAACCCCAAGAACACTCTTTCAAGGCTAGAGGGATCCTGAGGTCACTGTGGCAACACGAAAGAGCTCCGTGGACCAAATTCAACTCGAGATGATAGGTTAGTCCCTGGCTTCGACTCCAGAGGAATACAACTTACCACAAGCAACTCAAGAGGAGGCTTCTCTCAGCTCTAGGTATGTGAGAGGGGCCCTGAGTTTGCGGCCTCAAGTGGAATGGACACCGCGATGCCCTGACTCGAAATAAGGCAGGATATCCCTGCCGTGACTTGAATGCAGGCTTGTCTTGCATCTCCCAAGACGAAAGGATGGCTGAATCCCCTGTGGAGACCACAGAGAAAGACCTAGTTCCCCATCTCATCGCGACCCGAGGCCTCACATCCTTTGAAAACTCCAGAGGTACACGGAGATCAGTGCCTCCAAAGGAGACGATGCCTGACTCCTCCTGAAACTTGATAGGAGTCCCAGGATTCCTGTGGCACGTGGAAAGGGACCCTTGGTCTCCCGCCTCAGCTGCAGAGGCGTCCCATTTGCCCTGCCAAGCCTCGAGGAGAATCCCGAGTTGTCCCTCGCAACTAGGCAGAAGTCCTGACGTCGCTGAAGAAACACGTGTGTGGAAGGGCCATCCCCGTCGTAACTCGAGAATATACCCCAGGTTCCCGCCGCAACTCGAGAAAAACCATGAGACTTCGCCCTCGCCGCGAGATGAGACCCGATTCCCCTGCACTGTGTGCAGAGCAATTCCGTGTTGCACATCACACATGAAAGGAGCCTTGATTTCCTTGATGTTACTCCAGAGAAACCCCAAGAACACTGTTTCAAGGCTAGAGGGATCCTGAGGTCACTGCAGCAAACCGAAAGAGTTCTGTGGACCAAAAATCAAGTCGAAATGAGAGGTTAGTCCCTGGATTCGACTCCAGAGGAATACCACCTTACCACAAGCACCTCAAGAGGAGGCTTCTCTCAGCTCTAGGTATGTGAGAGGGACCCTGAGTTTGCGGCCTCAAGTGGAATGGACACCGCAATGCCCTGACTCGAAATAAGGCCAGATATCCCTACAGTGACTTGAATGCAGGCTCGTCTTGCATCTCCCAAGACGAAAGGATGTCTGAATCCCCTGTGGAGACCACAGAGAAAGACCTAGTTCCCCACCTCATCGCGACCCGAGGCCTCACATCCTTTGAAAACTCCAGAGGTACGCGGAGATCAGTGCCTCCAAAGGAGACGATGAATGACTCCTCGTGAAACTTGATAGGAGTCCCAGGATTCCTGTGGCACGTGGAAAGGGACCCTTGGTCTCCCGCCTCAGCTGGAGAGGCGTCCCAATTGCCCTGCCAAGCCTCGTGGAGAATCCCGAGTTGTCCCTCACAACAAGGGAAGAGTCCTGACGTCGCTGAACAAAAACGTGTGTGGAAGGGCCATCCCCGTCTTAACTCGAGAGTATACCCCAGGTTCCCGCCGCAACTCGAGAAAAACCATGAGACTTCCCCCTCGCCGCGAGATGAGGCCCGATTCCCCTGCAGTGTGTGCAGAGCAATTCCGTTTTGCACATCACACATGAAAGAAGCCTTGATTTCCTTGATGGCACTGCAGATAAACCCCAAGAACACTGTTTCAAGGCTAGAGGGATCCTGAGGTGACTGTAGCAAACCGAAAGAGCTCTGTGGACCAAAAATCAACTCGAAATGAGAGGTTAGTCCCTGGCTTCGACTCCAGAGGAATACCACCTTACCACAAGCACCTCAAGAGGAGGCTTCTCTCAGCTCTAGGTATGTGAGAGGGACCCTGAGTTTGCGGCCTCAAGTGGAATGGACACCGCGATGCCCTGACTCGAAATAAGGCCGGATATCCCTGCAGTGACTTGAATGCAGGCTCGTCTTGCATCTCCCAAGATGAAAGGATGTCTGAATCCCCTGTGGAGACCACAGAGAAAGACCTAGTTCCCCACCTCATCGCGACCGGAGGCCTCACATCCTTTGAAAACTCCAGAGGTACGTGGAGATCAGTGCCTCCAAAGGAGACGATGCCTGACTCCTCGTGAAACTTGATAGGAGTCCCAGGATTCCTGTGGCACGTGGAAAGGGACCCTTGGTCTCCCACCTCAGCTGGAGAGGCGTCCCAATTGCCCTGCCAAGCCTCGAGGAGAATCCCGAGTTGTCCCTCGCAACTAGGCAGGAGTCCTGACATCGCTGAACAAACACGTGTGTGGAAGGCCCATCCCCGTCGTAACTCGAGAATATACCCCAGGTTCCCGCCGCAACTCGAGAAAAACCATGAGACTTCCCCCTCGCCGCGAGATGAGGCCCGATTCCCCTGCACTGTGTGCAGAGCAATTCCGTGTTGCACATCACACATGAAAGGAGCCTTGATTTCCTTGATGGCACTCCAGAGAAACCCCAAGAACACTGTTTCAAGGCTAGCGGGATCCTGAGGTCACTGAAGCAACAGGAAAGAGCTACATGGACCAAAAATAAAGTCGAGATGACAGGTTAGTCCCTGGCTTCGACTCCAGACGAATACCACCTTTCCACAAGCATCTCAAGAGGAGGATTCTCTCAGCTCTAGCTATGTGAGAGGGACCGTGGGTTTGCGGCCTCAAGTGGAATGGACACCGCGATGCCCTGACTCGAAATAAGGCCGGATATCCCTGCAGTGACTTGAATGCAGGCTCGTCTTTCATGTCCCAAGATGAAAGGATGTCTGAATCCCCTGTGGAGACCACAGAGAAAGACCTAGATCCCCACCTCATCGTGACCGGAGGCCTCACATCCTTTGAAAACTCCAGAGGTACGCGGAGATCAGTGCCTCCAAAGGAGACGATGCCTGACTCCTCGTGAAACTTGATAGGAGTCCCAGGATTCCTGTGGCACGTGGAAAGAGACCCTTGGTCTCCCGCCTCAGCTGGAGAGGCGTCCCAATTGCCCTGCCAAGCCTCGAGGAGAATCCCGAGTTGTCCCTCGCAACTAGGCAGGAGTCCTGACGTCGCTGAACAAACACGTGGGTGGAAGGGCCATCCCCGTCGTAACTCGAGAATATACCGTAGGTTCCCGCCGCAACTCGAGAAAAACCATGAGACTTCCCCCTCGCCGCGAGATGAGGCCCGATTCCCCTGCACTGTGTGCAGAGCAATTCCGTGTTGCACATCACACATGAAAGGAGCCTTGATTTCCTTGATGGCACTCCAGAGAAACCCCAAGAACACTGTTTCAAGGCTAGAGGGATCCTGAGGTCACTGTAGCAAACCGAAAGAGCTCTGTGGACCAAAAATCAACTCGAAATGAAAGGTTAGTCCCTGGCTTTGACTCCAGAGGAATACCACCTTACCACAAGCACCTCAAGAGGAGGCTGCTCTCAGCTCTAGGTATGTGAGAGGGACCCTGAGTTTGGGGCCTCAAGTGGAATGGACACCGCGATGCCCTGACTCGAAATAAGGCCGGATATCCCTGCAGTGACTTGAATTCAGGCTCGTCTTGCATCTCCCAAGACGAAAGGATGTCTGAATCCCCTGTGGAGACCACAGAGAAAGACCTAGTTCCCCACCTCATCGCGACCGGAGGCCTCACATCCTTTGAAAACTCCAGAGGTACGCGGAGATCAGTGCCTCCAAAGGAGATGATGAATGACTCATCGTGAAATTTGATAGGAGTCCCAGGATTCCTGTGGCACGTGGAAAGGGACACTTCGTCTCCCGCCTCAGCTGGAGAGGCGTCCCAATTGCCCTGCCAAGCCTCGAGGAGAATCCCGAGTTGTCCCTCGCAACTAGGCAGGAGTCCTGACGTCGCTGAACAAACACGTGTGTGGAAGGGCCATCCCCGTCGTAACTCGAGAATATACCCCAGGTTCCCGCCGCAACTCGAGGAAAACCATGAGACTTCCCCCTCGCCGCGAGATGAGGCCCGATTCCCCTGCACTGCATGCAGAACAATTCCGTGTTGCACATCACACATGAAAGGAGCCTTGATTTCCTTGATGGCACTCCAGAGAAACCCCAAGAACACTGTTTCAAGGCTAGCGGGATCCTGAGGTCACTGAAGCAACACGAAAGAGCTCCGTGGACCAAAAATAAAGTCGAGATGACAGGTTAGTCCCTGGCTTCGACTCCAGACAAATACCACCTTACCACAAGCACCTCAAGAGGAGGCTTCTCTCAGCTCTAGGTATGTGAGAGGGACCCTGAGTTTGCGGCCTCAAGTGGAATGGACACCGCGATGCCCTGACTCGAAATAAGGCCGGATATCCCTGCAGTGACTTGAATGCAGGCTCGTCTTGCATCTCCCAAGACGAAAGGATGTCTGAATCCCCTGTGGAGACCACAGAGAAAGACCTAGTTCCCCACCTCATCGCGACCGGAGGCCTCACATCCTTTGAAAACTCCAGAGGTACGCGGAGATCAGTGCCTCCAAAGGAGATGATGAATGACTCATCGTGAAATTTGATAGGAGTCCCAGGATTCCTGTGGCACGTGGAAAGGGACACTTGGTCTCCCGCCTCAGCTGGAGAGGCGTCCCAATTGCCCTGCCAAGCCTCGAGGAGAATCCCGAGTTGTCCCTCGCAACTAGGCAGGAGTCCTGACGTCGCTGAACAAACACGTGTGTGGAAGGGCCATCCCCGTCGTAACTCGAGAATATACCCCAGGTTCCCGCCGCAACTCGAGAAAAACCATGAGACTTCCCCCTCGCCGCGAGATGAGGCCCGATTCCCCTGCACTGCGTGCAGAACAATTCCGTGTTGCACATCACACATGAGAGGAGCCTTGATTTCCTTGATGGCACTCCAGAGAAACCCCAAGAACACTGTTTCAAGGCTAGCGGGATGTGAGGTCACTGAAGCAACAGGAAAGAGCTCCGTGGACCAAAAATAAAGTCGCGATGACAGGTTAGTCCCTGGCTTCGACTCCAGATGAATACCACCTTACCACAAGCACCTCAAGAGGAGGCTTCTCTCAGCTCTAGGTATGTGAGAGGGACCCTGAGTTTGCGGCCTCAAGTGGAATGGACACCGCGATGCCCTGACTCGAAATAAGGCCGGATATCCCTGCAGTGACTTGAATGCAGGCTCGTCTTGCATCTCCCAAGACGAAAGGATGTCTGAATCCCCTGTGGAGACCACAGAGAAAGACCTAGTTCCCCACCTCATCGCGACCGGAGGCCTCAGATCCTTTGAAAACTCCAGAGGTACGCGGAGATCAGTGCCTCCAAAGGAGATGATGAATGACTCATCGTGAAATTTGATAGGAGTCCCAGGATTCCTGTGGCACGTGGAAAGGGACACTTGGTCTCCCGCCTCAGCTGGAGAGGCGTCCCAATTGCCCTGCCAAGCCTCAAGGAGAATCCCGAGTTGTCCCTCGCAACTATGCAGGAGTCCTGACGTCGCTGAACAAACACGTGTGTGGAAGGGCCATCCCCGTCGTAACTCGAGAATATACCCCAGGTTCCCGCCGCAACTCGAGAAAAACCATGAGACTTCCCCCTCGCCGCGAGATGAGGCCCGATTCCCCTGCACTCCGTGCAGAACAATTCCGTGTTGCACATCACACATGAAAGGAGCCTTGATTTCCTTGATGGCACTCCAGAGAAACCCCAAGAACACTCTTTCAAGGCTAGAGGGATCCTGAGGTCACTGTGGCAACACGAAAGAGCTCCGTGGACCAAATTCAACTCGAGATGATAGGTTAGTCCCTGGCTTCGACTCCAGAGGAATACAACTTACCACAAGCAACTCAAGAGGAGGCTTCTCTCAGCTCTAGGTATGTGAGAGGGGCCCTGAGTTTGCGGCCTCAAGTGGAATGGACACCGCGATGCCCTGACTCGAAATAAGGCAGGATATCCCTGCCGTGACTTGAATGCAGGCTTGTCTTGCATCTCCCAAGACGAAAGGATGGCTGAATCCCCTGTGGAGACCACAGAGAAAGACCTAGTTCCCCATCTCATCGCGACCCGAGGCCTCACATCCTTTGAAAACTCCAGAGGTACACGGAGATCAGTGCCTCCAAAGGAGACGATGCCTGACTCCTCCTGAAACTTGATAGGAGTCCCAGGATTCCTGTGGCACGTGGAAAGGGACCCTTGGTCTCCCGCCTCAGCTGCAGAGGCGTCCCATTTGCCCTGCCAAGCCTCGAGGAGAATCCCCAGTTGTCCCTCGCAACTAGGCAGAAGTCCTGACGTCGCTGAAGAAACACGTGTGTGGAAGGGCCATCCCCGTCGTAACTCGAGAATATACCCCAGGTTCCCGCCGCAACTCGAGAAAAACCATGAGACTTCGCCCTCGCCGCGAGATGAGACCCGATTCCCCTGCACTGTGTGCAGAGCAATTCCGTGTTGCACATCACACATGAAAGGAGCCTTGATTTCCTTGATGTTACTCCAGAGAAACCCCAAGAACACTGTTTCAAGGCTAGAGGGATCCTGAGGTCACTGCAGCAAACCGAAAGAGTTCTGTGGACCAAAAATCAAGTCGAAATGAGAGGTTAGTCCCTGGCTTCGACTCCAGAGGAATACCACCTTACCACAAGCACCTCAAGAGGAGGCTTCTCTCAGCTCTAGGTATGTGAGAGGGACCCTGAGTTTGCGGCCTCAAGTGGAATGGACACCGCAATGCCCTGACTCGAAATAAGGCCAGATATCCCTACAGTGACTTGAATGCAGGCTCGTCTTGCATCTCCCAAGACGAAAGGATGTCTGAATCCCCTGTGGAGACCACAGAGAAAGACCTAGTTCCCCACCTCATCGCGACCCGAGGCCTCACATCCTTTGAAAACTCCAGAGGTACGCGGAGATCAGTGCCTCCAAAGGAGACGATGAATGACTCCTCGTGAAACTTGATAGGAGTCCCAGGATTCCTGTGGCACGTGGAAAGGGACCCTTGGTCTCCCGCCTCAGCTGGAGAGGCGTCCCAATTGCCCTGCCAAGCCTCGTGGAGAATCCCGAGTTGTCCCTCACAACAAGGGAAGAGTCCTGACGTCGCTGAACAAAAACGTGTGTGGAAGGGCCATCCCCGTCTTAACTCGAGAGTATACCCCAGGTTCCTGCCGCAACTCGAGAAAAACCATGAGACTTCCCTCTCGCCGCGAGATGAGGCCCGATTCCCCTGCACTGCGTGCAGAACAATTCCGTGTTGCACATCACACATGAAAGGAGCCTTGATTTCCTTGATGGCACTCCAGAGAAACCGCAAGAACACTGTTTCAAGGCTAGAGGGATCCTCAGGTCACTGTAGCAACACGAAAGAGCTCCGTGGACCAAAATTCAACTCGAGATGATAGGTTAGTCCCTGGCTTCGAATCCCGAGGAATACCACCTTACCACAAGCAACTCAAGAGGAGGCTTCTCTCAGTTCTAGGTATGTGAGAGGGACCCTGAGTTTGCGGCCTCAAGTGGAATGGACACCGCGATGCCCTGACTCGAAATAAGGCTGGATATCCCTGCAGTGACTTGAATGCAGGCTCGTCTTCCATCTCCCAAACGAAAGGATGGCTGAATCCCCTGTGGAGACCACAGAGAAAGACCTAGTTCCCCACCTCATCGCGACCGGAGGCCTCACATCCTTTGAAAACTCCAGAGGTACGCGGAGATCAGTGCCTCCAAAGGAGACGATGCCTGACTCCTCGTGAAACTTGATAGGAGTCCCAGGATTCCTGTGGCACGTGGAAAGGGACCCTTGGTCTCCCGCCTCAGCTGGAGAGACGTCCCAATTGCCCTGCCAAGCCTCGAGGAGAATCCCGAGTTGTCCCTCGCAACTAGGCAGGAGTCCTGACGACGCTGAACAAACACGTGGGTGGAAGGGCCATCCCCGTCGTAACTCGAGAATATACCCCAGGTTCCCGCCGCAACTCGAGAAAAACCATGAGACTTCCCCCTCGCCGCGAGATGAGACCCGATTCCCCTGCACTGTGTGCAGAGCAATTCCGTGTTGCACATCACACATGAAAGGAGCCTTGATTTCCTTGGCGGCACTCCAGAGAAACCCCAAGAACACTGTTTCAAGGCTAGAGGGATCCTGAGGTCAATGTAGCAACACCAAAGAGCTCCGTGGACCAAAAATCAACTCGAGATGAGAGGTTAGTCCCTGGCTTCGACTCCAGAGGAATACCACCTTACCACAAGCACCTCAAGAGGAGGCTTCTCTCAGCTCTAGGTATGTGAGAGGGACCCTGAGTTTGCGGCCTCAAGTGGATTGGACACCGCGATGCCCTGACTCGAAATAAGGCTGGATATCCCTGCAGTGACTTGAATGCAGGCTCGTCTTGCATCTCCCAAGATGAAAGAATGTCTGAATCCCCTGTGGAGACCACAGAGAAAGACCTAGTTCCCCACATCATCGCGACCGGAGGCCTCACATCCTTTGAAAACTCCAGAGGTACGCGGAGATCAGTGCCTCCAAAGGAGACGATGCCCGACTCCTCGTGAAACTTGATAGGAGTCCCAGGATTCCTGTGGCACGTGGAAAGGGACCCTTGGTCTCCCGCCTCAGCTGGAGAGGCGTCCCAATTGCCCTGCCAAGCCTCGAGGAAAATCCCGAGTTGTCCCTCGCAACTAGGCAGGAGTCCTGACTTCGCTGAAGAAACACGTGGGTGGAAGGGCCATCCCCGTCGTAAATCGAGAATATACCCCAGGTTCCCGCCGCAACTCGAGAAAAACCATGAGACTTCCCCCTGGCCGCGAGATGAGGCCCGATTCCCCTGCACTGAGTGCAGAGCAATTCCGTGTTGCACATCATACATGGAAGGAGCCCTGATTTCATTGATGGCACTCCAGAGAAATCCCAAGAACACTGTTTCAAGGCTAGAGGGATCCTGAGGTCACTGTAGCAACACGAAAGAGCTCCGTGGACCAAAAATCAACTCGAGATGAGAGGTTAGTACCTGGCTTCGACTCCAGAGGAATACCACCTTACCACAAGCACCTCAAGAGGAGGCTTGTCTCAGCTCTAGGTATGTGAGAGGGACCCTGAGTTTGCGGCCTCAAGTGGAATGGACACCGCGATGCCGTGACTCGAAATAAGGCTGGATATCCCTGCAGTGACTTGAATGCAGGCTCGTCTTGCATCTCCCAAGAAGAAAGGATGGCTGAACCGCTGTGGAGACCACAGAGAAAGACCTAGTTCCCCACCTCATGGCGACCGGAGGCATCACATCCTTTGAAAACTCCAGAGGTACGCGGAGATCAGTGCCTCCAAAGGAGACGATACCTGACTCCGCGTGAAACTTGATAGGAGTCCCAGGATTCCTGTGGCACGTGGAAAGGGACCCTTGGTCTCCCGCCTCAGTTGGAGAGGCGTCCCAATTGCCCTGCCAAGCCTCGAGGAGAATCCCGAGTTGTCCCTCGCAACTAGGCAGGAGTCCTGACGTCGCTGAACAAACACGTGGGTGGAAGGGCCATCCCCGTCATAACTCGAGAAGATACCCCTGGTTCCCGCCGCAACTCGAGAAAAACCATGAGACTTCCCCCTCGCCGTTAGATGAGGCCTGATTCCCCTGCACTGCATGCAGAGCAATTCCGTGTTGCACATCAAACATGAAAGGAGCCTTGATTTCCTTGATGGCACTCCAGAGAAACCCCAAGAACACTGTTTCAAGGCTAGAGGGATCCTGAGGTCACTGTAGCAACCCGAAAGAGCTCTGTGGACCAAAAATCAACTCAAGATGAGAGGTTAGTCCCTGGCTTCGACTCCAGACGAATACCACCTTACCACAAGCATCTCAAGAGGAGGATTCTCTCAGCATTAGGTATGTGAGAGGGACCCTGATTTTGCGGCGTCAAGTGGAATGGACACTGCGATGCCCTGACGCGAAATAAGGGCGTATATCCCTGCAGTGACTTGAATGCAGGCTCGTCTTGCATCTCCCAAGATGAAAGGATGTCTGAATCCCCTGTACAGACCAAAGAGAAAAACCTAGTTCCCCACCTCATCGCGACCGGAGGCCTCACATCCTTTGAACACTCCAGAGGTACGCGGAGATCAGTGCCTCCAAAGGAGACGATGCCTGACTCCTCGTGAAACTTGATAGGAGTCCCAGGATTCCTGTGGCACGTGGAAAGGGACCCTTGGTCTGCCGCCTCAGCTGGAGAGGCGTCCCAATTGCCCTGCCAAGCCTCGAGGATAATCCCGAGTTGTCCCTCGCAACTAGGCAGGAGTCCTGACGTCGCTGAACAAACACGTGTGTGGGAGGGCCATCCCCTTCGTAACTCGAGAATATACCCCAGGTTTCCGCCGCAACTCCAGAAAAACCATGAGACTTCCCCCTCGCCACGAGATGAGGCCCGATTCCCCTGCACTGCGTGCAGAGCAATTCCGTGTTGCACATCACACATGAAAGGAGCCTTGAATTTCTTGGTGGCACTCCAGAGAAAACCCAAGAACCCTGTTTCACGGCTAGAGGGATCCTGAGGTCACTGTAGCAACACGAAATTTCTCCGTGGACCAAAATTCAACTCGAGATGATAGGTTAGTCCCTGGCTTCGACTCCAGACGAATACCACCTTACCACAACCAACTCAAGAGGAGGCTTCTCTCAGCTCTAGGTATGTGAGAGGGACCCTGAGTTTGCAGCCTCAAGTGGAATGGACACCGCGATGCCCTGACTCGAAATAAGGCCGGATATCCCTGCAGTGACTTGAATGCAGGCTCGTCTTGCATCTCCCAAAAGAAAGGATGGTTGAATCCCCTGTGGAGACCACAGAGAAAGACCTAGTTCCCCACCTCATCGCGACCGGAGGCCTCACATCCTTTGAAAACTCCAGAGGTACACTGAGATCAGTGCCTCCAAAGGAGACGATGCCTTACTCCTCGTGAAACTTGATAGGAGTCCCAGGATTCCTGTGGCACGTGGAAAGGGACACTTGGTCTCCCGCCTCAGCTGGAGAGGCGTCCCAATTGCCCTGCCAAGCCTCGAGGAGAATCCCGAGTTGTCCCTCGCAACTAGGCAGGAGTCCTGACGTCGCTGAACAAACACGTGGGTGGAAGGGCCATCCCCGTCGTAACTCGAGAATATACCCCAGGTTCCCGCCGTAACTCGAGAAAAACCATGAGACTTCCCCCTCACCGCGAGATGAGGCCCGTTTCCCCTGCACTGTGTGCAGAGCAATTCCGTGATGCACATCACACATGAAAGGAGCCTTGATTTCCTTGATGGCACTCCAGAGAAACCCCAAGAACACTGTTTCAAGGCTAGAGGGATCCTGAGGTCACTGTAGCAAACCGAAAGAGCTCTGTGGACCAAAAATCAACTCGAAATGAGAGGTTAGTCCCTGGCTTCGACTCCAGAGGAATACCACCTTACCACACGCACCTCAAGAGGAGGCTTCTCTCAGCTCTAGCTATGTGAGAGGGACCCTGAGTTTGCGGCCTCAAGTGGAATGGACACCGCGATGCCCTGACTCGAAATAAGGCCGGATATCCCTGCAGTGACTTGAATGCAGGCTCGTCTTGCATCTCCCAAGACGAAAGGATGTCTGAATCCCCTGTGGAGACCACAGAGAAAGACCTAGTTCGCCACCTCATCGCGACCGGAGGCCTCACATCCTTTGAAAACTCCAGAGGTACGCGGAGATCAGTGCCTCCAAAGGAGACGATGCCTGACTCCTCGTGAAACTTGATAGGAGTCCCAGGATTCCTGTGGCACGTGGAAAGTGACCCTTGGTCTCCCCCTCAGCTGGAGAGGCGTCCCAATTGCCCTGCTAAGCCTCGAGGAGAATCCCGAATTGTCCCTCGCGACTAGCTAGGAGTCCTGACGTCGCTGAATAAACACGTGGGTGGAAGGGCCATCCCCGTCGTAAGTCGAGAATATACCCGAGGTTCCGGCGGCAACTCGAGAAAAACCATGAGACTTCCCCCTCGCCGCGAGATGAGGGCCGATTCCCCTGCACTGAGTGCAGAGCAATTCCGTGTTGCACATCACACATGAAAGGAGCCTTGATTTCCTTGATGGCACTAAATAGAAACCCCAAGAACACTGTTTCAAGGCTAGAGGGATCCTGAGGTCACTGTAGCAACACGAAAGAGCTCCGTGGACCAACAATCAACTCGAGATGAGAGGTTAGTCCCTGGCTTCGACTCCAGAGGAATACCACCTTACCACAAGCAACTCAAGAGGAGGCTTCTCTCAGCTCTAGGTATGTGAGAGGGACCCTGAGTTTGCAGCCTCAAGTGGAATGGACACCGCAATGCCCTGACTCGAAATAAGGCCGGATATCCCTGCAGTGACTTGAATGCAGGCTCGTCTTGCATCTCCCAAGACGAAAGGATGTCTGAATCCCCTGTGGAGACCACAGAGAAAGACCTAGTTCCCCACCTCATCGCGACTGGAGGCCTCACATCCTTTGAAAACTCCAGAGGTACACTGAGATCAGTGCCTCCAAAGGAGACGATGCCTTACTCCTCGTGAAACTTGATAGGAGTCCCAAGATTCCTGTGGCACGTGGAAAGGGACTCTTGGTCTCCCGCCTCAGCTGGAGAGGCGTCCCAATTGCCCTGCCAAGCCTCGAGGAGAATCCCGAGTTGTCCCTCGCAACTAGGCAGGAGTCCTGACGTCGCTGAACAAACACGTGGGTGGAAGGGCCATCCCCGTCGTAACTCGAGAATATACCGCAGGTTCCCGCCGCAACTCGAGAAAAACCATGAGACTTCCCCCTCGCCGCGAGATGAGGCCTGATTCCCCTGCACTGCGTGCAGAGCAACTCCGTGTTGCACATCACACATGAAAGGAGCCTTGATTTCTTTGATGGCACTCCAGAGAAACCCCAAGAACACTGTTTCAAGGCTAGAGGGATCCTGAGGTCACTGTAGCAACACGAAAGAGCTCTGTGGACCAAAATCAACTCGAAATGAGAGGTTAGTCCCTTGTTTCGACTCCAGAGGAATACCACCTTACCACAAGCACCACAAGAGGAGGCTTCTCTCAGCTCTAGCTATGTGAGAGGGACCCTGAGTTTGCGGCCTCAAGTGGAATGGACACCGCGATGCCCTGACTCGAAATAAGGCCGGATATCCCTGCAGTGACTTGAATGCAGGCTCGTCTTGCATCTCCCAAGACGAAAGGATGTCTGAATCCCCTGTGGAGACCACAGAGAAAGACCTAGTTCGCCACCTCATCGCGACCGGAGGCCTCACATCCTTTGAAAACTCCAGAGGTACGCGGAGATCAGTGCCTCCAAAGGAGACGATGCCTGACTCCTCGTGAAACTTGATAGGAGTCCCAGGATTCCTGTGGCACGTGGAAAGTGACCCTTGTTCTCCCCCTCAGCTGGAGAGGCGTCCCAATTGCCCTGCTAAGCCTCGAGGAGAATCCCAAATTGTCCCTCGCGACTAGCTAGGAGTCCTGACGTCGCTGAATAAACACGTGGGTGGAAGGGCCATCCCCGTCGTAAGTCGAGAATATACCCGAGGTTCCGGCGGCAACTCGAGAAAAACCATGAGACTTCCCCCTCGCCGTGAGATGAGGGCCGATTCCCCTGCACTGAGTGCAGAGCAATTCCGTGTTGCACATCACACATGAAAGGAGCCTTGATTTCCTTGATGGCACTCCAGAGAAACCGCAAGAACACTGTTTCAAGGCTAGAGGAATCCTGAGGTCACTGTAGCAACACGAAAGAGCTCCGTGGACCAAAATTCAACTCGAGATGATAGGGTAGTCCCTGGCTTCGACTCCAGAGGAATACCACCTTACCACAAGCAACTCAAGAGGAGGCTTCTCTCAGCACTAGGTATGTGAGATGGACCCTGAGTTTGCGGCCTCAAGTGGAATGGACACCGCGATGCACTGACGGAAATAAAGCCGGATATCCCGGCAGTGACTTGAATGCAGGCTCGTCTTGCATCTCCCAAGACGAAAGGATATCTGAATCCCTTGTGGAGACCACAGAGAAAGACCTAGTTCGCCACCTCATCGCGACCGGAGGCCTCACATCCTTTGAAAACCCCAGAGGTACGTGGAGATCAGTGCCTCCAAAGGAGACGATGCCTGACTCCTCGTGAAACTTGATAGGAGTCCCAGGATTCCTGTGGCACGTGGAAAGGGACCCTTGGTCTCCCGCCTCAGCTGGAGAGGCGTCCCAATTGCCCTGCCAAGCCTCGAGGAGAATCCCGAGTTGTCCCTCGCAACTAGGCAGGAGTCCTGACGTCGCTGAACAAACACGTGTGTGGGAGGGCCATCCCCTTCGTAACTCGAGAATATACCCCAGGTTTCCGCCGAAACTCGAGAAAAACCATGAGACTTCCCCCTCCCCACGAGATGAGGCCCGATTCCCCTGCACTGCGTGCAGAGCAATTCCGTGTTGCACATCACACATGAAAGGAGCCTTGATTTCCTTGGTGGCACTCCAGAGAAAACCCAAGAACACTGTTTCAAGGCTAGAGGGATCCTGAGGTCACTGTAGCAACACGAAAGAGCTCTGTGGACCAACAATCAACTCGAGATGAGAGGTTAGTCCCTGGCTTCGACTCCAGAGGAATACCACCTTACCACAAGCAACTCAAGAGGAGGATTCTCTCAGCTCTAGGTATGTGAGAGGGACCCTGAGTTTGCAGCCTCAACTGGAATGGACACCGCAATGCCCTGACTCGAAATAAGGCTGGATATCCCTGCAGTGACTTGAATGCAGGCTCGTCTTGCATCTCCCAAAAGAAAGGATGGTTGAATCCCCTATGGAGACCACAGAGAAAGACCTAGTTCCCCACCTCATCGCGACCGGAGGCCTCACATCCTTTGAAAACTCCAGAGGTACACTGAGATCAGTGTCTCCAAAGGAGACGATGCCTTACTCCTCGTGAAACTTGATAGGAGTCCCAGGATTCCTGTGGCACGTGGAAAGGGACCCTTGGTCTCCCGCCTCAGCTGGAGAGGCGTCCCAATTGCCCTGCCAAGCCTCGAGGAGAATCCCGAGTTGTCCCTCGCAACTAGGCAGGAGTCCTGACGTCGCTGAACAAACACGTGGGTGGAAGGGCCATCCCCGTCGTAACTCGAGAATATACCGCAGGTTCCCGCCGCAACTCGAGAAAAACCATGAGACTTCCCCCTCGCCGCGAGATGAGGCCTGATTCCCCTGCACTGCGTGCAGAGCAACTCCGTGTTGCACATCACACATGAAAGGAGCCTTGATTTCCTTGATGGCACTCCAGAGAAACCCCAAGAACACTGTTTCAAGGCTAGAGGGATCCTGAGGTCACTGTAGCAACACGAAAGAGCTCTGAGGACCAAAAATCAACTCGAAATGAGAGTTTAGTCCCTGGCTTCGACTCCAGAGGAATACCACCTTACCACAAGCACCTCAAGAGGAGGCTTCTCTCAGATCTAGCTATGTGAGAGGGACCCTGAGTTTGCGGCCTCAATTGGAATGGACACCGCGATGCCCTGACTCGAAATAAGGCCGGATATCCCTGCAGTGACTTGAATGCAGGCTCGTCTTGCATCTCCCAAGACGAAAGGATGTCTGAATTCCCTGTGGAGACCACAGAGAAAGACCTAGTTCGCCACCTCATCGCGACCGGAGGCCTCACATCCTTTGAAAACTCCAGAGGTACGCGGAGATCAGTGCCTCCAAAGGAGACGATGCCTGACTTCTCGTGAAACTTGATAGGAGTCCCAGGATTCCTGTGGCACGTGGAAAGTGACCCTTGTTCTCCCCGTCAGCTGGAGAGGCGTCCCAATTCCCCTGCTAAGCCTCGAGGAGAATCCCGAATTGTCCCTCGCGACTAGCTAGGAGTCCTGACATCGCTGAATAAACACGTGGGTGGAAGGGCCATCCCCGTCGTAACTCGAGAATATACCCCAGGTTCCGGCGGCAACTCGAGAAAAACCATGAGACTTCCCCCTCGCCGCGAGATGAGGGCCGAATCCCCTGCACTGAGTGCAGAGCAATTCCGTGTTGCACATCACACATGAAAGGAGGCTTGATTTCCTTGATGGCACTCCAGAGAAACCGCAAGAACACTGTTTCAAGGCTAGAGGAATCCTGAGGTCACTGTAGCAACACGAAAGAGCTCCGTGGACCAAAATTCAACTCGAGATGATAGGGTAGTCCCTGGCTTCGACTCCAGAGGAATACCACCTTACCACAAGCAACTCAAGAGGAGGCTTCTCTCAGCTCTAGGTATGTGAGAGGGACCCTGAGTTTGCGGCCTCAAGTGGAATGGACACCGCGATGCACTGACGGAAGTAAAGCCGGATATCCCGGCAGTGACTTGAATGCAGGCTCGTCTTGCATCTCCCAAGACGAAAGGATGTCTGAATCCCCTGTGGAGACCACAGAGAAAGACCTAGTTCACCACCTCATCGCGACCGGAGGCCTCACATCCTTTGAAAACTCCAGAGGTACGCGGAGATCAGTGCCTCCAAAGGAGACGATGCCTGACTCCTCGTGAAACTTGATAGGAGTCCCAGGATTCCTGTGGCACGTGGAAAGGGACCCTTGGTCTCCCGCCTCAGCTGGAGAGGCATCCCAATGGCCCTGCCAAGCTTCGAGGAAAATCGCGAGTTGTCCCTCGCAACTAGGCAGGAGTCCTGACGTCGCTGAACAAACACGTGGGTGGAAGGGCCATCCCCGTCGTAACTCGAGAATATACCCCAGGTTCCCGCCGCAACTCGAGAAAAACCATGAGACTTCCCCCTCGCCGCGAGATGAGGCCCGATTCCCCTGCACTGCGTGCAGAGCAATTCCGTGTTGCACATCACACATGAAAGGATTCTTAATTTCCTTGATGGCACTCCAGAGAAACCCAAAGAACACTGTTTCAAGGCTAGAGGGATCCTGAGGTCACTGTAGCAACACGAAAGAGCTCCGTGGACCAAGAAACAACTCGAGATGAGAGGTTAGTCCGTTACTTCGACTCCAGAGGAATACCACCTTACCACAAGCACCTCAAGAGGAGGCTTCTCTCAGCTCTAGGTATGTGAGAGGGACCCTGATTTTGCGGCCTCAAGTGGAATGGACACTTCGATGCCCTGACGCGAAATAAGGCCGGATATCCCTGCAGTGACTTGAATGCAGGCTCGTCTTGCATCTCCCAAGACGAAAGGATGTCTGAATTCCCTGTGGAGACCACAGAGAAAGACCTAGTTCCCCACCTCATCGCGAGCGGAGGCCTCACATCCTTTGAAAACTCCAGAGGTACGCGGAGATCAGTGCCTCCAAAGGAGACGATGCCTGACTCCTCGTGAAACTTGATAGGAGTCCCAGGATTCCTGTGGCACGTGGAAAGGGACCCTTGGTCTCCCGCCTCAGCTGGAGAGGCATCCCAATGGCCCTGCCAAGCCTCGAGGAAAATCGCGAGTTGTCCCTCGCAACTAGGCAGGAGTCCTGACGTCGCTGAACAAACACGTGGGTGGAAGGGCCATCCCCGTCGTAACTCGAGAATATACCCCAGGTTCCCGCCGCAACTCGAGAAAAACCATGAGACTTCCCCCTCGCCGCGAGATGAGGCCCGATTCCCCTGCACTGCGTGCAGAGCAATTCCGTGTTGCACATCACACATGAAAGGAGCCTTAATTTCCTTGATGGCACTCCAGAGAAACCCAAAGAACACTGTTTCAAGGCTAGAGGGATCCTGAGGTCACTGTAGCAACACGAAAGAGCTCCGTGGACCAAGAAACAACTCGAGATGAGAGGTTAGTCCGTGGCTTCGACTCCAGAGGAATACCACCTTACCAGAAGCACCTCAAGAGGAGGCTTCTCTCAGCTCTAGGTATGTGAGAGGGACCCTGAGTTTGCGGCCTCAAGTGGAATGGACACCGCGATGTCCTGACTCGAAATAAGGCCGGATATCCCTGCAGTGACTTGAATGCAGGCTCGTTTTGCATCTCCCAAGACGAAAGGATGTCTGAATCCCCTGTGGAGACCACAGAGAAAGACCTAGTTCCCCACCTCATCGCGACCGGAGGCCTCACATCCTTTGAAAACTCCAGAGGGATGCGGAGATCAGTGCCTCCAAAGGAGACGATGCCTGACTCCTCGTGAAAATTGATAGGAGTCCCAGGATTCCTGTGGCACGTGGAAAGGGACCCTTGGTCTCCCGCCTCAGCTGGAGAGGCGTCCCAATGGGCCCTTCAAGCCTCGAAGAGAATCCCGAGTTGTCCCTAGCAACTAGGCAGGAGTCCTGACGTCGCTGAACAAACACGTGTGTGGAAGGTCCATCCCCGTCGTAACTCGAGAATATACCCCTGGTTCCCACCGCAACTCGAGAAAAACCATGAGACGTCCCCCTCGCCGCGAGATGAGGCCAGATTCCCCTGCAGTGCGTGCAGAGTAATTCCGTGCTGCACATAACACATGAAAGGAGCCTTGATTTCCTTGATGGCACTCCAGAGAAACCCCAAGAACACTGTTTCAAGGCTAGAGGGATCCTGAGGTCACTGTAGCAACACGAAAGAGCTCTGTGGACCAACAATCAACTCGAGATGAGAGGTTAGTCCCTGGCTTCGACTCCAGAGGAATACCACCTTACCACAAGCAACTCAAGAGGAGGATTCTCTCAGCTCTAGGTATGTGAGAGGGACCCTGAGTTTGCAGCCTCAACTGGAATGGACACCGCAATGCCCTGACTCGAAATAAGGCTGGATATCCCTGCAGTGACTTGAATGCAGGCTCGTCTTGCATCTCCCAAAAGAAAGGATGGTTGAATCCCCTATGGAGACCACAGAGAAAGACCTAGTTCCCCACCTCATCGCGACCGGAGGCCTCACATCCTTTGAAAACTCCAGAGGTACACTGAGATCAGTGCCTCCAAAGGAGACGATGCCTTACTCCTCGTGAAACTTGATAGGAGTCCCAGGATTCCTGTGGCACGTGGAAAGGGACCCTTGGTCTCCCGCCTCAGCTGGAGAGGCGTCCCAATTGCCCTGCCAAGCCTCGAGGAGAATCCCGAGTTGTCCCTCGCAACTAGGCAGGAGTCCTGACGTCGCTGAACAAACACGTGGGTGGAAGGGCCATCCCCGTCGTAACTCGAGAATATACCGCAGGTTCCCGCCGCAACTCGAGAAAAACCATGAGACTTCCCCCTCGCCGCGAGATGAGGCCTGATTCCCCTGCACTGCGTGCAGAGCAACTCCGTGTTGCACATCACACATGAAAGGAGCCTTGATTTCCTTGATGGCACTCCAGAGAAACCCCAAGAACACTGTTTCAAGGCTAGAGGGATCCTGAGGTCACTGTAGCAACACGAAAGAGCTCTGTGGACCAAAAATCAACTCGAAATGAGAGTTTAGTCCCTGGCTTCGACTCCAGAGGAATACCACCTTACCACAAGCACCTCAAGAGGAGGCTTCTCTCAGATCTAGCTATGTGAGAGGGACCCTGAGTTTGCGGCCTCAATTGGAATGGACACCGCGATGCCCTGACTCGAAATAAGGCCGGATATCCCTGCAGTGACTTGAATGCAGGCTCGTCTTGCATCTCCCAAGACGAAAGGATGTCTGAATTCCCTGTGGAGACCACAGAGAAAGACCTAGTTCGCCACCTCATCGCGACCGGAGGCCTCACATCCTTTGAAAACTCCAGAGGTACGCGGAGATCAGTGCCTCCAAAGGAGACGATGCCTGACTTCTCGTGAAACTTGATAGGAGTCCCAGGATTCCTGTGGCACGTGGAAAGTGACCCTTGTTCTCCCCGTCAGCTGGAGAGGCGTCCCAATTCCCCTGCTAAGCCTCGAGGAGAATCCCGAATTGTCCCTCGCGACTAGCTAGGAGTCCTGACATCGCTGAATAAACACGTGGGTGGAAGGGCCATCCCCGTCGTAACTCGAGAATATACCCCAGGTTCCGGCGGCAACTCGAGAAAAACCATGAGACTTCCCCCTCGCCGCGAGATGAGGGCCGAATCCCCTGCACTGAGTGCAGAGCAATTCCGTGTTGCACATCACACATGAAAGGAGGCTTGATTTCCTTGATGGCACTCCAGAGAAACCGCAAGAACACTGTTTCAAGGCTAGAGGAATCCTGAGGTCACTGTAGCAACACGAAAGAGCTCCGTGGACCAAAATTCAACTCGAGATGATAGGGTAGTCCCTGGCTTCGACTCCAGAGGAATACCACCTTACCACAAGCAACTCAAGAGGAGGCTTCTCTCAGCTCTAGGTATGTGAGAGGGACCCTGAGTTTGCGGCCTCAAGTGGAATGGACACCGCGATGCACTGACGGAAGTAAAGCCGGATATCCCGGCAGTGACTTGAATGCAGGCTCGTCTTGCATCTCCCAAGACGAAAGGATGTCTGAATCCCCTGTGGAGACCACAGAGAAAGACCTAGTTCACCACCTCATCGCGACCGGAGGCCTCACATCCTTTGAAAACTCCAGAGGTACGCGGAGATCAGTGCCTCCAAAGGAGACGATGCCTGACTCCTCGTGAAACTTGATAGGAGTCCCAGGATTCCTGTGGCACGTGGAAAGGGACCCTTGGTCTCCCGCCTCAGCTGGAGAGGCATCCCAATGGCCCTGCCAAGCTTCGAGGAAAATCGCGAGTTGTCCCTCGCAACTAGGCAGGAGTCCTGACGTCGCTGAACAAACACGTGGGTGGAAGGGCCATCCCCGTCGTAACTCGAGAATATACCCCAGGTTCCCGCCGCAACTCGAGAAAAACCATGAGACTTCCCCCTCGCCGCGAGATGAGGCCCGATTCCCCTGCACTGCGTGCAGAGCAATTCCGTGTTGCACATCACACATGAAAGGATTCTTAATTTCCTTGATGGCACTCCAGAGAAACCCAAAGAACACTGTTTCAAGGCTAGAGGGATCCTGAGGTCACTGTAGCAACACGAAAGAGCTCCGTGGACCAAGAAACAACTCGAGATGAGAGGTTAGTCCGTGACTTCGACTCCAGAGGAATACCACCTTACCACAAGCACCTCAAGAGGAGGCTTCTCTCAGCTCTAGGTATGTGAGAGGGACCCTGATTTTGCGGCCTCAAGTGGAATGGACACTTCGATGCCCTGACGCGAAATAAGGCCGGATATCCCTGCAGTGACTTGAATGCAGGCTCGTCTTGCATCTCCCAAGACGAAAGGATGTCTGAATTCCCTGTGGAGACCACAGAGAAAGACCTAGTTCCCCACCTCATCGCGACCGGAGGCCTCACATCCTTTGAAAACTCCAGAGGTACGCGGAGATCAGTGCCTCCAAAGGAGACGATGCCTGACTCCTCGTGAAACTTGATAGGAGTCCCAGGATTCCTGTGGCACGTGGAAAGGGACCCTTGGTCTCCCGCCTCAGCTGGAGAGGCATCCCAATGGCCCTGCCAAGCCTCGAGGAAAATCGCGAGTTGTCCCTCGCAACTAGGCAGGAGTCCTGACGTGGCTGAAGAAACACGTGTGTGGAAGGGCCATCCCCGTCGTAACTCGAGAATATACCCCAGGTTCCCGCCGCAACTCGAGAAAAACCATGAGACTTCCCCCTCGCCCCGAGATGAGGCCCGATTCCCCTGCACTGCGTGCAGAGCAATTCCGTGTTGCACATCACACATGAAAGGAGCCTTAATTTCCTTGATGGCACTCCAGAGAAACCCAAAGAACACTGTTTCAAGGCTAGAGGGATCCTGAGGTCACTGTAGCAACACGAAAGAGCTCCGTGGACCAAGAAACAACTCGAGATGAGAGGTTAGTCCGTGGCTTCGACTCCAGAGGAATACCACCTTACCAGAAGCACCTCAAGAGGAGGCTTCTCTCAGCTCTAGGTATGTGAGAGGGACCCTGAGTTTGCGGCCTCAAGTGGAATGGACACCGCGATGTCCTGACTCGAAATAAGGCCGGATATCCCTGCAGTGACTTGAATGCAGGCTCGTTTTGCATCTCCCAAGACGAAAGGATGTCTGAATCCCCTGTGGAGACCACAGAGAAAGACCTAGTTCCCCACCTCATCGCGACCGGAGGCCTCACATCCTTTGAAAACTCCAGAGGGATGCGGAGATCAGTGCCTCCAAAGGAGACGATGCCTTACTCCTCGTGAAAATTGATAGGAGTCCCAGGATTCCTGTGGCACGTGGAAAGGGACCCTTGGTCTCCCGCCTCAGCTGGAGAGGCGTCCCAATGGGCCCTTCAAGCCTCGAAGAGAATCCCGAGTTGTCCCTAGCAACTAGGCAGGAGTCCTGACGTCGCTGAACAAACACGTGTGTGGAAGGTCCATCCCCGTCGTAACTCGAGAATATACCCCTGGTTCCCACCGCAACTCGAGAAAAACCATGAGACGTCCCCCTCGCCGCGAGATGAGGCCAGATTCCCCTGCAGTGCGTGCAGAGTAATTCCGTGCTGCACATAACACATGAAAGGAGCCTTGATTTCCTTGATGGCACTCCAGAGAAACCCCAAGAACACTGTTTCAAGGCTAGAGGGATCCTGAGGTCACTGTAGCTACACGAAAGAGCTCCATGGACCAAAAATCAACTCGAGATGAGAGGTTAGTCCCTGGCTTCGACTCCAGACTAAACCACCTTACCAAAAGCACCTCAAGAGGAGGCTTCTCTCAGCTCTAGGTATGTGAGAGGGACCCTGAGTTTGCGGCCTCAAGTGGAATGGACACTGCGATGCCCTGACGCGAAATAAGGCCGGATATCCCTGCAGTGACTTGAATGCAGGCTCGTCTTGCATCTCCCAAGACGAAAGGATGTCTGAATCCCCTGTGGAGACCACAGAGAAAGACCTAGTTCCCCACCTCATCGCGACCGGAGGCCTCACATCCTTTGAAAACTCCAGAGGTACGCGGAGATCAGTGCCTCCAAAGGAGACGATGCCTGACTCCTCGTGAAACTTGATAGGAGTCCCAGGATTCCTGTGGCACGTGGAAAGGGACCCTTGGTCTCCCGCCCCAGCTGGAGAGGCGTCCCAATTGCCCTGCCAATCCTCGAGGAGATTCTCGAGTTTTCCCTCGCAACTAGGCAGGAGTCCTGCCGTCGCTGAACAAACTCGTGTGTGGAAGGGCCATCCCCGACGTAACTCGAGAATATACCCCAGGTTTCCGCCGCAACTCGAGAAAAACCATGAGACTTCCCCCTCGCCGAGAGATGAGGCCAGATTCCCCTGCACTGCGTGCAGAGCAATTCCGTGCTGCACATCACACATGAAAGGAGCCTTGATTACCTTTGATGGCACTCCAGAGAAACCCCAAGAACACTGTTTCAAGGCTAGAGGGATCCTGAGGTCACTGTAGCAACACGAAAGAGCTCCGTGGACCAAGAATAAACTCGAGATGAGAGGTTAGTCCCTGGCTTCGACTCCAGAGGAATACCACCTTACCACAAGCACCTCAAGAGGAGGCTTCTCTCAGCTCTAGCTATGTGAGAGGGACCCTGAGTTTGCGGCCTCAAGTGGAATGGACACCGCGATGCCCTGACTCGACATAAGGCCGGATATCCCTGCAGTGACTTGAATGCAGGCTCGTCTTGCATCTCCCAAGACGAAAGGATGTCTGAATCCCCTTTGGAGACCATAGAGAAAGACCTAGCTCCCCACCTCATCGCGACCGGAGGCCTCACATCCTTTGAAAACTCCAGAGGTACGCGGAGATCAGTGCCTCCAAAGAGACGATGCCTGACTCCTCGTGAAACTTGATAGGAGTCCCAGGATTCCTGTGGCACGTGGAAAGGGACCCTTGGTCTCCCGCCTCAGCTGGAGAGGCGTCACAATTGCCCTGCCAAGCCTCGAGGAGAATCCCGAGTTGTCCCTCACAACTAGGCAGGAGTCCTGACGTCGCTGAACAAACACGTGGGTGGAAGGGCCATCCCCGTCGTAACTCGAGAATATACCCCAGGTTCCCGCCGCAACTCGAGAAAAACCATGAGACTTCCCCCTCGCCGCGAGATGAGGCCCGATTCCCCTGCACTGCGTGCAGAGTAATTCCGTGTTGTACATCACACATGAAAGGAGCCTTGATTTCCTTGATGGCACTCCAGAGAAACCCCAAGAACACTGTTTCAAGGCTAGAGAGATCCTGAGGTCACTGTAGCAACACGAAAGAGCTCCGTGGACCAAAAATCAACTGGAGATGAGAGGTTAGTCCCTGGCTTCAACTCCAGAGGAATACCACCTTACCACAAGCACCTCAAGAGGAGGCTTCTCTCAGCTCTAGGTATGTGAGAGGGACCCTGAGTTTGCGGAATCAAGTCCAATGGACACCACAATGCCCTGACTCGAAATAAGGCCGGATATCCCTGCAGTGACTTGAATGCAGGCTCGTCTTGCATCTCCCAAGACGAAAGGATGTCTGAATCCCCTGTGGAGACCACAGAGAAAGACCTAGTTCGCCACCTCATCGCGACCGGAGGCCTCACATCCTTTGAAAACTCCAGAGGTACGCGGAGATCAGTGCCTCCAAAGGAGACGATGCCTGACTCCTCGTGAAACTTGATAGGAGTCCCAGGATTCCTGTGGCACGTGGAAAGTGACCCTTGGTCTCCCCCTCAGCTGGAGAGGCGTCCCAATTGCCCTGCTAAGCCTCGAGGAGAATCCCGAATTGTCCCTCGCGACTAGCTAGGAGTCCTGACGTCGCTGAATAAACACGTGGGTGGAAGGGCCATCCCCGTCGTAAGTCGAGAATATACCCGAGGTTCCGGCGGCAACTCGAGAAAAACCATGAGACTTCCCCCTCGCCGCGAGATGAGGGCCGATTCCCCTGCACTGAGTGCAGAGCAATTCCGTGTTGCACATCACACATGAAAGGAGCCTTGATTTCCTTGATGGCACTAAATAGAAACCCCAAGAACACTGTTTCAAGGCTAGAGGGATCCTGAGGTCACTGTAGCAACACGAAAGAGCTCCGTGGACCAACAATCAACTCGAGATGAGAGGTTAGTCCCTGGCTTCGACTCCAGAGGAATACCACCTTACCACAAGCAACTCAAGAGGAGGCTTCTCTCAGCTCTAGGTATGTGAGAGGGACCCTGAGTTTGCAGCCTCAAGTGGAATGGACACCGCAATGCCCTGACTCGAAATAAGGCCGGATATCCCTGCAGTGACTTGAATGCAGGCTCGTCTTGCATCTCCCAAGACGAAAGGATGTCTGAATCCCCTGTGGAGACCACAGAGAAAGACCTAGTTCCCCACCTCATCGCGACTGGAGGCCTCACATCCTTTGAAAACTCCAGAGGTACACTGAGATCAGTGCCTCCAAAGGAGACGATGCCTTACTCCTCGTGAAACTTGATAGGAGTCCCAAGATTCCTGTGGCACGTGGAAAGGGACTCTTGGTCTCCCGCCTCAGCTGGAGAGGCGTCCCAATTGCCCTGCCAAGCCTCGAGGAGAATCCCGAGTTGTCCCTCGCAACTAGGCAGGAGTCCTGACGTCGCTGAACAAACACGTGGGTGGAAGGGCCATCCCCGTCGTAACTCGAGAATATACCGCAGGTTCCCGCCGCAACTCGAGAAAAACCATGAGACTTCCCCCTCGCCGCGAGATGAGGCCTGATTCCCCTGCACTGCGTGCAGAGCAACTCCGTGTTGCACATCACACATGAAAGGAGCCTTGATTTCTTTGATGGCACTCCAGAGAAACCCCAAGAACACTGTTTCAAGGCTAGAGGGATCCTGAGGTCACTGTAGCAACACGAAAGAGCTCTGTGGACCAAAATCAACTCGAAATGAGAGGTTAGTCCCTTGTTTCGACTCCAGAGGAATACCACCTTACCACAAGCACCACAAGAGGAGGCTTCTCTCAGCTCTAGCTATGTGAGAGGGACCCTGAGTTTGCGGCCTCAAGTGGAATGGACACCGCGATGCCCTGACTCGAAATAAGGCCGGATATCCCTGCAGTGACTTGAATGCAGGCTCGTCTTGCATCTCCCAAGACGAAAGGATGTCTGAATCCCCTGTGGAGACCACAGAGAAAGACCTAGTTCGCCACCTCATCGCGACCGGAGGCCTCACATCCTTTGAAAACTCCAGAGGTACGCGGAGATCAGTGCCTCCAAAGGAGACGATGCCTGACTCCTCGTGAAACTTGATAGGAGTCCCAGGATTCCTGTGGCACGTGGAAAGTGACCCTTGTTCTCCCCCTCAGCTGGAGAGGCGTCCCAATTGCCCTGCTAAGCCTCGAGGAGAATCCCAAATTGTCCCTCGCGACTAGCTAGGAGTCCTGACGTCGCTGAATAAACACGTGGGTGGAAGGGCCATCCCCGTCGTAAGTCGAGAATATACCCGAGGTTCCGGCGGCAACTCGAGAAAAACCATGAGACTTCCCCCTCGCCGTGAGATGAGGGCCGATTCCCCTGCACTGAGTGCAGAGCAATTCCGTGTTGCACATCACACATGAAAGGAGCCTTGATTTCCTTGATGGCACTCCAGAGAAACCGCAAGAACACTGTTTCAAGGCTAGAGGAATCCTGAGGTCACTGTAGCAACACGAAAGAGCTCCGTGGACCAAAATTCAACTCGAGATGATAGGGTAGTCCCTGGCTTCGACTCCAGAGGAATACCACCTTACCACAAGCAACTCAAGAGGAGGCTTCTCTCAGCACTAGGTATGTGAGATGGACCCTGAGTTTGCGGCCTCAAGTGGAATGGACACCGCGATGCACTGACGGAAATAAAGCCGGATATCCCGGCAGTGACTTGAATGCAGGCTCGTCTTGCATCTCCCAAGACGAAAGGATATCTGAATCCCTTGTGGAGACCACAGAGAAAGACCTAGTTCGCCACCTCATCGCGACCGGAGGCCTCACATCCTTTGAAAACCCCAGAGGTACGTGGAGATCAGTGCCTCCAAAGGAGACGATGCCTGACTCCTCGTGAAACTTGATAGGAGTCCCAGGATTCCTGTGGCACGTGGAAAGGGACCCTTGGTCTCCCGCCTCAGCTGGAGAGGCGTCCCAATTGCCCTGCCAAGCCTCGAGGAGAATCCCGAGTTGTCCCTCGCAACTAGGCAGGAGTCCTGACGTCGCTGAACAAACACGTGTGTGGGAGGGCCATCCCCTTCGTAACTCGAGAATATACCCCAGGTTTCCGCCGAAACTCGAGAAAAACCATGAGACTTCCCCCTCCCCACGAGATGAGGCCCGATTCCCCTGCACTGCGTGCAGAGCAATTCCGTGTTGCACATCACACATGAAAGGAGCCTTGATTTCCTTGGTGGCACTCCAGAGAAAACCCAAGAACACTGTTTCAAGGCTAGAGGGATCCTGAGGTCACTGTAGCAACACGAAAGAGCTCTGTGGACCAACAATCAACTCGAGATGAGAGGTTAGTCCCTGGCTTCGACTCCAGAGGAATACCACCTTACCACAAGCAACTCAAGAGGAGGATTCTCTCAGCTCTAGGTATGTGAGAGGGACCCTGAGTTTGCAGCCTCAACTGGAATGGACACCGCAATGCCCTGACTCGAAATAAGGCTGGATATCCCTGCAGTGACTTGAATGCAGGCTCGTCTTGCATCTCCCAAAAGAAAGGATGGTTGAATCCCCTATGGAGACCACAGAGAAAGACCTAGTTCCCCACCTCATCGCGACCGGAGGCCTCACATCCTTTGAAAACTCCAGAGGTACACTGAGATCAGTGTCTCCAAAGGAGACGATGCCTTACTCCTCGTGAAACTTGATAGGAGTCCCAGGATTCCTGTGGCACGTGGAAAGGGACCCTTGGTCTCCCGCCTCAGCTGGAGAGGCGTCCCAATTGCCCTGCCAAGCCTCGAGGAGAATCCCGAGTTGTCCCTCGCAACTAGGCAGGAGTCCTGACGTCGCTGAACAAACACGTGGGTGGAAGGGCCATCCCCGTCGTAACTCGAGAATATACCGCAGGTTCCCGCCGCAACTCGAGAAAAACCATGAGACTTCCCCCTCGCCGCGAGATGAGGCCTGATTCCCCTGCACTGCGTGCAGAGCAACTCCGTGTTGCACATCACACATGAAAGGAGCCTTGATTTCCTTGATGGCACTCCAGAGAAACCCCAAGAACACTGTTTCAAGGCTAGAGGGATCCTGAGGTCACTGTAGCAACACGAAAGAGCTCTGAGGACCAAAAATCAACTCGAAATGAGAGTTTAG
Organism: Cervus elaphus; assembly: GCF_910594005.1. NCBI lineage: Eukaryota > Metazoa > Chordata > Mammalia > Artiodactyla > Cervidae > Cervus > Cervus elaphus. The sequence continues at coordinate 11,902,455 of NC_057824.1, read as the reverse complement.
TCCCTGGCTTCGACTCCAGAGGAATACCACCTTACCACAAGCACCTCAAGAGGAGGCTTCTCTCAGATCTAGCTATGTGAGAGGGACCCTGAGTTTGCGGCCTCAATTGGAATGGACACCGCGATGCCCTGACTCGAAATAAGGCCGGATATCCCTGCAGTGACTTGAATGCAGGCTCGTCTTGCATCTCCCAAGACGAAAGGATGTCTGAATTCCCTGTGGAGACCACAGAGAAAGACCTAGTTCGCCACCTCATCGCGACCGGAGGCCTCACATCCTTTGAAAACTCCAGAGGTACGCGGAGATCAGTGCCTCCAAAGGAGACGATGCCTGACTTCTCGTGAAACTTGATAGGAGTCCCAGGATTCCTGTGGCACGTGGAAAGTGACCCTTGTTCTCCCCGTCAGCTGGAGAGGCGTCCCAATTCCCCTGCTAAGCCTCGAGGAGAATCCCGAATTGTCCCTCGCGACTAGCTAGGAGTCCTGACATCGCTGAATAAACACGTGGGTGGAAGGGCCATCCCCGTCGTAACTCGAGAATATACCCCAGGTTCCGGCGGCAACTCGAGAAAAACCATGAGACTTCCCCCTCGCCGCGAGATGAGGGCCGAATCCCCTGCACTGAGTGCAGAGCAATTCCGTGTTGCACATCACACATGAAAGGAGGCTTGATTTCCTTGATGGCACTCCAGAGAAACCGCAAGAACACTGTTTCAAGGCTAGAGGAATCCTGAGGTCACTGTAGCAACACGAAAGAGCTCCGTGGACCAAAATTCAACTCGAGATGATAGGGTAGTCCCTGGCTTCGACTCCAGAGGAATACCACCTTACCACAAGCAACTCAAGAGGAGGCTTCTCTCAGCTCTAGGTATGTGAGAGGGACCCTGAGTTTGCGGCCTCAAGTGGAATGGACACCGCGATGCACTGACGGAAGTAAAGCCGGATATCCCGGCAGTGACTTGAATGCAGGCTCGTCTTGCATCTCCCAAGACGAAAGGATGTCTGAATCCCCTGTGGAGACCACAGAGAAAGACCTAGTTCACCACCTCATCGCGACCGGAGGCCTCACATCCTTTGAAAACTCCAGAGGTACGCGGAGATCAGTGCCTCCAAAGGAGACGATGCCTGACTCCTCGTGAAACTTGATAGGAGTCCCAGGATTCCTGTGGCACGTGGAAAGGGACCCTTGGTCTCCCGCCTCAGCTGGAGAGGCATCCCAATGGCCCTGCCAAGCTTCGAGGAAAATCGCGAGTTGTCCCTCGCAACTAGGCAGGAGTCCTGACGTCGCTGAACAAACACGTGGGTGGAAGGGCCATCCCCGTCGTAACTCGAGAATATACCCCAGGTTCCCGCCGCAACTCGAGAAAAACCATGAGACTTCCCCCTCGCCGCGAGATGAGGCCCGATTCCCCTGCACTGCGTGCAGAGCAATTCCGTGTTGCACATCACACATGAAAGGATTCTTAATTTCCTTGATGGCACTCCAGAGAAACCCAAAGAACACTGTTTCAAGGCTAGAGGGATCCTGAGGTCACTGTAGCAACACGAAAGAGCTCCGTGGACCAAGAAACAACTCGAGATGAGAGGTTAGTCCGTTACTTCGACTCCAGAGGAATACCACCTTACCACAAGCACCTCAAGAGGAGGCTTCTCTCAGCTCTAGGTATGTGAGAGGGACCCTGATTTTGCGGCCTCAAGTGGAATGGACACTTCGATGCCCTGACGCGAAATAAGGCCGGATATCCCTGCAGTGACTTGAATGCAGGCTCGTCTTGCATCTCCCAAGACGAAAGGATGTCTGAATTCCCTGTGGAGACCACAGAGAAAGACCTAGTTCCCCACCTCATCGCGAGCGGAGGCCTCACATCCTTTGAAAACTCCAGAGGTACGCGGAGATCAGTGCCTCCAAAGGAGACGATGCCTGACTCCTCGTGAAACTTGATAGGAGTCCCAGGATTCCTGTGGCACGTGGAAAGGGACCCTTGGTCTCCCGCCTCAGCTGGAGAGGCATCCCAATGGCCCTGCCAAGCCTCGAGGAAAATCGCGAGTTGTCCCTCGCAACTAGGCAGGAGTCCTGACGTCGCTGAACAAACACGTGGGTGGAAGGGCCATCCCCGTCGTAACTCGAGAATATACCCCAGGTTCCCGCCGCAACTCGAGAAAAACCATGAGACTTCCCCCTCGCCGCGAGATGAGGCCCGATTCCCCTGCACTGCGTGCAGAGCAATTCCGTGTTGCACATCACACATGAAAGGAGCCTTAATTTCCTTGATGGCACTCCAGAGAAACCCAAAGAACACTGTTTCAAGGCTAGAGGGATCCTGAGGTCACTGTAGCAACACGAAAGAGCTCCGTGGACCAAGAAACAACTCGAGATGAGAGGTTAGTCCGTGGCTTCGACTCCAGAGGAATACCACCTTACCAGAAGCACCTCAAGAGGAGGCTTCTCTCAGCTCTAGGTATGTGAGAGGGACCCTGAGTTTGCGGCCTCAAGTGGAATGGACACCGCGATGTCCTGACTCGAAATAAGGCCGGATATCCCTGCAGTGACTTGAATGCAGGCTCGTTTTGCATCTCCCAAGACGAAAGGATGTCTGAATCCCCTGTGGAGACCACAGAGAAAGACCTAGTTCCCCACCTCATCGCGACCGGAGGCCTCACATCCTTTGAAAACTCCAGAGGGATGCGGAGATCAGTGCCTCCAAAGGAGACGATGCCTGACTCCTCGTGAAAATTGATAGGAGTCCCAGGATTCCTGTGGCACGTGGAAAGGGACCCTTGGTCTCCCGCCTCAGCTGGAGAGGCGTCCCAATGGGCCCTTCAAGCCTCGAAGAGAATCCCGAGTTGTCCCTAGCAACTAGGCAGGAGTCCTGACGTCGCTGAACAAACACGTGTGTGGAAGGTCCATCCCCGTCGTAACTCGAGAATATACCCCTGGTTCCCACCGCAACTCGAGAAAAACCATGAGACGTCCCCCTCGCCGCGAGATGAGGCCAGATTCCCCTGCAGTGCGTGCAGAGTAATTCCGTGCTGCACATAACACATGAAAGGAGCCTTGATTTCCTTGATGGCACTCCAGAGAAACCCCAAGAACACTGTTTCAAGGCTAGAGGGATCCTGAGGTCACTGTAGCAACACGAAAGAGCTCTGTGGACCAACAATCAACTCGAGATGAGAGGTTAGTCCCTGGCTTCGACTCCAGAGGAATACCACCTTACCACAAGCAACTCAAGAGGAGGATTCTCTCAGCTCTAGGTATGTGAGAGGGACCCTGAGTTTGCAGCCTCAACTGGAATGGACACCGCAATGCCCTGACTCGAAATAAGGCTGGATATCCCTGCAGTGACTTGAATGCAGGCTCGTCTTGCATCTCCCAAAAGAAAGGATGGTTGAATCCCCTATGGAGACCACAGAGAAAGACCTAGTTCCCCACCTCATCGCGACCGGAGGCCTCACATCCTTTGAAAACTCCAGAGGTACACTGAGATCAGTGCCTCCAAAGGAGACGATGCCTTACTCCTCGTGAAACTTGATAGGAGTCCCAGGATTCCTGTGGCACGTGGAAAGGGACCCTTGGTCTCCCGCCTCAGCTGGAGAGGCGTCCCAATTGCCCTGCCAAGCCTCGAGGAGAATCCCGAGTTGTCCCTCGCAACTAGGCAGGAGTCCTGACGTCGCTGAACAAACACGTGGGTGGAAGGGCCATCCCCGTCGTAACTCGAGAATATACCGCAGGTTCCCGCCGCAACTCGAGAAAAACCATGAGACTTCCCCCTCGCCGCGAGATGAGGCCTGATTCCCCTGCACTGCGTGCAGAGCAACTCCGTGTTGCACATCACACATGAAAGGAGCCTTGATTTCCTTGATGGCACTCCAGAGAAACCCCAAGAACACTGTTTCAAGGCTAGAGGGATCCTGAGGTCACTGTAGCAACACGAAAGAGCTCTGTGGACCAAAAATCAACTCGAAATGAGAGTTTAGTCCCTGGCTTCGACTCCAGAGGAATACCACCTTACCACAAGCACCTCAAGAGGAGGCTTCTCTCAGATCTAGCTATGTGAGAGGGACCCTGAGTTTGCGGCCTCAATTGGAATGGACACCGCGATGCCCTGACTCGAAATAAGGCCGGATATCCCTGCAGTGACTTGAATGCAGGCTCGTCTTGCATCTCCCAAGACGAAAGGATGTCTGAATTCCCTGTGGAGACCACAGAGAAAGACCTAGTTCGCCACCTCATCGCGACCGGAGGCCTCACATCCTTTGAAAACTCCAGAGGTACGCGGAGATCAGTGCCTCCAAAGGAGACGATGCCTGACTTCTCGTGAAACTTGATAGGAGTCCCAGGATTCCTGTGGCACGTGGAAAGTGACCCTTGTTCTCCCCGTCAGCTGGAGAGGCGTCCCAATTCCCCTGCTAAGCCTCGAGGAGAATCCCGAATTGTCCCTCGCGACTAGCTAGGAGTCCTGACATCGCTGAATAAACACGTGGGTGGAAGGGCCATCCCCGTCGTAACTCGAGAATATACCCCAGGTTCCGGCGGCAACTCGAGAAAAACCATGAGACTTCCCCCTCGCCGCGAGATGAGGGCCGAATCCCCTGCACTGAGTGCAGAGCAATTCCGTGTTGCACATCACACATGAAAGGAGGCTTGATTTCCTTGATGGCACTCCAGAGAAACCGCAAGAACACTGTTTCAAGGCTAGAGGAATCCTGAGGTCACTGTAGCAACACGAAAGAGCTCCGTGGACCAAAATTCAACTCGAGATGATAGGGTAGTCCCTGGCTTCGACTCCAGAGGAATACCACCTTACCACAAGCAACTCAAGAGGAGGCTTCTCTCAGCTCTAGGTATGTGAGAGGGACCCTGAGTTTGCGGCCTCAAGTGGAATGGACACCGCGATGCACTGACGGAAGTAAAGCCGGATATCCCGGCAGTGACTTGAATGCAGGCTCGTCTTGCATCTCCCAAGACGAAAGGATGTCTGAATCCCCTGTGGAGACCACAGAGAAAGACCTAGTTCACCACCTCATCGCGACCGGAGGCCTCACATCCTTTGAAAACTCCAGAGGTACGCGGAGATCAGTGCCTCCAAAGGAGACGATGCCTGACTCCTCGTGAAACTTGATAGGAGTCCCAGGATTCCTGTGGCACGTGGAAAGGGACCCTTGGTCTCCCGCCTCAGCTGGAGAGGCATCCCAATGGCCCTGCCAAGCTTCGAGGAAAATCGCGAGTTGTCCCTCGCAACTAGGCAGGAGTCCTGACGTCGCTGAACAAACACGTGGGTGGAAGGGCCATCCCCGTCGTAACTCGAGAATATACCCCAGGTTCCCGCCGCAACTCGAGAAAAACCATGAGACTTCCCCCTCGCCGCGAGATGAGGCCCGATTCCCCTGCACTGCGTGCAGAGCAATTCCGTGTTGCACATCACACATGAAAGGATTCTTAATTTCCTTGATGGCACTCCAGAGAAACCCAAAGAACACTGTTTCAAGGCTAGAGGGATCCTGAGGTCACTGTAGCAACACGAAAGAGCTCCGTGGACCAAGAAACAACTCGAGATGAGAGGTTAGTCCGTGACTTCGACTCCAGAGGAATACCACCTTACCACAAGCACCTCAAGAGGAGGCTTCTCTCAGCTCTAGGTATGTGAGAGGGACCCTGATTTTGCGGCCTCAAGTGGAATGGACACTTCGATGCCCTGACGCGAAATAAGGCCGGATATCCCTGCAGTGACTTGAATGCAGGCTCGTCTTGCATCTCCCAAGACGAAAGGATGTCTGAATTCCCTGTGGAGACCACAGAGAAAGACCTAGTTCCCCACCTCATCGCGACCGGAGGCCTCACATCCTTTGAAAACTCCAGAGGTACGCGGAGATCAGTGCCTCCAAAGGAGACGATGCCTGACTCCTCGTGAAACTTGATAGGAGTCCCAGGATTCCTGTGGCACGTGGAAAGGGACCCTTGGTCTCCCGCCTCAGCTGGAGAGGCATCCCAATGGCCCTGCCAAGCCTCGAGGAAAATCGCGAGTTGTCCCTCGCAACTAGGCAGGAGTCCTGACGTGGCTGAAGAAACACGTGTGTGGAAGGGCCATCCCCGTCGTAACTCGAGAATATACCCCAGGTTCCCGCCGCAACTCGAGAAAAACCATGAGACTTCCCCCTCGCCCCGAGATGAGGCCCGATTCCCCTGCACTGCGTGCAGAGCAATTCCGTGTTGCACATCACACATGAAAGGAGCCTTAATTTCCTTGATGGCACTCCAGAGAAACCCAAAGAACACTGTTTCAAGGCTAGAGGGATCCTGAGGTCACTGTAGCAACACGAAAGAGCTCCGTGGACCAAGAAACAACTCGAGATGAGAGGTTAGTCCGTGGCTTCGACTCCAGAGGAATACCACCTTACCAGAAGCACCTCAAGAGGAGGCTTCTCTCAGCTCTAGGTATGTGAGAGGGACCCTGAGTTTGCGGCCTCAAGTGGAATGGACACCGCGATGTCCTGACTCGAAATAAGGCCGGATATCCCTGCAGTGACTTGAATGCAGGCTCGTTTTGCATCTCCCAAGACGAAAGGATGTCTGAATCCCCTGTGGAGACCACAGAGAAAGACCTAGTTCCCCACCTCATCGCGACCGGAGGCCTCACATCCTTTGAAAACTCCAGAGGGATGCGGAGATCAGTGCCTCCAAAGGAGACGATGCCTTACTCCTCGTGAAAATTGATAGGAGTCCCAGGATTCCTGTGGCACGTGGAAAGGGACCCTTGGTCTCCCGCCTCAGCTGGAGAGGCGTCCCAATGGGCCCTTCAAGCCTCGAAGAGAATCCCGAGTTGTCCCTAGCAACTAGGCAGGAGTCCTGACGTCGCTGAACAAACACGTGTGTGGAAGGTCCATCCCCGTCGTAACTCGAGAATATACCCCTGGTTCCCACCGCAACTCGAGAAAAACCATGAGACGTCCCCCTCGCCGCGAGATGAGGCCAGATTCCCCTGCAGTGCGTGCAGAGTAATTCCGTGCTGCACATAACACATGAAAGGAGCCTTGATTTCCTTGATGGCACTCCAGAGAAACCCCAAGAACACTGTTTCAAGGCTAGAGGGATCCTGAGGTCACTGTAGCTACACGAAAGAGCTCCATGGACCAAAAATCAACTCGAGATGAGAGGTTAGTCCCTGGCTTCGACTCCAGACTAAACCACCTTACCAAAAGCACCTCAAGAGGAGGCTTCTCTCAGCTCTAGGTATGTGAGAGGGACCCTGAGTTTGCGGCCTCAAGTGGAATGGACACTGCGATGCCCTGACGCGAAATAAGGCCGGATATCCCTGCAGTGACTTGAATGCAGGCTCGTCTTGCATCTCCCAAGACGAAAGGATGTCTGAATCCCCTGTGGAGACCACAGAGAAAGACCTAGTTCCCCACCTCATCGCGACCGGAGGCCTCACATCCTTTGAAAACTCCAGAGGTACGCGGAGATCAGTGCCTCCAAAGGAGACGATGCCTGACTCCTCGTGAAACTTGATAGGAGTCCCAGGATTCCTGTGGCACGTGGAAAGGGACCCTTGGTCTCCCGCCCCAGCTGGAGAGGCGTCCCAATTGCCCTGCCAATCCTCGAGGAGATTCTCGAGTTTTCCCTCGCAACTAGGCAGGAGTCCTGCCGTCGCTGAACAAACTCGTGTGTGGAAGGGCCATCCCCGACGTAACTCGAGAATATACCCCAGGTTTCCGCCGCAACTCGAGAAAAACCATGAGACTTCCCCCTCGCCGAGAGATGAGGCCAGATTCCCCTGCACTGCGTGCAGAGCAATTCCGTGCTGCACATCACACATGAAAGGAGCCTTGATTACCTTTGATGGCACTCCAGAGAAACCCCAAGAACACTGTTTCAAGGCTAGAGGGATCCTGAGGTCACTGTAGCAACACGAAAGAGCTCCGTGGACCAAGAATAAACTCGAGATGAGAGGTTAGTCCCTGGCTTCGACTCCAGAGGAATACCACCTTACCACAAGCACCTCAAGAGGAGGCTTCTCTCAGCTCTAGCTATGTGAGAGGGACCCTGAGTTTGCGGCCTCAAGTGGAATGGACACCGCGATGCCCTGACTCGACATAAGGCCGGATATCCCTGCAGTGACTTGAATGCAGGCTCGTCTTGCATCTCCCAAGACGAAAGGATGTCTGAATCCCCTTTGGAGACCATAGAGAAAGACCTAGCTCCCCACCTCATCGCGACCGGAGGCCTCACATCCTTTGAAAACTCCAGAGGTACGCGGAGATCAGTGCCTCCAAAGAGACGATGCCTGACTCCTCGTGAAACTTGATAGGAGTCCCAGGATTCCTGTGGCACGTGGAAAGGGACCCTTGGTCTCCCGCCTCAGCTGGAGAGGCGTCACAATTGCCCTGCCAAGCCTCGAGGAGAATCCCGAGTTGTCCCTCACAACTAGGCAGGAGTCCTGACGTCGCTGAACAAACACGTGGGTGGAAGGGCCATCCCCGTCGTAACTCGAGAATATACCCCAGGTTCCCGCCGCAACTCGAGAAAAACCATGAGACTTCCCCCTCGCCGCGAGATGAGGCCCGATTCCCCTGCACTGCGTGCAGAGTAATTCCGTGTTGTACATCACACATGAAAGGAGCCTTGATTTCCTTGATGGCACTCCAGAGAAACCCCAAGAACACTGTTTCAAGGCTAGAGAGATCCTGAGGTCACTGTAGCAACACGAAAGAGCTCCGTGGACCAAAAATCAACTGGAGATGAGAGGTTAGTCCCTGGCTTCAACTCCAGAGGAATACCACCTTACCACAAGCACCTCAAGAGGAGGCTTCTCTCAGCTCTAGGTATGTGAGAGGGACCCTGAGTTTGCGGAATCAAGTCCAATGGACACCACAATGCCCTGACTCGAAATAAGGCCGGATATCCCTGCAGTGACTTGAATGCAGGCTCGTCTTGCATCTTCCAAGACGAAAGGATGTCTGAATCCCCTGTGGAGACCACAGAGAAAGACCTAGTTCCCCACCTCATCGCGACCGGAGGCCTCACATCCTTTGAAAACTCCAGAGGTACGCGGAGATCAGTGCCTCCAAAGGAGACGATGCCTGACTCCTCGTGAAACTTGATAGGAGTCCCAGGATTCCTGTGGCACGTGTAAAGGGACACTTCGTCTCCCGCCTCAGCTGGAGAGGCGTCCCAATTGTCCTGCCAAGCCTCGAGGAGAATCCCGAGTTGTCCCTCGCAACTAGGCAGGAGTCCTGACGTCGTTGAACAAACACGTGTGTGGAAGGGCCATCCCCGTCGTAACTCGAGAATATACCCCTGGTTCCCGCCGCAACTCTAGAAAAACCATGAGACTTCCCGCTCGCCGCGAGATGAGGCCCGATTCCCCTGCACTGCGTGCAGAGCAATTCCGTGTTGCACATCAAACATGAAAGGAGCCTTGATTTCCTTGATGGCACTCCAGAGAAACCCCAAGAACACTGTTTCAAGGCTAGAGAGATCCTGAGGTCACTGTAGCAACACGAAAGAGCTCCGTGGACCAAAAATCAACTCGAGATGAGAGGTTAGTCCCTGGCTTCGACTCCAGAGGAATAGCACCTTACCACAGGCACCTCAAGAGGAGGCTTCTCTCAGCTCTAGGTATGTGAGAGGGACCCTGAGTTTGCGGCCTCAAGTGGAATGGACACCGCGATGCCCTGACTCGAAATAAGGCCGGATATACCTGCAGTGACTTGAATGCAGGCTCGTCTTGCATCTCCCAAGACGAAAGGATGTCTGAATCCCCTGTGGAGACCACAGAGAAAGACCTAGTTCCCCACCTCATCGCGACCGGAGGCCTCACATCCTTTGAAAACTCCAGAGGTACGCGGAGATCAGTGCCTCCAAAGGAGACGATGCCTGACTCCTCGTGAAACTTGATAGGAGTCCCAGGATTCCTGTGGCACGTGGAAAGGGACCCTTGGTCTCCCGCCTCAGCTGGAGAGGCATCCCAATGGCCCTGCCAAGCCTCGAGGAGAATCCCGAGTTGTCCCTCGCAACTAGGCAGGAGTCCTGACGTCGTTGAACAAACACGTGTGTGGAAGGGCCATCCCCGTCGTAACTCGAGAATATACCCCTGGTTCCCGCCGCAACTCTAGAAAAACCATGAGACTTCCCGCTCGCCGCGAGATGAGGCCCGATTCCCCTGCACTGCGTGCAGAGCAATTCCGTGTTGCACATCAAACATGAAAGGAGCCTTGATTTCCTTGATGGCACTCCAGAGAAACCCCAAGAACACTGTTTCAAGGCTAGAGAGATCCTGAGGTCACTGTAGCAACACGAAAGAGCTCCGTGGACCAAAAATCAACTCGAGATGAGAGGTTAGTCCCAGGCTTCGACTCCAGAGGAATAGCACCTTACCACAGGCACCTCAAGAGGAGGCTTCTCTCAGCTCTAGGTATGTGAGAGGGACCCTGAGTTTGCGGCCTCAAGTGGAATGGACACCGCGATGCCCTGACTCGAAATAAGGCCGGATATACCTGCAGTGACTTGAATGCAGGCTCGTCTTGCATCTCCCAAGACGAAAGGATGTCTGAATCCCCTGTGGAGACCACAGAGAAAGACCTAGTTCCCCACCTCATCGCGACCGGAGGCCTCACATCCTTTGAAAACTCCAGAGGTACGCGGAGATCAGTGCCTCCAAAGGAGACGATGCCTGACTCCTCGTGAAACTTGATAGGAGTCCCAGGATTCCTGTGGCACGTGGAAAGGGACCCTTGGTCTCCCGCCTCAGCTGGAGAGGCATCCCAATGGCCCTGCCAAGCCTCGAGGAAAATCGCGAGTTGTCCCTCGCAACTAGGCAGGAGTCCTGACGTCGCTGAACAAACACGTGGGTGGAAGGGCCATCACCGTCGTAACTCGAGAATATACCCCAGGTTCCCGCCGCAACTCGAGAAAAACCATGAGACTTCCCCCTCGCCCCGAGATGAGGCCCGATTCCCCTGCACTGCGTGCAGAGCAATTCCGTGTTGCACATCACACATGAAAGGAGCCTTAATTTCCTTGATGGCACTCCAGAGAAACCCAAAGAACACTGTTTCAAGGCTAGAGGGATCCTGAGGTCACTGTAGCAACACGAAAGAGCTCCGTGGACCAAGAAACAACTCGAGATGAGAGGTTAGTCCGTGGCTTCGACTCCAGAGGAATACCACCTTACCACAAGCACCTCAAGAGGAGGCTTCTCTCAGCTCTAGGTATGTGAGAGGGACCCTGAGTTTGCGGCCTCAAGTGGAATGGACACCGCGATGTCCTGACTCGAAATAAGGCCGGATATCCCTGCAGTGACTTGAATGCAGGCTCGTCTTGCATCTCCCAAGACGAAAGGATGTCTGAATCCCCTGTGGAGACCACAGAGAAAGACCTAGTTCCCCACCTCATCGCGACCGGAGGCCTCACATCCTTTGAAAACTCCAGAGGGATGCGGAGATCAGTGCCTCCAAAGGAGACGATGCCTGACTCCTCGTGAAAATTGATAGGAGTCCCAGGATTCCTGTGGCACGTGGAAAGGGACCCTTGGTCTCCCGCCTCAGCTGGAGAGGCGTCCCAATGGCCCCTTCAAGCCTCGAAGAGAATCCCGAGTTGTCCCTAGCAACTAGGCAGGAGTCCTGACGTCGCTGAACAAACACGTGTGTGGAAGGTCCATCCCCGTCGTAACTCGAGAATATACCCCTGGTTCCCACCGCAACTCGAGAAAAACCATGAGACGTCCCCCTCGCCGCGAGATGAGGCCAGATTCCCCTGCAGTGCGTGCAGAGTAATTCCGTGCTGCACATAACACATGAAAGGAGCCTTGATTTCCTTGATGGCACTCCAGAGAAACCCCAAGAACACTGTTTCAAGGCTAGAGGGATCCTGAGGTCACTGTAGCTACACGAAAGAGCTCCGTGGACCAAAAATCAACTCGAGATGAGAGGTTAGTCCCTGGCTTCGACTCCAGACTAAACCACCTTACCAAAAGCACCTCAAGAGGAGGCTTCTCTCAGCTCTAGGTATGTGAGAGGGACCCTGAGTTTGCGGCCTCAAGTGGAATGGACACCGCGATGCCCTGACGCGAAATAAGGCCGGATATCCCTGCAGTGACTTGAATGCAGGCTCGTCTTGCATCTCCCAAGACGAAAGGATGTCTGAATCCCCTGTGGAGACCACAGAGAAAGACCTAGTTCCCCACCTCATCGCGACCGGAGGCCTCACATCCTTTGAAAACTCCAGAGGTACGCGGAGATCAGTGCCTCCAAAGGAGACGATGCCTGACTACTCGTGAAACTTGATAGGAGTCCCAGGATTCCTGTGGCACGTGGAAAGGGACCCTTGGTCTCCCGCCCCAGCTGGAGAGGCGTCCCAATTGCCCTGCCAAGCCTCGAGGAGATTCTCGAGTTTTCCCTCGCAACTAGGCAGGAGTCCTGCCGTCGCTGAACAAACTCGTGTGTGGAAGGGCCATCCCCGACGTAACTCGAGAATATACCCCAGGTTCCCGCCGCAACTCGAGAAAAACCATGAGACTTCCCCCTCGCCGAGAGATGAGGCCAGATTCCCCTGCACTGCGTGCAGAGCAATTCCGTGCTGCACATCACACAGGAAAGGAGCCTTGATTACCTTTGATGGCACTCCAGAGAAACCCCAAGAACACTGTTTCAAGGCTAGAGGGATCCTGAGGTCACTGTAGCAACACGAAAGAGCTCCGTGGACCAAGAATCAACTCGAGATGAGAGGTTATTCCCTGGCTTCGACTCCAGAGGAATAGCACCTTACCACAAGCACCTCAAGAGGAGGCTTCTCTCAGCTCTAGGTATGTGAGAGGGACCCTGAGTTTGCGGCCTCAAGTGGAATGGACACCGCAATGCCCTGACTCGAAATAAGGCCGGATATCCCTGCAGTGACTTGAATGCAGGCTCGTCTTGCATCTCCCAAGACGAAAGGATGTCTGAATCCCCTTTGGAGACCATAGAGAAAGACCTAGTTCCCCACCTCATCGCGACCGGAGGCCTCACATCCTTTGAAAACTCCAGAGGTACGCGGAGATCAGTGCCTCCAAAGGAGACGATGCCTGACTCCTCGTGAAACTTGATAGGAGTCCCAGGATTCCTGTGGCACGTGGAAAGGGACCCTTGGTCTCCCGCCTCAGCTGGAGAGGCGTCCCAATTGCCCTGCCAAGCCTCGAGGAGAATCCCGAGTTGTCCCTCACAACTAGGCAGGAGTCCTGACGTCGCTGAGCAAACACGTGGCTGGAAGGGCCATCCCCGTCGTAACTCGAGAATATACCCCAGGTTCCCGCCGCAACTCGAGAAAAACCATGAGACTTCCCCCTCGCCGCGAGATGAGGCCCGATTCCCCTGCACTGCGTGCAGAGCAATTCCGTGTTGCACATCACACATGAAAGGAGCCTTGATTTCCTTGATGGCACTCCAGAGAAACCCCAAGAACACTGTTTCAAGGCTAGAGAGATCCTGAGGTCACTGTAGCAACACGAAAGATCTCCGTGGACCAAAAATCAACTGGAGATGAGAGGTTAGTCCCTGGCTTCAACTCCAGAGGAATACCACCTTACCACAAGCACCTCAAGAGGAGGCTTCTCTCAGCTCTAGGTATGTGAGAGGGACCCTGAGTTTGCGGCCTCAAGTCCAATGGACACCACAATGCCCTGACTCGAAATAAGGCCGGATATCCCTGCAGTGACTTGAATGCAGGCTTGTCTTGCATCTTCCAAGACGAAAGGATGTCAGAATCCCCTGTGGAGACCACAGAGAAAGACCTAGTTCCCCACCTCATCGCGACCGGAGGCCTCACATCATTTGAAAACTCCAGAGGTACGCGGAGATCAGTGCCTCCAAAGGAGACGATGCCTGACTCCTCGTGAAACTTGATAGGAGTCCCTGGATTCCTGTGGCACGTGGAAAGGGACACTTGGTCTCCCGCCTCAGCTGGAGAGGCGTCCCAATTGCCCTGCCAAGCCTCGAGGAGAATCCCGAGTTGTCCCTCGCAACTAGGCAGGAGTCCTGACGTCGTTGAACAAACACGTGTGTGGAAGGGCCATCCCCGTCGTAACTCGAGAATATACCCCTGGTTCCCGCCGCAACTCTAGAAAAACCATGAGACTTCCCGCTCGCCGCGAGATGAGGCCCGATTCCCCTGCACTGCGTGCAGAGCAATTCCGTGTTGCACATCAAACATGAAAGGAGCTTTGATTTCCTTGATGGCACTCCAGAGAAACCCCAAGAACACTGTTTCAAGGCTAGAGGGATCCTGAGGTCACTGTAGCCACACGAAAGAGCTCCGTGGACCAAAAATCAACTCGAGATGAGAGGTTAGTCCCTGGCTTCGACTCCAGAGGAATAGCACCTTACGACAGGCACCTCAAGAGGAGGCTTCTCTCAGCTCTAGGTATGTGAGAGGGACCCTGAGTTTGCGGCCTCAAGTGGAATGGACACCGCGATAACCTGACGCGAAATAAGGCCGGATATCCCTGCAGTGACTTGAATGCAGGCTCGTCTTGCATCTCCCAAGATGAAAGGATGTCTGAATCCCCTGTGGAGACCACAGAGAAAGACCTAGTTCCCCACCTCATGGCGACCGGCGGCCTCACATCCTTTGAAAACTCCAGAGGTACGCGGAGATCAGTGCCTCCAAAGGAGACGATGCCTGACTCCTCGTGAAACTTGATAGGAGTCTCAGGATTCCTGTGGCACGTGGAAAGGGACCCTTGGTCTCCCGCCTCAGCTGGAGATGCGTCCCAATTGCCCTGCCAAGCCTCGAGGAGAATCCCGAGTTGTCCCTCGCAAATAGGCAGGAGTCCTGACGTCGCTGAACAAACACGTGTGTGGAAGTGCCATCCCCGTCGAAACTCGAGAATATACACCAGGTTCCCGCCGCAACTCGAGAAAAACCATGAGACGTCCCTTTCGCCGCGAGATGAGGCCAGATTCCCCTGCAGTGCGTGCAGAGCATTTCCGTGCTGCACATCACACATGAAAGGAGCCTTGATTTCCTTGATGGCACTCCAGAGAAACCCCAAGAACACTGTTTCAAGGCTAGAGGGATCCTGAGGTCACTGTAGCTACACGAAAGAGCTCTGTGGACCAAAAATCAACTCGAGATGAGAGGTTAGTCCCTGGCTTCGACTCCAGAGGAATACCACCTTACCACAAGCACCTCAAGAGGAGGCTTTTCTCAGCTCTATGTATGTGAGAGGGACCCTGAGTTTGCGGCCTCAAGTGGAATGGACACCGTGATGCCCTGACTCGAAATAAGGCCGGATATCCTTGCAGTGACTTGAATGCAGGCTCGTCTTGCATCTCCCAAGACGAAAGGATGTCTGAATCCCCTGTGGAGACCACAGAGAAAGACCTAGTTCCCCACCTCATCGCGACCGGAGGCCTCACATCCTTTGAAAACTCCAGAGGTACACGGAGATCAGTGCCTCCAAAGGAGACGATGCCTGACTCCTCGTGAAACTTGATAGGAGTCCCAGGATTCCTGTGGCACGGGGAAAGGGACCCTTGGTCTCCCGCCTCAGCTGGGGAGGCGTCCCAATTGCCCTTCCAAGCCTCGAGGAGAATCCTGAGTTGTCCCTCGGAACTAGGCAGGAGTCCTGACGTCGCTGAACAAACACGTGGGTGGAAGGGCCATCCCCGTCGTAACTCGAGAATATAGCCCAGGTTCCCGCCGCAACTAGGGAAAAACCATGAGACGTCCCCCTCGCCGCGAGATGAGGCCAGATTCCCCTGCAGTGCGTGCAGAGCAATTCCGTGCTGCACATCACACATGAAAGGAGCCTTGATTTCCTTGATGTCACTCCAGAGAAACCCCAAGAACACTGTTTCAAGGCTAGAGGGATCCGGAGGTCACTTTAGCTACACGAAAGAGCTCCGTGGACCAAAAATCAACTCGAGATGAGAGGTTAGTCCCTGGCTTCGACTCCAGAGGACACCACCTTACCACAAGCACCTCAAGAGGAGGCTTCTCTCAGCTCTAGGTATGTGAGAGGGACCCTGAGATTGCGGCCTCAAGTGGAATGGACACCGCGATGCCCTGACGCGAAATAAGGGCGGATATCCCTGCAGTGACTTGAATGCAGGCTCATATTGCATCTCCCAAGATGAAAGGATGTCTGAATCCCCTGTGGAGACCACAGAGAAAGACCTAGTTCCCCACCTCATCGCGACCGGAGGCCTCACATCCTTTGAAAACTCCAGAGGTACGCGGAGATCAGTGCCTCCAAAGGAGACGATGCCTGACTCCTCGTGAAACTTGATAGGAGTCTCAGGATTCCTGTGGCACGTGGAAAGGGACCCTTGGTCTCCCACCTCAGCTGGAGATGCGTCCCAATTGCCCTGCCAAGCCTCGAGGAGAATCCCGAGTTGTCCCTCGCAAATAGGCAGGAGTCCTGACGTCGCTGAACAAACACGTGTGTGGAAGTGCCATCCCCGTCGAAACTCGAGAATATACACCAGGTTCCCGCCGCAACTCGAGAAAAACCATGAGACGTCCCTTTCGCCGCGAGATGAGGCCAGATTCCCCTGCAGTGCGTGCAGAGCATTTCCGTGCTGCACATCACACATGAAAGGAGCCTTGATTTCCTTGATGGCACTCCAGAGAAACCCCAAGAACACTGTTTCAAGGCTAGAGGGATCCTGAGGTCACTGTAGCTACACGAAAGAGCTCTGTGGACCAAAAATCAACTCGAGATGAGAGGTTAGTCCCTGGCTTCGACTCCAGAGGAATACCACCTTACCACAAGCACCTCAAGAGGAGGCTTTTCTCAGCTCTATGTATGTGAGAGGGACCCTGAGTTTGCGGCCTCAAGTGGAATGGACACCGTGATGCCCTGACTCGAAATAAGGCCGGATATCCTTGCAGTGACTTGAATGCAGCTCGTCTTGCATCTCCCAAGACGAAAGGATGTCTGAATCCCCTGTGGAGACCACAGAGAAAGACCTAGTTCCCCACCTCATCGCGACCGGAGGCCTCACATCCTTTGAAAACTCCAGAGGTACACGGAGATCAGTGCCTCCAAAGGAGACGATGCCTGACTCCTCGTGAAACTTGATAGGAGTCCCAGGATTCCTGTGGCACGGGGAAAGGGACCCTTGGTCTCCCGCCTCAGCTGGGGAGGCGTCCCAATTGCCCTTCCAAGCCTCGAGGAGAATCCCGAGTTGTCCCTCGGAACTAGGCAGGAGTCCTGACGTCGCTGAACAAACACGTGGGTGGAAGGGCCATCCCCGTCGTAACTCGAGAATATAGCCCAGGTTCCCGCCGCAACTAGGGAAAAACCATGAGACGTCCCCCTCGCCGCGAGATGAGGCCAGATTCCCCTGCAGTGCGTGCAGAGCAATTCCGTGCTGCACATCACACATGAAAGGAGCCTTGATTTCCTTGATGTCACTCCAGAGAAACCCCAAGAACACTGTTTCAAGGCTAGAGGGATCCGGAGGTCACTTTAGCTACACGAAAGAGCTCCGTGGACCAAAAATCAACTCGAGATGAGAGGTTAGTCCCTGGCTTCGACTCCAGAGGACACCACCTTACCACAAGCACCTCAAGAGGAGGCTTCTCTCAGCTCTAGGTATGTGAGAGGGACCCTGAGTTTGCGGCCTCAAGTGGAATGGACACCGCGATGCCCTGACGCGAAATAAGGCCGGATATCCCTGCAGTGACTTGAATGCAGGCTCGTATTGCATCTCCCAAGATGAAAGGATGTCTGAATCCCCTGTGGAGACCACAGAGAAAGACCTAGTTCCCCACCTCATCGCGACCGGAGGCCTCACATCCTTTGAAAACTCCAGAGGTACGCGGAGATCAGTGCCTCCAAAGGAGACGATGCCTGACTCCTCGTGAAACTTGATAGGAGTCTCAGGATTCCTGTGGCACGTGGAAAGGGACCCTTGGTCTCCCACCTCAGCTGGAGATGCGTCCCAATTGCCCTGCCAAGCCTCGAGGAGAATCCCGAGTTGTCCCTCGCAAATAGGCAGGAGTCCTGACGTCGCTGAACAAACACGTGTGTGGAAGTGCCATCCCCGTCGAAACTCGAGAATATACCCCAGGTTCCCACCGCAACTCGAGAAAAACCATGAGACGTCCCTTTCGCCGCGAGATGAGGCCAGATTCCCCTGCAGTGCGTGCAGAGCATTTCCGTGCTGCACATCACACATGAAAGGAGCCTTGATTTCCTTGATGGCACTCCAGAGAAACCCCAAGAACACTGTTTCAAGGCTAGACGGATCCTGAGGTCACTGTAGCTACACGAAAGAGCTCTGTGGACCAAAAATCAACTCGAGATGAGAGGTTAGTCCCTGGCTTCGTCTCCAGAGGAATACCACCTTACCACAAGCACCTCAAGAGGAGGCTTTTCTCAGCTCTATGTATGTGAGAGGGACCCTGAGTTTGCGGCCTCAAGTGGAATGGACACCGTGATGCCCTGACTCGAAATAAGGCCGGATATCCTTGCAGTGACTTGAATGCAGGCTCGTCTTGCATCTCACAAGACGAAAGGATGTCTGAATCCCCTGTGGAGACCACAGAGAAAGACCTAGTTCCCCACCTCATCGCGACCGGAGGCCTCACATCCTTTGAAAACTCCAGAGGTACGCGGAGTTCAGTGCCTCCAAAGGAGACGATGCCTGACTCCTCGTGAAACTTGATAGGAGTCCCAGGATTCCTGTGGTACGGGGAAAGGGACCCTTGGTCTCCCGCCTCAGCTGGAGAGGCGTCCCAATTGCCCTTCCAAGCCTCGAGGAGAATACCGAGTTGTCCCTCGCAACTAGGCAGGAGTCCTGACGTCGCTGAACAAACACGTGGGTGGAAGGGCCATCCCCGTCGTAACTCGAGAATATAGCCCAGGTTCCCGCCGCAACTAGGGAAAAACCATGAGACGTCCCCCTCGCCGCGAGATGAGGCCAGATTCCCCTGCAGTGCGTGCAGAGCAATTCCGTGCTGCACATCACACATGAAAGGAGCCTTGATTTCCTTGATGTCACTCCAGAGAAACCCCAAGAACACTGTTTCAAGGCTAGAGGGATCCTGAGGTCACTTTAGCTACACGAAAGAGCTCCGTGGACCAAAAATCAACTCGAGATGAGAGGTTAGTCCCTGGCTTCGACTCCAGAGGACACCACCTTACCACAAGCACCTCAAGAGGAGGCTTCTCTCAGCTCTAGGTATGTGAGAGGGACCCTGAGTTTGCGGCCTCAAGTGGAATAGACACCGCGATGCCCTGACTCGAAATAAGGCCGGATATCCCTGCAGTGACTTGAATGCAGGCTCGTCTTGCATCTCCCAAGACGAAAGGATGTCTGAATCCCCTGTGGAGACCACAGAGAAAGACCTAGTTCCCCACCTCATCGCGACCGGAGGCCTCACATCCTTTGAAAACTCCAGAGGTACGCGGAGATCAGTGCCTCCAAAGGAGACGATGCCTGACTCCTCGTGAATCTTGATAGGAGTCCCAGAATTCCTGTGGCACGTGGAAAGGGACCCTTGGTCTCCCGCCTCAGCTGGAGAGGCGTCCCAATTGCCCTGCCAAGCCTCGAGGAGAATCCCGAGTTGTCCTTCGCAACTAGGCAGGAGTCCTGACGTCACTGAACAAATACGTGGGTGGAAGGGCCATCCCCGTCGTAACTCGAGAATATACCCCAGGTTCCCGCCGCAACTCGAGAAAAACCATGAGACTTCCCCCTCGCCGCAAGATGAGGCCCGATTCCCCTGCACTGCATTCAAAGCAATTCCTATTGCACATCAAACATGAAAGGAGCCTTGATTTCCTTGATGGCACTCAAGAGAAACCCCAAGAACACTGTTTCAAGGCTAGAGGGATCCTGAAGTCACTGTAGCAACAAGAAAGAGCTCCGTGGACCAAAAATCAACACGAGATGAGAGGTTAGTCCCTGTCTTCGACTCCAGAGGAATACCACCTTACCACAAGCACCTCAAGAGGAGGCTTCTCTCAGCTCTAGGTATGTGAGAGGGACCCTGAGTTTGCGGCCTCAAGTGGAATGGACACTGCGATGCCCTGACGAGAAATAAGGCCGGATATCCCTGCAGTGACTTGAATGCAGGCTCGTCTTGCATCTTCCAAGACGAAAGCATGTCTGAATCCCCTGTGGAGACCACAGAGAAAGACCTAGTTCCCCACCTCATCGCGACCGGAGGACTCACATCCTTTGAAAACTCCAGAGGTACGCGGAGATCAGTGCCTCCAAAGGAGACGATGCCTGACTCCTCGTGAAACTTGATAGGAGTCCCAGGATTCCTGTGGCACGTGGAAAGGGACCCTTGGTCTCCCGCCTCAGCTGGAGAGGCGTCCCAATTGCCCTTCCAATCCTCGAGGAGAATCCCGAGTTGTCCCTCACAACTAGGCAGGAGTCCTGACGTCGCTGAACAAACACGTGGGTGGAAGGGCCATCCCCGTCGTAACTCGAGAATATAGCCCACGTTCCCGCCGCAACTCGAGAAAAACCATGAGACGTCCCCCTCTCCGCAAGATGAGGCCACATTCCCCTGCAGTGCGTGCAGAGCATTCCGTGCTGCACATCACACATGAAAGGAGCCTTGATTTCCTTGATGGCACTCCAGAGAAACCCCAAGAACACTGTTTCAAGGCTAGAGGGATCCTGAGGTCACTGTAGCTACACGAAAGAGCTCCGTGGACCAAAAATCAACTCGAGATGAGAGGTTAGTCCCTGGCTTCGACTCCACAGGAAACCACCTTACCACAAGCACCTCAAGAGGAGGCTTCTCTCAGCTCTAGGTATGTGAGAGGGACCCTGAGTTTGCGGCCTCAAGTGGAATCGACACCGCGATGCCCTGACTCGAAATAAGGCCGGATATCCCTGCAGTGACTTGAATGCAGGCTCGTCTTGCATCTCCCAAGACGAAAGGATGTCTGAATCCCCTGTGGAGACCACAGAGAAAGACCTAGTTCCCACCTCATCGCGACCGGAGGCCTCACATCCTTTGAAAACTCCAGAGGTACGCGGAGATCAGTGCCTCCAAAGGAGATGATGCCTGAGTCCTCGTGAAACTTGATAGGTGTCCCAGGATTCCTTTGGCACGTGGAAAGGGACCCTTGGTCTCCCGCCTCAGCTGGAGAGGCGTCCCAATTGCCCTGCCAAGCCTCGAGGAGAATCCCGAGGTGTCCCTCGCAACTAGGCAGGAGTCCTGACGTCGCTGAACAAACACGTGTGTGGAAGGGCCATCCCCGTCGTAACTCAAGAATATATCCCAGGTTACCGCCGCAACTCGAGAAAAACCATGAGAATTCCCCCTCACCGCGAGATGAGGCCCGATTCCCCTGCACTGCGTGCAGAGCAATTCCGTGTTGCACATCACACATGAAAGGAGCCTTGATTTCCTTGATGGCACTCCAGAGAAACCCCAAGAACACTGTTTCAAGGCGATAGGGATCTTGAGGTCACTGTAGCCACACGAAAGAGCTCCGTGAACCAAAAATCAACTCGAGATGAGAGGTTAGTCCCTGGCTTCGACTCCAGAGGAATACCACCTTACCACAAGCACCTCAAGAGGAGGCTTCTCTCAGCTCTAGGTATGTGAGAGGGACCCTGAGTGTGCAGCCTCAAGTGGAAAGAACACCGCGATGCCCTGACTCGAAATAAGGCCGGATGTCCCTGCAGTGATTTGAATCCAGGCTCGTTTTGCATTTCCCAAGACGAAAGGATGTCTGAATCCCCTGTGGAGACAACAGAGAAAGTCCTAGTTCCCCATCTCATCGCGACCGGAGGCATCACATCCTTTGAAAACTCCAGGGGTACGCGGAGATCATTGCCTCCAAAGGAGACGATGCCTGACTCCTCATGAAACTTGATAGGAGTCCCAGGATTCCTCTGGCACGTGGAAAGGGACCCTTCGTCTCCCGCCTCAGCTGGAGAGGCGTCCCAATTGCCCTGCCAAGCCACGAGGAGAATCCCGAGTTGTCCCTCGCAACTAGGCAGGAGTCTTGACGTCGCTGAACAAACACGTGTGTGGAAGGGCCATCCCCGTCGTAACTCGAGAATATACCCCAGGTTCCCGCCGCAACTCGATAAAAACCATGGGACTTCCCCCTCGCCGTGAGATGAGGCCCGATTCCCCTGCACTGCGTGCAGAGAAATTCCGTGTTGCCCATCACACATGAAAGGAGCCTTGATTTCCTTGATGGCACTCCAGAGAAACCCCAAGAACACTGTTTCAAGGCTAGAGAGATCCTGAGGTCACTGTAGCAACACGAAAGAACTCCGTGGACCACAAATCAACTGGAGATGAGAGGTTAGTCCCTGGCTTCGACTCCAGAGGAATACCACCTTACCACAAGCACCTCAAGAGGAGGCTTCTCTCAGCTCTAGGTAAGTGAGAGGGACCCTGAGTTTGCGGCCTCAAGTGGAATGGACACTGCGATGCCCTGACGCGAAATAAGGCCGGATGTCCCTGCAGTGACTTGAATGCAGGCTCGTCTTGCATTTCCCAAGACGAAAGGATGTCTGAATCCCCTGTGGAGACCACAGAGAAAGACCTAGTTCCCCACCTCATCGCGACCGGAGGCCTCACGTCATTTGAAAATTCCAGAGGTACGCGGAGATCAGTGCCTCCAAAGGAGACAATGCCTGACTCCTCCTGAAACTTGATAGGAGTCCCAGGATTCCTGTGGCACGTGCAAAGGGACACTTGGTCTCCCGCCTCAGCTGGAGAGGCGTCCCAATTGCCCTGCCAAGCCTCGAGGAGAATCCCGAGGTGTCCCTCGCATCAAGGCAGGAGTCCTGACGTCGCTGAACAAACACGTGTGTGGAAGGGCCATCCCCGTCGTAACTCGAGAATATACGCCAGGTTCCCGCCGCCACTCGAGAAAAACCATGAGACTTCCCCTTCGCCGCAAGATGAGGCCCGATTCCCATGCACTGCGTGCAGAGCAATTCCGTGTTGCACATCACACATGAAAGGAGCCTTGATTTCCTTGATGGCACTCCAGAGAAACCCCAAGAAAACTGTTTCAATGCTAGAGGGATCCTGAGGTAACTGTAGCAACAGGAAAGAACTCCGTGGACCAAAAATCAACTCGAGATGAGAGTTTAGTCCCTGGTTTCGACTCCAGAGGAATACCACCTTACCACAAGCACCTCAAGAGGAGGCTTCTCTCAGCTCTAGGTATGTGAGAGGGACCCTGATTTTACGGCCTCAAGTGGAATGGACACCGCGATGCCCTGGCTCGAAATAAGGCCGGATATCCCTGCAGTGACTTGAATGCATGCTCGTCTTGCATCTCCGAAGACGAAAGGATGTCTGAATCCCCTGTGGAGATCACAGAGAAAGACCTAGTTCCCCACCTCATCGTGACCGAAGGCCTCACATTCTTTGAAAACTCCAGAGGTACGCGGAGATCAGTGCCTTCAAAGGAGACGATGCCTGACTCCTCGTGAAACTTGATAGGAGTCCCAGGATTCCTGTGGCACGTGGAAAGGGACGCTTGGTCTCCGGCCTCAGGTGGAGAGGCGTCCCAATTGCCCTGCCAAGCCTCGAGGAGAATCCCGAGTTATCCCTCGCAACTAGGCAGGAGTCCTGACGTCGCTGAACAAACACGTGTGTGGAAGGGCCATCCCCGTCGTAACTCGAGAATATACCCCAGGTTCCCGCCGCAACTCGAGAAAAACCATGAGACTTCCGACTCGCCGAGAGATGAGGCCCGATTCCCCTGCACTGCGTGCAGAGCAATTCCGTGTTGCACATCAAACATGAAAGGAGCCTTGATTTCCTTGATGGCACTCCAGAGAAACCCCAAGAACACTCTTTCAAGGCTAGAGGGATCCTGAGGTAACTGTAGCAACAGGAAAGAACTCCGTGGACCAAAAATCAACTCGAGATGAGAGTTTAGTCCCTGATTTCGACTCCAGAGGAATACCACCTTACCACAAGCACCTCAAGAGGAGGCTTCTCTCAGCTCTAGGTATGTGAGAGGGACCCTGATTTTACGGCCTCAAGTGGAATGGACACCGCGATGCCCTGGCTCGAAATAAGGCCGGATATCCCTGCAGTGACTTGAATGCATGCTCGTCTTGCATCTCCGAAGACGAAAGGATGTCTGAATCCCCTGTGGAGATCACAGAGAAAGACCTAGTTCCCCACCTCATCGTGACCGAAGGCCTCACATTCTTTGAAAACTCCAGAGGTACGCGGAGATCAGTGCCTTCAAAGGAGACGATGCCTGACTCCTCGTGAAACTTGATAGGAGTCCCAGGATTCCTGTGGCACGTGGAAAGGGACGCTTGGTCTCCGGCCTCAGGTGGAGAGGCGTCCCAATTGCACTGCCAAGCCTCGAGGAGAATCCCGAGTTATCCCTCGCAACTAGGCAGGAGTCCTGACGTCGCTGAACAAACACGTGTGTGGAAGGGCCATCCCCGTCGTAACTCGAGAATATACCCCAGGTTCCCGCCGCAACTCGAGAAAAACCATGAGACTTCCGACTCGCCGAGAGATGAGGCCCGATTCCCCTGCACTGCGTGCAGAGCAATTCCGTGTTGCACATCAAACATGAAAGGAGCCTTGATTTCCTTGATGGCACTCCAGAGAAACCCCAAGAACACTCTTTCAAGGCTAGAGGGATCCTGAGGTCACTGTAGCAACACGAAAGAGCTCCGTGGACCAAAAATCAACTGGAGATGAGAGGTTAGTCCCTGGCTTCAACTCCAGAAGAATACCACCTTACCACAAGCACCTCAAGAGGAGGCTTCTCTCAGCTCTAGGTATGTGAGAGGGACCCTGAGTTTGCGGCCTCAAGTGGAATGGACACCGCGATGCCCTGACTCGAAATAATGCCGGATATCCCTGCAGTGACTTGCATGCAGGCCCGTCTTGCATCTCCCAAAATGAAAGGATGTCTGAATCCCCTGTGGAGACCACAGAGAAAGACCTAGTTCCCCACCTCATGGCGACGGGAGGCCCCACATCCTTTGAAAACTCCAGAGGTACGCGGAGATCAGTGCCTCCAAAGGAGACGATGCCTGACTGCTCGTGAAACTTGATAGGAGTCCCAGGATTCCTGTGGCACGTGGAAAGGGACACTTGGTCTCCCGCCTCAGCTGGAGAGGCGTCCCAGTGGCCCTGCCAAGCCTCGAGGAGAATCCCGAGTTGTCCCTCGCAACTAGGCAGGAGTCCTGACTTCGTTGAACAAACACGTGTGTGGAAGGGCCATCCCCGTCGTAACTTGAGAATATACCCCAGGTTAACGCCGCAACTCGAGATAAACCATGAGACTTCCCCCTCGCCGCGAGATGAGGCCCGATTCCCCTGCACTGCGTGCAGAGCAATTCCGTGTTGCACATCAAACATGAAAGGAGCCTTGATTTCCTTGATGGCACTCCAGAGAAACCCCAAGAACACTGTTTCAAGGCTAGACGGATCCTGAGGTCACTGTAGCAACACGAAGGAGCTCCGTGGACCAAAAATCAACTCGAGATGAGAGGTTAGTCCCTGGCTTCAACTCCAGAAGAATACCACCTTACCACAAGCACCTCAAGAGGAGGCTTCTCTCAGCTCTAGGTATGTGAGAGGGACCCTGAGTTTGCGGTCTCAAGTGGAATGGACACTGCGATGCCCTGACTCGAAATAATGCCGGATATCCCTGCAGTGACTTGCATGCAGGCCCGTCTTGCATCTCCCAAAATGAAAGGATGTCTGAATCCCCTGTGGAAACCACAGAGAAAGACCTAGTTCCCCACCTCATGTCGACGGGAGGCCTCACATCCTTTGAAAACTCCAGAGGTACGCGGAGATCAGTGCCTCCAAAGGAGACGATGCCTGACTGCTCGTGAAACTTGATAGGAGTCCAAGGATTCCTGTGGCACGTGGAAAGGGACCCTTGGTCTCCCGCCTCAGCTGGAGAGGCGTCCCAATGGCCCTGCCAAGCCTCGAGGAGAATCCCGAGTTGTCCCTCGCAACTAGGCAGGAGTCCTGACTTCGTTGAACAAACACGTGTGTGGAAGGGCCATCCCCGTCGTAACCTGAGAATATACCCCAGGTTAACGCCGCAACTCGAGATAAACCATGAGACTTCCCCCTCGCCGCGAGATGAGGCCCGATTCCCCTGCACTGCGTGCAGAGCAATTCCGTGTTGCACATCAAACATGAAAGGAGCCTTGATTTCCTTGATGGCACTACAGAGAAACCCCAAGAACACTGTTTCAAGGCTAGACGGATCCTGAGGTCACTGTAGCAACACGAAAGAGCTCCGTGGACCAAAAATCAACTCGAGATGAGAGGTTAGTCCCTGGCTTCTACTCCAGAGAAATACCACCTTACCACAAGCACCTCAAGAGGAGGCTTCTCTCAGCTCTAGGTATGTGAGAGGGACCCTAATTTTGCGAGCTCAAGTGGAATGGACCCCGCGATGCCCTGACGCGAAATAAGGCCGGATATCCCTGCAGTGACTTGAATGCAGGCTCGTCTTGCATCTCCCAAGACGAAAGTATGTCTGAATCCCCTGTGGAGACCACAGAGAAAGACCTAGTTCCCCACCTCATCGCGACCTGAGGCATCACATCCTTTGAAAACTTCAGAGGTACGCGGAGATCAGTGCCTCCAAAGGAGACGATGCCTGACTCCTCGTGAAACTTGATAGGAGTCCCAGGATTCCTGTGGCACGTGGAAAGGGACCCTTGGTCTCCCGCCTCAGCTGGAGAGGCGTCCCAATTGCCCTGCCAAGCCTCGAGGAGAATCCCGAGTTGTCCTTCGCAACTAGGCAGGAGTCCTGACGTCACTGAACAAATACGTGGGTGGAAGGGCCATCCCCGTCGTAACTCGAGAATATACCACAGGTTCCCGCCGCAACTCGAGAAAAACCATGAGACTTCCCCCTCGCCGCAAGATGAGGCCCGATTCCCCTGCACTGCATTCAAAGCAATTCCTATTGCACATCAAACATGAAAGGAGCCTTGATTTCCTTGATGGCACTCAAGAGAAACCCCAAGAACACTGTTTCAAGGCTAGAGGGATCCTGAAGTCACTGTAGCAACAAGAAAGAGCTCCGTGGACCAAAAATCAACACGAGATGAGAGGTTAGTCCCTGTCTTCGACTCCAGAGGAATACCACCTTACCACAAGCACCTCAAGAGGAGGCTTCTCTCAGCTCTAGGTATGTGAGAGGGACCCTGAGTTTGCGGCCTCAAGTGGAATGGACACTGCGATGCCCTGACGAGAAATAAGGCCGGATATCCCTGCAGTGACTTGAATGCAGGCTCGTCTTGCATCTTCCAAGACGAAAGCATGTCTGAATCCCCTGTGGAGACCACAGAGAAAGACCTAGTTCCCCACCTCATCGCGACCGGAGGCCTCACATCCTTTGAAAACTCCAGAGGTACGCGGAGATCAGTGCCTCCAAAGGAGACGATGCCTGACTCCTCGTGAAACTTGATAGGAGTCCCAGGATTCCTGTGGCACGTGGAAAGGGACCCTTGGTCTCCCGCCTCAGCTGGAGAGGCGTCCCAATTGCCCTTCCAATCCTCGAGGAGAATCCCGAGTTGTCCCTCACAACTAGGCAGGAGTCCTGACGTCGCTGAACAAACACGTGGGTGGAAGGGCCATCCCCGTCGTAACTCGAGAATATAGCCCACGTTCCCGCCGCAACTCGAGAAAAACCATGAGACGTCCCCCTCTCCGCAAGATGAGGCCACATTCCCCTGCAGTGCGTGCAGAGCATTCCGTGCTGCACATCACACATGAAAGGAGCCTTGATTTCCTTGATGGCACTCCAGAGAAACCCCAAGAACACTGTTTCAAGGCTAGAGGGATCCTGAGGTCACTGTAGCTACACGAAAGAGCTCCGTGGACCAAAAATCAACTCGAGATGAGAGGTTAGTCCCTGGCTTCGACTCCACAGGAAACCACCTTACCACAAGCACCTCAAGAGGAGGCTTCTCTCAGCTCTAGGTATGTGAGAGGGACCCTGAGTTTGCGGCCTCAAGTGGAATCGACACCGCGATGCCCTGACTCGAAATAAGGCCGGATATCCCTGCAGTGACTTGAATGCAGGCTCGTCTTGCATCTCCCAAGACGAAAGGATGTCTGAATCCCCTGTGGAGACCACAGAGAAAGACCTAGTTCCCACCTCATCGCGACCGGAGGCCTCACATCCTTTGAAAACTCCAGAGGTACGCGGAGATCAGTGCCTCCAAAGGAGATGATGCCTGAGTCCTCGTGAAACTTGATAGGAGTCCCAGGATTCCTTTGGCACGTGGAAAGGGACCCTTGGTCTCCCGCCTCAGCTGGAGAGGCGTCCCAATTGCCCTGCCAAGCCTCGAGGAGAATCCCGAGGTGTCCCTCGCAACTAGGCAGGAGTCCTGACGTCGCTGAACAAACACGTGTGTGGAAGGGCCATCCCCGTCGTAACTCAAGAATATATCCCAGGTTACCGCCGCAACTCGAGAAAAACCATGAGAATTCCCCCTCACCGCGAGATGAGGCCCGATTCCCCTGCACTGCGTGCAGAGCAATTCCGTGTTGCACATCACACATGAAAGGAGCCTTGATTTCCTTGATGGCACTCCAGAGAAACCCCAAGAACACTGTTTCAAGGCGATAGGGATCTTGAGGTCACTGTAGCCACACGAAAGAGCTCCGTGAACCAAAAATCAACTCGAGATGAGAGGTTAGTCCCTGGCTTCGACTCCAGAGGAATACCACCTTACCACAAGCACCTCAAGAGGAGGCTTCTCTCAGCTCTAGGTATGTGAGAGGGACCCTGAGTGTGCAGCCTCAAGTGGAAAGAACACCGCGATGCCCTGACTCGAAATAAGGCCGGATGTCCCTGCAGTGATTTGAATCCAGGCTCGTTTTGCATTTCCCAAGACGAAAGGATGTCTGAATCCCCTGTGGAGACAACAGAGAAAGTCCTAGTTCCCCATCTCATCGCGACCGGAGGCATCACATCCTTTGAAAACTCCAGGGGTACGCGGAGATCATTGCCTCCAAAGGAGACGATGCCTGACTCCTCATGAAACTTGATAGGAGTCCCAGGATTCCTCTGGCACGTGGAAAGGGACCCTTCGTCTCCCGCCTCAGCTGGAGAGGCGTCCCAATTGCCCTGCCAAGCCACGAGGAGAATCCCGAGTTGTCCCTCGCAACTAGGCAGGAGTCTTGACGTCGCTGAACAAACACGTGTGTGGAAGGGCCATCCCCGTCGTAACTCGAGAATATACCCCAGGTTCCCGCCGCAACTCGATAAAAACCATGGGACTTCCCCCTCGCCGTGAGATGAGGCCCGATTCCCCTGCACTGCGTGCAGAGAAATTCCGTGTTGCCCATCACACATGAAAGGAGCCTTGATTTCCTTGATGGCACTCCAGAGAAACCCCAAGAACACTGTTTCAAGGCTAGAGAGATCCTGAGGTCACTGTAGCAACACGAAAGAACTCCGTGGACCACAAATCAACTGGAGATGAGAGGTTAGTCCCTGGCTTCGACTCCAGAGGAATACCACCTTACCACAAGCACCTCAAGAGGAGGCTTCTCTCAGCTCTAGGTAAGTGAGAGGGACCCTGAGTTTGCGGCCTCAAGTGGAATGGACACTGCGATGCCCTGACGCGAAATAAGGCCGGATGTCCCTGCAGTGACTTGAATGCAGGCTCGTCTTGCATTTCCCAAGACGAAAGGATGTCTGAATCCCCTGTGGAGACCACAGAGAAAGACCTAGTTCCCCACCTCATCGCGACCGGAGGCCTCACGTCATTTGAAAATTCCAGAGGTACGCGGAGATCAGTGCCTCCAAAGGAGACAATGCCTGACTCCTCCTGAAACTTGATAGGAGTCCCAGGATTCCTGTGGCACGTGCAAAGGGACACTTGGTCTCCCGCCTCAGCTGGAGAGGCGTCCCAATTGCCCTGCCAAGCCTCGAGGAGAATCCCGAGGTGTCCCTCGCATCAAGGCAGGAGTCCTGACGTCGCTGAACAAACACGTGTGTGGAAGGGCCATCCCCGTCGTAACTCGAGAATATACGCCAGGTTCCCGCCGCCACTCGAGAAAAACCATGAGACTTCCCCTTCGCCGCAAGATGAGGCCCGATTCCCATGCACTGCGTGCAGAGCAATTCCGTGTTGCACATCACACATGAAAGGAGCCTTGATTTCCTTGATGGCACTCCAGAGAAACCCCAAGAAAACTGTTTCAATGCTAGAGGGATCCTGAGGTAACTGTAGCAACAGGAAAGAACTCCGTGGACCAAAAATCAACTCGAGATGAGAGTTTAGTCCCTGGTTTCGACTCCAGAGGAATACCACCTTACCACAAGCACCTCAAGAGGAGGCTTCTCTCAGCTCTAGGTATGTGAGAGGGACCCTGATTTTACGGCCTCAAGTGGAATGGACACCGCGATGCCCTGGCTCGAAATAAGGCCGGATATCCCTGCAGTGACTTGAATGCATGCTCGTCTTGCATCTCCGAAGACGAAAGGATGTCTGAATCCCCTGTGGAGATCACAGAGAAAGACCTAGTTCCCCACCTCATCGTGACCGAAGGCCTCACATTCTTTGAAAACTCCAGAGGTACGCGGAGATCAGTGCCTTCAAAGGAGACGATGCCTGACTCCTCGTGAAACTTGATAGGAGTCCCAGGATTCCTGTGGCACGTGGAAAGGGACGCTTGGTCTCCGGCCTCAGGTGGAGAGGCGTCCCAATTGCCCTGCCAAGCCTCGAGGAGAATCCCGAGTTATCCCTCGCAACTAGGCAGGAGTCCTGACGTCGCTGAACAAACACGTGTGTGGAAGGGCCATCCCCGTCGTAACTCGAGAATATACCCCAGGTTCCCGCCGCAACTCGAGAAAAACCATGAGACTTCCGACTCGCCGAGAGATGAGGCCCGATTCCCCTGCACTGCGTGCAGAGCAATTCCGTGTTGCACATCAAACATGAAAGGAGCCTTGATTTCCTTGATGGCACTCCAGAGAAACCCCAAGAACACTCTTTCAAGGCTAGAGGGATCCTGAGGTAACTGTAGCAACAGGAAAGAACTCCGTGGACCAAAAATCAACTCGAGATGAGAGTTTAGTCCCTGGTTTCGACTCCAGAGGAATACCACCTTACCACAAGCACCTCAAGAGGAGGCTTCTCTCAGCTCTAGGTATGTGAGAGGGACCCTGATTTTACGGCCTCAAGTGGAATGGACACCGCGATGCCCTGGCTCGAAATAAGGCCGGATATCCCTGCAGTGACTTGAATGCATGCTCGTCTTGCATCTCCGAAGACGAAAGGATGTCTGAATCCCCTGTGGAGATCACAGAGAAAGACCTAGTTCCCCACCTCATCGTGACCGAAGGCCTCACATTCTTTGAAAACTCCAGAGGTACGCGGAGATCAGTGCCTTCAAAGGAGACGATGCCTGACTCCTCGTGAAACTTGATAGGAGTCCCAGGATTCCTGTGGCACGTGGAAAGGGACGCTTGGTCTCCGGCCTCAGGTGGAGAGGCGTCCCAATTGCACTGCCAAGCCTCGAGGAGAATCCCGAGTTATCCCTCGCAACTAGGCAGGAGTCCTGACGTCGCTGAACAAACACGTGTGTGGAAGGGCCATCCCCGTCGTAACTCGAGAATATACCCCAGGTTCCCGCCGCAACTCGAGAAAAACCATGAGACTTCCGACTCGCCGAGAGATGAGGCCCGATTCCCCTGCACTGCGTGCAGAGCAATTCCGTGTTGCACATCAAACATGAAAGGAGCCTTGATTTCCTTGATGGCACTCCAGAGAAACCCCAAGAACACTCTTTCAAGGCTAGAGGGATCCTGAGGTCACTGTAGCAACACGAAAGAGCTCCGTGGACCAAAAATCAACTGGAGATGAGAGGTTAGTCCCTGGCTTCAACTCCAGAAGAATACCACCTTACCACAAGCACCTCAAGAGGAGGCTTCTCTCAGCTCTAGGTATGTGAGAGGGACCCTGAGTTTGCGGCCTCAAGTGGAATGGACACCGCGATGCCCTGACTCGAAATAATGCCGGATATCCCTGCAGTGACTTGCATGCAGGCCCGTCTTGCATCTCCCAAAATGAAAGGATGTCTGAATCCCCTGTGGAGACCACAGAGAAAGACCTAGTTCCCCACCTCATGGCGACGGGAGGCCCCACATCCTTTGAAAACTCCAGAGGTACGCGGAGATCAGTGCCTCCAAAGGAGACGATGCCTGACTGCTCGTGAAACTTGATAGGAGTCCCAGGATTCCTGTGGCACGTGGAAAGGGACACTTGGTCTCCCGCCTCAGCTGGAGAGGCGTCCCAATGGCCCTGCCAAGCCTCGAGGAGAATCCCGAGTTGTCCCTCGCAACTAGGCAGGAGTCCTGACTTCGTTGAACAAACACGTGTGTGGAAGGGCCATCCCCGTCGTAACTTGAGAATATACCCCAGGTTAACGCCGCAACTCGAGATAAACCATGAGACTTCCCCCTCGCCGCGAGATGAGGCCCGATTCCCCTGCACTGCGTGCAGAGCAATTCCGTGTTGCACATCAAACATGAAAGGAGCCTTGATTTCCTTGATGGCACTCCAGAGAAACCCCAAGAACACTGTTTCAAGGCTAGACGGATCCTGAGGTCACTGTAGCAACACGAAGGAGCTCCGTGGACCAAAAATCAACTCGAGATGAGAGGTTAGTCCCTGGCTTCAACTCCAGAAGAATACCACCTTACCACAAGCACCTCAAGAGGAGGCTTCTCTCAGCTCTAGGTATGTGAGAGGGACCCTGAGTTTGCGGTCTCAAGTGGAATGGACACTGCGATGCCCTGACTCGAAATAATGCCGGATATCCCTGCAGTGACTTGCATGCAGGCCCGTCTTGCATCTCCCAAAATGAAAGGATGTCTGAATCCCCTGTGGAAACCACAGAGAAAGACCTAGTTCCCCACCTCATGTCGACGGGAGGCCTCACATCCTTTGAAAACTCCAGAGGTACGCGGAGATCAGTGCCTCCAAAGGAGACGATGCCTGACTGCTCGTGAAACTTGATAGGAGTCCAAGGATTCCTGTGGCACGTGGAAAGGGACCCTTGGTCTCCCGCCTCAGCTGGAGAGGCGTCCCAATGGCCCTGCCAAGCCTCGAGGAGAATCCCGAGTTGTCCCTCGCAACTAGGCAGGAGTCCTGACTTCGTTGAACAAACACGTGTGTGGAAGGGCCATCCCCGTCGTAACCTGAGAATATACCCCAGGTTAACGCCGCAACTCGAGATAAACCATGAGACTTCCCCCTCGCCACGAGATGAGGCCCGATTCCCCTGCACTGCGTGCAGAGCAATTCCGTGTTGCACATCAAACATGAAAGGAGCCTTGATTTCCTTGATGGCACTACAGAGAAACCCCAAGAACACTGTTTCAAGGCTAGACGGATCCTGAGGTCACTGTAGCAACACGAAAGAGCTCCGTGGACCAAAAATCAACTCGAGATGAGAGGTTAGTCCCTGGCTTCTACTCCAGAGAAATACCACCTTACCACAAGCACCTCAAGAGGAGGCTTCTCTCAGCTCTAGGTATGTGAGAGGGACCCTAATTTTGCGAGCTCAAGTGGAATGGACCCCGCGATGCCCTGACGCGAAATAAGGCCGGATATCCCTGCAGTGACTTGAATGCAGGCTCGTCTTGCATCTCCCAAGACGAAAGTATGTCTGAATCCCCTGTGGAGACCACAGAGAAAGACCTAGTTCCCCACCTCATCGCGACCTGAGGCATCACATCCTTTGAAAACTTCAGAGGTACGCGGAGATCAGTGCCTCCAAAGGAGACGATGCCTGACTCCTCGTGAAACTTGATAGGAGTCCCAGGATTCCTGTGGCACGTGGAAAGGGACCCTTGGTCTCCCGCCTCAGCTGGAGAGGCGTCCGAATTGCCCTGCCAAGCCTCGAAGAGAATCCCGAGTCGTCCCTCACAACTAGGCAGGAGTCCTGACGTCGCTGAACAAACACGTGGGTGGAAGGGCCATCCCCGTCGTACCTCGAGAATATACCCCAGGTTCCCGCCGCAACTCGAGAAATACCATGAGACTTCCCCCTCGCCGCGAGATGAGGCCCGATTCCCCTGCACTGCGTGCAGAGCAATACCGTGTTGCACATCACACATGAAAGGAGTCTTGATTTCCTTCATGGCACTCCAGAGAAACCCCAAGAACACTGTTTCAAGGCTAGCGGGATCCTGAGGTCACTGTAGCAACACGAAAGAGCTCCGTGGACCAACAATCAACTCGAGATGAGAGGTTAGTCCCTGACTTCGACTCCAGAGGAATACCACCTTACCACAAGCACCTCAAGAGGAGGCTTCTCTCAGCTCTAGGTATGTGCTATGTTTGCGGCCTCAAGTGGAATGGACACCGCGACGCCCTGACTCGAAATAATGCAGGATATCCCTGCAGTGACTTGAATGCAGGCTCGTCTTGCATCTCCCAAGACGAAAGGATGTCTGAATCCCCTGTGGAGACCATAGGAAAAGACCTAGTTCCCCACTTCATCGTGACCGGAGGCCTCACATCCTTTGAAAACTCCAGAGGTACACGGAGATCAGTGCCTCCAAAGAGACGATGCCTGACTCCTCGTGAAACTTGATAGGAGTCCCAGGATTCCTGTGGCACGTGGAAAGGGACCCTTGGTCTCCCGCCTCAGCTGGAGAGGCGTCCCAATTGCCCTGTCAAGCCTCGAGGAGAATCCCAAGTTGTCCCTCGCAACTAGGCAGGAGTCCTGACGTCGCTGAACAAACACGTGGCTGGAAGGGCCATCCCCGTCATAACTCGAGAATATACTGCAGGGTCCCGCCGCAACTCGAGAAAAACCATGAGACTTCCCCCTCGCCGCAAAATGAGGTTCGATTCCCCTGCACTGCGTGCAGAGCAATTCCGTGTTGCACATCACACATTAAAGGAGCCTTGATTTCCTTGATGGCACTCCAGAGAAAACCCAAGAATACTGTTTCAAGGCTAGAGGGATCCTGAGGTCACTGTAGCAACACGAAAGAGCTCCGTGGACCAAAAATCAACTCGAGATGAGTGGTTAGTCCCTGGCTTCGACTCCAGAGCAATACCACCTTACCACAAGCACCTCAAGAGGAGGCTTCTCTCAGCTCTATGTATGTGATAGGGACCCTGAATTTGCAGCCTCAAGTGGAATGGACACCGCTAAGCCCTGACTCGAAATAAGGCCGGATATCCCTGCCGTGACTTGAATGCAGGCTCGTCTTGCATCTCCCAAGACGAGAGGATGTCTGAATCCCCTCTGGAGACCACAGAGAAAGACCTGGTTCCCCACCTCATCGCGACCGGAGGCCTCACATCCTTTGAAAACTCCAGAGGTACGCGGAGATCAGTGCCTCCAAAGGAGACGATGCCTGACTCCTCGTGAAACTTGATAGGAGTCCCAGGATTCCTGTGGCACGTGGAAAGGGACCCTTGGTCTCCCGCCTCAGGTGGAGAGGCGTCCCAATTGCCCTGCCAAGCCTCGAGCAGAATCCCGAGTTGTCCCTCACAACTAGTCAGGAGTCCTGACGTCGCTGAACAAACACGTGTGTGGAAGGGCCATCCCCATCTTAACTCGAGAATACAGCCCAGGTTCCCGCTGCAACTCGAGAAAAACCATGAGACTTCCCCCTCGCCGCGAGATGAGGCCCGATTCCCCTACACTGCGTGCAGAGCAATTCCGTGTTGCACATCACACATGAAAGGAGCCTTGATTTCCTTGATGGCACTCCAGAGAAAACCCAAGAACACTGTTTCAAGGCTAGAGGGATCCTGAGGTTAATGTAGCAACACGAAAGAGGTCCGTGGACCAAAAATCAACTCGAGATGAGAGGTTAGTCCCTGTCTTCGGTTCCAGAGGAATACCACCTTACCACAAGCACCTCAAGAGGAGGCTTCTCTCAGCTCTAGGTATGTGAGAGGGACCCTGATTTTGAGGACTCAAGTGGAATGGACACTGTGATGCCCTGACGTGAAATAAGGCCGGATATTCCTCCAGTGACTTGAATGC
Organism: Cervus elaphus; assembly: GCF_910594005.1. Taxonomy (NCBI): domain Eukaryota; kingdom Metazoa; phylum Chordata; class Mammalia; order Artiodactyla; family Cervidae; genus Cervus; species Cervus elaphus. The sequence goes on along the minus strand of NC_057824.1, from coordinate 11,866,491 downwards.
AGGCTCGTCTTGCATCTTCCAAGATGAAAGCATGCCTGAATCCCCTGTGGAGACCACAGAGAAAGACCTAGTTCCCCACCTCATCGAGACCGGAGGCGTCATATCCTTTGAAAACTCCAGAGGTAAGCTGAGATCTGTGCCTCCAAAGTAGACGATGCCTGAATCCTCGTGAAATTTGATAGGAGTCCCAGGATTCCTGTGGCAGGTGGAAAGGGACCCTTGGTCTCCCGCCTCAGCTGGAGAGGCGTCCCAATTGCCCTGCCAAGCCTCGAAGAGAATCCCGAGTTGTCCCTTGCAACTAGGCAGGAGTCCTGACGTCGCTGAACAAACACGTGTGTGTAAGGGCCTTCCCCGTCGTAACTCGAGAATATACCCCAGGTTCCCGTCGCAACTCGAGAAAAACCATGAGACTTCCCCCTCGCCGCGATATGAGGCCCGATTCCCCTGCACTGCATGCAGAGCAATTCCGTGTTGCACATCACACATGAAAGGAGCCTTGATTTCCTTGATGGCACTCCAGAGAAACCCGAAGAACACTGTTTCAAGGTTGAGGGATCCTGAGGTCACTGTAGCAACACGAAAGAGCTCCGTGGACCAAAAATCAACTCGAGATGAGAGGTTAGTCCCTGGCTTCGACTCCAGAGGAATACCACCTTACCACAAGCACCTCAAGAGGAGGCTTCTCTCAGCTCTAGCTATGTGCTGAGTTTGCGGCCTCAAGTGGAATGGATACATCGATGCCCTGACTCGAAATAAGGCCGGATATTCCTGCAGTGACTTGAATGCAGGCTCGTCTTGCATCTCCCAAGATGAAAGGATGTCTGAATCCCCTGTGGAGACCACAGAGAAAGACCTAGTTCCCCACCTCATCGCGACCGGAGGCCTCACATCCTTTGAAAACTCCAGAGGTACGCGGAGATCACTGCCTCCAAAGGAGACGATGCCTGACTCCTCGTGAAACTTGATAGGAGTCCCAGGATTCCTGTGGCACTTGGAAAGGGACACTTGTTCTCCCGCCTCAGCTGGAGAGGCGTCCCAATTGCCCTGCCAAGCCTCGAGGAAAATCCCGAGTTGTCCCTCGCAACTAGGCAGGAGTCCTGACTTCGCTGAGCAAACTCGTGCCTGGAAGGGCCATCCCCGTCGTAACTCGAGAATATACCCCAGGTTTCCGCCGCAACTCGAGGAAAACCATGAGACTTCCCCCTCGCCGCGAGATGAGGCCTGATTCCCCTGCACTGCGTGCAGAGCAATTCCGTGTTGCACATCACACATGAAAGGAGCCTTGATTTCCTTGATGGCACTCCAGAGAAACCCCAAGAACACCGTTTCAAGGCTAGAGGGATCCTGAGGTCACTGTAGCAACACGAAAGAGCTCCATGGACCAAAAATCAACTCGAGATGAGAGGTTAGTCCCTGGCTTCGACTCCATAGGAATGCCACCTTACCACAAGCACCTCAAGAGGAGGCTTCTCTTAGCTCTAGCTATGTGCTGAGTTTGCGGCCTCAAGTGGAATGGACACCGCGATGCCCTGACTCGAAATAAGGCCGGATATCCCTGCAGTGACTTGAATGCAGGCTCGTCTTGCATCTCCCAAGACGAAAGGATGTCTGAATGCCCTGTGGAGACCTCAGAGGAAGATCTAGTTCCCCACCTCATCGCGAGCGGAGGCCTCACATCCTTTGAAAACTCCAGAGGTACGGGGAGATCAGTGCCTCCAAAGGAGACGATGCCTGACTCCTCGTGAAACTTGATAGGAGTCCCAGGATTCCTGTGGCACGTGGAAAGGGACCCTTGGTCTCCCGCCTCAGCTGGAGAGGCGTCCCAATTGCCCTGCCAAGCCTCGAGGAGAATCCCGAGTTGTCCCTCGCAACTAGGCAGGAGTCCTGACGTCGCTGAACAAACACGTGGTTGGAAGGGCCATCCCCGTCAAAACTCGAGAATATACCCCCGGGTCCCGCAGCAACTCGGGAAAACCATGAGACTTCCGACTCTCCGCGAGATGAGGCTCGATTCTCCTGCACTGCATGCAGAGCAATTCCGTGTTGCACATCAAACATGAAAGGAGCCTTGATTTCCTTGATGGCACTCCAGAGAAAACCCAAGAACACTGTTTCAAGGCTAGAGGGATCCTGAGGTTACTGTAGCAACACGAAAGAGGTCCGTGGACCAAAAATCAACTCGAGATGAGAGGTTTGTATCTGGCTTCGACTCCAGAGGAATACCACCTTACCACAAGCACCTCAAGAGGAGGCTTCTCTCAGCTCTAGGTATGTGAGAGGAACCCTGATTTTGAGGACTCAAGTGGAATGGACACTGTGATGCCCTGACGCGAAATAAGGCCGGATAGTCCTCCAGTGACTTGAATGCAGGCTCGTCTTGCATCTTCCAAGATGAAAGCATGCCTGAAACCCCTGTGGAGACCACAGAGAAAGACCTAGTTCCCCACTTCATCGAGACCGGAGGCCTCATATCCTTTGAAAACTCCAGAGGTAAGCGGAGATCTGTGCCTCCAAAGTAGACGATGCCTGACTCCACTTGAAATTTGATAGGAGTCCCAGGCTTCGTGTGGCACGTGGAAAGGGACCCTTGGTCTCCCGCCTCAGCTGGAGAGGCGTCCCAATTGCCGTGCCAAGCCTCGAGGAGAATCCCGAGTTGTCCCTTGCAACTAGGCAGGAGTCCTGACGTCGCTGAACAAACACGTGTGTGAAAGGGCCTTCCCCGTCATAACTCGAGAATATACCCCAGGTTCCCTCCGCAACTCGAGAAAAACCATGAGACTTCCCCCTCGCCGTGATATGAGGCCCGATTCCCCTGCACTGCGTGCAGAGCAATTCCGTGTTGCACATCAAACATGAAAGGAGCCTTGATTTCCTTGATGGCACTCCAGAGGAACCCCAAGAACACTGTTTCAAGGCTAGCGGGATCCTGAGGTCACTGGAGCAACACGAAAGAGCTCCGTGGACCAAGAATCAACTCGAGATGAGAGGTTAGTCCCTGGCTTCGACTCCAGAGGAATACCACCTTACCACAAGCACCTCAAGAGGAGGCTTCTCTCAGCTCTAGGTATGTGCTGAGTTTGCGGCCTCAAGTGGAATGGACACCGGACGCCATGACTCGAAATAAGGCCGGATATCCCTGCAGTGACTTGAATGCAGGCTCGTCTTGCATCTCCCAAGACGAAAGGATGTCTGAATCCCCTGTGGAGACCACAGGAAAAGACCTAGTTACCCACTTCATCGTGACCGGAGGCCTCACATCCTTTGAAAACTCCAGAGGTACGCGGAGATCAGTGCCTCCAAAGGAGACGATGCCTGACTCCTCGTGAAACTTGATAGGAGTCCCAGGATTCCTCTGGCACGTGGAAAGGGACCCTTGGTCTCCCGCCTCAGCTGGAGAGGCGTCCCAATTGCCCTGCCAAGCCTCGAGGAGAATCCCGAGTTGTCCCTCGCAACTAGGCAGGAGTCCTGACGTCGAAGAACAAACACGTGGGTGGAAGGGCCATCCCCGTCGTAACTCGAGAATATACCCCAGGTTCCCGCCGCAACTCCAGAAAAACCATGAGACTTCCCCCTCGCCGCGAGATGAGGCCCGATTCCCCTGCACTGCGTGCAGAGCAATTCCGTGTTGCACATCAAACATGAAAGGAGCCTTGATTTCCTTGATGGCACTCCAGAGAAACCCCAAGAACACTGTTTCAAGGCTAGAGGGATCCTGAGGTCACTGTAGCAACACGAAAGAGCTCCGTGGACCAAGAATCAACTCGAGATGAGAGGTTAGTCCCTGGCTTCGACTCCAGAGGAATACCACCTTACCACAAGCACCTCAAGAGGAGGCTTCTCTCAGCTCTAGGTATGTGAGAGGGACCCTGAGTTTGCGGCCTCAAGTGGAATGGACACCGCGATGCCCTGACGCGAAATAAGGCCGGATATCCCTGCAGTGACTTGAATGCAGCCTCGTCTTGCGTTTCCCAAGATGAAAGGATGTCTGAATCCCCTGTGGAGACCACAGAGAAAGACCTAGTTCCCCACCTCATCGCGACCGGAGGCCTCACATCCTTTGATAACTCCAGACGTACGCAGAGATCCGTGCCACCAAAGGAGACAATGCCTGACTCCTCCTGAAACTTGATAGGAGCCGCAGGATTCCTGTGGCACATGGAAAGGGAAACTTGGTCTCCCGCCTCAGCTGGACAGGCATCCCAATTGCCCTGCCAAGCCTCGAGGAGAATCCCGAGTTCTCCCTCAAACTAGGCAGGAGTACTGACGTCGCTGAACAAACACGTGTGTGGAAGGGCCATCCCCATTGTAACTCGAGAATACAGCCCAGGTTTCCGCCGCAACTCGAGAAAAACCATGAGACTTCCCCCTCGCCGAGAGATGAGGCCTGATTCCCCTACACTGCGTGCAGAGCAATTCCGTGTTGCACATCACACATGAAAGGAGCCTTGATTTCCTTCATGGCACTCCAGAGAAACCCCAAGAACACTGTTTCAAGGCTAGAGGGATCCTGAGGTCACTGTAACAACACGAAAGAGCTCCGTGGGCCAAAAATCAACTCGAGATGAGAGGTTAGTCCCTGGCTTCGACTCCAGAGGAATACCACCTTACCACAAGCACCTCAAGAGGAGGCTTCTCGCAGCTTTAGGTATGTGAGAGGGACCCTGAGTTTGCGGCCTCAAGTGGAATGGACACTGCGATGCACTGACTCGAAATAAGGCCGGATATCCCTGCAGTGACTTGAATGCAGGCTCGTCTTGCATCTCCCAAGACGAAAGGATGTCTGAATCCCCTGTGGAGACCACAGAGAAAGACCTAGTTCCCCACCTCATTGCGACCGGAGGCCTCACATCCTTTGAAAACTCCAGAGGTACCCGGAGATCAGTGCCTCCAAAGGAGACGATGCCTGACTCCTCGTGAAACTTGATAGTTGTCCCAGGATTCCTGTGGCACGTGGAAAGGGACACTTGGTCTCCCGCCTCAGCTGGAGAGGCGTCCCAATTGCCCTGCCAAGCCTCGAGGAGAATCCCGACTTGTCCCTCGCAACTAGGCAGGAGTCCTGCCGTCGATGAACAAACACGTGGGTGGAAGGGCCATCCCTGTCGTAACTCGAGAATATACCCCAGGTTCCCGCCGCAACTCGAGAAAAACCATGAGACTTCCCCCTCGCCGCAAAATGAGGTTCGATTCCCCTGCACTGCGTGCAGAGCAATTCCGTGTTGCACATCACACATTAAAGGAGCCTTGATTTCCTTGATGGCACTCCAGAGAAAACCCAAGAATACTGTTTCAAGGCTAGAGGGATCCTGAGGTCACTGTAGCAACACGAAAGAGCTCCGTGGACCAAAAATCAACTCGAGATGAGTGGTTAGTCCCTGGCTTCGACTCCAGAGCAATACCACCTTACCACAAGCACCTCAAGAGGAGGCTTCTCTCAGCTCTATGTATGTGATAGGGACCCTGAATTTGCAGCCTCAAGTGGAATGGACACCGCTAAGCCCTGACTCGAAATAAGGCCGGATATCCCTGCCGTGACTTGAATGCAGGCTCGTCTTGCATCTCCCAAGACGAAAGGATGTCTGAATCCCCTCTGGAGACCACAGAGAAAGACCTGGTTCCCCACCTCATCGCGACCGGAGGCCTCACATCCTTTGAAAACTCCAGAGGTACGCGGAGATCAGTGCCTCCAAAGGAGACGATGCCTGACTCCTCGTGAAACTTGATAGGAGTCCCAGGATTCCTGTGGCACGTGGAAAGGGACCCTTGGTCTCCCGCCTCAGGTGGAGAGGCGTCCCAATTGCCCTGCCAAGCCTCGAGCAGAATCCCGAGTTGTCCCTCACAACTAGTCAGGAGTCCTGACGTCGCTGAACAAACACGTGTGTGGAAGGGCCATCCCCATCTTAACTCGAGAATACAGACCAGGTTCCCGCTGCAACTCGAGAAAAACCATGAGACTTCCCCCTCGCCGCGAGATGAGGCCCGATTCCCCTACACTGCGTGCAGAGCAATTCCGTGTTGCACATCACACATGAAAGGAGCCTTGATTTCCTTCATGGCACTCAAGAGAAAACCCAAGAACACTGTTTCAAGGCTAGAGGGATCCTGAGGTCACTGTAGCAACACGAAAGATCTCCATTGACCAGAAATCAACTCGAGATGAGAGGTTAGTCCCTAACTTCGACTCCAGAGGAATACCACCTTACCACAAGCACCTCAAGAGGAGGCTTCTCGCAGCTTTAGGTATGTGAGAGGGACCCTGAGTTTGCGGCCTCAAGTAGAATGGACACCGTGATTCCCTGAGTCGAAATAAGGCCGGATATCCCTGCAGTGACTTGAATGCAGGCTCGTCTTGCATCTCCCAAGACGAAAGGATGGCTGAATCCCTTCTGGAGACCACAGAGAAATACCTAGTTACCCACCTCATCGCGACCAGAGGCCTCACATCCTTTGAAAACTCCAGAGGTACGCGGAGATCAGTGCCTCCAAAGGAGACGATGCCTGACTCCTCGTGAAACTTGATAGGAGTCCCAGGATTCCTGTGGCACTTGGAAAGGTAACCTTGGTCTCCCGCCTCAGCTGGAGAGGTGTCCCAATTGCCCTGCCAAGCCTCGAGGAGAATCCCGAGTTTTCCCTGGCAACTAGGCAGGAGTCCTGACGTCGCTGAACAAACACGTGTGTGAAAGGGCCATCCCCGTCGTAACTCGAGAATATACCCCAGGTTCCCGCCACAACTCGAGAAAAACCATGAGACTTCCCCCTCGCCGCGAGATGAGGCCCGATTACCCCGCACTGTGTGCAGAGCAATTCCGTGTTGCACATCACACATGAAAGGAGCCTTGATTTCCTTGAAGGCACTCCAGAGAAAACCCAAGAACACTGTTTCAAGGCTAGAGGGATCCTGAGGTCACTGTAGCAACACGAAAGAGCTCCATGGACCAAAAATCAACTCGAGATGAGGGGTTAGTCCCTAACTTCGACTCCAGAGGAATACCACCTTACCACAAGCACCTCAAGAGGAGGCTTCTCGCAGCTCTAGGTATGTGAGAGGGACCCTGAGTTTGCGGCCTCAAGTGGAATGGACACCGCGATACCCTGACTCGAAATAAGGCCGGATATCCCTGCAGTGACTTGAATGCAGGCTCGTCTTGCATCTCCCAAGACGAAAGGATGTCTGAATCCCCTGTGGAGACCACAGAAAAAGACCTAGTTCCCCACCTCATTGCGACCGGAGGCCTCACATCCTTTGAAAACTCCAGAGGTACCCGGAGATCAGTGCCTCCAAAGGAGACGATGCCTGACTCCTCGTGAAAATTGATAGTTGTCCCAGGATTCCTGTGGCACGTGGAAAGGGACCCTGGGTCTCCCGCCTCAGCTTGAGAGGCGTCCCAATTGCCCTGCCAAGCCTCGAGGAGAATCCCGAGTTGTCCCTCGCAACTAGGCAGGAGTCCTGACGTCGCTGAACAAACACGTGGGTGGAAGGGCCATCCCTGTCGTAACTCGAGAATATACCCCAGGTTCCCGCCGCAACTCGAGAAAAACCATGAGACTTTCCCCTCGCCGCGAGATGAGGTTTGATTCCCCTGCACTGCGTGTAGAGCAATGCCGTGGTGCACATCACACATGAAAGGAGCCTTGATTTCCTTGATGGCACTCCAGAGAAACCCCAAGAACACTGTTTCAAGGCTAGAGGCATCCTGAGGACACTGTAGCAACACGAAAGAGCTCCGTGGACCAAAAATCAACTCGAGATGAGAGGTTAGTCCCTGGCTTCGACTCCAGATGGATACCACCTTACCACAAGCACCTCAAGAGGAGGCTTCTCTCAGCTCTAGCTATGTGAGAGGGACCCTGAGTTTGCGGCCTCAAGTGGAATGGACACCGCGATGCCCTGACTCGAAATAAGGCCGGATATCCCTGCAGTGACTTGAATGCAGGCTCGTCTTGCATCTCCCAAGAAGAAAGGATGTCTGAATCCCCTGTGGAGACCACAGAGAAAGACCTAGTTCCCCACCTCACCGCGACCGGAGGCCTCACATCCTTTGAAAACTCCAGAGGTACGCGGAGATCAGTGCCTCCAAAGGAGACGATGCCTGACTCTTCGTGAAACTTGATAGGAGTCCCAGGATTCCTGTGGCACGTGGAAAGGGACCCTTGGTCTCCCGCCTCAGGTGGAGAGGCGTCCCAATTGCCCTGCCAAGCCTCGAGGAGAATCCCGAGTTGTCCCTCGCAACTAGGCAGGAGTCCTGACGTCGCTGAACAAACACGTGTGTGGAAGGGGCATCCCCGTCGTAACTCGAGAATATACCCCAGGTTCCCGCCGCAACTCGAGAAAAACCATGAGACTTCCCCCTCGCCGCGAGATGAGGCCCGATTCCCCTGCACTGCGTGCAGAGCAATTCCGTGTTGCACATCACACATGAAAGGAGCCTTAATTTCCTTGATGGCACTGCAGAGAAACCCCAAGAACACTGTTTCAAAGTTGAGGGATCCTGAGGTCACTGTAGCAACATGAAAGAGCTCCGTGGACCAAAAATGAACTCGAGATGAGAGGTTAGTCCCTGGCTTCGACTCCAGAGGAATACCACCTTACCACAAGCACCTCAAGAGGAGGCTTCTCTCAGCTCTATGTATGTGAGAGGGACCCTGAGTTTGCGGCCTCAAGTGGAATGGAGACCGCGATGCCCTGACTCGAAATAAGGCCGGATATCCCTGCAGTGACTTGAATGCAGGCTCGTCTTGCATCTCCCAAGACGAAAGGATGTCTGAATCCCCTGTGGAGACCACAGAGAAAGACCTAGTTCCCCACCTCATCGCGACCGGAGGCCTCACATCCTTTGAAAACTCCAGAGGTACGCGGAGATCAGTGCCTCCAAAGGAGACGATGCCTGACTCCTCGTGAAACTTGATAGGAGCCCCAGGATTCCTGTGGCACGTGGAAAGGGACCCTTGGTCTCCCACCTCAGCTGGAGAGGCGTCCCAATTGCCCTGCCAAGCCTCGAGGAGAATCCCGAGTTGTCCCTCGCAACTAGGCAGGAGTCCTGACGTCGCTGAACAAACACGTGGGTGGAAGGGCCATCCCCGTCGTAACTCGAGAATATACCCCAGGTTCCCGCCGCAACTCCAGAAAAACCATGAGACTTCCCCCTCGCCGCGAGATGAGGCCCGATTCCCCTGCACTGCGTGCAGAGCAATTCCGTGTTGCACATCACACATGAAAGGAGCCTTAATTTCCTTGATGGCACTCCAGAGAAACCCCAAGAACACTGTTTCAAGGTTGAGGGATCCTGAGGTCACTGTAGCAACATGAAAGAGCTCCGTGGACCAAAAATCAACTCGAGATGAGAGGTTATTCCCTGGCTTCGACTCCAGAGGAATACCACCTTACCACAAGCACCTCAAGAGGAGGCTTCTCTCAGCTCTATGTATGTGAGAGGGACCCTGAGTTTGCGGCCTCAAGTGGAATGGAGACCGCGATGCCCTGACTGGAAATAAGGCCGGATATCCCTGCAGTGACTTGAATGCAGGCTCGTCTTGCATCTCCCAAGACGAAAGGATGTCTGAATCCCCTGTGGAGACCACAGAGAAAGACCTAGTTCCCCACCTCATCGCGACCGGAGGCCTCACATTCTTTGAAAACTCCAGAGGTACGCGGAGATCAGTGCCTCCAAAGGAGACGATGCCTGACTCCTCGTGAAACTTGATAGGAGTCCCAGGATTCCTGTGGCACGTGGAAAGGGACCCTTGGTCTCCCACCTCAGCTGGAGAGGCGTCCCAATTGCCCTGCCAAGCCTCGAGGAGAATCCCGAGTTGTCCCTCGCAACTAGGCAGGAGTCCTGACGTCGCTGAACAAACACGTGGGTGGAAGGGCCATCCCCGTCGTAACTCGATATTATACCCCAGGTTCCGGCCGCAACTCGAGAAAAACCATTAGACTTCCCCCTCGCCGCAAAATGAGGCCCGATACCCTGCACTGCGTGCAGAGCCATTCCGTGTTGCACATCACACATGAAAGGAGCCTTGATTTCCTTGATGGCACTCCAGAGAAACCCCAAAAACACTGTTTCAAGGCTAGAGGGATCCTGAGGTCACTGTAGCAACACGAAAGAGCTCCGTGGACCAAAAATCAACTCGAGATGAGAGGTTAGTCCCTGGCTTCGACTCCAGAGGAATACCACCTTACCACAAGCACCTCAAGAGGAGGCTTCTCTCAGCACTAGGTATGTGAGAGGGACCCTGATTTGCGGCCTCAAGTGGAATGGAGACCGCGATGCCCTGACTCGAAATAAGGCCGGATATCCCTGCAGTGACTTGAATGCAGGCTCGTCTTGCATCTCCCAAGACGAAAGGATGTCTGAATCCCCTGTGGAGACCACAGAGAAAGACCTAGTTCCCCACCTCATCGCGACCGAAGGCCTCACATCCTTTGAAAACTCCAGAGGTACGCGGAGATCAGTGCCTCCAAAGGAGACGATGCCTGACTCCTCGTGAAACTTGATAGGAGTCCCAGGATTCCTCTGGCACGTGGAAAGGGACCCTTGGTCTCCCGCCTCAGCTGGAGAGGCATCCCAATTGCCCTGCCAAGCCTCGAGGAGAATCCCGAGTTGTCCCTCGCAACTAGGCAGGAGTCCTGACGTCGCTGAACAAACACGTGGGTGGAAGGGCCATCCCCGTCGTAACTCAAGAATATACCCCAGGTTCCCGCCGCAACTCGAGAAAAACCATTAGATTTCCCCCTCGCCGCGAGATGAGGCCCGATTCCCCTGCACTGCGTGCAGAGCAATTCCGTGTTGCACATCACACATGAAAGGAGCCTTGATTTCCTTGATGGCACTCCTGAGAAATCCCAAGAACATTGTTTCAAGGCTGGAGGGATCCTGAGGTCCCTGTAGCAGCACGAAAGAGCTCCGTGGACCATGAATCAACTCGAGATGAGAGCTTAGTCCCTGGCTTCGACTCGAGAGGAATACCACCTTACCACAAGCACCTCAAGAGGAGGCTTCTCTCAGCTCTAGGTATGTGAGAGGGACCCTGATTTTGCGGCCTCAAGTGGAATGGACACTGCAATGCCCTGACGCAAAATAAGGCCGGATATCCCTGCAGTGACTTGAATGTAGGCTCGTTTTGCATCTTCCATATGAACGGATGTCTGAATCCCCTGTGGAGACCGCAGAGAAAGACCTAGTTTCCCACCTCATCGCGACCGGAGGCCTCACATCCTTTGAAAACTCCAGAGGTACGCGGAGATCAGTGCCTCCAAAGGAGACGAGGCCTGACTCCTCGTGAAACTTGATAGGAGTCCCAGGATTCCTGTGGCACTTGGAAAGGGACCCTTGGTCTCCCGCCTCAGCTGGAGAGGCGTCCCAATTGCCCTGCCAAGCCTCGAGGAGAATCCCGAGTTGTCCCTCGCAACTAGGCAGGAGTCCTGACGTCGCTGAACAAACACGTGGGTGGAAGGGCCATCCCCGTCGTAACTCGAGAATATACCCCAGGTTCCCGCCGCAACTCGAGAAAAACCATGAGACTTCCCCCTCGCCGCGAGATGTGGCCCAATTCCCCTGCACTGCGTGCAGAGCAATTCCGTGTTGCACATCACACATGAAAGTAACCTTAATTTCCTTGATGGCACTCCAGAGAAACCCCAAGAACACTGTTTCAAGGTTGAGGGATCCTGAGGTCACTGTAGCAACACGAAAGAGCTCCGTGGACCAAAAATCAACTCCAGATGAGAGGTTAGTCCCTGGCTTCGACTCCAGAGGAATACCACCTTGCCACAAGCACCTCAAGAGGAGGCTTCTCTCAGCTTTAGCTATGTGAGAGGGACCCTGAGTTTGCGGCCTCAAGTGGAATGGACACCGCGATGCCCTGACGTGAAATAAGGCCGGATATCCCTGCAGTGACTTGAATGCAGACTCGTCTTGCATCTCCCAAGACGAAAGGATGTCTGAATCCCCTGTGGAGACCACAGAGAAAGACCTAGTTCCCCACCTCATCGCGACCGGAGGCCTCACATCCTTTGAAAACTCCAGAGGTACGCGGAGATCAGTGCCTCCAAAGGAGACGATGCCTGACTCCTCGTGAAACTTGATAGGAGTCCCAGGATTCCTGTGGCACGTGGAAAGGGACCCTTGGTCTCCCACCTCAGCTGGAGAGGCGTCCCAATTGCTCTGCCAAGCCTCGAGGAGAATCCCGAGTTGTCCCTCGCAACTAGGCAGGAGTCCTGACGTCGCTGAACAAACACGTGGGTGGAAGGGCCATCCCCGTCGTAACTCGAGATTATACCCCAGGTTCCGGCAGCACTCGCGAAAAACCATCAGACTTCCCCCTCGCCGCAAAATGAGGCCCGATACCCTGCAATGCGTGCAGAGCAATTCCGTCTTGCACATCACACATGAAAGGAGCCTTGATTTCCTTGATGGCACTCCAGAGAAACCCCAAGAACACAGTTTCAAGGCTAGAGGGATCCTGAGGTCACTGTAGCAACACGAAAGAGCTCCATGGACCAAAAATCAACTCGAGATGAGAGGTTAGTCCCTGGCTTCTACTCCAGAGGAATACCACCTTACCACAAGCACCTCAAGAGGAGGCTTCTCTCAGCTCTAGGTATGTGAGAGGGACCCTGAGTGTGCGGCCTCAAGTGGAATGGAGACCGCGATGCCCTGACGCGAAATAAGGCCGGATATCCCTGCAGTGACATGAATGCAGGCTCGTCTTGCATCTCCCAAGACGAAAGGATGTCTGAATCCCCTGTGGAGACCACAGAGAAAGACCTAGTTCCCCACCTCATCGCGACCGGAGGCCTCACATCCTTTGAAAACTCCAGAGATACGCGGAGATCAGTGCCTCCAAAGGAGACGAGGCCTGACTCCTCGTGAAACTTGATAGGAGTCCCAGGATTCCTGTGGCACGTGGAAAGGGACCCTTGGTCTCCCGCCTCAGCTGGAGAGGCGTCCCAATTGCCCTGCCAAGCCTCGAGGAGAATCCCGAGTTGTCCCTCGCAACTAGGCAGGAGTCCTGACGTCGCTGAACAAACACGTGGGTGGAAGGGCCATCCCCGTCGTAACTCGAGAATATACCCCAGGTTCCCGCCGCAACTCGAGAAAAACCATGAGACTTCCCCCTCGCCGCGAGATGTGGCCCAATTCCCCTGCACTGCGTGCAGAGCAATTTCGTATTGCACATCACACATGAAAGGAACCTTAATTTCCTTGATGGCACTCCAGAGAAACCCGAAGAACACTGTTTCAAGGTTGAGGGATCCTGAGGTCACTGTAGCAACACGAAAGAGCTCCGTGGACCAAAAATCAACTCGAGATGAGAGGTTAGTCCCTGGCTTCGACTCCAGAGGAATACCACCTTACCACAAGCACCTCAAGAGGAGGCTTCTCTCAGCTCTAGCTATGTGAGAGGGACCCTGAGTTTGCGGCCTCAAGTGGAATGGACACCGCGATGCCCTGACTCGAAATAAGGCCGGATATCCCTGCAGTGACTTGAATGCAGGCTCGTCTTGCATCTCCCAAGATGAAAGGATGTCTGAATCCCCTGTGGAGACCACAGAGAAAGACCTAGTTCCCCACCTCATCGCGACCGGAGGACTCACATCCTTTGAAAACTCCAGAGGTACGCGGAGATCAGTGCCTCCAAAGGAGACGATGCCTGACTCCTCGTGAAACTTGATAGGAGTCCCAGGATTTCTGTGGCACGTGGAAAGGGACCCTTCGTCTCCCGCCTCAGCTGGAGAGGCGTCCCAATTGCCCTGCCAAGCCTCGAGGAGAATCCCGAGTTGTACCTCGCAACTAGGCAGGAGTCTGACGTCGCTGAACAAACACGTGGTGGAAGGGCCATCCCCGTCGTGACTCGAGAATATACCCCAGGTTCCAATCGCAACTTGAGAAAAACCATTAGACTTCCCCCTCGCCGCAAAATGAGGCCCAATACCCTGCACTGCGTGCAGAGCAATTCCGTGTTGCACATCACACATGAAAGGAGCCTTGATTTCCTTGATGGCACTCCAGAGAAAACCCAAGAACACTGTTTCAAGGCTAGAGGGATCCTGAGGACACTGTAGCAACACGAAAAGGCTCCGTGGACCAAAAATCAACTCGAGATGAGAGGTTAGTCCCTGGCTTCGACTCCAGAGGAATACCACCTTACCACAAGCACCTCAAGAGGAGGCTTCTCTCAGCTCTAGGTATGTGAGAGGGACCCTGAGTTTGCGGCTTCAAGTGGAATGGACACCGCGATGCCCTGACTCGAAATAAGGCCGGATATCCCTGCAGTGACTTGAATGCAGGCTCGTCTTGCATCTCCCAAGACGAAAGGATGTCTGAATCCCCTGTGGAGACCACAGAGAAAGACCTAGTTCCCCACCTCATCGCGACTGGAGGCCTCACATCCTTTGAAAACTCCAGAGGTACGCGGAGATCAGTGCCTCCAAAGAGACGATGCCTGACTCCTCGTGAAACTTGATAGGAGTCCCAGGATTCCTGTGGCACGTGGAAAGGGACCCTTGGTCTCCCACCTCAGCTGGAGAGGCGTCCCAATTGCCCTGCCAAGCCACGAGGAGAATCCCGAGTTGTCCCTCGCAACTAGGCAGGAGTCCTGACGTCGCTGAACAAACACGTGGGTGGAAGGGCCATCCCCGTCGTAACTCGAGAATATACCCCAGGTTCCCGCCGCAACTCGAGAAAAACCATGAGACTTCCCCCTCGCCGCGAGATGAGACCCGATTCCCCTGCACTGCGTGCACAGCAATTCCGTGTTGCACATCACACATGAAAGGAGCCTTAATTTCCTTGATGACACTCCAGAGAAACCCCAAGAACACTGTTTCAAGGTTGAGGGATCCTGAGGTCACTGTAGCAACATGAAAGAGCTCCGTGGACCAAAAATCAACTCGAGATGAGAGGTTAGTCCCTGGCTTCTACTCCAGAGGAATACCACCTTGCCACAAGCACCTCAAGAGGAGGCTTCTCTCAGCTCTAGGTATGTGAGAGGGACCCTGAGTTTGCGGCCTCAAGTGGAATGGACACCGCGATGCCCTGACGTGAAATAAGGCCGGATATCCCTGCAGTGACTTGAATGCAGACTCGTCTTGCATCTCCCAAGAGGAAAGGTTGTCTGAATCCCCTGTGGAGACCACAGAGAAAGACCTAGTTCCCCACCTCATCGCGACCGGAGGGCTCACATCCTTTGAAAACTCCAGAGGTACGCGGAGATCAGTGCCTCCAAAGGAGACGATGCCTGACTCCTCGTGAAACTTGATAGGAGTCCCAGGATTCCTGTGGCACGTGGAAAGGGACCCTTGGTCTCCCACCTCAGCTGGAGAGGCGTCCCAATTGCCCTGCAAAGCCTCGAGGAGAATCCCGAGTTGTCCCTCGCAACTAGGCAGGAGTCCTGACGTCTCTGAACAAACACGTGGGTGGAAGGGCCATCCCCGTCGTAACTCGAGATTATACCCCAGGTTCCCGCCGCAACTCCAGAAAAACCATCAGACTTCCCCCTCGCCGCAAAATGAGGCCCGATACCCTGCACTGCGTGCAGAGCAATTCCGTGTTGCACATCACACATGAAAGGAGCCTTGATTTCCTTGATGGCACTCCAGAGAAACCCCAAGAACACTGTTTCAAGGCTAGAGGGATCCTGAGGTCACTGTAGCAACACGAAAGAGCTCCGTGGACCAAAAATCAACTCGAGATGAGAGGTTAGTCCCTGGCTTCGACTGCAGGGGAATACCACCTTACCACAAGCACCTCAAGAGGAGGCTTCTCTCAGCTCTAGGTATGTGAGAGGGACCCTGATTTGCGGCCTTCAGTGGAATGGAGACCGCGATGCCCTGACTCAAAATAAGGCAGGATATCCCTGCAGTGACTTGAATGCAGGCTCGTCTTGCATCTCCCAAGACGAAAGGATGTCTGAATCCCCTGTGGAGACCACAGAGAAAGACCTAGTTCCCCACCTCATCGCGACCGGAGGCCTCACATCCTTTGAAAACTCCAGAGGTACGCGGAGATCAGTGCCTCCAAAGGACACGATGCCTGACTCCTCGTGAATCTTGATAGGAGTCCCAGAAATCCTCTGGCACGTGGAAAGGGACTCTTGGTCTCCCGCCTCAGCTGGAGAGGCGTCCCAATTGCCCTGCCAAGCCTCGAGGAGAATCCCGAGTTGTCCCTCACAACTAGGCAGGAGTCCTGATGTCGCTGAACAAACACGTGGGTGGAAGGGCCATCCCCGTCGTAACTCGAGAATATACCCCAGGTTCCCGCCGCAACTCCAGAAAAACCATGAGACTTCCCCCTCGCCGCGAGATGAGGCCCGATTCCCCTGCACTGCGTGCAGAGCAATTCCGTGTTGCACATCACACATGAAAGGAGCCTTAATTTCCTTAATGGCACTCCAGAGAAACCCCAAGAACACTGTTTCAAGGTTGAGGGATCCTGAGGTCACTGTAGCAATATGAAAGAGCTCCGTGGACCAAAAATCAACTCGAGATGAGAGGTTAGTCCCTGGCTTCGACTCCAGAGGAATACCACCTTACCACAAGCACCTCAAGAGAAGGCTTCTCTCAGCTCTATGTATGTGAGAGGGACCCTGAGTTTGCGGCCTCAAGTGGAATGGACACCGCCATGCCCTGACTCGAAATAAGGCCGGATATCCCTGCAGTGACTTGAATGCAGGCTCGTCTTGCATCTCCCAAGACGAAAGGATGTCTGAATCCCCTGTGGAGACCACAGAGAAAGACCTAGTTGCCCACCTCATGGCGACCGGAGGCCTCACATCCTTTGAAAACTCCAGAGGTACGCGGAGATCAGTGCCTCCAAAGGAGACGATGCCTGACTCCTCGTGAAACTTGATAGGAGTCCCAGGATTCCTGTGGCACGTGGAAAGAGACCCTTTGTCTACCACCTCAGGTGGAGAGGCGTCCCAATTGCCCTGCCAAGCCTCGAGGAGAATCCCGAGTTGTCCCTCGCTACTAGGCAGGAGTCCTGACATCGCTGAACAAACACGTGGGTGGAAGGGCCATCCCCGTCGTAACTCGAGATTATTCCCCAGGTTCCGGCCGCAACTCGAGAAAAACCATTAGACTTCCCCCTCGCCGCAAAATGAGGCCCGATACCCTGCACTGCGTGCAGAGCAATTCCGTGTTGCACATCACACATGAAAGGAGCCTTGATTTCCTTGATGGCACTCCAGAGAAACCCCAAGAACACTGTTTCAAGGCTAGAGGGATCCTGAGGTCACTGTAGCAACACAAAGGAGCTCCGTGGACGAAAAATCAACTCGAGATGAGAGGTTAGTCCCTGGCTTCGACTCCAGGGGAATACCACCTTACCACAAGCACCTCAAGAGGAGGCTTCTCTCAGCTCTAGGTATGTGAGAGGGACCTTGATTTTGCGGCCTCAAGTGGAATGGACACTGCAATGCCCTGACGCAAAATAAGGCCGGATATCCCTGCAGTGACTTGAATGTAGGCTCGTCTTGCATCTCGCATATGAACGGATGTCTGAATCCCCTGTGGAGACCGCAGAGAAAGACCTAGTTTCCCACCTCATCGCGACCGGAGGCCTCACATCCTTGGAAAACTCCAGAGGTACGCGGAGATCAGTGCCTCCAAAGGAGACGATGCCTGACTCCTCGTGAAACTTGATAGGAGTCCCAGGATTCCTGTGGCACGTGAAAAGGGACCCTTGGTCTCCCGCCTCAGCTGGAGAGGCGTCCCAATTGCCCTGCCAAGCCTCGAGGAGAATCCCGAGTTGTCCCTCGCAACTATGCAGGAGTCTGACGTCGCTGAACAAACACGTGGGTGGAAGGGCCATCCCCGTCGTAACTCGAGAATATACCCCAGGTTCCAATCGCAACTCGAGAAAAACCATTAGACTTCCCCCTCGCCGCAAAATGAGGCCCGATACCCTGCAATGCGTGCAGAGCAATTCCGTCTTGCACATCACACATGAAAGGAGCCTTGATTTCCTTGATGGCACTCCAGAGAAACCCCAAGAACACAGTTTCAAGGCTAGAGGGATCCTGAGGTCACTGTAGCAACACGAAAGAGCTCCGTGGACCAAAAATCAACTCGAGATGAGAGGTTAGTCCCTGGCTTCGACTCCAGAGGAATACCACCTTACCACAAGCACCTCAAGAGGAGGCTGCTCTCAGCTCTAGGTATGTGAGAGGGACCCTGAGTATGCGGCCTCAAGTGGAATGGACACCGCGATGCCCTGACGCGAAATAAGGCCGGATATCCCTGCAGTGACTTGAATGCAGGCTCGTCTTGCATCTCCCAAGACGAAAGGCTGTCTGAATCCCCTGTGGAGACAACAGAGAAAGACCTAGTTCCCCACCTCATCGCGACCGGAGGCCTCACATCCTTTGAAAACTCCAGAGGTACGCGGAGATCAGTGCCTCCAAAGGAGACGATGCCTGACTCCTCGTGAAACTTGATAGGAGTCCCAGGATTCCTGTGGCACGTGGAATGGGACCCTTGGTCTCCCGCCTCAGCTGGAGAGGCGTCCCAATTGCCCTGCCAAGCCTCGAGGAGAATCCCGAGTTGTCCCTCGCAACTAGGCAGGAGTCCTGACGTCGCTGAACAAACACGTGGGTGGAAGGGCCATTCCCGTCGTAACTCGAGAATATACCCCAGGTTCCCGCCGCAACTCGCGAAAAACCATGAGACTTCCCCCTCGCCGCGAGATGTGGCCCAATTCCCCTGCACTGCGTGCAGAGCAATTCCGTGTTGCACATCACACATGAAAGGAACCTTAATTTCCTTGATGGCACTCCAGAGAAACCCCAAGAACACTGTTTCAAGGTTGAGGGATCCTGAGGTCACTGTAGCAACACGAAAGAGCTCCGTGGACCAAAAATCAACTCGAGATGAGAGGTTAGTCCCTGGCTTCTACTCCAGAGGAATACCACCTTACCACAAGCACCTCAAGAGGAGGCTTCTCTCAGCTCTAGGTATGTGAGAAGGACCCTGAGTTTGCGGCCTCAAGTGGAATGGACACCGCGATGCCCTGACTCGAAATAAGGCCGGATATCCCTGCAGTGACTTGAATGCAGGCTCGTCTTGCATCTCCCAAGACAAAAGGATGTCTGAATCCCCTGTGGAGACCACAGAGAAAGACCTAGTTCCCCACCTCATCGCACCCGGAGGCCTCACATCCTTTGAAAACTCCAGAGGTACGCGGAGATCAGTGCCTCCAAAGGAGACGATGCCTGACTCCTCGTGAAACTTGATAGGAGTCCCAAGATTCCTGTGGCACGTGGAAAGGGACCCTTGGTCTCCCGCCTCAGCTGGAGAGGCGTCCCAATTGCCCTGCCAAGCCTCGAGGAGAATCCCGAGTTGTCCCTCGCAACTAGGCAGGAGTCCTGCCGTCGCTGAACTAACACGTGGGTGGAAGGGCCATCCCCGTCGTAACTCGAGAATATTCCCCAGGTTCCCGCCGCAACTCGAGAAAAACCATGAGACTTCCCCCTCGCCGCGAGATGAGGCCCGATTCCCCTGCACTGCGTGCAGAGCAATTCTGTGTTGCACATCACACATGAAAGGAGCCTTGATTTCCTTGATGGCACTCCAGAGAAAACCCAAGAACACTGTTTCAAGGCTAGAGGGATCCTGAGGACACTGTAGCAACACGAAAGAGCTCCGTGGACCAAAAATCAACTCGAGATGAGAGGTTAGTCCCTGGCTTCGACTCCAGAGGAATACCACCTTACCACAAGCACCTCAAGAGGAGGCTTCTCTCAGCTCTAGGTATGTGAGAGGGACCCTGAGTTTGCGGCTTCAAGTGGAATGGACACCGCGATGCCCTGACTCGAAATAAGGCCGGATATCCCTGCAGTGACTTGAATGCAGGCTCGTCTTGCATCTCCCAAGACGAAAGGATGTCTGAATCCCCTGTGGAGACCACAGAGAAAGACCTAGTTCCCCACCTCATCGCGACTGGAGGCCTCACATCCTTTGAAAACTCCAGAGGTACGCGGAGATCAGTGCCTCCAAAGAGACGATGCCTGACTCCTCGTGAAACTTGATAGGAGTCCCAGGATTCCTGTGGCACGTGGAAAGGGACCCTTGGTCTCCCACCTCAGCTGGAGAGGCGTCCCAATTGCCCTGCCAAGCCACGAGGAGAATCCCGAATTGTCCCTCGCAACTAGGCAGGAGTCCTGACGTCGCTGAACAAACACGTGGGTGGAAGGGCCATCCCCGTCGTAACTCGAGAATATACCCCAGGTTCCCGCCGCAACTGGAGAAAAACCATGAGACTTCCCCCTCGCCGCGAGATGAGACCCGATTCCCCTGCACTGCGTGCACAGCAATTCCGTGTTGCACATCACACATGAAAGGAGCCTTAATTTCCTTGATGACACTCCAGAGAAACCCCAAGAACACTGTTTCAAGGTTGAGGGATCCTGAGGTCACTGTAGCAACATGAAAGAGCTCCGTGGACCAAAAATCAACTCGAGATGAGAGGTTAGTCCCTGGCTTCTACTCCAGAGGAATACCACCTTGCCACAAGCACCTCAAGAGGAGGCTTCTCTCAGCTCTAGGTATGTGAGAGGGACCCTGAGTTTGCGGCCTCAAGTGGAATGGACACCGCGATGCCCTGACGTGAAATAAGGCCGGATATCCCTGCAGTGACTTGAATGCAGACTCGTCTTGCATCTCCCAAGAGGAAAGGATGTCTGAATCCCCTGTGGAGACCACAGAGAAAGACCTAGTTCCCCACCTCATCACGACCGGAGGCCTCACATCCTTTGAAAACTCCAGAGGTACGCGGAGATCAGTGCCTCCAAAGGAGACGATGCCTGACTCCTCGTGAAACTTGATAGGAGTCCCAGGATTCCTGTGGCACGTGGAAAGGGACCCTTGGTCTCCCACCTCAGCTGGAGAGGCGTCCCAATTGCCCTGCCAAGCCTCGAGGAGAATCCCGAGTTGTCCCTCACAACTAGGCAGGAGTCCTGATGTCGCTGAACAAACACGTGGGTGGAAGGGCCATCCCCGTCGTAACTCGAGAATATACCCCAGGTTCCCGCCGCAACTCCAGAAAAACCATGAGACTTCCCCCTCGCCGCGAGATGAGGCCCGATTCCCCTGCACTGCGTGCAGAGTAATTCCGTGTTGCACATCACACATGAAAGGAGCCTTAATTTCCTTAATGGCACTCCAGAGAAACCCCAAGAACACTGTTTCAAGGTTGAGGGATCCTGAGGTCACTGTAGCAACACGAAAGAGCTCCGTGGACCAAAAATCAACTCGAGATGAGAGGTTAGTCCCTGGCTTCGACTCCAGAGGAATACCACCTTACCACAAGCACCTCAAGAGAAGGCTTCTCTCAGCTCTATGTATGTGAGAGGGACCCTGAGTTTGCGGCCTCTAGTGGAATGGACACCGCCATGCCCTGACTCGAAATAAGGCCGGATATCCCTGCAGTGACTTGAATGCAGGCTCGTCTTGCATCTCCCAAGACGAAAGGATGTCTGAATCCCCTGTGGAGACCACAGAGAAAGACCTAGTTGCCCACCTCATGGCGACCGGAGGCCTCACATCCTTTGAAAACTCCAGAGGTACGCGGAGATCAGTGCCTCCAAAGGAGATGATGCCTGACTCCTCGTGAAACTTGATAGGAGTCCCAGGATTCCTGTGGCACGTGGAAAGAGACCCTTTGTCTACCACCTCAGCTGGAGAGGCGTCCCAATTGCCCTGCCAAGCCTCGAGGAGAATCCCGAGTTGTCCCTCGCAACTAGGCAGGAGTCCTGACATCGCTGAACAAACACGTGGGTGGAAGGGCCATCCCCGTCGTAACTCGAGAATATACCCCAGGTTCCCGCCGCAACTCGAGAAAAACCATGAGACTTCCCCCTCGCCGCGAGATGAGACCCGATTCCCCTGCACTGCGTGCAGAGCAATTCCGTGTTGCACATCACACATGAAAGGAGCCTTGATTTCCTTGATGGCACTCCTGAGAAATCCGAAGAACATTGTTTCAAGGCTGGAGGGATCCTGAGGTCCCTGTAGCAGCACGATAGAGCTCCGTGGACCATGAATCAACTCGAGATGAGAGGTTAGTCCCTGGCTTCGACTCCAGAGGAATACCACCTTACCACAAGCACCTCAAGAGGAGGCTTCTCTCAGCTCTAGGTATGTGAGAGGGACCCTGAGTTTGCGGCCTCAAGTCGAATGGAGACCGCGATGCCCTGACTCGAAATAAGGCCGGATATCCCTGCAGTGACTTGAATGCAGGCTCGTCTTGCATCTCCCAAGACGAAAGGATGTCTGAATCCCCTGTGGAGACCACAGAGAAAGACCTAGTTCCCCACCTCATCGCGACCGGAGGCCTCACATCCTTTGAAAACTGCAGAGATACGCGGAGATCAGTGCCTCCAAAGGAGACGATGCCTGACTCCTCGTGAAAATTGATAGGAGTCCCAGGATTCCTGTGGCACGTGGAAAGGGACCCTTGGTCTCCCACCTCAGCTGGAGAGGCGTCCCAATTGCCCTGGCAAGCCTCGAGGAGAATCCCGAGTTGTCCCTCGCAACTAGGCAGGAGTCCTGACGTCGCTGAACAAACACGTGGGTGGAAGGGCCATCCCCGTCGTAACTCGAGATTATACCCCAGGTTCCGGCCGCAACTCGAGAAAAACCATTGGACTTCCCCCTCGCTGCAAAATGAGGCCCAATACCCTGCACTGCGTGCAGAGCAATTCCGTATTGCACATCACACATGAAAGGAGCCTTGATTTCCTTGATGGCACTCCAGAGAAACCCCAAGAACACTCTTTCAAGGCTAGAGGGATCCTGAGGTCACTGTAGCAACACGAAAGAGCTCCGTGGACCAAAAATCAACTCGAGATGAGAGGTCAGTCCCTGGCTTCGACTCCAGAGGAATACCACCTTACCACAAGCACCTCAAGAGGAGGCTTCTCTCAGCTCTAGGTATGTGAGAGGGACCCTGATTTTGCGGCCTCAAGTGGAATGGACACTGCAATGCCCTGACGCAAAATAAGGCCGGATATCCCTGCAGTGACTTGAATGTAGGCTAGTCTTGCATCTCCCATATGAACGGATGTCTGAATCCCCTGTGGAGACCGCAGAGAAAGACCTAGTTTCCCACCTCATCGCGACCGGAGGCCTCACATCCTTTGAAAACTCCAGAGGTACGCGAAAATCAGTGCCTCCAAAGGAGACGATGCCTGACTCCTCGTGAAACTTGATAGGAGTCCCAGGATTCCTGTGGCACGTGAAAAGGGACCCTTGGTCTCCCGCCTCAGCTGGAGAGGCTTCCCAATTGCCCTGCCAAGCCTCGAGGAGAATCCCGAGTTGTCCCTCGCAACTAGGCAGGAGTCCTGCCTTCGCTGAACTAACACGTGGGTGGAAGGGCCATCCCCGTCGTAACTCGAGAATATACCCCAGGTTCCCGCCGCAACTCGAGAAAAACCATGAGACTTCCCCCTCGCCGCGAGATGAGGCCCGATTCCCCTGCACTGCGTGCAGAGCAATTCTGTGTTGCACATCACACATGAAAGGAGCCTTGATTTCCTTGATTGCACTCCAGAGAAACCCCAAAAACACTGTTTCAAGGTTGAGGGATCCTGAGGTCACTGTAGCAACACGAAAGAGCTCCGTGGACCAAAAATCAACTCGAGATGAGAGGTTAGTCCCTGGCTTCGACTCCAGAGGAATACCACCTTACCACAAGCACCTCAAGAGGAGGCTTCTCTCAGCTCTATGTATGTGAGAGGGACCCTGAGTTTGCGGCCTCAAGTGGAATGGAGACCGCGATGCCCTGACTCGAAATAAGGCCGGATATCCCTGCAGTGACTTGAATGCAGGCTCGTCTTGCATCTCGCATATAAACGGATTTCTGAATCCCCTGTGGAGACCGCAGAGAAAGACCTAGTTCCCCACCTCATCGCGACCGGAGGCCTCACATCCTTTGAAAACTGCAGAGGTACGCGGAGATCAGTGCCTCCAAAGGAGACGATGCCAGACTCCTCGTGAAACTTGATAGGAGTCCCAGGATTCCTGTGGCACGTGGAAAGGGACACTTGGTCTCCTACCTCAGCTGGAGAGGCTTCCCAATTGCCCTGCCAAGTCTCGAGGAGAATCCTGAGTTGTCCCTCGCAACTAGGCAGGAGTCTGACGTCGCTGAACAAACACGTGGGTGGAAGGGCCATCCCCGTCGTAACTCGAGAATATACCCCAGGTTCCAATCGCAACTCGAGAAAAACCATTAGACTTCCCTCTCGACGCAAAATGAGGCCCGATACCCTGCACTGCGTGCAGAGCAATTCCGTGTTGCACATCACACATGAAAGGAGCCTTGATTTCCTTGATGGCACTCCAGAGAAATCCCAAGAACACTGTTTCAAGGCTAGAGGGATCCTGAGGTCACTGTAGCAACACGAAAGAGCTCCGTGGACCAAAAATCAACTCGAGATGAGAGGTTAGTCCCTGGCTCCGACTCCAGAGGAATACCACGTTACCACAAGCACCTCAA
The DNA here is from genome assembly GCF_910594005.1 of Cervus elaphus. Lineage (NCBI taxonomy): Eukaryota > Metazoa > Chordata > Mammalia > Artiodactyla > Cervidae > Cervus > Cervus elaphus. Next base: position 11,842,000 of record NC_057824.1, on the reverse strand, counting down.
GAGAAGGCTTCTCTCAGCTCTAGGTATGTGAGAGGGACCCTGAGTTTGCGGCCTCAATTGGAATGGACACCGCGATGCCCTGACTCGAAATAAGGCCGGATATCCCTGCAGTGACTTGAATGCAGGCTCGTCTTGCATCTCCCAAGACGAAAAGATGTCTGAATCCCCTGTGGAGACCACAGAGAAAGACCTAGTTCCCCACCTCATCGCGACCGGAGGCCTCACATCCTTTGAAAACTCCAGAGGTACGCGGAGATCAGTGCCTCCAAAGGAGACGATGCCTGACTCCTCGTGAAACTTGATAGGAGTCCCAGGATTCCTGTGGCACGTGGAAATGGACCCTTGGTCTCCCGCCTCAGCTGGAGAGGCGTCCCAATTGCCCTGGCAAGCCTCGAGGGGAATCCCGAGTTGTCCCTCGCAACTAGGCAGGAGTCCTGACGTCGCTGAAGAAACACGTGTGTGGAAGGGCCATCCCCATTGTAACTCGAGAATATTCCCCAGGTTCCCGCTGCAACTCGAGAAAAACCATGAGACTTCCCCCTCGCCACAGGATGAGGCCCGATTCCCCTGCACTGCGTGCAGAGCAATTCCGTGTTGCACATCACACATGAAAGGAGCCTTGATTTCCTTGATGGCACTCCAGAGAAAACCCAAGAACACTGTTTCAAGGCTAGAGGCATCCCGAGGTCACTGTAGCAACACGAAAGAGCTCCGTGGACCACAAATCAACTGGAGCTGAGAGGTTAGTCCCTGGCTTCGACTCCAGAGGAATACCACCTTACCACAAGCACCTCAAGAGGAGGCTTCTCTCAGCTCTAGTTATGTGAGAGGGACCCTGCGTTTGCGGCCTCAAGTGGAATGGACACCGCGATGCCCTGACGCGAAATAAGGCCGGATATCCCTGCAGTGACTTGAATGCAGGCTCGTCTTGCATCTCCCAAGACGAAAGGATGTCTGAATCCCCTGTGGAGACCACAGAGAAAGACCTAGTTCCCCACCTCATCGCGACCGGAGGCCTCACATCCTTTGAAAACTCCAGAGATACGCGGAGATCAGTGCCTCCAAAGGAGACGAGGCCTGACTCCTCGTGAAACTTGATAGGAGTCCCAGGATTCCTGTGGCACGTGGAAAGGGACCCTTGGTCTCCCGCCTCAGCTGGAGAGGCGTCCCAATTGCCCTGCCAAGCCTCGAGGAGAATCCCGAGTTGTCCCTCGCAACTAGGCAGGAGTCCTGACGTCGCTGAACAAACACGTGGGTGGAAGGGCCATCCCCGTCGTAACTCGAGAATATACCCCAGGTTCCCGCCGCAACTCGAGAAAAACCATGAGACTTCCCCCTCGCCGCGAGATGTGGCCCAATTCCCCTGCACTGCGTGCAGAGCAATTCCGTATTGCACATCACACATGAAAGGAACCTTAATTTCCTTGATGGCACTCCAGAGAAACCCGAAGAACACTGTTTCAAGGTTGAGGGATCCTGAGGTCACTGTAGCAACACGAAAGAGCTCCGTGGACCAAAAATCAACTCGAGATGAGAGGTTAGTCCCTGGCTTCGACTCCAGAGGAATACCACCTTACCACAAGCACCTCAAGAGGAGGCTTCTCTCAGCTCTAGCTATGTGAGAGGTACCCTGAGTTTGCGGCCTCAAGTGGAATGGACACCGCGATGCCCTGACTCGAAATAAGGCCGGATATCCCTGCAGTGACTTGAATGCAGGCTCGTCTTGCATCTCCCAAGATGAAAGGATGTCTGAATCCCCTGTGGAGACCACAGAGAAAGACCTAGTTCCCCACCTCATCGCGACCGGAGGACTCACATCCTTTGAAAACTCCAGAGGTACGCGGAGATCAGTGCCTCCAAAGGAGACGATGCCTGACTCCTCGTGAAACTTGATAGGAGTCCCAGGATTTCTGTGGCACGTGGAAAGGGACCCTTCGTCTCCCGCCTCAGCTGGAGAGGCGTCCCAATTGCCCTGCCAAGCCTCGAGGAGAATCCCGAGTTGTACCTCGCAACTAGGCAGGAGTCTGACGTCGCTGAACAAACACGTGGTGGAAGGGCCATCCCCGTCGTGACTCGAGAATATACCCCAGGTTCCAATCGCAACTTGAGAAAAACCATTAGACTTCCCCCTCGCCGCAAAATGAGGCCCAATACCCTGCACTGCGTGCAGAGCAATTCCGTGTTGCACATCACACATGAAAGGAGCCTTGATTTCCTTGATGGCACTCCAGAGAAAACCCAAGAACACTGTTTCAAGGCTAGAGGGATCCTGAGGACACTGTAGCAACACGAAAGAGCTCCGTGGACCAAAAATCAACTCGAGATGAGAGGTTAGTCCCTGGCTTCGACTCCAGAGGAATACCACCTTACCACAAGCACCTCAAGAGGAGGCTTCTCTCAGCTCTAGGTATGTGAGAGGGACCCTGAGTTTGCGGCTTCAAGTGGAATGGAAACCGCGATGCCCTGACTCGAAATAAGGCCGGATATCCCTGCAGTGACTTGAATGCAGGCTCGTCTTGCATCTCCCAAGACGAAAGGATGTCTGAATCCCCTGTGGAGACCACAGAGAAAGACCTAGTTCCCCACCTCATCGCGACTGGAGGCCTCACATCCTTTGAAAACTCCAGAGGTACGCGGAGATCAGTGCCTCCAAAGAGACGATGCCTGACTCCTCGTGAAACTTGATAGGAGTCCCAGGATTCCTGTGGCACGTGGAAAGGGACCCTTGGTCTCCCACCTCAGCTGGAGAGGCGTCCCAATTGCCCTGCAAAGCCACGAGGAGAATCCCGAGTTGTCCCTCGCAACTAGGCAGGAGTCCTGACATCGCTGAACAAACACGTGGGTGGAAGGGCCATCCCCGTCGTAACTCGAGAATATACCCCAGGTTCCCGCCGCAACTCGCGAAAAACCATGAGACTTCCCCCTCGCCGCGAGATGAGGCCCGATTCCCCTGCACTGCGTGCACAGCAATTCCGTGTTGCACATCACACATGAAAGGAGCCTTAATTTCCTTGATGACACTCCAGAGAAACCCCAAGAACACTGTTTCAAGGTTGAGGGATCCTGAGGTCACTGTAGCAACATGAAAGAGCTCCGTGGACCAAAAATCAACTCGAGATGAGAGGTTAGTCCCTGGCTTCTACTCCAGAGGAATACCACCTTGCCACAAGCACCTCAAGAGGAGGCTTCTCTCAGCTCTAGGTATGTGAGAGGGACCCTGAGTTTGCGGCCTCAAGTGGAATGGACACCGCGATGCCCTGACGTGAAATAAGGCCGGATATCCCTGCAGTGACTTGAATGCAGACTCGTCTTGCATCTCCCAAGAGGAAAGGATGTCTGAATCCCCTGTGGAGACCACAGAGAAAGACCTAGTTCCCCACCTCATCGCGACCGGAGGCCTCACATCCTTTGAAAACTCCAGAGGTACGCGGAGATCAGTGCCTCCAAAGGAGACGATGCCTGACTCCTCGTGAAACTTGATAGGAGTCCCAGGATTCCTGTGGCACGTGGAAAGGGACCCTTGGTCTCCCACCTCAGCTGGAGAGGCGTCCCAATTGCCCTGCCAAGCCTCGAGGAGAATCCCGAGTTGTTCCTCGCAACTAGGCAGGAGTCCTGACGTCTCTGAACAAACACGTGGGTGGAAGGGCCATCCCCGTCGTAACTCGAGATTATACCCCAGGTTCCGGCCGCACTCGCGAAAAACCATCAGACTTCCCCCTCGCCGCAAAATGAGGCCCGATACCCTGCACTGCGTGCAGAGCAATTCCGTGTTGCACATCACACATGAAAGGAGCCTTGATTTCCTTGATGGCACTCCAGAGAAACCCCAAGAACACTGTTTCAAGGTTGAGGGATCCTGAGGTCACTGTAGCAACACGAAAGAGCTCCGTGGACCAAAAATCAACTCGAGATGAGAGGTTAGTCCCTGGCTTCGACTGCAGGGGAATACCACCTTACCACAAGCACCTCAAGAGGAGGCTTCTCTCAGCTCTAGGTATGTGAGAGGGACCCTGAGTTTGCGGCCTCAAGTGGAATGGACACCGCCATGCCCTGACTCGAAATAAGGCCGGATATCCCTGCAGTGACTTGAATGCAGGCTCGTCTTGCATCTCCCAAGACGAAAGGATGTCTGAATCCCCTGTGGAGACCACAGAGAAAGACCTAGTTGCCCACCTCATCGCGACCGGAGGCCTCACATCCTTTGAAAACTCCAGAGGTACGCGGAGATCAGTGCCTCCAAAGGAGACGATGCCTGACTCCTCGTGAAACTTGATAGGAGTCCCAGGATTCCTGTGGCACGTGGAAAGAGACCCTTTGTCTACCACCTCAGCTGGAGAGGCGTCCCAATTGCCCTGCCAAGCCTCGAGGAGAATCCCGAGTTGTCCCTCGCAACTAGGCAGGAGTCCTGGCATCGCTGAACAAACACGTGGGTGGAAGGGCCATCCCCGTCGTAACTCGAGATTATTCCCCAGGTTCCGGCCGCAACTCGAGAAAAACCATTAGACTTCCCCCTCGCCGCAAAATGAGGCCCGATACCCTGCACTGCGTGCAGAGCAATTCCGTGTTGCACATCACACATGAAAGGAGCCTTGATTTCCTTGATGGCACTCCAGAGAAACCCCAAGAACACTGTTTCAAGGCTAGAGGGATCCTGAGGTCACTGTAGCAACACAAAGGAGCTCCGTGGACCAAAAATCAACTCGAGATGAGAGGTTAGTCCCTGGCTTCGACTCCAGGGGAATACCACCTTACCACAAGCACCTCAAGAGGAGGCTTCTCTCAGCTCTAGGTATGTGAGAGGGACCTTGATTTTGCGGCCTCAAGTGGAATGGACACTGCAATGCCCTGACGCAAAATAAGGCCGGATATCCCTGCAGTGACTTGAATGTAGGCTCGTCTTGCATCTCGCATATGAACGGATGTCTGAATCCCCTGTGGAGACCGCAGAGAAAGACCTAGTTTCCCACCTCATCGCGACCGGAGGCCTCACATCCTTTGAAAACTCCAGAGGTACGCGGAGATCAGTGCCTCCAAAGGAGACGATGCCTGACTCCTCGTGAAACTTGATAGGAGTCCCAGGATTCCTGTGGCACGTGAAAAGGGACCCTTGGTCTCCCGCCTCAGCTGGAGAGGCGTCCCAATTGCCCTGCCAAGCCTCGAGGAGAATCCCGAGTTGTCCCTCGCAACTAGGCAGGAGTCTGACGTCGCTGAACAAACACGTGGGTGGAAGGGCCATCCCCGTCGTAACTCGAGAATATACCCCAGGTTCCAATCGCAACTCGAGAAAAACCATTAGACTTCCCCCTCGCCGCAAAATGAGGCCCGATACCCTGCAATGCGTGCAGAGCAATTCCGTGTTGCACATCACACATGAAAGGAACCTTAATTTCCTTGATGGCACTCCAGAGAAACCCCAAGAACACTGTTTCAAGGTTGAGGGATCCTGAGGTCACTGTAGCAACACGAAAGAGCTCCGTGGACCAAAAATCAACTCGAGATGAGAGGTTAGTCCCTGGCTTCGACTCCAGAGGAATACCACCTTACCACAAGCACCTCAAGAGGAGGCTTCTCTCAGCTCTAGGTATGTGAGAGGGACCCTGAGTTTGCGGCTTCAAGTGGAATGGAAACCGCGATGCCCTGACTCGAAATAAGGCCGGATATCCCTGCAGTGACTTGAATGCAGGCTCGTCTTGCATCTCCCAAGACGAAAGGATTTCTGAATCCCCTGTGGAGAGCACAGAGAAAGACCTAGTTCCCCACCTCATCGCGACCGGAGGCCTCACATCCTTTGAAAACTCCAGAGGTACGCGGAGATCAGTGCCTCCAAAGGAGACGATGCCTGACTCCTCGTGAAACTTGATAGGAGTCCCAAGATTCCTGTGGCACGTGGAAAGGGACCCTTGGTCTCCCGCCTCAGCTGGAGAGGCGTCCCAATTGCCCTGCCAAGCCTCGAGGAGAATCCCGAGTTGTCCCTCGCAACTAGGCAGGAGTCCTGCCGTCGCTGAACTAACACGTGGGTGGAAGGGCCATCCCCGTCGTAACTCGAGAATATTCCCCAGGTTCCCGCCGCAACTCGAGAAAAACCATGAGACTTCCCCCTCGCCGCGAGATGAGGCCCGATTCCCCTGCACTGCGTGCAGAGCAATTCCGTGTTGCACATCACACATGAAAGGAGCCTTGATTTCCTTGATGGCACTCCAGAGAAACCCCAAAAACACTGTTTCAAGGTTGAGGGATCCTGAGGTCACTGTAGCAACACGAAAGAGCTCCGTGGACCAAAAATCAACTCGAGATGAGAGGTTAGTCCCTGGCTTCGACTCCAGAGGAATACCACCTTACCACAAGCACCTCAAGAGGAGGCTTCTCTCAGCTCTAGGTATGTGAGAGGGACCCTGAGTTTGCGGCCTCAAGTGGAATGGACACCGCGATGCCCTGACTCGAAATAAGGCCGGATATCCCTGCAGTGACTTGAATGCAGGCTCGTCTTGCATCTCCCAAGACGAAAGGATGTCTGAATCCCCTGTGGAGACCACAGAGAAAGACCTAGTTCCCCACCTCATCGCGACCGGAGGCCTCACATCCTTTGAAAACTCCAGAGGTACGCGGAGATCAGTGCCTCCAAAGGAGACGATGCCTGACTCCTCGTGAAACTTGATAGGAGTCCCAGGATTCCTGTGGCACGTGGAAAGGGAACCTTGGTCTTCCACCTCAGCTGGAGAGGCGTCCCAATTGCCCTGCCAAGCCTCGAGGAGAATCCCGAGTTGTCCCTCGCAACTAGGCAGGAGTCCTGACGTCGCTGAACAAACACGTGGGTGGAAGGGCCATCCCCGTCGTAACTCGAGAATATACCCCAGGTTCCCGCCGCAACTCGAGAAAAACCATGAGACTTCCCCCTCGCCGCGAGATGAGACCCGATTCCCCTGCACTGCGTGCAGAGCAATTCCGTGTTGCACATCACACATGAAAGGAGCCTTGATTTCCTTGATGGCACTCCTGAGAAATCCGAAGAACATTGTTTCAAGGCTGGAGGGATCCTGAGGTCCCTGTAGCAGCACGATAGAGCTCCGTGGACCATGAATCAACTCGAGATGAGAGGTTAGTCCCTGGCTTCCACTCCAGAGGAATACCACCTTACCACAAGCACCTCAAGAGGAGGCTTCTCTCAGCTCTAGGTATGTGAGAGGGACCCTGAGTTTGCGGCCTCAAGTCGAATGGAGACCGCGATGCCCTGACTCGAAATAAGGCCGGATATCCCTGCAGTGACTTGAATGCAGGCTCGTCTTGCATCTCCCAAGACGAAAGGATGTCTGAATCCCCTGTGGAGACCACAGAGAAAGACCTAGTTCCCCACCTCATCGCGACCGGAGGCCTCACATCCTTTGAAAACTGCAGAGATACGCGGAGATCAGTGCCTCCAAAGGAGACGATGCCTGACTCCTCGTGAAAATTGATAGGAGTCCCAGGATTCCTGTGGCACGTGGAAAGGGACCCTTGGTCTCCCACCTCAGCTGGAGAGGCGTCCCAATTGCCCTGGCAAGCCTCGAGGAGAATCCCGAGTTGTCCCTCGCAACTAGGCAGGAGTCCTGACGTCGCTGAACAAACACGTGGGTGGAAGGGCCATCCCCGTCGTAACTCGAGATTATACCCCAGGTTCCGGCCGCAACTCGAGAAAAACCATTAGACTTCCCCCTCGCTGCAAAATGAGGCCCAATACCCTGCACTGCGTGCAGAGCAATTCCGTGTTGCACATCACACATGAAAGGAGCCTTGATTTCCTTGATGGCACTCCAGAGAAACCCCAAGAACACTCTTTCAAGGCTAGAGGGATCCTGAGGTCACTGTAGCAACACGAAAGAGCTCCGTGGACCAAAAATCAACTCGAGATGAGAGGTCAGTCCCTGGCTTCGACTCCAGAGGAATACCACCTTACCACAAGCACCTCAAGAGGAGGCTTCTCTCAGCTCTAGGTATGTGAGAGGGACCCTGATTTTGCGGCCTCAAGTGGAATGGACACTGCAATGCCCTGACGCAAAATAAGGCCGGATATCCCTGCAGTGACTTGAATGTAGGCTCGTCTTGCATCTCCCATATGAACGGATGTCTGAATCCCCTGTGGAGACCGCAGAGAAAGACCTAGTTTCCCACCTCATCGCGACCGGAGGCCTCACATCCTTTGAAAACTCCAGAGGTACGCGGAAATCAGTGCCTCCAAAGGAGACGATGCCTGACTCCTCGTGAAACTTGATAGGAGTCCCAGGATTCCTGTGGCACGTGAAAAGGGACCCTTGGTCTCCCGCCTCAGCTGGAGAGGCTTCCCAATTGCCCTGCCAAGCCTCGAGGAGAATCCCGAGTTGTCCCTCGCAACTAGGCAGGAGTCCTGCCTTCGCTGAACTAACACGTGGGTGGAAGGGCCATCCCCGTCGTAACTCGAGAATATACCCCAGGTTCCCGCCGCAACTCGAGAAAAACCATGAGACTTCCCCCTCGCCGCGAGATGAGGCCCGATTCCCCTGCACTGCGTGCAGAGCAATTCTGTGTTGCACATCACACATGAAAGGAGCCTTGATTTCCTTGATGGCACTCCAGAGAAACCCCAAAAACACTGTTTCAAGGTTGAGGGATCCTGAGGTCACTGTAGCAACACGAAAGAGCTCCGTGGACCAAAAATCAACTCGAGATGAGAGGTTAGTCCCTGGCTTCGACTCCAGAGGAATACCACCTTACCACAAGCACCTCAAGAGGAGGCTTCTCTCAGCTCTATGTATGTGAGAGGGACCCTGAGTTTGCGGCCTCAAGTGGAATGGAGACCGCGATGCCCTGACTCGAAATAAGGCCGGATATCCCTGCAGTGACTTGAATGCAGGCTCGTCTTGCATCTCGCATATAAACGGATTTCTGAATCCCCTGTGGAGACCGCAGAGAAAGACCTAGTTCCCCACCTCATCGCGACCGGAGGCCTCACATCCTTTGAAAACTGCAGAGGTACGCGGAGATCAGTGCCTCCAAAGGAGACGATGCCAGACTCCTCGTGAAACTTGATAGGAGTCCCAGGATTCCTGTGGCACGTGGAAAGGGACACTTGGTCTCCTGCCTCAGCTGGAGAGGCTTCCCAATTGCCCTGCCAAGCCTCGAGGAGAATCCTGAGTTGTCCCTCGCAACTAGGCAGGAGTCTGACGTCGCTGAACAAACACGTGGGTGGAAGGGCCATCCCCGTCGTAACTCGAGAATATACCCCAGGTTCCAATCGCAACTCGAGAAAAACCATTAGACTTCCCTCTCGACGCAAAATGAGGCCCGATACCCTGCACTGCGTGCAGAGCAATTCCGTGTTGCACATCACACATGAAAGGAGCCTTGATTTCCTTGATGGCACTCCAGAGAAATCCCAAGAACACTGTTTCAAGGCTAGAGGGATCCTGAGGTCACTGTAGCAACACGAAAGAGCTCCGTGGACCAAAAATCAACTCGAGATGAGAGGTTAGTCCCTGGCTCCGACTCCAGAGGAATACCACGTTACCACAAGCACCTCAAGAGAAGGCTTCTCTCAGCTCTAGGTATGTGAGAGGGACCCTGAGTTTGCGGCCTCAATTGGAATGGACACCGCGATGCCCTGACTCGAAATAAGGCCGGATATCCCTGCAGTGACTTGAATGCAGGCTCGTCTTGCATCTCCCAAGACGAAAGGATGTCTGAATCCCCTGTGGAGACCACAGAGAAAGACCTAGTTCCCCACCTCATCGCGACCGGAGGCCTCACATCCTTTGAAAACTCCAGAGGTACGCGGAGATCAGTGCCTCCAAAGGAGACGATGCCTGACTCCTCGTGAAACTTGATAGGAGTCCCAGGATTCCTGTGGCACGTGGAAATGGACCCTTGGTCTCCCGCCTCAGCTGGAGAGGCGTCCCAATTGCCCTGGCAAGCCTCGAGGGGAATCCCGAGTTGTCCCTCGCAACTAGGCAGGAGTCCTGACGTCGCTGAAGAAACACGTGTGTGGAAGGGCCATCCCCGTTGTAACTCGAGAATATTCCCCAGGTTCCCGCTGCAACTCGAGAAAAACCATGAGACTTCCCCCTCGCCACAGGATGAGGCCCGATTCCCCTGCACTGCGTGCAGAGCAATTCCGTGTTGCACATCACACATGAAAGGAGCCTTGATTTCCTTGATGGCACTCCAGAGAAACCCCAAGAACACTGTTTCAAGGCTAGAGGCATCCCGAGGTCACTGTAGCAACACGAAAGAGCTCCGTGGACCACAAATCAACTGGAGCTGAGAGGTTAGTCCCTGGCTTCGACTCCAGAGGAATACCACCTTACCACAAGCACCTCAAGAGGAGGCTTCTCTCAGCTCTAGTTATGTGAGAGGGACCCTGCGTTTGCGGCCTCAAGTGGAATGGACACCGCGATGCCCTGAGGCGAAATAAGGCCGGATATCCCTGCAGTGACTTGAATGCAGGCTCGTCTTGCATCTCCCAAGATGAAAGGATGTCTGAATACCCTGTGGAGACCACAGAGAAAGACCAAGTTCACAACCTCATGGGGACCGGAGGCCTCACATCCTTTGAAAACTCCAGAGGTACGCGGAGATCAGTGCCCCCAAAAGGGACGATGCCGGACTCCTTGTGAAACTTGATAGGAGTCCCAGGATTCCTGTGGCACGTGGAAAAGGACCCTTGGTCTCCCGCCTCAGCTGGAGCGGCGTCCCAAGTGCCCTGCCAAGCCTCAAGGAGAATCCCGACTTGTCCCTCGCAACTAGGCAGGAGTCCTGACGTCGCTGAACAAACACGTGTGTGGAAGGGCCATCCCCGTCGTAACTCGAGAATATACCCCAGGTTCCCGCCGCAACTCGAGAAAAACCATGAGACTTCCCCCTCGCCGCGAGATGAGGTCCGATTCCCCTGCACTGCCTGCAGAGCAAGTCCGTGATGCACATCACAGATGAAAGGAGCCTTGATTTCCTTGGTGGCATTCCAGAGAAACCCCAAGAACACTGTTTCAAGGCTAGAGGGATCCTGAGGTCACTGTAGCAACACGAAAGAGCTCCGTGGACCACAAATCAACTCGAGATGAGAGGTTAGTCCCTGGCTTCGACTCCAGAGGAATACCACCTTACCACAAGCACCTCAAGAGGAGGCTTGTCTCACCTCTAGGTATGTGAGAGGGACCCTGATTTTGCGGCCTCAAGTGGAATGGACACCGCGATGCCCTGACTCGAAATAAGGCCGGATATCCCTGCAGTGACTTGAATGCAGGCTCGTCTTGCATCTCCCAAGACGAAAGGATGTCTGAATCACCTGTGTAAACCACAGAGAAAGACCTAGTTCCCCAGCTCATCGATACCGGAGGCCTCACATCCTTCTAAAACTTCAGAGGTACGCGGAGATCAGTGCCTCCAAAGGAGACTATGCCTGACTCCTCGTGAAACTTGATAGGAGTCACAGGATTCCTGTGGCACGTAGAAAGGGACACTTGGTCTCCCGCCTCAGCTGGAGAGGCGTCCCAATTGCCCTGCCAAGCCTCGAGGAGAATCCCGAGTTTTCCCTCGCAGCTAGGCAGGAGTCCTGACGTCACTGAACAAACACGTGGGTGGAAGGGCCATCCCCGTCATAACTCGAGAATATACCCAGGGTTCCCGCCGCAACTCGAGAAAAACCATGAGACTTTCCCCTCGCCGTGAGATGAGGCCCGATTCCCCTGCACTGCGTGCAGAGCAATTCCGTGTTGCACATCACACATGAAAGGAGCCTTGATTTCCTTGATGGCACTCCAGAGAAACCCCAAGAACACTGTTTCAAGGCTAGAGGGATCCTGAGGTCACTGTAGCAACACGAAAGAGCTCCGTGGACCAAAAATCAACTCGAGATGAGAGGTTTGTTCCTGGCTTCGACTCCAGAGGAATACCACCTTACCACAAGCACCTCAAGAGGAGGCTTCTCTCAGCTCTAGGTATGTGAGAGGGACCCTGAGTTTGCGGCCTCAAGTGGAATGGACACTGCGATGACCTGACGCGAAATAACGCCGGATATCCCTGCAGTGACTTGAATGCAGGCTCGTCTTGCATCTCCCAAGATGAAAGGATGTCTGAATCCCCTGTGGAGACCACAGAGAAAGATCTCGTTCCCCACCTCATGGCGACCATAGGCCTCACATCCTTTGAAAACTGCAGAGATACGCGGAGATCAGTGCCTCAAAAGGAGACGATGCCTGACTCCTCGTGAAACTTGATAGGAGTCCCAGGATTCCTGTGGCACATGGAAAGGGACCCTTGGTCTCCCGCCTCAGATGGAGAGGCATCCCAATTGCCCTGCCAAGCCTCGAGGAGAATCCCGAGTTGTCCCTCGCAACTAGGCAGGAGTCCTGACGTCGCTGAAGAAACACGTGTGTGGAAGGGCCATCCCCGTCGTAACTCGAGAATATACCCCAGGTTCCCGCGGCAACTCGAGAAAAACAATGAGACTTCCCCCTCGCCGCGAGATGAGGCCCGATTCCCCTGCACTGCCTGCAGAGCAATTCCGTGGTGCACATCACACATGAAAGGAGCCTTGATTTCCTTGGTGGCACTCCAGATAATCCCCAAGAACACTGTTTCAAGGCTAGAGGGATCCTGAGGTCACTGTAGCAACACGAAAGAGCTCCGGGGACCACAAATCAACTCGAGATGAGAGGTTAGCCCCTGGCTTCGACTCCAGAGGAATACCACCTTACCACAAGCACCTCAAGAGGAGGCTTCTCTCAGCTCTAGGTATGTGAGAGGGACCCTGATTTTGCGGCCTCAAGTGGAATGGACACCGTGATGCCCTGACGTGAAATAAGGCGGGATAACCCTGCAGTGACTTGAATGCAGGCTCGTCTTGCATCTCCCAAAATGAAAGGATGTCTGAATCCCCTGTGGAGACCACCAAGGGAGACCCAGTTCCCCACCTCATTGGGACCGGAGGCCTCACATCCTTTGAAAACTCCAGAGGTACGCGGAGATCAGTGCCTCCAAAGAAGACGATGCCTGACTCCTCGTGAAACTTGATAGGAGTCCCAGGATTCCTGTGGCACATGGAAAGGGACTCTTGGTCTCCCGCCTCAGCTGGAGAGGCGTCCCAATTGCCCTGCCAAGCCTCGAGGAGAATCCCGAGTTGTCCCTCGCAACTAGGCAGGAGTCCTGACGTCGCTGAACAATCACGTGGGTGGACGGGCCATCCCCGTCGTAACTCGAGAATATACCCCAGGTTCCCGCCGCAACTCGAGAAAAACCATGAGACTTCCGCCTCGCCGCGAGATGAGGTCCGATTCCCCTGCACTGCGTGCAGAGCAATTCTGCGTTGCACATCACACATGAAAGGAGCCTTGATTTCCTTGATGGCACTCCAGAGAAACCCCAAGAACATTGTTTCAAGGCTAGAGGGATCCTGAGGTCACTGTAGCAACACGAAAGATCTCCGGGGACCACAAATCAACTCGAGATGAGAGGTTAGTCCCTGGCTTCGACTCCAGAGGAATATCACCTTAACAGAAGCACCTCAAGAGGAGGCTTCTCTCAGCTCTAGGTATGTGAGATGGAGCCTGAGTTTGCGGCCTCAAGTGGAATGGACACCGCGATGCCCTGACTCGAAATAAGGCCGGATGTCTCTGCAGTGACTTGAATGCAGGCTCGTCTTGCATCTCCCAAGACGAAAGGATGTCTGAATCCCCTGTGGAGACCACAGAGAAAGACCTAGTTCCCCACCTCATCGCGACCGGAGGCCTCACATCCTTTGAAAATTCCAGAGGTACGCGGAGATCAGTGCCTCCAAAGGAGACGATGCCTGACTCCTCCTGAAACTTGATAGGAGTCCCAGGATTCCTGTGGCACGTGGAAAGGGACCCTTGGTCTCCCGCCTCAGCTGGAGAGGCGTCCCAATTGCCCTGCCAAGCCTCGAGGAGAATCCGGAGTTGTCCCTCGCAACTAGTCAGGAGTCCTGACGTCGCTGATCAAACACGTGTGTGGAAGGGCCATCCCCGTCGTAACTCGAGAATATACCCCAGGTTCCCGCCGCAACTCGAGAAAAACCATGAGACTTCCCCCTCGCCGCGAGATGAGGCCCGATTCCCCTGCACTGCGTGCAGAGCAATTCCGTGTTGCACATCACACATGAAAGGAGCCTTGATTTCCTTGGTGGCACTCAAGAGACACCCCAAGATCACTGTTTCAAGGCTAGAGGGATCCTGAGGTCACTGTAGCCACATGGAAGAGCTCCGGGGACCTCAAATCAACTCGAGATGAGAGGTTAGTCCCTGGCTTCGACTCCAGAGGAATACCACCTTACCACAAGCACCTCAAGAGGAGTCTTCTCTCAGCTCTAGGTATGTGAGAGGGACCCTGAGTTTGCGGCCTCAAGTGGAATGGACACTGCGATGCCCTGACGCGAAATAAGGCCGGATATCCATGCAGTGACTTGAATGCAGGCTCGTCTTGCATCTCCCAAGACGAAAGAATGTCTGAATCCCCTGTGGAGACCACAGAGAAAGACCTAGTTCCCCACCTCATCGCGACCGGAGGCCTCACATCCATTGAAATCTCCAGAGGTACGCGGATATCAGTGCCTCCAAAGGAGACGATGCCTGACTCCTCATGAAACTTGATACGAGTCCCAGGATTCCTGTGGCACGTGGAAAGGGACCCTTGGTCTCCGGCCTCAGATGGAGAGGCGGCCCAATTGCCCTGCCAAGCCCCGAGGAGAATCCCGAGTTGTCCCTCGCAACTAGGCAGGAGTCCTGACGTCGCTGAACAAACACGTGAGTGGAAGGGCCATTCCCGTCGTAACTCGAGAATATACCCCAGGTTCCCGCCGCAACTCGAGAAAAACCATGAGACTTCCCCCTCGCCGCGAGATGAGGCCCGATTCCCCTGCACTGCGTGCAGAGCAATTCCGTGTTGCACATCACACATGAAAGTAGCCTTGATTTCCTTGATGGCACTCCAGAGAAACCCCAAGAACACTGTTTCAAGGCTAGAGGGATCCTGAGGTCACTGTAGCAACACGAAAGAGCTCCGTGGACCAAAAATCAACTCGAGATGAGAGGTTAGTCCCTGGCTTCGACTCCAGAGGACTACCACCTTACCACAAGCACCTCAAGAGGAGGCTTCTCTCAGCTCTAGGTATGTGAGAGGGACCCTGAGTTTGCGGCCCCAAGTGGAATGGACACTGCGATGCCCTGACGCGAAATAAGGCCGGATATCCCTGCAGTGAATTGAATGCAGGCTCGTCTTGCATCTCCCAAGATGAAAGGATGTCTGAATCCCCTGTGGAGACCACAGAGAAAGACCTAGTTCCCCACCTCATGGTGACTGGAGGCCTCACATCCTTTGAAAACTCCAGAGGTACGCAGAGATCAATGCCTCCAAAGGAGACGATGCCTGACTCCTCGTGAAACTTGATAGGAGTCCCAGGATTCCTGTGGCACGTGGAAAGGGACCCTTGGTCTCCCGTCTCACCTGGAGAGGCGTCCCAATTGCCCTGCCAAGCCTCGAGGAGAATCCCGAGTTGTCCCTCGCAACTAGGCAGGAGTCCTGACGTCGCTGAACAAACACGTGGCTGGAAGGGCCATCCCCGTCATACCTCGAGAATATACCCCAGATTCCCGCCGCAACTCGAGAAAAACTATGAGACTTCCCCCGCGCTGCGAGATGAGGCTCGATTCTCCTGCACTGCATGCAGAGCAGTTCCGTGTTGCACATCACACATGAAAGGAGCCTTGATTTCCTTGATGGCACTCCAGAGAAACCCCAAGAACACTCTTTCAAGGCTAGAGGGATCCTGAGGTCACTGTAGCAACAAGAAAGAGCTCTGAGGCCCAAAAATCCACTCGAGATGAGAGGTTAGTCCCTGGCTTCGACTCCAGAGGAATACCACCTTACCACAAGCACCTCAAGAGAAGGCTTCTCTCAGCTCTAGGTATGTGAGAGGCACCCTGATTTTGCGGCCTCAAGTGGAATGGACACTGCGATGCCCTGACGTGAAATAAGGCCGGATATCCCTGCAGTGACTTGAATGCAGGCTCGTCTTAAATCTCCCAAGATGAAAAGATGTCTGAATCCCCTGTGGAGACCACAGAGAAAGACCTAGTTCCCACCTCATCGCGACCGGAGGCCTCACATCCTTTGAAAACTTCAGAGGTACACGGAGATCAGTTCCTCCAAAGGAGACGATGCCTGAATCCTCGTGAAACTTGATAGGAGTCCCAGGATTCCTGTGGCACCTGGAAAGGGACCCTTGGTCTCCCGCCTCAGCTGGAGAGGCGGCCCAATTGCCCTGCCAAGCCTCGAGGAGAATCCCGAGTTGTCCCACGCAACTAGGCAGGATTCCTGACGTCGCTGAACAAACACGTGTGTGGAAGGGCCATCCCCGTCGTAACTCGAGAATATACCCCAGGTTCCCGCCGCAACTCGAGAAAATCCATGAGACTTCCCCCTCGGCGCGAGATGAGGCCCGATTCCCCTGCACTGCATGCAGAGCAATTCCGTGTTGCACATCACACATGAAAGGAGCCTTGATTTCCTTGGTGGCACTCCAGAGAAACCCCAAGAACACTGTTTCAAGGCTAGAGGGATCCTGAGGTCACTGTAGCAACAAAAAAGAGCTCCGTGGCCCAAAAATCAACTCGAGATGAGAGGTTAGTCCCTGGCTTCGACTCCAGAGGAATACCACCTTACCACAAGCACCTCAAGAGGAGGCTTCTCTCAGCTCTAGGTATGTGAGAGGGACCTTGAGTTTGCGGCCTCAAGTGGAATGGACACCGCGATGCCCTGACTCGAAATAAGGCCGGATATCCCTGCAGTGACTTGAATGCAGGCTCGTCTTGCATCTCCCAAGATGAAAGGATGTCTGAATCCCCTGCGGAGACCACAGAGAAAGACCTAGTTCCCCACCTCATCGCGACCGGAGGCCTCACATCCATTGAAATCTCCAGAGGTACGCGGATATCAGTGCCTCCAAAGGAGACGATGCCTGACTCCTCATGAAACTTGATAGGAGTCCCAGGATTCCTGTGGCACGTGGAAAGGGACCCTTGGTCTCCGGCCTCAGATGGAGAGGCGGCCCAATTGCCCTGCCAAGCCCCGAGGAGAATCCCGAGTTGTCCCTCGCAACTAGGCAGGAGTCCTGACGTCGCTGAACAAACACGTGAGTGGAAGGGCCATTCCCGTCGTAACTCGAGAATATACCCCAGGTTCCCGCCGCAACTCGAGAAAAACCATGAGACTTCCCCCTCGCCGCGAGATGAGGCCCGATTCCCCTGCACTGCGTGCAGAGCAATTCCGTGTTGCACATCACACATGAAAGTAGCCTTGATTTCCTTGATGGCACTCCAGAGAAACCCCAAGAACACTGTTTCAAGGCTAGAGGGATCCTGAGGTCACTGTAGCAACACGAAAGAGCTCCGTGGACCAAAAATCAACTCGAGATGAGAGGTTAGTCCCTGGCTTCGACTCCAGAGGACTACCACCTTACCACAAGCACCTCAAGAGGAGGCTTCTCTCAGCTCTAGGTATGTGAGAGGGACCCTGAGTTTGCGGCCCCAAGTGGAATGGACACTGCGATGCCCTGACGCGAAATAAGGCCGGATATCCCTGCAGTGAATTGAATGCAGGCTCGTCTTGCATCTCCCAAGATGAAAGGATGTCTGAATCCCCTGTGGAGACCACAGAGAAAGACCTAGTTCCCCACCTCATGGTGACTGGAGGCCTCACATCCTTTGAAAACTCCAGAGGTACGCGGAGATCAATGCCTCCAAAGGAGACGATGCCTGACTCCTCGTGAAACTTGATAGGAGTCCCAGGATTCCTGTGGCACGTGGAAAGGGACCCTTGGTCTCCCGTCTCACCTGGAGAGGCGTCCCAATTGCCCTGCCAAGCCTCGAGGAGAATCCCGAGTTGTCCCTCGCAACTAGGCAGGAGTCCTGACGTCGCTGAACAAACACGTGGCTGGAAGGGCCATCCCCGTCATACCTCGAGAATATACCCCAGATTCCCGCCGCAACTCGAGAAAAACTATGAGACTTCCCCCGCGCTGCGAGATGAGGCTCGATTCTCCTGCACTGCATGCAGAGCAGTTCCGTGTTGCACATCACACATGAAAGGAGCCTTGATTTCCTTGATGGCACTCCAGAGAAACCCCAAGAACACTCTTTCAAGGCTAGAGGGATCCTGAGGTCACTGTAGCAACAAGAAAGAGCTCTGAGGCCCAAAAATCCACTCGAGATGAGAGGTTAGTCCCTGGCTTCGACTCCAGAGGAATACCACCTTACCACAAGCACCTCAAGAGAAGGCTTCTCTCAGCTCTAGGTATGTGAGAGGCACCCTGATTTTGCGGCCTCAAGTGGAATGGACACTGCGATGCCCTGACGTGAAATAAGGCCGGATATCCCTGCAGTGACTTGAATGCAGGCTCGTCTTAAATCTCCCAAGATGAAAAGATGTCTGAATCCCCTGTGGAGACCACAGAGAAAGACCTAGTTCCCACCTCATCGCGACCGGAGGCCTCACATCCTTTGAAAACTTCAGAGGTACACGGAGATCAGTTCCTCCAAAGGAGACGATGCCTGAATCCTCGTGAAACTTGATAGGAGTCCCAGGATTCCTGTGGCACCTGGAAAGGGACCCTTGGTCTCCCGCCTCAGCTGGAGAGGCGTCCCAATTGCCCTGCCAAGCCTCGAGGAGAATCCCGAGTTGTCCCACGCAACTAGGCAGGATTCCTGACGTCGCTGAACAAACACGTGTGTGGAAGGGCCATCCCCGTCGTAACTCGAGAATATACCCCAGGTTCCCGCCGCAACTCGAGAAAATCCATGAGACTTCCCCCTCGCCGCGAGATGAGGCCCGATTCCCCTGCACTGCATGCAGAGCAATTCCGTGTTGCACATCACACATGAAAGGAGCCTTGATTTCCTTGGTGGCACTCCAGAGAAACCCCAAGAACACTGTTTCAAGGCTAGAGGGATCCTGAGGTCACTGTAGCAACAAAAAAGAGCTCCGTGGCCCAAAAATCAACTCGAGATGAGAGGTTAGTCCCTGGCTTCGACTCCAGAGGAATACCACCTTACCACAAGCACCTCAAGAGGAGGCTTCTCTCAGCTCTAGGTATGTGAGAGGGACCTTGAGTTTGCGGCCTCAAGTGGAATGGACACTGCGATGCACTGACTCGAAATAAGGCCGGATATCCCTGCAGTGACTTGAATGCAGGCTCGTCTTGCATCTCCCAAGACGAAAGGATGTCTGAATCCCCTGTGAAGACCACAGAGAAAGACCTAGTTCCCCACCTCATCGCGACCGGAGGCCTCACATCCTTTGAAAACTCCAGAGGTACGCGGAGATCAATGCCTCCAAAGGAGACGATGCCTGACTCCTCGTGAAACTTGATAGGAGTCCCAGGATTCCTGTGGCACGTGGAAAGGGACCCTTGGTCTCCCGTCTCACCTGGAGAGGCGTCCCAATTGCCCTGCCAAGCCTCGAGGAGAATCCAGAGTTTTCCCTCGCAACTAGGCAGGAGTCCTGACGTCGCTGAACAAACACGTGGCTGGAAGGGCCATCCCCGTCATACCTCGAGAATATACCCCAGATTCCCGCCGCAACTCGAGAAAAACTATGAGACTTCCCCCGCGCTGCGAGATGAGGCTCGATTCTCCTGCACTGCATGCAGAGCAGTTCCGTGTTGCACATCACACATGAAAGGAGCCTTGATTTCCTTGATGGCACTCCAGAGAAACCCCAAGAACACTGTTTCAAGGCTAGAGGGATCCTGAGGTCACTGTAGCAACAAGAAAGAGCTCCGTGGATCAAAAATCAACTCGAGATGAGAGGTTAGTCCCTGGCTTCGACTCCAGAGGAATACCACCTTACCACAAGCACCTCAAGAGAAGGCTTCTCTCAGCTCTAGGTATGTGAGAGGCACCCTGA
This sequence comes from Cervus elaphus, assembly GCF_910594005.1. Lineage (NCBI taxonomy): Eukaryota > Metazoa > Chordata > Mammalia > Artiodactyla > Cervidae > Cervus > Cervus elaphus. Next base: position 11,822,080 of record NC_057824.1, on the reverse strand, counting down.
TTTTGCGGCCTCAAGTGGAATGGACACTGCGATGCCCTGACGTGAAATAAGGCCGGATATCCCTGCAGTGACTTGAATGCAGGCTCGTCTTGAATCTCCCAAGATGAAAAGATGTCTGAATCCCCTGTGGAGACCACAGAGAAAGACCTAGTTCCCCACCTCATCGCGACCGGAGGCCTCACATCCTTTGAAAACTTCAGAGGTACATGGAGATCAGTGCCTCCAAAGGAGGCGATGCCTGACTCCTCGTGAAACTTGATAGGAGTCCCAGGATTCCTGTGGCACCTGGAAAGGGACTGTTGGTCTCCCGCCTCAGCTGGAGAGGCGGCCCAATTGCCGTGCCAAGCCTCGAGGAGAATCCCGAGTTGTCCTTCGCAACTAGGCAGAATTCCTGACGTCGCTGAACAAACACGTGTGTGGAAGGGCCATCCCCGTCGTAACTCGAGAATATAACCCAGGTTCCCGCCGCAACTCGAGAAAATCCATGAGACTTCCCCCTCGCCGAAAGATGAGGCCCGATTCCCCTGCACTGCATGCAGAGCAATTCCGTGTTGCACATCACACATGAAAGGAGCCTTGATTTCCTTGATGGCACTCCAGAGAAACCCCAAGAACACTGTTTCAAGGCTAGAGGGATCCTGAGATCACTGTAGCAACAAAAAAGAGCTCCGTGGCCCAAAAATCAACTCGAGATGAGAGGTTAGTCCCTGGCTTCGACTCCAGAGGACTACCACCTTACCACAAGCTCCTCAAGAGGAGGCTTCTCTCAGCTCTAGGTATGTGAGAGGGACCCTGAGTTTGCGGCCTCAAGTGGAATGGACACCGCGATGCCCTGACTCAAAATAAGGGTGGATATCCGTGCAGTGACTTGAATGCAGGCTCGTCTTGCATCTCCCAAGATGAAAGGATGTCTGAATCCCCTGTGGAGACCACAGAGAAAGACCTAGTTCCCCACCTCATCGCGACCGGAGGCCTCACATCCTTTCAAAACTCCAGGGGTACGCAGAGATCAGTGCCTCCAAAGTAAACGATGCCTGACTCCTCGTGAAACTTGATAGGAGTCCCAGGATTCCTGTGGCACGTGGATAGGGACACTTGGTCTCCCGCCTCAGCTGGAGAGTCGTCCCAATTGCCCTGCCAAGCCTCGAGGAGAATCCCGAGTTGTCCCTCGCAACTAGGCAGGAGTCCTGACGTGGCTGAACAAACACGTGGCTGGAAGGGCCATCCCCGTCATAACTCGAGAATATACCCCAGGTTCCCGCCGCAACTCGAGAAAAACCATGAGACTTCCCCCTCGCCGCGAGATGAGGCCCGATTCCCCTGCACTGCATGCAGAGCAATTCCGTGTTGTACATCACACATGAAAGGAGCCTTGATTTCCTTGATGGCACTCCAGAGAAACCCCAAGAACACTGTTTCAAGGCTAGAGGGATCCTGAGGTCACTGTAGCAACAAAAAAGAGCTCCGTGGCCCAAAAATCAACTCGAGATGAGAGGTTAGTCCCTGGCTTCGACTCCAGAGGAAAACCACTTTACCACAAGCACCTCAAGAGGAGGCTTCTCTCAGCTCTAGGTATGTGAGAGGGACCCTGAGTTTGCGGTCTCAAGTGGAAATGACACTGCGATGCACTGACGCGAAATAAGGCCGGATATCCCTGCAGTGACTTGAATGCAGGCTCGTCTTGCATCTCCCAAGACGAAAGGATGTCTGAATCCCCTGTGGAGACCACAGAGAAAGACCTAGTTCCCCACCTCATCGCGTCCGGAGGCCTCAAATCCTTTGAAAACTCCAGAGGTACGCGGAGATCAGTGCCTCCAAAGAAGACGATGCCTGACTCCTCGTGAAACTTGATAGGAGTCCCAGGATTCCTGTGGCACGTGGAAAGGTACCGTTGATCTTCCGCCTCAGCTGGAGAGGCGTCCCAATTGCCCTGCCAAGCCTCGAGGAGAATCCCGAGTTGTCCCTGGCAACTAGGCAGGAGTCATGACGTCGCTGAACTAACACGTGGCTGGAAGGGCCATCCCCGTCATAACTCGAGAATATACCCCAGATTTCTGCCGCAACTCGAGAAAAACCATGAGACTTCCCCCTCGCCGCGAGATGAGGCTTGATTCCCCTGCACTGCATGCAGAGCAGTTCCGTGTTGCACATCACACATGAAAGGAGCCTTGATTTCCTTGATGGCACTCCAGAGAAACCCCAAGAACACTGTTTCAAGGCTAGAGGGATCCTGAGGTTACTGTAGCAACACGAAAGAGCTCCGTGGACCAAAAATCAACTCGAGATGAGAGGTTAGTCCCAGGCTTCGACTCCAGAGGAATACCACCTTACCACAAACACCTCAAGAGGAGGCTTCTCTCAGCTCTACATATGTGAGAGGGACCCTGAGTTTGCGGCCTCAAGTGGAATGGACACTGCGATGCCCTGACGCGAAAAAAGGCCGGATATCCCTGCAGTGACTTGATTGCAGGCTCGTCTTGCATCTCCCAAGATGAAAAGATGTCTGAATCCCCTGTGGAGACCACAGAGAAAGACCTAGTTCCCCACTTCATCGCGACCGGAGGCCTCACATCCTTTGAAAACTTCAGAGGTACACGGAGATCAGTGCCTCCAAAGGAGACGATGCCTGACTCCTCGTGAAACTTGATAGGAGTCCCAGGATTCCTGTGGCACGTGGAAAGGGACACTTGGCCTCCCGCCTCAGATGGAGAGGCGTCCCAATTGCCCTGCCAAGCCTCGAGGAGAATCCCGAGTTGTCCCTCGCAACTAGGCAGGAGTCCTGACGTCGCTGAACAAACACGTGGCTGGAAGGGCCAACCCCGTCATAACTCGAGAGTATACCCCAGGGTCCCGCCGCAACTCGAGAAAAACCATGAGACATCCCCCTCGCCGCGAGATGAGGCTCGATTCTCCTGCACGGCATGCAGAGCAATTCCGTGTTGCACATCAAACATGAAAGGAGCCTTGATTTCCTTGATGGCACTCCAGAGAAACCCCACGAACACTGTTTCAAGGCTAGAGGGATCCTGAGGTTACTGTAGCAACATCAAAGAGCTCCGTGGACCAAAAATCAACTCGAGATGAGAGGTTAGTCCCTGGCTTCGACTCCAGAGGAAAACCACCTTACCACAAGCACCTCAAGAGGAGGCTTCTCTCAGCTCTAGGTATGTGAGAGGGACCCTGAGTTTACGGCCTCAAGTGGAATGGACACTGCGATGCCCTGACGCGAAATAAGGCCGGATATCCCTGCAGTGAATTGAATGCAGGCTCGTCTTCCTTCTCCCAAGATGAAAAGATGTCTGAATCCCCTGTGGAGACCACAGAGAAAGACCTAGTTCCCCACCTCATTGCGACCGGAGGCCTCACATCCATTGAAAACTTCAGAGGTACACGGAGATCAGTGCCTCCAAAGGAGACGATGCCTGACTCCTCGTGAAACTTGATAGGAGTCCCAGGATTCCTGTGGCACCTGGAAAGGGACCCTTGGTCTCCCGACTCAGCTGGAGAGGCGTCCCAATTGCCCTGCCAAGCCTCGAGGAGAATCCCGAGTTGTTCCTCGCAACTAGGGAGGATTCCTGACGTCGCTGAACAAACACGTGTGTGGAAGGGCCATCCCCGTTGTAACTCGAGAATATACCCCAGGTTCCCGCCGCAACTCGAGAAAAACCATGAGACTTCCCCCTCGCCGCGAGATGAGGCCCGATTCCCCTCACTGCATGCAGAGCAATTCCGTGTTGCACATCACACATGAAAGGAGCCTTGATTTCCTTGATGGCACTCCAGAGAAACCCCAAGAACACTGTTTCAAGGCTAGAGGGATCCTGAGGTGACTGTAGCAACAAAAAAGAGCTCCGTGGCCCAAAAATCAACTCGAGATGAGAGGTTAGTCCCTGGCTTCGACTCCAGAGGACTACCACCTTACCACGAGCTCCTCAAGAGGAGGCTTCTCTCAGCTCTAGGTATGTGAGAGGGACCCTGAGTTTGCGGCCTCAAGTGGAATGGACACCGTGATGCCCTGACTCAAAATAAGGCTGGATATCCGTGCAGTGACTTGAATGCAGGCTCGTCTTGCATCTCCCAAGATGAAAGGATGTCTGAATCCCCTGTGGAGACCACAGAGAAAGACCTAGTTCCCCACCTCATCGCGACCGGAGGCCTCACATCCTTTCAAAACTCCAGGGGTACGCAGAGATCAGTGCCTCCAAAGTAAACGATGCCTGACTCCTCGTGAAACTTGATAGGAGTCCCAGGATTCCTGTGGCACGTGGAAAGGTACCGTTGGTCTTCCGCCTCAGCTGGAGAGGCGTCCCAATTGCCCTGCCAAGCCTCGAGGAGAATCCCGAGTTGTCCCTCGCAACTAGGCAGGAGTCCTGACGTGGCTGAACAAACACGTGGCTGGAAGGGCCATCCCCGTCATAACTCGAGAATATACCCCAGGATCCCGCCGCAACTCGAGAAAAACCATGAGACTTCCCCCTCGCCGCGAGATGAGGCCCGATTCCCCTGCACTGCATGCAGAGCAATTCCGTGTTGCACATCACACATGAAAGGAGCCTTGATTTCCTTTATGGCACTCCAGAGAAACCCCAAGAACACTGTTTCAAGGCTAGAGGGATCCTGAGGTCACTGTAGCAACAAAAAAGAGCTCCGTGGCCCAAAAATCAACTCGAGATGAGAGGTTAGTCCCTGGCTCCGACTCCAGAGGAAAACCACTTTACCACAAGCACCTCAAGAGGAGGCTTCTCTCAGCTCTAGGTATGTGAGAGGGACCCTGAGTTTGCGGTCTCAAGTGGAAATGACACTGCGATGCACTGACGCGAAATAAGGCCGGATATCCCTGCAGTGACTTGAATGCAGGCTCGTCTTGCATCTCCCAAGACGAAAGGATGTCTGAATCCCCTGTGGAGACCACAGAGAAAGACCTAGTTCCCCACCTCATCGCGACCGGAGGCCTCAAATCCTTTGAAAACTCCAGAGGTACGCGGAGATCAGTGCCTCCAAAGGAGACGATGCCTGACTCCTCGTGAAACTTGATAGGAGTCCCAGGATTCCTGTGGCACGTGGAAAGGTACCGTTGGTCTTCCGCCTCAGCTGGAGAGGCGTCCCAATTGCCCTGCCAAGCCTCGAGGAGAATCCCGAGTTGTCCCTCGCAACTAGGCAGGAGTCATGACGTCGCTGAACTAACACGTGGCTGGAAGGGCCATCCCCGTCATAACTCGAGAATATACCACAGGTTCCCGCCGCAACTCGAGAAAAACTATGAGACTTCCCCCTCGCCGCGAGATGAGGCTTGATTCCCCTGCACTGCATGCAGAGCAGTTCCGTGTTGCACATCACACATGAAAGGAGCCTTGATTTCCTTGATGGCACTCCAGAGATACCCCAAGAACACTGTTTCAAGGCTAGAGGGATCCTGAGGTTACTGTAGCAACACAAAAGAGCTCCGTGGACCAAAAATCAACTCGAGATGAGAGGTTAGTCCCAGGCTTCGACTCCAGAGGAATACCACCTTACCACAAACACCTCAAGAGGAGGCTTCTCTCAGCTCTACGTATGTGAGAGGGACCCTGAGTTTGCGGCCTCAAGTGGAATGGACACCGCAATGCCCTGACGCGAAATAAGGCCGGATATCCCTGCAGTGACTTGATTGCAGGCTCGTCTTGCATCTCCCAAGATGAAAAGATGTCTGAATCCCCTGTGGAGACCACAGAGAAAGACCTAGTTCCCCACTTCATCGCGACCGGAGGCCTCACATCCTTTGAAAACTTCAGAGGTACACGGAGATCAGTGCCTCCAAAGGAGACGATGCCTGACTCCTCGTGAAACTTGATAGGAGTCCCAGGATTCCTGTGGCACGTGGAAAGGGACACTTGGCCTCCCGCCTCAGATGGAGAGGCGTCCCAATTGCCCTGCCAAGCCTCGAGGAGAATCCCGAGTTGTCCCTCGCAACTAGGCAGGAGTCCTGACGTCGCTGAACAAACACGTGGCTGGAAGGGCCAACCCCGTCATAACTCGAGAGTATACCCCAGGGTCCCGCCGCAACTCGAGAAAAACCATGAGACATCCCCCTCGCCGCGAGATGAGGCTCGATTCTCCTGCACGGCATGCAGAGCAATTCCGTGTTGCACATCAAACATGAAAGGAGCCTTGATTTCCTTGATGGCACTCCAGAGAAACCCCACGAACACTGTTTCAAGGCTAGAGGGATCCTGAGGTTACTGTAGCAACATCAAAGAGCTCCGTGGACCAAAAATCAACTCGAGATGAGAGGTTAGTCCCTGGCTTCGACTCCAGAGGAAAACCACCTTACCACAAGCACCTCAAGAGGAGGCTTCTCTCAGCTCTAGGTATGTGAGAGGGACCCTGAGTTTACGGCCTCAAGTGGAATGGACACTGCGATGCCCTGACGCGAAATAAGGCCGGATATCCCTGCAGTGAATTGAATGCAGGCTCGTCTTCCTTCTCCCAAGATGAAAAGATGTCTGAATCCCCTGTGGAGACCACAGAGAAAGACCTAGTTCACCACCTCATTGCGACCGGAGGCCTCACATCCATTGAAAACTTCAGAGGTACACGGAGATCAGTGCCTCCAAAGGAGACGATGCCTGACTCCTCGTGAAACTTGATAGGAGTCCCAGGATTCCTGTGGCACCTGGAAAGGGACCCTTGGTCTCCCGACTCAGCTGGAGAGGCGTCCCAATTGCCCTGCCAAGCCTCGAGGAGAATCCCGAGTTGTTCCTCGCAACTAGGGAGGATTCCTGACGTCGCTGAACAAACACGTGTGTGGAAGGGCCATCCCCGTTGTAACTCGAGAATATACCCCAGGTTCCCGCCGCAACTCGAGAAAAACCATGAGACTTCCCCCTCGCCGCGAGATGAGGCCCGATTCCCCTCACTGCATGCAGAGCAATTCCGTGTTGCACATCACACATGAAAGGAGCCTTGATTTCCTTGATGGCACTCCAGAGAAACCCGAAGAACACTGTTTCAAGGTTGAGGGATCCTGAGGTCACTGTAGCAACACGAAAGAGCTCCGTGGACCAAAAATCAACTCGAGATGAGAGGTTAGTCCCTGGCTTCGACTCCAGAGGAATACCACCTTACCACAAGCACCTCAAGAGGAGGCTTCTCTCAGCTCTAGCTATGTGAGAGGGACCCTGAGTTTGCGGCCTCAAGTGGAATCGAGACCGCGATGCCCTGACTCGAAATAAGGCCGGATATCCCTGCAGTGACTTGAATGCAGGCTCGTCTTGCATCTCCCAAGACGAAAGGATGTCTGAAACCGCTGTGGAGACCACAGAGAAAGACCTAGTTTCCCACCTCATCGCGACCGGAGGCCTCACATCCTTTGAAAACTGCAGAGGTACGCGGAGATCAGTGCCTCCAAAGGAGACGATGCCTGACTCCTCGTGAAACTTGATAGGAGTCCCAGGATTCCTGTGGCACGTGGAAAGGGACCCTTGGTCTCCCGCCTCAGCTGGAGAGGCGTCCCAATTGCCCTGCCAAGCCACGAGGAGAATCCCGAGTTGTCCCTCGCAACTAGGCAGGAGTCCTGACGTCGCTGAAGAGACACGTGGGTGGAAGGGCCATCCCCGTCGTAACTGAAGAATATACCCCAGGTTCCGGCCGCAACTCGAGAAAAACCATGAGACTTCCCCCTCGCCGCGAGATGAGGCCCGATTCCCCTGCACTGCGTGCAGAGCAATTCCGTGTTGCACATCACACATGAAAGGAGCATTGATTTCCTTGATGGCACTCCTGAGAAATCCCAAGAACACTGTTTCAAGGCTGGAGGGATCCAGAGGTCCCTGTAGCAGCACGAAAGAGCTTCGTGGACCATGAATCAACTCGAGATGAGAGTTTAGTCCCTGGCTTCGACTCCAGAGGAGTACCACCTTACCACAAGCACCTCAAGAGGAGGCTTCTCTCAGCTCTAGGTATGTGAGAGGGACCCTGAGTTTGCGGCCTCAAGTGGAATGGACACCGCGATGCCCTGACTCGAAATAAGGCCGGATATCCCTGCAGTGACTTGAATGCAGGCTCGTCTTGCATCTCCCAAGACAAAAGGATGTCTGAATCCCCTGTGAAGACCACAGAGCAAGACCTAGTTCCCCACCTCATCGCGACCGGAGGCCTCACATCCTTTGAAAACTCCAGAGGTACGCGGAGATCAGTGCCTCCAAAGGAGACGATGCCTGACTCCTCGTGAAACTTGATAGGAGTCCCAGGATTCCTGTGGCACGTGGAAAGGGACCCTTGGTCTCCCGCCTCAGCTGGAGAGGCTTCCCAATTGCCCTGCCAAGCCTCGAGGAGAATCCCGAGTTGTCCCTCGCAACTAGGCAGGAGTCCTGCCTTCGCTGAACTAACACGTGGGTGGAAGGGCCATCCCCGTCGTAACTCGAGAATATACCCCAGGTTCCCGCCGCAACTCGAGAAAAACCATGAGACTTCCCCCTCGCCGCGAGATGAGGCCCGATTCCCCTGCACTGCGTGCAGAGCAATTCTGTGTTGCACATCACACATGAAAGGAGCCTTGATTTCCTTGATGGCACTCCAGAGAAACCCCAAAAACACTGTTTCAAGGTTGAGGGATCCTGAGGTCACTGTAGCAACACGAAAGAGCTCCGTGGACCAAAAATCAACTCGAGATGAGAGGTTAGTCCCTGGCTTCGCCTCCAGAGGAATACCACCTTACCACAAGCACCTCAAGAGGAGGCTTCTCTCAGCTCTATGTATGTGAGAGGGACCCTGAGTTTGCGGCCTCAAGTGGAATGGAGACCGCGATGCCCTGACTCGAAATAAGGCCGGATATCCCTGCAGTGACTTGAATGCAGGCTCGTCTTGCATCTCGCATATAAACGGATTTCTGAATCCCCTGTGGAGACCGCAGAGAAAGACCTAGTTCCCCACCTCATCGCGACCGGAGGCCTCACATCCTTTGAAAACTGCAGAGGTACGCGGAGATCAGTGCCTCCAAAGGAGACGATGCCAGACTCCTCGTGAAACTTGATAGGAGTCCCAGGATTCCTGTGGCACGTGGAAAGGGACACTTGGTCTCCTGCCTCAGCTGGAGAGGCTTCCTTTTGCCCTGCCAAGCCTCGAGGAGAATCCTGAGTTGTCCCTCGCAACTAGGCAGGAGTCTGACGTCGCTGAACAAACACGTGGGTGGAAGGGCCATCCCCGTCGTAACTCGAGAATATACCCCAGGTTCCAATCGCAACTCGAGAAAAACCATTAGACTTCCCTCTCGACGCAAAATGAGGCCCGATACCCTGCACTGCGTGCAGAGCAATTCCGTGTTGCACATCACACATGAAAGGAGCCTTGATTTCCTTGATGGCACTCCAGAGAAATCCCAAGAACACTGTTTCAAGGCTAGAGGGATCCTGAGGTCACTGTAGCAACACGAACGAGCTCCGTGGACCAAAAATCAACTCGAGATGAGAGGTTAGTCCCTGGCTCCGACTCCAGAGGAATACCACGTTACCACAAGCACCTCAAGAGAAGGCTTCTCTCAGCTCTAGGTATGTGAGAGGGACCCTGAGTTTGCGGCCTCAATTGGAATGGACACCGCGATGCCCTGACTCGAAATAAGGCCGGATATCCCTGCAGTGACTTGAATGCAGGCTCGTCTTGCATCTCCCAAGACGAAAGGATGTCTGAATCCCCTGTGGAGACCACAGAGAAAGACCTAGTTCCCCACCTCATCGCGACCGGAGGCCTCACATCCTTTGAAAACTCCAGAGGTACGCGGAGATCAGTGCCTCCAAAGGAGACGATGCCTGACTCCTCGTGAAACTTGATAGGAGTCCCAGGATTCCTGTGGCACGTGGAAATGGACCCTTGGTCTCCCGCCTCAGCTGGAGAGGCGTCCCAATTGCCCTGGCAAGCCTCGAGGGGAATCCCGAGGTGTCCCTCGCAACTAGGCAGGAGTCCTGACGTCGCTGAAGAAACACGTGTGTGGAAGGGCCATCCCCGTTGTAACTCGAGAATATTCCCCAGGTTCCCGCTGCAACTCGAGAAAAACCATGAGACTTCCCCCTCGCCACAGGATGAGGCCCGATTCCCCTGCACTGCGTGCAGAGCAATTCCGTGTTGCACATCACACATGAAAGGAGCCTTGATTTCCTTGATGGCACTCCAGAGAAACCCCAAGAACACTGTTTCAAGGCTAGAGGCATCCCGAGGTCACTGTAGCAACACGAAAGAGCTCCGTGGACCACAAATCAACTGGAGCTGAGAGGTTAGTCCCTGGCTTCGACTCCAGAGGAATACCACCTTACCACAAGCACCTCAAGAGGAGGCTTCTCTCAGCTCTAGTTATGTGAGAGGGACCCTGCGTTTGCGGCCTCAAGTGTAATGGACACCGCGATGCCCTGACGCGAAATAAGGCCGGATATCCCTGCAGTGACTTGAATGCAGGCTCGTCTTGCATCTCCCAAGACGAAAGGATGTCTGAATCCCCTGTGGAGACCACAGAGAAAGACCTAGTTCCCCACCTCATCGCGACCGGAGGCCTCACATCCTTTGAAAACTTCAGAGGTACACGGAGATCAGTGCCTCCAAAGGAGACGATGCCTGACTCCTCGTGAAACTTGATAGGAGTCCCAGGATTCCTGTGGCACGTGGAAAGGGACACTTGGCCTCCCGCCTCAGATGGAGAGGCGTCCCAATTGCCCTGCCAAGCCTCGAGGAGAATCCCGAGTTGTCCCTCGCAACTAGGCAGGAGTCCTGACGTCGCTGAACAAACACGTGGCTGGAAGGGCCAACCCCGTCATAACTCGAGAGTATACCCCAGGGTCCCGCCGCAACTCGAGAAAAACCATGAGACATCCCCCTCGCCGCGAGATGAGGCTCGATTCTCCTGCACGGCATGCAGAGCAATTCCGTGTTGCACATCAAACATGAAAGGAGCCTTGATTTCCTTGATGGCACTCCAGAGAAACCCCACGAACACTGTTTCAAGGCTAGAGGGATCCTGAGGTTACTGTAGCAACATGAAAGAGCTCCGTGGACCAAAAATCAACTCGAGATGAGAGGTTAGTCCCTGGCTTCGACTCCAGAGGAAAACCACCTTACCACAAGCACCTCAAGAGGAGGCTTCTCTCAGCTCTAGGTATGTGAGAGGGACCCTGAGTTTACGGCCTCAAGTGGAATGGACACTGCGATGCCCTGACGCGAAATAAGGCCGGATATCCCTGCAGTGAATTGAATGCAGGCTCGTCTTCCTTCTCCCAAGATGAAAAGATGTCTGAATCCCCTGTGGAGACCACAGAGAAAGACCTAGTTCCCCACCTCATTGCGACCGGAGGCCTCACATCCATTGAAAACTTCAGAGGTACACGGAGATCAGTGCCTCCAAAGGAGACGATGCCTGACTCCTCGTGAAACTTGATAGGAGTCCCAGGATTCCTGTGGCACCTGGAAAGGGACCCTTGGTCTCCCGACTCAGCTGGAGAGGCGTCCCAATTGCCCTGCCAAGCCTCGAGGAGAATCCCGAGTTGTTCCTCGCAACTAGGGAGGATTCCTGACGTCGCTGAACAAACACGTGTGTGGAAGGGCCATCCCCGTTGTAACTCGAGAATATACCCCAGGTTCCCGCCGCAACTCGAGAAAAACCATGAGACTTCCCCCTCGCCGCGAGATGAGGCCCGATTCCCCTCACTGCATGCAGAGCAATTCCGTGTTGCACATCACACATGAAAGGAGCCTTGATTTCCTTGATGGCACTCCAGAGAAACCCCAAGAACACTGTTTCAAGGCTAGAGGGATCCTGAGGTGACTGTAGCAACAAAAAAGAGCTCCGTGGACCAAAAATCAACTCGAGATGAGAGGTTAGTCCCTGGCTTCGACTCCAGAGGACTACCACCTTACCACGAGCTCCTCAAGAGGAGGCTTCTCTCAGCTCTAGGTATGTGAGAGGGACCCTGAGTTTGCGGCCTCAAGTGGAATGGACACCGTGATGCCCTGACTCAAAATAAGGCTGGATATCCGTGCAGTGACTTGAATGCAGGCTCGTCTTGCATCTCCCAAGATGAAAGGATGTCTGAATCCCCTGTGGAGACCACAGAGAAAGACCTAGTTCCCCACCTCATCGCGACCGGAGGCCTCACATCCTTTCAAAACTCCAGGGGTACGCAGAGATCAGTGCCTCCAAAGTAAACGATGCCTGACTCCTCGTGAAACTTGATAGGAGTCCCAGGATTCCTGTGGCACGTGGAAAGGTACCGTTGGTCTTCCGCCTCAGCTGGAGAGGCGTCCCAATTGCCCTGCCAAGCCTCGAGGAGAATCCCGAGTTGTCCCTCGCAACTAGGCAGGAGTCCTGACGTGGCTGAACAAACACGTGGCTGGAAGGGCCATCCCCGTCATAACTCGAGAATATACCCCAGGATCCCGCCGCAACTCGAGAAAAACCATGAGACTTCCCCCTCGCCGCGAGATGAGGCCCGATTCCCCTGCACTGCATGCAGAGCAATTCCGTGTTGCACATCACACATGAAAGGAGCCTTGATTTCCTTGATGGCACTCCAGAGAAACCCCAAGAACACTGTTTCAAGGCTAGAGGGATCCTGAGGTCACTGTAGCAACAAAAAAGAGCTCCGTGGCCCAAAAATCAACTCGAGATGAGAGGTTAGTCCCTGGCTCCGACTCCAGAGGAAAACCACTTTACCACAAGCACCTCAAGAGGAGGCTTCTCTCAGCTCTAGGTATGTGAGAGGGACCCTGAGTTTGCGGTCTCAAGTGGAAATGACACTGCGATGCACTGACGCGAAATAAGGCCGGATATCCCTGCAGTGACTTGAATGCAGGCTCGTCTTGCATCTCCCAAGACGAAAGGATGTCTGAATCCCCTGTGGAGACCACAGAGAAAGACCTAGTTCCCCACCTCATCGCGACCGGAGGCCTCAAATCCTTTGAAAACTCCAGAGGTACGCGGAGATCAGTGCCTCCAAAGGAGACGATGCCTGACTCCTCGTGAAACTTGATAGGAGTCCCAGGATTCCTGTGGCACGTGGAAAGGTACCGTTGGTCTTCCGCCTCAGCTGGAGAGGCGTCCCAATTGCCCTGCCAAGCCTCGAGGAGAATCCCGAGTTGTCCCTCGCAACTAGGCAGGAGTCATGACGTCGCTGAACTAACACGTGGCTGGAAGGGCCATCCCCGTCATAACTCGAGAATATACCCCAGATTCCTGCCGCAACTCGAGAAAAACTATGAGACTTCCCCCTCGCCGCGAGATGAGGCTTGATTCCCCTGCACTGCATGCAGAGCAGTTCCGTGTTGCACATCACACATGAAAGGAGCCTTGATTTCCTTGATGGCACTCCAGAGATACCCCAAGAACACTGTTTCAAGGCTAGAGGGATCCTGAGGTTACTGTAGCAACACGAAAGAGCTCCGTGGACCAAAAATCAACTCGAGATGAGAGGTTAGTCCCAGGCTTCGACTCCAGAGGAATACCACCTTACCACAAACACCTCAAGAGGAGGCTTCTCTCAGCTCTACGTATGTGAGAGGGACCCTGAGTTTGCGGCCTCAAGTGGAATGGACACCGCAATGCCCTGACGCGAAATAAGGCCGGATATCCCTGCAGTGACTTGATTGCAGGCTCGTCTTGCATCTCCCAAGATGAAAAGATGTCTGAATCCCCTGTGGAGACCACAGAGAAAGACCTAGTTCCCCACTTCATCGCGACCGGAGGCCTCACATCCTTTGAAAACTTCAGAGGTACACGGAGATCAGTGCCTCCAAAGGAGACGATGCCTGACTCCTCGTGAAACTTGATAGGAGTCCCAGGATTCCTGTGGCACGTGGAAAGGGACACTTGGCCTCCCGCCTCAGATGGAGAGGCGTCCCAATTGCCCTGCCAAGCCTCGAGGAGAATCCCGAGTTGTCCCTCGCAACTAGGCAGGAGTCCTGACGTCGCTGAACAAACACGTGGCTGGAAGGGCCAACCCCGTCATAACTCGAGAGTATACCCCAGGGTCCCGCCGCAACTCGAGAAAAACCATGAGACATCCCCCTCGCCGCGAGATGAGGCTCGATTCTCCTGCACGGCATGCAGAGCAATTCCGTGTTGCACATCAAACATGAAAGGAGCCTTGATTTCCTTGATGGCACTCCAGAGAAACCCCACGAACACTGTTTCAAGGCTAGAGGGATCCTGAGGTTACTGTAGCAACATCAAAGAGCTCCGTGGACCAAAAATCAACTCGAGATGAGAGGTTAGTCCCTGGCTTCGACTCCAGAGGAAAACCACCTTACCACAAGCACCTCAAGAGGAGGCTTCTCTCAGCTCTAGGTATGTGAGAGGGACCCTGAGTTTACGGCCTCAAGTGGAATGGACACTGCGATGCCCTGACGCGAAATAAGGCCGGATATCCCTGCAGTGAATTGAATGCAGGCTCGTCTTCCTTCTCCCAAGATGAAAAGATGTCTGAATCCCCTGTGGAGACCACAGAGAAAGACCTAGTTCCCCACCTCATTGCGACCGGAGGCCTCACATCCATTGAAAACTTCAGAGGTACACGGAGATCAGTGCCTCCAAAGGAGACGATGCCTGACTCCTCGTGAAACTTGATAGGAGTCCCAGGATTCCTGTGGCACCTGGAAAGGGACCCTTGGTCTCCCGACTCAGCTGGAGAGGCGTCCCAATTGCCCTGCCAAGCCTCGAGGAGAATCCCGAGTTGTTCCTCGCAACTAGGGAGGATTCCTGACGTCGCTGAACAAACACGTGTGTGGAAGGGCCATCCCCGTTGTAACTCGAGAATATACCCCAGGTTCCCGCCGCAACTCGAGAAAAACCATGAGACTTCCCCCTCGCCGCGAGATGAGGCCCGATTCCCCTCACTGCATGCAGAGCAATTCCGTGTTGCACATCACACATGAAAGGAGCCTTGATTTCCTTGATGGCACTCCAGAGAAACCCGAAGAACACTGTTTCAAGGTTGAGGGATCCTGAGGTCACTGTAGCAACACGAAAGAGCTCCGTGGACCAAAAATCAACTCGAGATGAGAGGTTAGTCCCTGGCTTCGACTCCAGAGGAATACCACCTTACCACAAGCACCTCAAGAGGAGGCTTCTCTCAGCTCTAGCTATGTGAGAGGGACCCTGAGTTTGCGGCCTCAAGTGGAATCGAGACCGCGATGCCCTGACTCGAAATAAGGCCGGATATCCCTGCAGTGACTTGAATGCAGGCTCGTCTTGCATCTCCCAAGACGAAAGGATGTCTGAAACCCCTGTGGAGACCACAGAGAAAGACCTAGTTTCCCACCTCATCGCGACCGGAGGCCTCACATCCTTTGAAAACTGCAGAGGTACGCGGAGATCAGTGCCTCCAAAGGAGACGATGCCTGACTCCTCGTGAAACTTGATAGGAGTCCCAGGATTCCTGTGGCACGTGGAAAGGGACCCTTGGTCTCCCGCCTCAGCTGGAGAGGCGTCCCAATTGCCCTGCCAAGCCTCGAGGAGAATCCCGAGTTGTCCCTCGCAACTAGGCAGGAGTCCTGACGTCGCTGAAGAGACACGTGGGTGGAAGGGCCATCCCCGTCGTAACTCAAGAATATACCCCAGGTTCCGGCCGCAACTCGAGAAAAACCATGAGACTTCCCCCTCGCCGCGAGATGAGGCCCGATTCCCCTGCACTGCGTGCAGAGCAATTCCGTGTTGCACATCACACATGAAAGGAGCATTGATTTCCTTGATGGCACTCCTGAGAAATCCCAAGAACACTGTTTCAAGGCTGGAGGGATCCAGAGGTCCCTGTAGCAGCACGAAAGAGCTTCGTGGACCATGAATCAACTCGAGATGAGAGTTTAGTCCCTGGCTTCGACTCCAGAGGAGTACCACCTTACCACAAGCACCTCAAGAGGAGGCTTCTCTCAGCTCTAGGTATGTGAGAGGGACCCTGAGTTTGCGGCCTCAAGTGGAATGGACACCGCGATGCCCTGACTCGAAATAAGGCCGGATATCCCTGCAGTGACTTGAATGCAGGCTCGTCTTGCATCTCCCAAGACAAAAGGATGTCTGAATCCCCTGTGAAGACCACAGAGCAAGACCTAGTTCCCCACCTCATCGCGACCGGAGGCCTCACATCCTTTGAAAACTCCAGAGGTACGCGGAGATCAGTGCCTCCAAAGGAGACGATGCCTGACTCCTCGTGAAACTTGATAGGAGTCCCAGGATTCCTGTGGCACGTGGAAAGGGACCCTTGGTCTCCCGCCTCAGCTGGAGAGGCTTCCCAATTGCCCTGCCAAGCCTCGAGGAGAATCCCGAGTTGTCCCTCGCAACTAGGCAGGAGTCCTGCCTTCGCTGAACTAACACGTGGGTGGAAGGGCCATCCCCGTCGTAACTCGAGAATATACCCCAGGTTCCCGCCGCAACTCGAGAAAAACCATGAGACTTCCCCCTCGCCGCGAGATGAGGCCCGATTCCCCTGCACTGCGTGCAGAGCAATTCTGTGTTGCACATCACACATGAAAGGAGCCTTGATTTCCTTGATGGCACTCCAGAGAAACCCCAAAAACACTGTTTCAAGGTTGAGGGATCCTGAGGTCACTGTAGCAACACGAAAGAGCTCCGTGGACCAAAAATCAACTCGAGATGAGAGGTTAGTCCCTGGCTTCGACTCCAGAGGAATACCACCTTACCACAAGCACCTCAAGAGGAGGCTTCTCTCAGCTCTATGTATGTGAGAGGGACCCTGAGTTTGCGGCCTCAAGTGGAATGGAGACCGCGATGCCCTGACTCGAAATAAGGCCGGATATCCCTGCAGTGACTTGAATGCAGGCTCGTCTTGCATCTCGCATATAAACGGATTTCTGAATCCCCTGTGGAGACCGCAGAGAAAGACCTAGTTCCCCACCTCATCGCGACCGGAGGCCTCACATCCTTTGAAAACTGCAGAGGTACGCGGAGATCAGTGCCTCCAAAGGAGACGATGCCAGACTCCTCGTGAAACTTGATAGGAGTCCCAGGATTCCTGTGGCACGTGGAAAGGGACACTTGGTCTCCTGCCTCAGCTGGAGAGGCTTCTTTTTGCCCTGCCAAGCCTCGAGGAGAATCCTGAGTTGTCCCTCGCAACTAGGCAGGAGTCTGACGTCGCTGAACAAACACGTGGGTGGAAGGGCCATCCCCGTCGTAACTCGAGAATATACCCCAGGTTCCAATCGCAACTCGAGAAAAACCATTAGACTTCCCTCTCGACGCAAAATGAGGCCCGATACCCTGCACTGCGTGCAGAGCAATTCCGTGTTGCACATCACACATGAAAGGAGCCTTGATTTCCTTGATGGCACTCCAGAGAAATCCCAAGAACACTGTTTCAAGGCTAGAGGGATCCTGAGGTCACTGTAGCAACACGAACGAGCTCCGTGGACCAAAAATCAACTCGAGATGAGAGGTTAGTCCCTGGCTCCGACTCCAGAGGAATACCACGTTACCACAAGCACCTCAAGAGAAGGCTTCTCTCAGCTCTAGGTATGTGAGAGGGACCCTGAGTTTGCGGCCTCAATTGGAATGGACACCGCGATGCCCTGACTCGAAATAAGGCCGGATATCCCTGCAGTGACTTGAATGCAGGCTCGTCTTGCATCTCCCAAGACGAAAGGATGTCTGAATCCCCTGTGGAGACCACAGAGAAAGACCTAGTTCCCCACCTCATCGCGACCGGAGGCCTCACATCCTTTGAAAACTCCAGAGGTACGCGGAGATCAGTGCCTCCAAAGGAGACGATGCCTGACTCCTCGTGAAACTTGATAGGAGTCCCAGGATTCCTGTGGCACGTGGAAATGGACCCTTGGTCTCCCGCCTCAGCTGGAGAGGCGTCCCAATTGCCCTGGCAAGCCTCGAGGGGAATCCCGAGTTGTCCCTCGCAACTAGGCAGGAGTCCTGACGTCGCTGAAGAAACACGTGTGTGGAAGGGCCATCCCCGTTGTAACTCGAGAATATTCCCCAGGTTCCCGCTGCAACTCGAGAAAAACCATGAGACTTCCCCCTCGCCACAGGATGAGGCCCGATTCCCCTGCACTGCGTGCAGAGCAATTCCGTGTTGCACATCACACATGAAAGGAGCCTTGATTTCCTTGATGGCACTCCAGAGAAACCCCAAGAACACTGTTTCAAGGCTAGAGGCATCCCGAGGTCACTGTAGCAACACGAAAGAGCTCCGTGGACCACAAATCAACTGGAGCTGAGAGGTTAGTCCCTGGCTTCGACTCCAGAGGAATACCACCTTACCACAAGCACCTCAAGAGGAGGCTTCTCTCAGCTCTAGTTATGTGAGAGGGACCCTGCGTTTGCGGCCTCAAGTGTAATGGACACCGCGATGCCCTGACGCGAAATAAGGCCGGATATCCCTGCAGTGACTTGAATGCAGGCTCGTCTTGCATCTCCCAAGACGAAAGGATGTCTGAATCCCCTGTGGAGACCACAGAGAAAGACCTAGTTCCCCACCTCATCGCGACCGGAGGCCTCACATCCTTTGAAAACTCCAGAGGTACGGGGAGATCAGTGCCTCCCAAGGAGACGATGCCTGACTCCTCGTGAATCTTGATAGGAGTCCCAGGATTCCTGTGGCACGTGGAAAGGGACCCTTGGTCTCCCGCCTCAGCTGGAGAGGTGTCCCAATTGCCCTGCCAAGCCTCGAGGAGAATCCCGAGTTGTCCCTCGCAACTAGGCAGGAGTCCTGCCGTCGCTGAACTAACACGTGTGTGGAAGGGCCATCCCCGTCGTAACTCGAGAATATACCCCAGGTTCCCGCCGCAACTCGAGATAACAATGAGACTTCCCCCTCGCCGTGAGATGAGGCCCGACTTCCCTGCACTGCATGCAGAGCAATTCCGTGTTGCACATCAAACATGAAAGGAGCCTTGATTTCCTTGATGGCACTCCAGAGAAACCCCAAGAACAATGTTTCAAGTCTAGAGGGATCCTGAGGTCACTGTAGCAACACGAAAGAGCTCCGTGGACCAAAAATCAACTCGAGATGAGAGGTTAGTCCCTGGCTTCGACTCCAGAGGAATACCACCTTACCGCAAGCACCTCAAGAGGAGCCTTCTCCCAGCTCTAGGTATGTGAGAGGGACCCTGATTTTGCGGCCTCAAGTGGAATGGACACCGCGATGCCCTGACGTGAAATAAGGCCGGATATCCCTGCAGTGACTTGAATGCAGGCTCGTCTTGCATCTCCCAAGATGAAAGGATGTCTGAATACCCTGTGGAGACCACAGAGAAAGACCAAGTTCACAACCTCATGGGGACCGGAGGCCTCACATCCTTTGAAAACTCCAGAGGTACGCGGAGATCAGTGCCCCCAAAAGGGACGATGCCGGACTCCTTGTGAATCTTGATAGGAGTCCCAGGATTCCTGTGGCACGTGGAAAAGGACCCTTGGTCTCCCGCCTCAGCTGGAGCGGCGTCCCAAGTGCCCTGCCAAGCCTCAAGGAGAATCCCGACTTGTCCCTCGCAACTAGGCAGGAGTCCTGACGTCGCTGAACAAACACGTGTGTGGAAGGGCCATCCCCGTCGTAACTCGAGAATATACCCCAGGTTCCCGCCGCAACTCGAGAAAAACCATGAGACTTCCCCCTCGCCGCGAGATGAGGTCCGATTCCCCTGCACTGCCTGCAGAGCAAGTCCGTGATGCACATCACAGATGAAAGGAGCCTTGATTTCCTTGGTGGCATTCCAGAGAAACCCCAAGAACACTGTTTCAAGGCTAGAGGGATCCTGAGGTCACTGTAGCAACACGAAAGAGCTCCGTGGACCACAAATCAACTCGAGATGAGAGGTTAGTCCCTGGCTTCGACTCCAGAGGAATACCACCTTACCACAAGCACCTCAAGAGGAGGCTTGTCTCACCTCTAGGTATGTGAGAGGGACCCTGATTTTGCGGCCTCAAGTGGAATGGACACCGCGATGCCCTGACTCGAAATAAGGCCGGATATCCCTGCAGTGACTTGAATGCAGGCTCGTCTTGCATCTCCCAAGACGAAAGGATGTCTGAATCACCTGTGTAAACCACAGAGAAAGACCTAGTTCCCCAGCTCATCGATACCGGAGGCCTCACATCCTTCTAAAACTTCAGAGGTACGCGGAGATCAGTGCCTCCAAAGGAGACTATGCCTGACTCCTCGTGAAACTTGATAGGAGTCACAGGATTCCTGTGGCACGTAGAAAGGGACCCTTGGTCTCCCGCCTCAGCTGGAGAGGCGTCCCAATTGCCCTGCCAAGCCTCGAGGAGAATCCCGAGTTTTCCCTCGCAGCTAGGCAGGAGTCCTGACGTCACTGAACAAACACGTGGGTGGAAGGGCCATCCCCGTCATAACTCGAGAATATACCCAGGGTTCCCGCCGCAACTCGAGAAAAACCATGAGACTTCCCCCTCGCCGTGAGATGAGGCCCGATTCCCCTGCACTGCGTGCAGAGCAATTCCGTGTTGCACATCACACATGAAAGGAGCCTTGATTTCCTTGATGGCACTCCAGAGAAACCCCAAGAACACTGTTTCAAGGCTAGAGGGATCCTGAGGTCACTGTAGCAACACGAAAGAGCTCCGTGGACCAAAAATCAACTCGAGATGAGAGGTTTGTTCCTGGCTTCGACTCCAGAGGAATACCACCTTACCACAAGCACCTCAAGAGGAGGCTTCTCTCAGCTCTAGGTATGTGAGAGGGACCCTGAGTTTGCGGCCTCAAGTGGAATGGACACTGCGATGACCTGACGCGAAATAACGCCGGATATCCCTGCAGTGACTTGAATGCAGGCTCGTCTTGCATCTCCCAAGATGAAAGGATGTCTGAATCCCCTGTGGAGACCACAGAGAAAGATCTCGTTCCCCACCTCATGGCGACCATAGGCCTCACATCCTTTGAAAACTGCAGAGATACGCGGAGATTAGTGCCTCAAAAGGAGACGATGCCTGACTCCTCGTGAAACTTGATAGGAGTCCCAGGATTCCTGTGGCACATGGAAAGGGACCCTTGGTCTCCCGCCTCAGATGGAGAGGCATCCCAATTGCCCTGCCAAGCCTCGAGGAGAATCCCGAGTTGTCCCTTGCAACTAGGCAGGAGTCCTGACGTCGCTGAAGAAACACGTGTGTGGACGGGCCATCCCCGTCGTAACTCAAGATATACCCCAGGTTCCCGCGGCAACTCGAGAAAAACAATGAGACTTCCCCCTCGCCGCGAGATGAGGCCCGATTCCCCTGCACTGCCTGCAGAGCAATTCCGTGGTGCACATCACACATGAAAGGAGCCTTGATTTCCTTGGTGGCACTCCAGATAATCCCCAAGAACACTGTTTCAAGGCTAGAGGGATCCTGAGGTCACTGTAGCAACACGAAAGAGCTCCGGGGACCACAAATCAACTCGAGATGAGAGGTTTGTCCCTGGCTTCGACTCCAGAGGAATACCACCTTACCACAAGCACCTCAAGAGGAGGCTTCTCTCAGCTCTAGGTATGTGAGAGGGACCCTGATTTTGCGGCCTCAAGTGGAATGGACACCGTGATGCCCTGACGTGAAATAAGGCGGGATAACCCTGCAGTGACTTGAATGCAGGCTCGTCTTGCATCTCCCAAAATGAAAGGATGTCTGAATCCCCTGTGGAGACCACCAAGGGAGACCCAGTTCCCCACCTCATTGGGACCGGAGGCCTCACATCCTTTGAAAACTCCAGAGGTACGCGGAGATCAGTGCCTCCAAAGAAGACGATGCCTGACTCCTCGTGAAACTTGATAGGAGTCCCAGGATTCCTGTGGCACATGGAAAGGGACTCTTGGTCTCCCGCCTCAGCTGGAGAGGCGTCCCAATTGCCCTGCCAAGCCTCGAGGAGAATCCCGAGTTGTCCCTCGCAACTAGGCAGGAGTCCTGACGTCGCTGAACAATCACGTGGGTGGACGGGCCATCCCCGTCGTAACTCGAGAATATACCCCAGGTTCCCGTCGCAACTCGAGAAAAACCATGAGACTTCCGCCTCGCCGCGAGATGAGGTCCGATTCCCCTGCACTGCGTGCAGAGCAATTCTGCGTTGCACATCACACATGAAAGGAGCCTTGATTTCCTTGATGGCACTCCAGAGAAACCCCAAGAACATTGTTTCAAGGCTAGAGGGATCCTGAGGTCACTGTAGCAACACGAAAGATCTCCGGGGACCACAAATCAACTCGAGATGAGAGGTTAGTCCCTGGCTTCGACTCCAGAGGAATATCACCTTAACACAAGCACCTCAAGAGGAGGCTTCTCTCAGCTCTAGGTATGTGAGATGGAGCCTGAGTTTGCGGCCTCAAGTGGAATGGACACCGCGATGCCCTGACTCGAAATAAGGCCGGATGTCTCTGCAGTGACTTGAATGCAGGCTCGTCTTGCATCTCCCAAGACGAAAGGATGTCTGAATCCCCTGTGGAGACCACAGAGAAAGACCTAGTTCCCCACCTCATCGCGACCGGAGGCCTCACATCCTTTGAAAATTCCAGAGGTACGCGGAGATCAGTGCCTCCAAAGGAGACGATGCCTGACTCCTCCTGAAACTTGATAGGAGTCCCAGGATTCCTGTGGCACGTGGAAAGGGACCCTTGGTCTCCCGCCTCAGCTGGAGAGGCGTCCCAATTGCCCTGCCAAGCCTCGAGGAGAATCCCGAGTTGTCCCTCGCAACTAGTCAGGAGTCCTGACGTCGCTGATCAAACACGTGTGTGGAAGGGCCATCCCCGTCGTAACTCGAGAAAATACCCCAGGTTCCCGCCGCAACTCGAGAAAAACCATGAGACTTCCCCCTCGCCGCGAGATGAGGCCCGATTCCCCTGCACTGCGTGCAGAGCAATTCCGTGTTGCACATCACACATGAAAGGAGCCTTGATTTCCTTGGTGGCACTCAAAAGAAACCCCAAGATCACTGTTTCAAGGCTAGAGGGATCCTGAGGTCACTGTAGCCACATGAAAGAGCTCCGGGGACCTCAAATCAACTCGAGATGAGAGGTTAGTCCCTGGCTTCGACTCCATAGGAATACCACCTTACCACAAGCACCTCAAGAGGAGTCTTCTCTCAGCTCTAGGTATGTGAGAGGGACCCTGATTTTGCGGCCTCAAGTGGAATGGACACTGCGATGCCCTGACGCGAAATAAGGCCGGATATCCATGCAGTGACTTGAATGCAGGCTCGTCTTGCATCTCCCAAGATGAAAGGATGTCTGAATCCCCTGCGGAGACCACAGAGAAAGACCTAGTTCCCCACCTCATCGCGACCGGAGGCCTCACATCCATTGAAATCTCCAGAGGTACGCGGATATCAGTGCCTCCAAAGGAGACGATGCCTGACTCCTCATGAAACTTGATACGAGTCCCAGGATTCCTGTGGCACGTGGAAAGGGACCCTTGGTCTCCGGCCTCAGATGGAGAGGCGGCCCAATTGCCCTGCCAAGCCCCGAGGAGAATCCCGAGTTGTCCCTCGCAACTAGGCAGGAGTCCTGACGTCGCTGAACAAACACGTGAGTGGAAGGGCCATTCCCGTCGTAACTCGAGAATATACCCCAGGTTCCCGCCGCAACTCGAGAAAAACCATGAGACTTCCCCCTCGCCGCGAGATGAGGCCCGATTCCCCTGCACTGCGTGCAGAGCAATTCCGTGTTGCACATCACACATGAAAGTAGCCTTGATTTCCTTGATGGCACTCCAGAGAAACCCCAAGAACACTGTTTCAAGGCTAGAGGGATCCTGAGGTCACTGTAGCAACACGAAAGAGCTCCGTGGACCAAAAATCAACTCGAGATGAGAGGTTAGTCCCTGGCTTCGACTCCAGAGGACTACCACCTTACCACAAGCACCTCAAGAGGAGGCTTCTCTCAGCTCTAGGTATGTGAGAGGGACCCTGAGTTTGCGGCCCCAAGTGGAATGGACACTGCGATGCCCTGACGCGAAATAAGGCCGGATATCCCTGCAGTGAATTGAATGCAGGCTCGTCTTGCATCTCCCAAGATGAAAGGATGTCTGAATCCCCTGTGGAGACCACAGAGAAAGACCTAGTTCCCCACTTCATGGTGACTGGAGGCCTCACATCCTTTGAAAACTCCAGAGGTACGCGGAGATCAATGCCTCCAAAGGAGACGATGCCTGACTCCTCGTGAAACTTGATAGGAGTCCCAGGATTCCTGTGGCACGTGGAAAGGGACCCTTGGTCTCCCGTCTCACCTGGAGAGGCGTCCCAATTGCCCTGCCAAGCCTCGAGGAGAATCCCGAGTTGTCCCTCGCAACTAGGCAGGAGTCCTGACGTCGCTGAACAAACACGTGGCTGGAAGGGCCATCCCCGTCATACCTCGAGAATATACCCCAGATTCCCGCCGCAACTCGAGAAAAACTATGAGACTTCCCCCGCGCTGCGAGATGAGGCTCGATTCTCCTGCACTGCATGCAGAGCAGTTCCGTGTTGCACATCACACATGAAAGGAGCCTTGATTTCCTTGATGGCACTCCAGAGAAACCCCAAGAACACTCTTTCAAGGCTAGAGGGATCCTGAGGTCACTGTAGCAACAAGAAAGAGCTCTGAGGCCCAAAAATCCACTCGAGATGAGAGGTTAGTCCCTGGCTTCGACTCCAGAGGAATACCACCTTACCACAAGCACCTCAAGAGAAGGCTTCTCTCAGCTCTAGGTATGTGAGAGGCACCCTGATTTTGCGGCCTCAAGTGGAATGGACACTGCGATGCCCTGACGTGAAATAAGGCCGGATATCCCTGCAGTGACTTGAATGCAGGCTCGTCTTGAATCTCCCAAGATGAAAAGATGTCTGAATCCCCTGTGGAGACCACAGAGAAAGACCTAGTTCCCCACCTCATCGCGACCGGAGCCCTCACATCCTTTGAAAACTTCAGAGGTACATGGAGATCAGTGCCTCCAAAGGAGACGATGCCTGACTCCTCGTGAAACTTGATAGGAGTCCCAGGATTCCTGTGGCACCTGGAAAGGGACTGTTGGTCTCCCGCCTCAGCTGGAGAGGCGGCCCAATTGCCGTGCCAAGCCTCGAGGAGAATCCCGAGTTGTCCTTCGCAACTAGGCAGAATTCCTGACGTCGCTGAACAAACACGTGTGTGGAAGGGCCATCCCCGTCGTAACTCGAGAATATAACCCAGGTTCCCGCCGCAACTCGAGAAAATCCATGAGACTTCCCCCTCGCCGAAAGATGAGGCCCGATTCCCCTGCACTGCATGCAGAGCAATTCCGTGTTGCACATCACACATGAAAGGAGCCTTGATTTCCTTGATGGCACTCCAGAGAAACCCCAAGAACACTGTTTCAAGGCTAGAGGGATCCTGAGATCACTGTAGCAACAAAAAAGAGCTCCGTGGCCCAAAAATCAACTCGAGATGAGAGGTTAGTCCCTGGCTTCGACTCCAGAGGACTACCACCTTACCACAAGCTCCTCAAGAGGAGGCTTCTCTCAGCTCTAGGTATGTGAGAGGGACCCTGAGTTTGCGGCCTCAAGTGGAATGGACACCGCGATGCCCTGACTCAAAATAAGGGTGGATATCCGTGCAGTGACTTGAATGCAGGCTCGTCTTGCATCTCCCAAGATGAAAGGATGTCTGAATCCCCTGTGGAGACCACAGAGAAAGACCTAGTTCCCCACCTCATCGCGACCGGAGGCCTCACATCCTTTCAAAACTCCAGGGGTACGCAGAGATCAGTGCCTCCAAAGTAAACGATGCCTGACTCCTCGTGAAACTTGATAGGAGTCCCAGGATTCCTGTGGCACGTGGATAGGGACACTTGGTCTCCCGCCTCAGCTGGAGAGTCGTCCCAATTGCCCTGCCAAGCCTCGAGGAGAATCCCGAGTTGTCCCTCGCAACTAGGCAGGAGTCCTGACGTCGCTGAACAAACACGTGGCTGGAAGGGCCATCCCCGTCATAACTCGAGAATATACCCCAGGATCCCGCCGCAACTCGAGAAAAACCATGAGACTTCCCCCTCGCCGCGAGATGAGGCCCGATTCCCCTGCACTGCATGCAGAGCAATTCCGTGTTGCACATCACACATGAAAGGAGCCTTGATTTCCTTGATGGCACTCCAGAGAAACCCCAAGAACACTGTTTCAAGGCTAGAGGGATCCTGAGGTCACTGTAGCAACAAAAAAGAGCTCCGTGGCCCAAAAATCAACTCGAGATGAGAGGTTAGTCCCTGGCTTCGACTCCAGAGGAAAACCACTTTACCACAAGCACCTCAAGAGGAGGCTTCTCTCAGCTCTAGGTATGTGAGAGGGACCCTGAGTTTGCGGCCTCAAGTGGAAATGACACTGCGATGCACTGACGCGAAATAAGGCCGGATATCCCTGCAGTGACTTGAATGCAGGCTCGTCTTGCATCTCTCAAGACGAAAGGATGTCTGAATCCCCTGTGGAGACCACAGAGAAAGACCTAGTTCCCCACCTCATCGCGACCGGAGGCCTCAAATCCTTTGAAAACTCCAGAGGTACGTGGAGATCAGTGCCTCCAAAGGAGACGATGCCTGACTCCTCGTGAAACTTGATAGGAGTCCCAGGATTCCTGTGGCACGTGGAAAGGTACCGTTGGTCTTCCGCCTCAGCTGGAGAGGCGTCCCAATTGCCCTGCCAAGCCTCGAGGAGAATCCCGAGTTGTCCCTGGCAACTAGGCAGGAGTCATGACGTCGCTGAACTAACACGTGGCTGGAAGGGCCATCCCCGTCATAACTCGAGAATATACCCCAGATTTCTGCCGCAACTCGAGAAAAACTATGAGACTTCCCCCTCGCCGCGAGATGAGGCTTGATTCCCCTGCACTGCATGCAGAGCAGTTCCGTGTTGCACATCACACATGAAAGGAGCCTTGATTTCCTTGATGGCACTCCAGAGAAACCCCAAGAACACTGTTTCAAGGCTAGAGGGATCCTGAGGTTACTGTAGCAACACGAAAGAGCTCCGTGGACCAAAAATCAACTCGAGATGAGAGGTTAGTCCCAGGCTTCGACTCCAGAGGAATACCACCTTACCACAAACACCTCAAGAGGAGGCTTCTCTCACCTCTACGTATGTGAGAGGGACCCTGAGTTTGCGGCCTCAAGTGGAATGGACACTGCGATGCCCTGACGCGAAATAAGGCCGGATATCCCTGCAGTGACTTGATTGCAGGCTCGTCTTGCATCTCCCAAGATGAAAAGTTGTCTGAATCCCCTGTGGAGACCACAGAGAAAGACCTAGTTCCCCACTTCATCGCGACCGGAGGCCTCACATCCTTTGAAAACTTCAGAGGTACACGGAGATCAGTGCCTCCAAAGGAGACGATGCCTGACTCCTCGTGAAACTTGATAGGAGTCCCAGGATTCCTGTGGCACGTGGAAAGGGACACTTGGCCTCCCGCCTCAGATGGAGAGGCGTCCCAATTGCCCTGCCAAGCCTCGAGGAGAATCCCGAGTTGTCCCTCGCAACTAGGCAGGAGTCCTGACGTCGCTGAACAAACACGTGGCTGGAAGGGCCAACCCCATCATAACTCGAGAGTATACCCCAGGGTCCCGCCGCAACTCGAGAAAAACCATGAGACATCCCCCTCGCCGCGAGATGAGGCTCGATTCTCCTGCACGGCATGCAGAGCAATTCCGTGTTGCACATCAAACATGAAAGGAGCCTTGATTTCCTTGATGGCACTCCAGAGAAACCCCACGAACACTGTTTCAAGGCTAGAGGGATCCTGAGGTTACTGTAGCAACATGAAAGAGCTCCGTGGACCAAAAATCAACTCGAGATGAGAGGTTAGTCCCTGGCTTCGACTCCAGAGGAAAACCACCTTACCACAAGCACCTCAAGAGGAGGCTTCTCTCAGCTCTAGGTATGTGAGAGGGACCCTGAGTTTACGGCCTCAAGTGGAATGGACACTGCGATGCCCTGACGCGAAATAAGGCCGGATATCCCTGCAGTGAATTGAATGCAGGCTCGTCTTCCTTCTCCCAAGATGAAAAGATGTCTGAATCCCCTGTGGAGACCACAGAGGAAGACCTAGTTCCCCACCTCATTGCGACCGGAGGCCTCACATCCATTGAAAACTTCAGAGGTACACGGAGATCAGTGCCTCCAAAGGAGACGATGCCTGACTCCTCGTGAAACTTGATAGGAGTCCCAGGATTCCTGTGGCACCTGGAAAGGGACCCTTGGTCTCCCGACTCAGCTGGAGAGGCGTCCCAATTGCCCTGCCAAGCCTCGAGGAGAATCCCGAGTTGTTCCTCGCAACTAGGGAGGATTCCTGACGTCGCTGAACAAACACGTGTGTGGAAGGGCCATCCCCGTTGTAACTCGAGAATATACCCCAGGTTCCCGCCGCAACTCGAGAAAAACCATGAGACTTCCCCCTCGCCGCGAGATGAGGCCCGATTCCCCTCACTGCATGCAGAGCAATTCCGTGTTGCACATCACACATGAAAGGAGCCTTGATTTCCTTGATGGCACTCCAGAGAAACCCCAAGAACACTGTTTCAAGGCTAGAGGGATCCTGAGGTGACTGTAGCAACAAAAAAGAGCTCCGTGGCCCAAAAATCAACTCGAGATGAGAGGTTAGTCCCTGGCTTCGACTCCAGAGGACTACCACCTTACCACAAGCTCCTCAAGAGGAGGCTTCTCTCAGCTCTAGGTATGTGAGAGGGACCCTGAGTTTGCGGCCTCAAGTGGAATGGACACCGTGATGCCCTGACTCGAAATAAGGCTGGATATCCGTGCAGTGACTTGAATGCAGGCTCGTCTTGCATCTCCCAAGATGAAAGGATGTCTGAATCCCCTGTGGAGACCACAGAGAAAGACCTAGTTCCCCACCTCATCGCGACCGGAGGCCTCACATCCTTTCAAAACTCCAGGGGTACGCAGAGATCAGTGCCTCCAAAGTAAACGATGCCTGACTCCTCGTGAAACTTGATAGGAGTCCCAGGATTCCTGTGGCACCTGGAAAGGGACTCTTCGTCTCCCGCCTCAGCTGGAGAGGCGTCCCAATTGCCCTGCCAAGCCTCGAGGAGAATCCCGAGTTGTCCCTCGCAACTAGGCAGGAGTCCTGACGTCGCTGAACAAACACGTGGCTGGAAGGGCCATCCCCGTCATTACTCAAGAATGTACCCCAGAATCCCTCCGCAACTCGAGAAAAACTATGAGACTTCCCCCTCGCCGCGAGATGAGGCTCGATTCCCCTGCACTGCATGCAGAGCAGTTCCGTGTTGCACATCACACATGAAAGGATCCTTGAGTTCCTTGATGGCACTCCAGAGAAACCCCAAGAACACTGTGTCAAGGCTAGAGGGATCCTGAGGTCAATGTAGCAACACGAAAGAGCTCCGTGGATGAAAAATCAACTTGAGATGAGAGGTTAGTCCCTGGCTTCGACTCCAGAGGAATACTACCTTACCACAAGCACCTCAAGAGGAGGCTTCTCTCAGCTCTAGGTATGTGAGAGGGTCCCTGAGTTTGCGGCCTCAAGTGGAATGGACACTGCGATGCCCTGACGTGAAATATGGCCGGATATCCCTGCAGTGAATTGAATGCAGGCTCGTCTTGCATCTCCCAAGATGAAAGGATGTCTGAATCCCCTGTGGAGACCACAGAGAAAGACCTAGTTCCCCACCTCACCGCGACCGAGGCCTCACATCCTTTGAAAAGTCCAGGGGTACGCGGAGATCAGTGCCTCCAAAGTAAACGATGCCTGACTCCTCGTGAAACTTGATAGGAGTCCCAGGATTCCTGTGGCACGTGGAAAGGGACCCTTGGTCTCCCGCCTCAGCTGGAGAGGCGTCCAAATTGCCCTGCCAAGCCTCGAGGAGAATCCCGAGTTGTCCCTCGCAACTAGGCAGGAGTCCTGACGTCGCTGAACAAACACGTGGCTGGAAGGGCCATCCCCGTCATAACCCGAGAATATACACCAGGGTCCCGCCGCAACTCGAGAAAAACCATGAGACATCCCCCTCGCCGCGAGATGAGGCTCGATTCTCCTGCACTGCATGCAGAGCAATTCCGTGTTGCACATCAAACATGAAAGAAGCATTGATTTCCTTGATGGCACTCCAGAGAAACCCGAAGAACACTGTTTCAAGGCTAGAGGGATCCTGAGGTTACTGTAGCAACACGAAAGCGCTCCGTGGACCAAAAATCAACTCGAGATGAGAGGTTAGTCCCTGGCTTCGACTCCAGAGGAATACCACCTTACCACAAGCACCTCAAGAGGAGGCTTCTCTCAGCTCTAAGTATGTGAGAGGGACCCTGAGCTTGCGGCCTCAAGTGGAATGGACACCGCGATGCCCTGACTCGAAATAAGGCCGGATATCCCTGCAGTGACTTGAATGCAGGCTCGTCTTGCATCTCCCAAGACGAAAGGATGTCTGAATCCCCTGTGGAGACCACAGAGAAAGACCTAGTTCCCCACCTCATCGCGACCGGAGGCCTCACATCCTTTGAAAACTCCAGAGGTACGCGCAGATCAGTGCCTCCAAAGGAGACGATGCCTGACTCCTCGTGAAACTTGATAGGAGTCCCAGGATTCCTGTGGCACGTGGAAAGGGACCCTTGGTCTCCCGCCTCAGGTGGAGAGGCATCCCAATTGCCCTGCCAAGCCTCGAGGAGAATCCCAAATTGTCCCTCGCAACTAGGCAGAAGTCCTGACGTCGCTGAACAAACACGTGGTTGGAAGGGCCATCCCCGTCGTAACTTGAGAATATACCCCAGGTTCCCGGCGCAACTCGAGAAAAACCATGAGACTTCCCCTCGCCGCGAGATGAGGCCCGATTCCCCTGCACTGCGTGCAGAGCAATTCCGTGTTGCACATCACACATGAAAGGAGCCTTGATTTCCTTGATGGCACTCCAGAGAAACCCCAAGAACACTCTTTCAAGCCTAGAGGGATCCTGAGGTCACTGTAGCAACACGAAAGAGCTCCATGGACCAAAAATCAACTCGAGATCAGAGGTTAGTCCCTGGCTTCTATTCCAGAGGAATACCATCTTACCACAAGCACCTCAAGAGGAGGCTTCTCTCAGCTCTAGGTATGTGAGAGGCACCCTGAGTTTGCGGCCTCAAGTGGAATGGACACCGCGATGCCCTGACTCGAAATAAGGCCGGATATCCCTGCAGTGACTTGAATGCAGGCTCGTCTTACATCTCCCAAGATGAAAGGATGTCTGAGTCCCCTGTGGAGACCACAGAGAAAGACCTAGTTCCCCACCTCATCGCGACCGGAGGCCTCACATCCTTTGAAAACACCAGAGGTACGCGGAGATCAGTGCCTCCAAAGAAGACAATGCCTGACTCCTCATGAAACTTGATACGAGTCCCACAATTCCTGTGGCACGTTGAAAGGGACCCTTGTTCTCCCGCCTCAGCTGGAGAGGCGTTCCAATTGCCCTGCCAAGCCTCGAGGAGAATCCCGAGTTGTCCCTCGCAACTAGGCAGGAGTCCTTAGGTCGCTGAACAAACACGTGGGTGGAAGGGCCATCCCCGTCATAACTCGAGAATATACCCCAGGTTCCCGCTGCAACTCAAGAAAAACCATGAGACTTCCCCCTCGCCGCGAGATGAGGCCCGATTCCCCTGCACTGCATGCAGAGCAATTCCGTGTTGCACATCACACATGAAAGGAGCCTTGATTTCCTTGATGGCACTCCAGAGAAACCCCAAGAACACTGTTTCAAGGCTAGAGGCATCCTGTGGTCACTGTAGCAACACGAAAGAGCTCCGTGGGCCAAAAATCAACTCGAGATGAGAGGTTAGTCCCTGGCTTCGACTCCAGAGGAATACCACCTTACCACAAGCACCTCAAGAGGAGGCTTCTCTCAGCTCTAAGTATGTGACAGGGACCTTGAGTTTGCGGCCTCAAGTGGAATGGACACCGCGATGCCCTGACTCGAAATAAGGCCGGATATCCCTGCAGTGACTTGAATGCAGGCTCGTCTTGCATCTCCCAAGATGAAAGGATGTCTGAATCCCCTGTGGAGACCACAGAGAAAGACCTAGTTCCCCACCTCATTGCGACCGGAGGCCTCAAATCCTTTGAAAACTCCAGAGGTACGCGGAGATCAGTGCCTCCAAAGGAGACGATGCCTGACTCCTCGTGAAACTTGATAGGAGTCCCAGGATTCCTGCGGCACGTGGAAAGGGACCCTTGGTCTCCCGCCTCAGCTGGAGAGGCGTCCCAATTGCCCTGCCAAGCCTCGAGGAGAATCCCGAGTTGTCCCTCGCAACTAGACAGGAGTCCTGACGTCGCTGAACAAACACGTGGGTGGAAGGGCCGTCCTCGTTGTAACTCGAGAATATACCCCAGGTTCCCGCCGCAACTCGAGGAAATCCATGAGACTTCCCCCTCGCCGTGAGATGAGGCCCGATTCCCCTGCACTGCGTGCAGAGCAATTCGGTGTTGCACATCACACATGAAAGGAGCCTTGATTTCCTTGATGGCACTCCAGAGAAACCCCAAGAACACTGTTTCAAGGCTAGAGGGATCCTGAGGTCACTGTAGCAACATAAAAGAGCTCCGTGGACCAAAAATCAACTCGAGATGAGAGGTTAGTCACTGGCTTCGACTCCAGAGGCATACCACCTTACCACAAACACCTCAAGAGGAGGCTTCTCTCAGCTCTAAGTATGTGAGAGGGACCCTGAGCTTGCGGCCTCAAGTGGAATGGACACCGCGATGCCCTGACTCAAAATAAGGCCAGATATCCCTGCAGTGACTTGAATGCAGGCTCGTCTTGCATCTCCCAAGACGAAAGGATGTCTGAATCCCCTGTGGAGACCACAGAGAAAGACCTAGTTCCCCACCTCATCGCGACCGGAGGCCTCACATCCTTTGAAAACTCCAGAGGTACGCAGAGATCAGTACCTCCAAAGGAGACGATGCGTGACTCCTCGTGAAACTTGATAGGAGTCCCAGGATTCCTGTGGCACGTGGAAAGGGACCCTTGGTCTCCCGCCTCAGCTGGAGAAGCGTCCCAATTGCCCTGGCAAGCCTCGAGGAGAATCCCGAATTGTCCTTCGCAACTAGGCAGGAGTCCTGACGTCGTTGAAGAAACACGTGGGTGGAAGGTCCATCCCCTCGTAACTAGAGAATATAGCCCAGGTTCCCGCCGCAAATCGAGAAAAACCATGAGACTTCCCCCTCGCCGCGAGATGAGGCCCGATTCCCCTGCACTGCGTGCAGAGCAATTCCGTGTTGCACATCACACATGAAAGGAGCCTTGATTTCCTTGGTGGCACTACAGAGAAACCCCAAGAACACTGTTTCAAGGATAGAGGGATCCTGAGGTCACTGTAGCAACACGAAAGAGCTCCGTGGCCCAAAAATCAACTCGAGATGAGAAGTTAGTCCCTGGCTTTGACTCCAGAGGAATACTACCTTACCACAAGCACCTCAAGAGGAGGCTTCTCTCAGCTCTAGGTATGTGAGAGGGTCCCTGAGTTTGCGGCCTCAAGTGGAATGGACACTGCGATGCCCTGACGTGAAATATGGCCGGATATCCCTGCAGTGAATTGAATGCAGGCTCGTCTTGCATCTCCCAAGATGAAAGGATGTCTGAATCCCCTGTGGAGACCACAGAGAAAGACCTAGTTCCCCACCTCACCGCGACCGAGGCCTCACATCCTTTGAAAAGTCCAGGGGTACGCGGAGATCAGTGCCTCCAAAGTAAACGATGCCTGACTCCTCGTGAAACTTGATAGGAGTCCCAGGATTCCTGTGGCACGTGGAAAGGGACCCTTGGTCTCCCGCCTCAGCTGGAGAGGCGTCCAAATTGCCCTGCCAAGCCTCGAGGAGAATCCCGAGTTGTCCCTCGCAACTAGGCAGGAGTCCTGACGTCGCTGAACAAACACGTGGCTGGAAGGGCCATCCCCGTCATAACCCGAGAATATACACCAGGGTCCCGCCGCAACTCGAGAAAAACCATGAGACATCCCCCTCGCCGCGAGATGAGGCTCGATTCTCCTGCACTGCATGCAGAGCAATTCCGTGTTGCACATCAAACATGAAAGAAGCATTGATTTCCTTGATGGCACTCCAGAGAAACCCGAAGAACACTGTTTCAAGGCTAGAGGGATCCTGAGGTTACTGTAGCAACACGAAAGCGCTCCGTGGACCAAAAATCAACTCGAGATGAGAGGTTAGTCCCTGGCTTCGACTCCAGAGGAATACCACCTTACCACAAGCACCTCAAGAGGAGGCTTCTCTCAGCTCTAAGTATGTGAGAGGGACCCTGAGCTTGCGGCCTCAAGTGGAATGGACACCGCGATGCCCTGACTCGAAATAAGGCCGGATATCCCTGCAGTGACTTGAATGCAGGCTCGTCTTGCATCTCCCAAGACGAAAGGATGTCTGAATCCCCTGTGGAGACCACAGAGAAAGACCTAGTTCCCCACCTCATCGCGACCGGAGGCCTCACATCCTTTGAAAACTCCAGAGGTACGCGCAGATCAGTGCCTCCAAAGGAGACGATGCCTGACTCCTCGTGAAACTTGATAGGAGTCCCAGGATTCCTGTGGCACGTGGAAAGGGACCCTTGGTCTCCCGCCTCAGGTGGAGAGGCGTCCCAATTGCCCTGCCAAGCCTCGAGGAGAATCCCAAATTGTCCCTCGCAACTAGGCAGAAGTCCTGACGTCGCTGAACAAACACGTGGTTGGAAGGGCCATCCCCGTCGTAACTTGAGAATATACCCCAGGTTCCCGGCGCAACTCGAGAAAAACCATGAGACTTCCCCTCGCCGCGAGATGAGGCCCGATTCCCCTGCACTGCGTGCAGAGCTATTCCGTGTTGCACATCACACATGAAAGGAGCCTTGATTTCCTTGATGGCACTCCAGAGAAACCCCAAGAACACTCTTTCAAGCCTAGAGGGATCCTGAGGTCACTGTAGCAACACGAAAGAGCTCCATGGACCAAAAATCAACTCGAGATCAGAGGTTAGTCCCTGGCTTCTATTCCAGAGGAATACCATCTTACCACAAGCACCTCAAGAGGAGGCTTCTCTCAGCTCTAGGTATGTGAGAGGCACCCTGAGTTTGCGGCCTCAAGTGGAATGGACACCGCGATGCCCTGACTCGAAATAAGGCCGGATATCCCTGCAGTGACTTGAATGCAGGCTTGTCTTGCATCTCCCAAGACGAAAGGATGTCTGAGTCCCCTGTGGAGACCACAGAGAAAGACCTAGTTCCCCACCTCATCGCGACCGGAGGCCTCACATCCTTTGAAAACACCAGAGGTACGCGGAGATCAGTGCCTCCAAAGAAGACAATGCCTGACTCCTCATGAAACTTGATACGAGTCCCACAATTCCTGTGGCACGTTGAAAGGGACCCTTGTTCTCCCGCCTCAGCTGGAGAGGCGTTCCAATTGCCCTGCCAAGCCTCGAGGAGAATCCCGAGTTGTCCCTCGCAACTAGGCAGGAGTCCTGAGGTCGCTGAACAAACACGTGGGTGGAAGGGCCATCCCCGTCATAACTCGAGAATATACCCCAGGTTCCCGCTGCAACTCAAGAAAAACCATGAGACTTCCCCCTCGCCGCGAGATGAGGCCCGATTCCCCTGCACTGCATGCAGAGCAATTCCTTGTTGCACATCACACATGAAAGGAGCCTTGATTTCCTTGATGGCACTCCAGAGAAACCCCAAGAACACTGTTTCAAGGCTAGAGGCATCCTGTGGTCACTGTAGCAACACGAAAGAGCTCCGTGGGCCAAAAATCAACTCGAGATGAGAGGTTAGTCCCTGGCTTCGACTCCAGAGGAATACCACCTTACCACAAGCACCTCAAGAGGAGGCTTCTCTCAGCTCTAAGTATGTGACAGGGACCTTGAGTTTGCGGCCTCAAGTGGAATGGACACCGCGATGCCCTGACTCGAAATAAGGCCGGATATCCCTGCAGTGACTTGAATGCAGGCTCGTCTTGCATCTCCCAAGATGAAAGGATGTCTGAATCCCCTGTGGAGACCACAGAGAAAGACCTAGTTCCCCACCTCATTGCGACCGGAGGCCTCAAATCCTTTGAAAACTCCAGAGGTACGCGGAGATCAGTGCCTCCAAAGGAGACGATGCCTGACTCCTCGTGAAACTTGATAGGAGTCCCAGGATTCCTGCGGCACGTGGAAAGGGACCCTTGGTCTCCCGCCTCAGCTGGAGAGGCGTCCCAATTGCCCTGCCAAGCCTCGAGGAGAATCCCGAGTTGTCCCTCGCAACTAGACAGGAGTCCTGACGTCGCTGAACAAACACGTGGGTGGAAGGGCCGTCCTCGTTGTAACTCGAGAATATACCCCAGGTTCCCGCCGCAACTCGAGGAAATCCATGAGACTTCCCCCTCGCCGTGAGATGAGGCCCGATTCCCCTGCACTGCGTGCAGAGCAATTCGGTGTTGCACATCACACATGAAAGGAGCCTTGATTTCCTTGATTGCACTCCAGAGAAACCCCAAGAACACTGTTTCAAGGCTAGAGGGATCCTGAGGTCACTGTAGCAACATAAAAGAGCTCCGTGGACCAAAAATCAACTCGAGATGAGAGGTTAGTCACTGGCTTCGACTCCAGAGGAATACCACCTTACCACAAACACCTCAAGAGGAGGCTTCTCTCAGCTCTAAGTATGTGAGAGGGACCCTGAGCTTGCGGCCTCAAGTGGAATGGACACCGCGATGCCCTGACTCAAAATAAGGCCAGATATCCCTGCAGTGACTTGAATGCAGGCTCGTCTTGCATCTCCCAAGACGAAAGGATGTCTGAATCCCCTGTGGAGACCACAGAGAAAGACCTAGTTCCCCACCTCATCGCGACCGGAGGCCTCACATCCTTTGAAAACTCCAGAGGTACGCAGAGATCAGTACCTCCAAAGGAGACGATGCGTGACTCCTCGTGAAACTTGATAGGAGTCCCAGGATTCCTGTGGCACGTGGAAAGGGACCCTTGGTCTCCCGCCTCAGCTGGAGAAGCGTCCCAATTGCCCTGGCAAGCCTCGAGGAGAATCCCGAGTTGTCCTTCGCAACTAGGCAGGAGTCCTGACGTCGTTGAAGAAACACGTGGGTGGAAGGTCCATCCCCTCGTAACTAGAGAATATAGCCCAGGTTCCCGCCGCAAATCGAGAAAAACCATGAGACTTCCCCCTCGCCGCGAGATGAGGCCCGATTCCCCTGCACTGCGTGCAGAGCAATTCCGTGTTGCACATCACACATGAAAGGAGCCTTGATTTCCTTGGTGGCACTACAGAGAAACCCCAAGAACACTGTTTCAAGGATAGAGGGATCCTGAGGTCACTGTAGCAACACGAAAGAGCTCCGTGGCCCAAAAATCAACTCGAGATGAGAAGTTAGTCCCTGGCTTTGACTCCAGAGGAATACCACCTTACCACAAGCACCTCAAGAGGAGGCTTCTCTCAGCTCTAGGTATGTGAGAGGGACCCTGATTTTGCGGCCTCAAGTGGAATGGACACAGCGATGCCCTGACTCGAAATAAGGCCGGATATCCCTGCAGTGACTTGAATGCAGGCTCATCTTGCATCTCCCAAGATGAAAGGATGTCTGAATCCCCTGTGGAGACCACAGAGAAAGACCTAGTTCCCCACCTCATCGCAACTGGAGGCCTCACATCCTTGGAAAACTCCAGAGGTACGCGGAGATCAGTGCCTCCAAAGGAGACGATGGCTGACTCCTCATGAAACTTGATACGAGTCCCAGGATTCCTGTGGCACGTGGAAAGGGACCCTTGGTCTCCCGCCTCAGCTGGAGAGGCGTCCCAATTGACCTGCAAAGCCTCGAGGAGAATCCCGAGTTGTCCCTCGCAACTAGGCAGGAGTCCTGACGTCGCTGAACAAACACGTGGGTGGAAGGCCCATTCCCGTCGTAACACGAGAATATACCCCAGGTTCCGGCCGCAACTCGAGAAAAACCATGAGACTTCCCCCTCGCCGCGAGATGAGGCTCGATATCTCCTGCACTGCATGCAGAGCAATTCCGTGTTGCACATCAAACATGAAAGGAGCCTTGATTTCCTTGATGGCACTCCAGAGAAACCCCAAGAACACTGTTTCAAGGCTAGAGGGATCCTGAGGTTACTGTAGCAACATGAAAGAGCTCCGTGGACCAAAAATCAACTCGAGATGAGAGGTTAGTCCCTGGCTTCGACTCCAGAGGAATACCACCTTACCACAAGCACCTCAAGAGGAGGCTTCACTCAGCTCTAGGTATCTGAGAGGGACCCTGAGTTTGCGGCCTCAAGTGGAATGGACACTGCGATGCCCTGACGCGAAATAAGGCCGGATATCCCTGCAGTGAATTGAATGCAGGCTCGTCTTGCATCTCCCGAGATGAAAAGATGTCTGAATCCCCTGTGGAGACCACAGAGAAAGACATAGTTCCCCACCTCATCGCGACCGGAGGCCTCACATCATTTGAAAACTCCAGAAGTACGCGGAGATCAGTGCCTCCAAAGGAGACGATGTCTGACTCCTCATGAAACTTGATACGAGTCCCAGGATTCCTGTGGCACGTGGAAAGGGACCCTTGGTCTCCCGCCTCAGATGGAGAGGCGGCCCAATTTCCCTGCCAAGCCCCGAGGAGAATCCCGAGTTGTCCCTCGCAACTAGGCAGGAGTCCTGACGTCGCTGAACAAACACGTGTGTGGAAGGGCCATCCCCGTCGTAACTCGAGAATATACCCCAGGTTCCCGCCGCAACTCGAGAAAAACCATGAGACTTCCCCCTCGCCGCGAGATGAGGCCCGATTCCCCTGTACTGCATGCAGAGCAATTCCGTGTTGCACATCAAACATGAAAGGAGCCTTGATTTCCTTGATGGCACTCCAGAGAAACCCTAAGAACACTGTTTCAAGGCTAGAGGGATCCTGAGGTCACTGTAGCCACACGAAAGAGCTCCGTGGACCAAAAATCAACTCGAGATGAGAGGTTAGTCCCTGGCTTCGACTCCAGAGAAATACCACCTTACCACAACCACCTCAAGAGGAGGCTTCTCTCAACTCTAGGTATGTGAGAGGCACCCTGAGTTTGCGGCCTCAAGTGGAATGGACACCGCGATGCCCTGACTCGAAATAAGGCCGGATATCCCTGCAGTGACTTGAATGCAGGCTCGTCTTGCATCTCCCAAGAGGAAAGGATGTCTGAATCCCCTGTGGAGACCACAGAGAAAGACCTAGTTCCCCACCTCATCGCGACGGGAGGCCTCACATCCTTTGAAAACTCCAGAGGTACGCGGAGATCAGTGCCTCCAAAGGAGACGATGACTGACTCTTCGTGAAACTTGATAGGAGTCCCAGGATTCCTGTGGCACGTGGAAAGGGACCCTTGGTCTCCCGCCTCAGCTGGAGAGGCGTCCCAATTGCCCTGCCAAGCCTCGAGGAGAATCCCGAGTTGTCCCTCGCAACTAGGCAGGAGTCCTGACGTCGCTGAACAAACACGTGGGTGGAAGGGCCATCCCCGTCATAACCCGAGAATATACACCAGGGTCCCGCCGCAACTCGAGAAAAACCATGAGACATCCCCCTCGCCGCGAGATGAGGCTCGATTCTCCTGCACTGCATGCAGAGCAATTCCGTGTTGCACATCAAACATGAAAGGAGCCTTGATTTCCTTGATGGCACTCCAGAGAAACCCCAAGAACAGTGTTTCAAGGCTAGAGGGATCCTGAGGTTACTGTAGCAACAGGAAAGTGCTCCGTGGACCAAAAATCAACTCGAGATGAGAGGTTAGTCCCTGGCTTCGACTCCAGAGGAATACCATCTTACCACAAGCACCTCAAGAGGAGGCTTCTCTCAGCTCTAGGTATGTGAGAGGGACCCTGAGTTTGCGGCCTTAAGTGGAATGGACACCGCGATGCCCAGACTCGAAATAAGGCCGGATATCCCTGCAGTGACTTGAATGCAGGCTCGTCTTACATCTCCCAAGATGAAAGGATGTCTGAATCCCCTGTGGAGACCACAGAGAAAGACCTAGTTCCCCACCTCATCGCGACCGGAGGCCTCACATCCTTTGAAAACACCAGAGGTACGCGGAGATCAGTGCCTCCAAAGAAGACAATGCCTGACTCCTCATGAAACTTGATACGAGTCCCACAATTCCTGTGGCACGTGGAAAGGGACCCTTGGTCTCCCGCCTCAGCTGGAGAGGCGTCCCAATTGCCCTGCCAAGCCTCGAGGAGAATCCCGAGTTGTCCCTCGCAACTAGGCAGGAGTCCTGACGTCGCTGAACAAACACGTGGTTGGAAGGGCCATCCCCGTCATAACTCGAGAATATACCCCAGGTTCCCGCCGCAACTCGAGAAAAACCATGAGACTTCCCCCTCGACGCGAGATGAGGCCCAATTCCCCTGCACTGCGTGCAGAGCAATTCCGTGTTGCACATCCCACATGAAAGGAGCCTTGATTTCCTTGATGGCACTCCAGAGAAACCCCAAGAACACTGTTTCAAGCCTAGAGGCATCCTGTGGTCACTGTAGCAACACGAAAGAGCTCCGTGGGCCAAAAATCAACTCGAGATGAGAGGTTAGTCCCTGGCTTCGACTCCAGAGGAATACCACCTTACCACAAGCACCTCAAGAGGAGGCTTCTCTCAGCTCTAGCTATGTGAGAGGGACCCTGAGTTTGCGGCCTCAAGTGGAATGGACACCGCGATGCCCTGACTCGAAATAAGGCCGGATATCCCTGCAGTGACTTGAATGCAGGCTCGTCTTGCATCTCCCAAGAAGAAAGGATGTCTGAATCCCCTGTGGAGACCACAGAGAAAGACCTAGTTCCCCACCTCACCGCGACCGGAGGCCTCACATCCTTTGAAAACTCCAGAGGTACGTGGAGATCAGTGCCTCCAAAGGAGACGATGCCTGACTCCTCGTGAAACTTGATAGGAGTCCCAGGATTCCTGCGGCACTTGGAAACGGACCCTTGGTTTCCCGCCTCAGCTGGAGAGGCGTCCCAATTGCCCTGCCAAGCCTCGAGGAGAATCCCGAGTTGTCCCTCGCAACTAGGCAGGAGTCCTGACGTCGCTGAACAAACACGTGGGTTGAAGGGCCGTCCTCGTCGTAACTCGAGAATATACACCAGGGTCCCGCCGTAACTCGAGAAAAACCATGAGACTTCCCCCTCGCCCGAGATGAGGCCCGATTCCCCTGCACTGCGTGCAGAGCAATTCCGTGTTGCATATCACACATGAAAGGAGCCTTGATTTCCTTGATGGCACTCCAGAGAAACCCCAAGAACCCTGTTTCAAGGCTAGAGAGTTCCGGAGGTCACTGTAGCAACACAAAAGAGCTCCGTGGACCAAAAATCAACTCGAGATGAGAGGTTAGTCCCTGGCTTCGACTCCAGAGGAATACCACCTTACCACAAGCACCTCAAGAGGAGCCTTCTCTCAGCTCTAGGTATGTGAGAGGGACCCTGAGTTTGCGGCCTCCAGTGGAATGCGCACCGCGATGCCCTGACTCGAAATAAGGCCGGATATCCCTACAGTGACTTGAATGCAGGCTCGTCTTGCATCTCCCAAGATGAAAGGATGTCTGAATCCCCTGTGGAGACCACAGAGAAACACATAGTTCCCCACTTCATCGCGACCGGAGGACTCACATCCTTTCAAAACTCCAGACGTACGTGGAGATCAGTGCTTCCAAAGGAGACGATGCCTGACTCCTCGTGAAACTTGATAGGAGTCCCAGGATTCCTGTGGCACGTTGAAAGGGATCCTTGGTCTCCGCCTCAGCTGGACAGGCTTCCCAATAGCCCTGCCAAGCCTCGAGGAGAATCCCGAGTTTTCCCTGGCAACTAGGCAGGAGTCCTGACGTTGCTGAACAAACACGTGTGTGAAAGGGCCATCCGCGTTGTAACTCGAGAATATACCCCAGGTTCCCGCCGCAACTCGAGAAAAACCATGAGACTTCCCCCTCGAAGCAAAATGAGGCCCGATTCCCCTGCACTGGGTGCAGAGCAATTCCGTGTTGCACATCACACATAAAAGGAGCCTTGATATCCTTGATGGCACTCCAGAGAAACCCCAAGAACACTGTTTCAAGGCGAGAGGGATCCTGAGGTCACTGTAGCAACACGAAAGAGCTCCGTGGACCAAAAATCAACTCGAGATGAGGGGTTAGTCCCTAACTTCGTCTCCAGAGGAATACCACCTTACCACAAGCACCTCAAGAGGAGGCTTCTCTCAGCTCTAGGTATGTGAGAGGGACCCTGATTTTGCGGCCTCAAGTGGAATGGACACCACGATGCCCTGACTCGAAATAAGGCCGGATATCCCTGAAGTGACTTGAATGCAGGCTCATCTTGCATCTCCCAAGATGAAAGGATGTCTGAATCCCCTGTGGAGACCACAGAGAAAGACCTAGTTCCCCACCTCATCGCAACTGGAGGCCTCACATCCTTTGAAAACTCCAGAGGTACGCGGAGATCAGTGCCTCCAAAGGAGACGATGCCTGACTCCTCATGAAACTTGATACGAGTCCCAGGATTCCTGTGGCACGTGGAAAGGGACCCTTGGTCTCCCGCCTCAGCTGGAGAGGCGTCCCAATTGACCTGCAAAGCCTCGAGGAGAATCCCGAGTTGTCCCTCGCAACTAGGCAGGAGTCCTGACGTCGCTGAACAAACACGTGGTTCAAAGGGCCATCCCCGTCGTAACTCGAGAATATACCCCAGGTTCCCGCCGCAACTCGAGAAAAACCATGAGACTTCCCCCTCGCCGCGAGATGAGGCCCGATTCCCCTGCAGTGCGTGCAGAGCAATTCCTTGCTGCACATCACACATGAAAGGAGCCTTGATTTCCTTGATGGCACTCCAGAGAAACCCCAAGAACACTGTTTCAAGGCTAGAGGGATCCTGAGGTCACTGTAGCAACATGAAAGAGCTCCGTGGCCCAAAAATCAACTCGAGATGAGAGGTTAGTCCCTGGCTTCGACTCCAGAGGTATACCACCTTACTGCAAGCACCTCAAGAGGAGGCTTCTCTCAGCTCTAGGTATGTGAGAGGGACCCTGAGTTTGCGGCCTCAAGTGGAATGGACACCGCGATGCCCTGACTCGAAATAAGGCCGGATATCCCTGCAGTGACTTGAATGGAGGCTCGTCTTGCATCTCCCAAGATGAAAGGATGTCTGAATCCCCTGCGGAGACCACAGAGAAAGACCTAGTTCCCCACCTCATCGCGACCGGAGGCCTCACATCCTTTGAAAACTCGAGAGGTACGCGGAGATCAGTGCCTCCAAAGGAGACGATGCCTGACTCCTCATGAAACTTGATAGGAGTCCCAGGATTCCTGTGGCACGTGGAAAGGGACCCTTGGTCTCCCGCCTCAGCTGGAGAGGCGTCCCAATTGCCCTGCCAAGCCTCGAGGAGAATCCCGAGTTGTCCCTCGCAACTAGGCTGGGGTCCTGACGTCGCTGAACAAACACGTGGGTGGAAGGGCCATCCCCGTCGTAACTCGAGAATATACCCC
Source organism: Cervus elaphus (assembly GCF_910594005.1). NCBI lineage: Eukaryota > Metazoa > Chordata > Mammalia > Artiodactyla > Cervidae > Cervus > Cervus elaphus. The sequence goes on along the minus strand of NC_057824.1, from coordinate 11,778,666 downwards.
AGGTTCCCGCCGCAACTCGAGAAAAACCATGAGACTTCCCCCTCGCCGCGAGATGAGGCCCGATTCCCCTGCACTGCATGCAGAGCAATTCAGTGTTGCACATCAAACATGAAAGGAGCCTTGATATCCTTCATGGCACTCCAGAGAAACCCCAAAAACACTGTTTCAAGGCTAGAGGGATCCTGAGGTCACTGTAGCAACAAGAAAGAGCTCCGTGGACCAAAAATCAACTCGAGATTAGAGGTTAGTCCCTGGCTTCGACTCCAGAGGAATACCACCTTACCACAAGCACCTCAAGAGGAGGCTTCTCTCAGCTCTAGGTATGTGAGAGGGACCCTGATTTTTTGGCCTCAAGTGGAATGGACACTGCAATGCCCTGACTAGAAATAAGGCCGGATATCCCTGCAGTGACTTGAATGCAGGCTCGTCTTGCATCTCCCAAGATGAAAGGATGTCTGAATCCCCTGTGGAGACCACAGAGAAAGACCTAGCTCCCCACCTCATGGCGATCGGAGGCCTCACATCCTTTCAAAACTCCAGACGTACGCGAAAATCAGTGCCTCCAAAGGAGACGATACCTGACTCCTCGTGTAACTTGATAGGAGTCCCAGGATTATTGTGGCACGTGGAAAGGGACCCTTGGTCTCCTGCCTCAGCTGGAGAGGCGTCCCAATTGCCCTGCCAAGCCTCGAGGAGAATCCCGAGTTGTCCCTCGCAACTAGGCTGGAGTCCTGACGTTGCTGAACAAACACGTGGGTGGAAGGGCCATCCCCGTCGTAACTCGAGAATATACCCCAGGTTCCCGCCGCAACTCTAGAAAAACCATGAGACTTCCCCCTCGCCGTGAGATGAGGCCCGATTCCCCTGCACTGCGTGCAGAGCAATTCGGTGTTGCACATCACACATGAAAGGAGCCTTGATTTCCTTGATGGCACTCCAGAGAAACCCCAAGAACACTGTTTCAAGGCTAGAGGGATCCTGAGGTCACTGTAGCAACATAAAAGAGCTCCGTGGACCAAAAATCAACTCGAGATGAGAGGTTAGTCACTGGCTTCGACTCCAGAGGAATACCACCTTACCACAAACACCTCAAGAGGAGGCTTCTCTCAGCTCTAAGTATGTGAGAGGGACCCTGAGTTTGCGGCCTCAAGTGGAATGGACACCGCGATGCCCTGACTCAAAATAAGGCCAGATATCCCTGCAGTGACTTGAATGCAGGCTCGTCTTGCATCTCCCAAGACGAAAGGATGTATTAATCCCCTGTGGAGACCACAGAGAAAGACCTAGTTCCCCACCTCATCGCGACCGGAGGCCTCACATCCTTTGAAAACTCCAGAGGTACGCAGAGATCAGTACCTCCAAAGGAGACGATGCATGACTCCTCGTGAAACTTGATAGGAGTCCCAGGATTCCTGTGGCACGTGGAAAGGGACCCTTGGTCTCCCGCCTCAGCTGGAGAAGCGTCCCAATTGCCCTGGCAAGCCTCGAGGAGAATCCCGAGTTGTCCTTCGCAACTAGGCAGGAGTCCTGACGTCGTTGAAGAAACACGTGGGTGGAAGGTCCATCCCCTCGTAACTAGAGAATATAGGCCAGGTTCCCGCCGCAAATCGAGAAAAACCATGAGACTTCCCCCTCGCCGCGAGATGAGGCCCGATTCCCCTGCACTGCTTGCAGAGCAATTCCGTGTTGCACATCACACATGAAAGGAGCCTTGATTTCCTTGGTGGAACTACAGAGAAACCCCAAGAACACTGTTTCAAGGATAGAGGGATCCTGAGGTCACTGTAGCAACACGAAAGAGCTCCGTGGCCCAAAAATCAACTCGAGATGAGAAATTAGTCCCTGGCTTTGACTCCAGAGGAATACCACCTTACCACAAGCACCTCAAGAGGAGGCTTCTCTCAGCTCTAGGTATGTGAGAGGGACCCTGATTTTGCGGCCTCAAGTGGAATGGACACAGCGATGCCCTGACTCGAAATAAGGCCGGATATCCCTGCAGTGACTTGAATGCAGGCTCATCTTGCATCTCCCAAGATGAAAGGATGTCTGAATCCCCTGTGGAGACCACAGAGAAAGACCTAGTTCCCCACCTCATCGCAACTGGAGGCCTCACATCCTTGGAAAACTCCAGAGGTACGCGGAGATCAGTGCCTCCAAAGGAGACGATGGCTGACTCCTCATGAAACTTGATACGAGTCCCAGGATTCCTGTGGCACGTGGAAAGGGACCCTTGGTCTCCCGCCTCAGCTGGAGAGGCGTCCCAATTGACCTGCAAAGCCTCGAGGAGAATCCCGAGTTGTCCCTCGCAACTAGGCAGGAGTCCTGACGTCGCTGAACAAACACGTGGGTGGAAGGGCCATTCCCGTCGTAACTCGAGAATATACCCCAGGTTCCGGCCGCAACTCGAGAAAAACCATGAGACTTCCCCCTGGCCGCGAGATGAGGCTCGATATCTCCTGCACTGCATGCAGAGCAATTCCGTGTTGCACATCAAACATGAAAGGAGCCTTGATTTCCTTGATGGCACTCCAGAGAAACCCCAAGAACACTGTTTCAAGGCTAGAGGGATCCTGAGGTTACTGTAGCAACATGAAAGAGCTCCGTGGACCAAAAATCAACTCGAGATGAGAGGTTAGTTCCTGGTTTCGACTCCAGAGGAATACCACCTTACCACAAACACCTCAAGAGGAGGCTTCACTCAGCTCTAGGTATCTGAGAGGGACCCTGAGTTTGCGGCCTCAAGTGGAATGGACACTGCGATGCCCTGACGCGAAATAAGGCCGGATATCCCTGCAGTGACTTGAATGCAGGCTCGTCTTCCATCTCCCAAGATGAAAAGATGTCTGAATCCCCTGTGGAGACAACAGAGAAAGACATACTCCCCACCTCATCGCGACCGAAGGCCTCACATCATTTGAAAACTCCAGAAGTACGCGGAGATCAGTGCCTCCAAAGGAGACGATGCCTGACTCCTCATGAAACTTGATACGAGTCCCAGGATTCCTGTGGCACGTGGAAAGGGACCCTTGGTCTCCCGCCTCAGATGGAGAGGCAGCCCAATTTCCCTGCCAAGCCTCGAGGAGAATCCCGAGTTGTCCCTCGCAACTAGGCAGGAGTCCTGACGTCGCTGAACAAACACGTGGGTGGAAGGGCCGTCCTCGTCGTAACTCGAGAATATACACCAGGGTCCCGCCGCAACTCGAGAAAAACCATGAGACTTCCACCTCGCCCGAGATGAGGCCCGATTCCCCTGCACTGCGTGCAGAGCAATTCCGTGTTGCATATCACACATGAAAGGAGCCTTGATTTCCTTGATGGCACTCCAGAGAAACCCCAAGAACCCTGTTTCAAGGCTAGAGAGTTCCTGAGGTCACTGTAGCAACACAAAAGAGCTCCGTGGACCAAAAATCAACTCGAGATGAGAGGTTAGTCCCTGGCTTGACTCCAGAGGAATACCACCTTACCACAAGCACCTCAAGAGGAGGCTTCTCTCAGCTCTAGGTATGTGAGAGGGACCCTGAGTTTGCGGCCTCCAGTGGAATGCGCAAAGCGATGCCCTGACTCGAAATAAGGCCGGATATCCCTACAGTGACTTGAATGCAGGCTCGTCTTGCATCTCCCAAGATGAAAGGATGTCTGAATCCCCTGTGGAGACCACAGAGAAACACATAATTCCCCACTTCATCGCGACCGGAGGACTCACATCCTTTCAAAACTCCAGAGGTACGTGGAGATCAGTGCTTCCAAAGGAGACGATGCCTGACTCCTCGTGAAACTTGATAGGAGTCCCAGGATTCCTGTGGCACGTTGAAAGGGATCCTTGGTCTCCGCCTCAGCTGGACAGGCGTCCCAATTGCCCTGTCAAGCCTCGAGGAGAATCCCGAGTTGTCCCTCGCAACTAGGCAGGAGTCCTGACGTCGCTGAACAAACACGTGGGAGGAAGGGCCGTCCTCGTCGTAACTCGAGAATATACCCCAGGTTCCCGCCGCAATTCGAGAAAAACCATGAGACTTCCCCCTCGCCCGAGATGAGGCCCGATTCCCCTGCACTGCGTGCAGAGCAATTCCGTGATGCATATCACACATGAAAGGAGCCCTGATTTCCTTGATGGCACTCCAGAGAAAGCCCAAGAACCCTGTTTCAAGGCTAGAGGGTTGCTGAGATCACTGTAGCAACACAAAAGAGCTCCGTGGACCAAAAATCAACTCGAGATGAGAGGTTAGTCCCTGGCTTCGACTCCAGAGGAATACCACCTTACCACAAGCACCTCAAGAGGAGGCTTCTCTCAGCTCTAGGTATGTGAGAGGGACCCTGAATTTGCGGCCTCAAGTGGAATGGAGACCGCGATGCCCTGACTCGAAATAAGGCCGGATATCTCTGCAGTGACTTGAATGCAGGCTCGTCTTGCATCTCCCAAGACGAAAGGATCTCTGAATCCCCTGTGGAGACCACAGAGAAAGACCTAGTTCCCCACCTCATCGCGACCGGAGGCCTCACATCCTTTGAAAACTCCAGAGGTACGCGGAGATCAGTGCCCCCAAAGGAGACGATGCCTGACTCCCGGTGAAACTTGATAGGAGTCCCAGGATTCCTGTGGCACGTGGAAAGGGACCCTTGGTCTCCCGCCTCAGCTGGAGAGGCGTCCCAATTGCCCTGCCAAGCCTCGAGGAGAATCCCTAATTGTCCCTCGCAACTAGGCAGGAGTCCTGACGTCGCTGAACAAACACGTGGTTGGAAGGGCCATCCCCGTCGTAACTCGAGAATATACCCCAGGTTCCCGCCGCAATTCGAGAAAAACCATGAGACTTCCCCCTAGCCGCGAGATGAAGCCCGATTCCCCTGCACTGCGTGCAGAGCAATTCCGTGTTGCACATCACACATGAAAGGAGCCTTGATTTCCTTGATGGCACTCCAGAGAAACCCCAAGAACAGTTTTTCAAGCCTAGAGGGATCCTGAGGTCACTGTAGCAACACGAAAGAGCTCCGAGGACTAAAAATCAACTCGAGATGAGAGGTTAGTCCCTGGCTTCGACTCCAGAGGAATACCACCTTACCACAAGCACATCAAGAGGAGGCTTCTCTCAGCTCTAGGTATGTGAGAGGGACTCAGAGTTTGCGGACACAAATGGAATGGACACCGCGATGCCCTGATTCGAAATAAGGCCGGATATTCCTGCCGTGACTTGAATGCAGGCTCGTCTTGCATCTCCGAAGACGAAAGGATGTCTGAATCCCCTGTGGAGACCACAGAGAAAGACCTAGTTCCCCACCTCATCGTGACCGGAGGCCTCAAATCCTTTGAAAACTCCACAGGTACGCGGAGATCAGTGCCTCCAAAGGAGACGATGCCTGACTCCTCGTGAAACTTGATAGGAGTCCCAGGATACCTGTGGCACGTGGAAAGGGACACTTGGTCTCCCGCCTCAGCTGGAGAGGCGTCCCAATTGCCCTGCCAAGCCTCGAGGAGAATCCCGAGTTGTCCCTCGCAACTAGGCAGGAGTCCTGACGTCGCTGAACAAACACGTGGGTGGAAGGGCCATCCCCGTCGTAACTCGAGAATATACCCCAGGTTCCCGCCGCAACTCGAGAAAAACCTTGAGACGTCCCTCTCGCCGCGAGATGAGGCCCGATTCCCCTGCACTGCGTGCAGAGCAATTCCGTGTTGCACATCAAACATGAAAGAAGCCTTGATTTCCTTGATGGCACTCCAGAGAAACCCCAAGAACACTGTTTCAAGGCTAGAGGGATCCTGAGGTCACTGTAGCAACATGAAAGAGCTCCGTGGACCAAAAATCAACTCGAGATGAGAGGTTAGTCCCTGGCTTCGACTTCAGAGGAATACCACCTTACCACAAGCACCTCAAGAGGAGGCTTCTCTCAGCTCTAGGTATGTGAGAGGGACCCTGAGTTTGCGACCACAATTGGAATGGACACCGCGATGCCCTGACTCGAAATAAGGCCGGATATCCCTGCAGTGACTTGAATGCAGGCTCGTCTTGCATCTCCCAAGACGAAAGGATGTCTGAATCCCCTGTGGAGACCACAGAGAAAGACCTAGTTCCCCACCTCATCGTGACCGGAGGCCTCACATCCTTTGAAAACTCCAGAGGTACGCGGAGATCAGTGCCTCCAAAGGCGACGATATCTGACTCCTCGTGAAACTTCATAGGAGTCCCAGGATTCCTGTGGCACGTGGAAAGGGACCCTTGGTCTCCCGCCTCAGCTGGAGAGGCGTCCCAATTGCCCTGCCAAGCCTCGAGGAGAATCCCGAGTTGTCCCTCGCAACTAGGCAGGAGTCCTGACGTCGTTGAACAAACACGTGTGTGGAAGGGCCATCCCAGTCGTAACTCGAGAATATACTCCAGGTTCCCGCCGCAACTCGAGAAAAACCATGAGACTTCCCCCTCGCCGCGAGATGAGGCCCGATGCCCCTGCACTACGTGCAGAGCAATTTCGTGTTGCACATCACACATGAAAGGAGCCTTGATTTCCTTGATGGCACTCCAGAGAAACCCCAAGAGCAGTGTTTCAAGGCTAGAGGGATCCTGAGGTCACTGTAGCCACACGAAAGAGCTCCGTGGACCAAAAATCAACTCGAGATGAGAGGTTAGTCCCTGGCTTCGACTCCAGAGGAATACCACCTTACCACAAGCACCTCAAGAGGAGGCTTCTCTCAGCTCTCGGTATGTGAGAGGGACCCTGAGTTTGCGGCCTCAAATGGAATGGACACCGCGATGCCCTGACTCGAAATAAGGCCGGATATCCCTGCAGTGACTTGAATGCAGGCTCGTCTTGCATCTCCCAAGACGAAAGGATGTCTGAATCCCCTGTGGAGACCACAGAGAAAGACCTAGTTCCCCACTTCATCTCGACCGGAGGCCTCACATCCTTTGAAAACTCCAGAGGTACGCGGAGATCAGTGCCTCCAAAGGAGACGATGCCTGACTCCTCGTAAAACTTGATAGGAGTCCCAGGATTCCTGTGGCACGTGGAAAGGGACCCTTGGTCTCCCGCCTCAGCTGGAGAGGCGTCCCAATTGCCCTGCCAAGCCTCGAGGAGAATCCCGAGTTGTCCCTCGCAACTAGGCAGGAGTCCTGACGTCGCTGAAAAAACACGTGTGTAGAAGGGCCATCCCCATCGTAACTCGAGAATATAGCCCAGGTTCCCGCCGCAATTCGAGAAAAATCATGAGACGTCCCTCTCGCCGCTAGATGAGGCCAGATTCCCCTGCAGTGCGTGCAGAGCATTTCCGTGCTGCACATCACACATGAAAGGAGCCTTGATTTCCTTGATGGCACTCCAGAGAAACCCCAAGAACACTGTTTCAAGGCAAGAGGGATCCTGAGGTCACTGTAGCTACACGAAAGAGCTCCGTGGACCAAAAATCAACTCGAGATGAGAGGTTAGTCCCTGGCTTCGACTCCAGAGGAAACCACCTTACCACAAGCACCTCAAGAGGAGGCTTCTCTCAGCTCTAGGTATGTGAGAGGGACCCTGAGTTTGCGGCCTCAAGTGGAATGGACACCGCTATGCAGTGACTCGAAATAAGGCCGGATATCCCTGCAGTGACTTGAATGCAGGCTCGTCTTGCATCTCCCAAGACGAAAGGATGTCTGAATTCCTTCTGGAGACCACAGAGAAAGACCTAGTTCCCCACCTCATCGCGAACGGAGGCCTCACATCCTTTGAAAAATCCAGAGGTACGCGGAGATCAGTGCCTCCAAAGGAGACGATTCCTGACTCCTCGAGAAACTTCATAGGGGTCCCAGGATTCCTGTGGCACGTGGAACGGGACCCTTGGTCTCCCGCCTCAGCTGGAGAGGCGTCCCAATTGCCCTGCCAAGCCTCGAGGAGAATCCCGAGTTGTCCCTCACAACTAGGAAGGAGTCCTGACGTCGCTGAACAAACACGTGTGTGGATGGGCCATCCCCGTCGTAACTCGAGAATATACCCCAGGTTCTTGCCGCAACTCGAGAAAAACCATGAGACTTCCCCCTCGCCGTGAGATGAGGCCCGATTACCCTGCACTGCATGCAAATCAATTCCGTGTTGCACATCAAACATGAAAGAAGCCTTGATTTCCTTGATGGCACTCCAGAGAAACCCCAAGAACACTGTTTCAAGGCTAGAGGGATCCTGAGGTCACTGTAGCTACACAAAAGATCTCCGTGGACCAAAAATCAACTCCAGATGAGAGGTTAATCCCTGGCTTCGACTCCAGAGGAAACCACCTTACCACAACCACCTCAAGAGGAGGCTTCTCTCAGCTCTAGGTATGTGAGAGGGACCCTGAGTTTGCGGCCTCAAGTGGAAAGGACACCGCGATGCCCTGACTCGAAATAAGGCCGGATATCACTGCAGTGACTTGAATGCAGGCTCGTCTTGCATCTCCCAAGAAGAAAGGATGTCTGAATCCCCTGTGGAGACCACAGAGAAAGCCCTAGTTCCCCACGTCATCGCGACCGGAGGCCTCACATACTTTGAAAACTCCAGAGGTACACTGAGATCACTGCCTCCAAAGGAGACGATGCCTGACTCCTCGTGAAATTTGATAGGAGTCCCAAGATTCCTGTGGCACGTGGAAAGGGACCCTTCGTCTCCGGCTCAGCTGGAGAGGCGTCCCAATTGCCCTGCCAAGCCTCGAGGAGAATCCCGAGTTGTCCCTCGCAACTAGGCAGGAGTCCTGACGTCGCTGAACAAACACGTGGGTGGAAGGGCCATCCCCGTCGTAACTCGAGAATATACCCCAGGTTCCCGCCGCAACTCGAGAAAAACCATGAGTCTTCCCCCTCGCCGCAAGATGAGGCCCGATTCCCCTGCACTGCATTCAAAGCAATTCCGTATTGCACATCAAACATGAAAGGAGCCTTGATTTCCTTGATGGCACTCCAGAGAAACCCCAAGAACACTCTTTCAAGGCTAGACGGATCCTGAGGTCACTGTAGCCACACGAAAGAGCTCCGTGGACCAAAAATCAACTCGAGATGAGAGGTTAGTCCCTGGCTTCGACTCCAGAGGAATACCACCTTACCACAAGCACCTCAAGAGGAGGCTTCTCTTAGCTCTAGGTATGTGAGAGGGCCCCTGAGTTTGCGGCCTCAAGTGGAATGGACACTGCGATGCCCTGACGCGAAATAAGGCCGGATATCCCTGCAGTGACATGAATGCAGGCTCGTCTTGCATCTCGCAAGACGAAAGGATGTCTGAATCCCCTGTGGAGACCACAGAGAAAGACCTAGTTCCCCACCTCATCGCGACCGGAGGCCTCACATCCTTTGAAAACTCCAGAGGTACGCGGAGATCAGTGCCTCCAAAGGAGACGATGCCTGACTCCTCGTGAAACTTGATAGGAGTCCCAGGATTCCTGTGGCACGTGGAAAGGGACCCTTGGTCTCCCGCCTCAGCTGGAGAGGCGTCCCAATTGCCCTGCCAAGGCTCGAGGAGAATCCCGAGTTGTCCCTCGCAACTAGGCAGGAGTCCTGACGTCGCTGAACAAACACGTGTGTGGAAGGGCCATCCCCGTCGTAACTCGAGAATATACCCCAGGTTCCCGCCGCAACTCGAGGAAAACCATGAGACGTTCCCCTCGCCGCGAGATGAGGCCAGATTCCCCTGCAGTGCGTGCAGAGCAATTCCGTGCTGCACATCACACATGAAAGGAGCCTTGATTTCCTTGATGGCACTCCAGAGAAACCCCAAGAACACTGTTTCAAGGCTAGAGGGATCCTGAGGTCACTGTAGCAACACGAAAGAGCTCCGTGGACCAAAAATCAACTCGAGATGAGAGGTTAGTCCCTGGCTTCGACTCCAGAGGAAACCACCTTACCACAAGCAACTCTAGAGGAGGCTTCTCTCAGCTCTAGGTATGTGAAAGGGACCCTGAGTTTGCGGCCTCAAGTGGAATGGACACTGCGATGCCCTGACTCGAAATAAGGCCGGATATCCCTGCAGTGACTTGAATGCAGGCTCGTCTTGCATCTCCCAAGACGAAAGGATGTCTGAATCCCCTGTGGAGACCACAGAGAAAGACCTAGTTTCCCACCTCATCGCGACCGGAGGCCTCACATCCTTTGAAAACTCCAGAGGTACGCGGAGATCAGTGCCTCCAAAGGAGACGATGCCTGACTCCTGGTGAAACTTGATAGGAGTCCCAGGATTCCTGTGGCCCATGGAAAGGGACACTTGGTCTCCCGCCTCAGCTGGAGAGGCGTCCCAATTGCCCTGTCAAGCCTCGAGGAGAATCCCAAGTTGTCCCACGCAACTAGGAAGGAGTCCTGACGTCGCTGAATAAACACGTGGGTAGAAAGGCCATCCCCGTCGTAACTCGAGAATATACCCCAGGTTCTCGCCGCAACTCGAGAAAAACCATGAGACTTCCCCCTCACCGTGAGATGAGGCCCGATTCCCCTGCACTGCGTGCAGAGCAATTCCGTGTTGCACATCAAACATGAAAGAAGCCTTGATTTCCTTGATGGCACTCCAGAGAAACCCCAAGAACACTGTTTCAAGGCTAGAGGGATCCTGAGGTCACTGTAGCAACAGGAAAGAGCTCCGTGGACCAAAAATCAACTCGAGATGAGAGGTTAGTCCCTGGCTTCGACTTCAGAGGAATACCACCATACCACAAGTACCTCAAGAGGAGGCTTCTCTCAGCTCTAGGTATGTGAGAGGGACCCTGAGTTTGCGGCCTCAAGTAGAATGGACACTGCGATGCCCTGACGCGAAATAAGGCCGGATATCCCTGCAGTGACTTGAATGCTGGCTCGTCTTGCATCTCCCAAGACGAAAGGATGTCTGAATCCCCTGTGGAGACCACAGAGAAAGACCTAGTTCCCCACTTCATGGCGACCGGAGGCCTCACATCCTTTGAAAACTCCAGAGGTACGCGGAGATCAGTGCCTCCAAAGGAGACGATGCCTGACTCCTCGTGAAACTTGATACGAGTCGCAGGATTCCTGTGGCACGTGGAAAGGGACCCTTGGTCTCCCGCCTCAGCTGGAGAGGCGTCCCAATTGCCCTGCCAAGCCTCGAGGAGAATCCCGAGTTGTCCCTCGCAACTAGGCAGGAGTCCTGACGTCGCTGAACAAACACGTGGGTGGACGGGCCATCCCCGTCGTAACTCGAGAATATACCCCAGGTTCCCTCCGCAACTCGAAAAAAACCATGAGACGTCCCCCTCGCCGCGAGATGAGGCCACATTCCCCTGCAGTGCGTGCAGAGCAATTTCGTGCTGCACATCACACATGAAAGGAGCCGTGATTTCCTTGATGGCACTCCAGAGAAACCCCAAGAACACTGTTTCAAGGCTAGAGGGATCCTGAGGTCACTGTAGCTACACGAAAGAGCTCCGTCGACCAAAAATCAACCCGAGATGAGAGGTTAGTCCCTGGCTTCGACTCCAGAGGAAACCACCTTACCACAAGCACCTCAAGAGGAGGCTTCTCTCAGCTCTAGGTATGTGAGAGGGCCCCTGAGTTTGCCGCCTCAAGTGGAATGGACACCGCGATGCCCTGACTCGAAATAAGGCCGGATATCCCTGCAGTGACTTGAATGCAGGCTCGTCTTGCATCTCCCAAGACGAAAGGATGTCTGAATCCCCTGTGGAGACCACAGAGAAAGACCTAGTTTCCCACCTCATCGCGACCGGAGGCCTCACATCCTTTGAAAACTCCAGAGGTACGCGGAGATCAGTGCCTCCAAAGGAGACGATGCCTGACTCCTCGTGAAACTTGATAGGAGTGCCAGGATTCCTGTGGCACGTGGAAAGGGACCCTTGGTCTCCCGCCTCAGCTGGAGAGGCTTTCCAATTGCCCTGCCAAGCTTCGAGGAGAATACCGAGTTGTCCCTCGCAACTAGGCAGGAGTCCTAACGTCGCTGAACAAACACGTGGGTGGAAGGGCCATCACCGTCGTAACTCGAGAATATATACCAAGTTCCCGCCGCAACTCGAGAAAAACCATGAGACTTCCCCCTCGCAGCGAGATGAGGCCCGATTCCCCTGCACTGCGTGCAAAGCAATTCCGTGTTGCACATCACACATGAAAGGAGCTTTGATTTCCTTGATGGCACTCCAGAGAAACCCCAAGAACACTCTTTCAAGGCTAGAGGGATCCTGAGGTCACTGTAGCAACTCGAAAGAGCTCTGTGGACCAAAAATCAACTCGAGATAACAGGGTAGTCCCTGGCTTCGACTCCAGAGGAATACCTCCTTACCACCAGCACCTCAAGAGGAGGCTTCTCTCAGCTCTAGCTATGTGAGAGGGACCCTGAGTTTGCGGCCTCAAGTGGAGTGGACACCGCGACGCCCTGACTCGAAATAAGGCCGGATATCCCTGCAGTGACTTGAATGCAGGCTCGTCTTGCATCTCCCAAGAAGAAAGGATGTCTGAATCCCCTGTGGAGACCACAGAGAAAGGCCTAGTTCCCCACCTCATCGCGACCGGAGGCCTCACATCCTTTGAAAACTCCAGAGGTACGCGGAGATCAGTGCCTCCAAAGGAGACGATGCCTGACTCCTCGTGAAACTTGATAGGAGTCCCAGGATTCCTGTGGCACGTGGAAAGGGACCCTTGGTCTCCCGCCTCAGCTGGAGAGGCGTCCCAATTGCCCTGCCAAACCTCGAGGACAATCCCGAGTTGTCCCTTGCAACTAGGCAGGAGTCCTGACGTCGCTGAACAAATACGAGTGTGGAAGGGCCATCCGCGTTGTAACTCGAGAATATACCCCAGGTTCCCGCCGCAACTCGAGAAAAACCATGAGACTTCCCCCTCGCCGCGAGATGAGGCCCGATTCCCTTGCACTGCGTGCAGAGCAATTCCGTGTTGCACATCACACATGAAAGGAGCCTTGATTTCCTTGATGGCACTCCAGAGAAACCCCAAGAACACTGTTTCAAGGCTAGAGGGATCCTGAAGTCACTGTAGCCACACGAAAGAGCTCCGTGGACCAAAAATCAACTCGAGATGAGAGGTTAGCCCCTGGCTTCGACTCCAGAGGAAACCACCTTACCAAAAGCACCTCAAGAGGAGGCTTCTATCAGCTCTAGGTATGTGAGAGGGAACCTGAGTTTGTGGCCTCAAGTGGAATCGACACCGCGATGCCCTGACTCGAAATAAGGCCGGATATCCCTGCAGTGACTTGAATGCAGGCTCGTCTTGCATCTCCCAAGACGAAAGGATGTCTGAATCCCCTGTGGAGACCACAGAGAAAGACCTAGTTCCCCACCTCATCGCGAGCGGAGGCCTCACATCCTTTGAAAACTCCAGAGGTACGCGGAGATCAGTGCCTCCAAAGGAGACGATGCCTGACTCCTCGTGAAACTTGATAGGAGTCCCAGGATTCCTGTGGCACGTGGAAAGGGACTCTTGGTCTCCCGCCTCAGCTGGAGAGGCGTCCCAATTGCCCTGCCAAGCCTCGAGGAGAATCCCGAGTTGTCCCTCGCAACTAGGCAGGAGTCCTGACGTCGCTGAACAAACACGTGGGTGGAAGGACCATTCCCGTCGTACCTCGAGAATATACCCCAGGTTCCCGCCGCAACTCGAGAAAAACCATGAGACCTCCCCCTCGCCGCGAGATGAGGCCCGATTCCCTTCCACTGCGTGCAGAGCAATTCCGTGTTGCACATCACACATGAAAGGAGCCTTGATTTCCTTGATGGCACTCCAGAGAAACCCCAAGAACACTGTTTCAAGGCTAGAGGGATCCTGAGGTCACTGTAGCAACACGAAAGAGCTCCGTGGAAAAAAAATCAACTCGAGATGAGAGGTTAGTCCCTGGCTTCGACTCCAGAGGAAACCACCTTACCACAAGCACCTCAAGAGGAGGCTTCTCTCAGCTCTAGGTATGTGAGAGGGACCCTGAGTTTGCGGCCTCAAGTGGAATGGACACCGTGATGTCCTGACTCGAAATAAGGCCGGATATCCCTGCAGTGACTTGAATGCATGCTCGTCTTGCATCTCCCAAGACGGAAGGATGTCTGAATCCCCTGTGGAGACCACAGAGAAAGACCTAGTTCCCCACCTCATCGCGACCGGAGGCCTCACATCCTTTGAAAACTCCAGAGGTACGCGGAGATCAGTGCCTCCAAGGGAGACGATGCCTGACTCCTCGTGAAACTTGATAGGAGTCCCAGGATTCCTGTGGCACGTGGAAAGGGACTCTTGGTCACCCGCCTCAGCTGGAGAGGCGTCCCAATTGCCCTGCCAAGCCTCGAGGAGAATCCCGAGTTGTCCCTCGCAACTAGGCAGGAGTTCTGACTTCGCTGAACAAACACGCGGGTAGAAGGGCCATCCCCGTCGTAACTCGAGAATATACCCCAGGTTCCCGCCGCAACTCGAGAAAAACCATGAGACGTCCCCCTCGCCGCGAGATGAGGCCAGATTCCCCTGCAGTGCGTGCAGAGCAATGCCGTGTTGCACATCACACATGAAAGGAGCCTTGATTTCCTTGATGGCACTCCAGGGAAACCCCAAGAGCAGTGTTTCAAGGCTAGAGGGATCCTTAGGTCAGTGTAGCTACAGGAAAGAGCACCGTGGACCAAAAATCAACTCGAGATGAGAGGTTAGTCCCTGGCTTCGACTCCAGAGGAAACCACCTTACCACAAGCACCTCAAGAGGAGGCTTCTCTCAGCTCTAGGTATGTGAGAGGGACCCTGAGTTTGCGGCCTCAAGTGGAATGGACCCCGCGATGCCCTGACTTGAAATAAGGCCGGATATCCCTGCAGTGACTTGAATGCAGGCTCGTCTTGCATCTCCGAAGACGAAATGATGTCTGAATCCCCTGTGGAGACTACAGAGTAAGACCTAGTTCCCCACCTCATCGCGACCGGAGGCCTCACATACTTTGAAAACTCCAGAGGTACACTGAGATCAGTGCCTCCAAAGGAGACGATGCCTGACTCCTCGTGAAACTTGATAGGAGTCCCAGGATTCCTGTGGCACGTGGAAAGGGACCCTTGGTCTCCCGCCTCAGCTGGAGAGGCGTCCCAGTTGCCCTGCCAAGCCTCGAGAAGAATCCCGAGTTGTCCCTCGCAACTAGGCAGGAGTCCTGCCGTCGCTGAACAAACACGTGGGTGGAAGGGCCATCCCCGTCGTAACTCGAGAATATACCCCAGGTTCCCGCCGCAACTTGAGAAAAACCATGAGACTTCCCCCTCACCGCAAGATGAGGCCCGATTCCCCTGCACTGCATTCAAAGCAATTCCGTGTTGCACATCACACATGAAAGGAGCCTTGATTTCCTTGATGGCACACCAGAGAAACCCCAAGAGCAGTGTTTCAAGGCTAGAGGGATCCTGAGGTCACTGTAGCCACACGAAAGAGCTCCGTGGACCAAAAATCAACTCGAGATGAGAGGTTAGTCCCTGGCTTCGACTCCAGAGGAATACCACCTTACCACAAGCACCTCAAGAGGAGGCTTCTCTCAGCTCTAGGTATGTGAGAGGGACCCTGAGGTTGCGGCCTCAAGTGGAATGGACACCGCGATGCCCTGACTCGAAATAAGGCCGGATATCCCTGCAGTGACTTGAATGCAGGCTCGTCTTGCATCTCCCAAGACGAAAGGATGTCTGAATCCCCTGTGGAGACCACAGAGAAAGACCTAGTTCCCCACTTCATGGCGACCGGAGGCCTCACATCCTTTGAAAACTCCAGAGGTACGCGGAGATCAGTGCCTCCAAAGGAGACGATGCCTGACTCCTCGTAAAACTTGATAGGAGTCCCAGGATTCCTGTGGCACGTGGAAAGGGACCCTTGGTCTCCCGCCTCAGCTGGAGAGGCGTCCCAATTGCCCTGCCAAGCCTCGAGGAGAATCCCGAGTTGTCCCTCGTAACTAGGCAGGAGTCCTGACCTCGCTGAAAAAACACGTGTGTAGAAGGGCCATCCCCATTGTAACTCGAGAATATAGCCCAGGTTCCCGCCGCAATTCGAGAGAAACCATGAGACGTCCCTCTCGCCGCGAGATGAGGCCAGATTCCCCTGCAGTGCGTGCAGAGCATTTCCGTGCTGCACATCACACATGAAAGGAGCCTTGATTTCCTTGATGGCACTCCAGAGAAACCCCAAGAACACTGTTTCAAGGCTAGAGGGATCCTGAGGTCACTGTAGCTACACGAAAGAGCTCCGTGGACCAAAAATCAACTCGAGATGAGAGGTTAGTCCCTGGCTTCGACTCCAGAGGAAACCACCTTACCACAAGCACCTCAAGAGGAGGCTTCTCTCAGCTCTAGGTATGTGAGAGGGACCCTGAGTTTGCGGCCTCAAGTGGAATGGACACCGCGATGCCCTGACTCGAAATAAGGCCGGATATCCCTGCAGTGACTTGAATGCAGGCTCGTCTTGCATCTCCCAAGACGAAAGGATGTCTGAATCCCCTGTGGAGACCACAGAGAAAGACCTAGTTCCCCTCCTCATCGCGACCGGAGGCCTCACATCCTTTGAAAACTCCAGAGGTACGCGGAGATCAGTGCCTCCAAAGGAGACGATGCCTGACTCCTCGTGAAACTTGATAGGAGTCCCAGGATTCCTGTGGCATGTGGAAAGGGACCCTTGGTCTCCCGCCTCAGCTGGAGAGGCGTCCCAATTGCCCTGCCAAGCCTCGAGGATAATCCAGAGTTGTCCTTCGCAACTAGGCAGGAGTCCTGACGTCACTGAACAAACACGTGTGTGGAAGAGCCATTCCCGTCATATCTCGAGAATATCCCCAGGTTCCCGCCGCAACTCGAGAAAAACCATGAGACTTCCCCCTCACCGCGAGATGAGGCCCGATTCCCCTGCACTGCGTGCAGAGCAATTCCGTGTTGCACATCAAACATGAAAGGAGCCTTGATTTCCTTGATGGCACTCCAGAGAAACCCCAAGAACACTGTTTCAAGGGTAGAGGGATCCTGAGGTCACTGTAGCAACACAAAAGGGCTCCGTGGACCAAAAATCAACTCGGGATGAGAGGTTAGTCCCTGGCTTCGACTCCAGAGGAATACCACCTTACCACAAGCACCTCAAGAGGAGGCTTCTCTCAGCTCTAGGTATGTGAGAGGGACCCTAATTTTGCGGCCTCAAGTGGAATGGACAGTGCGATGCCCTAACGCGAAATAAGGCCGGATAACCCTGCAGTGACTTGAATGCAGGCTCGTCTTGCATCTCCCAAGACGAAAGGATGTCTGAATCCCCTGTGGAGACCACAGAGAAAGACCTAGTTACCCACCTCATAGCGTCCGGAGGCCTCACATCCTTTGAAAACTCCAGAGGTACGGGGAGATCAGTGCCTTCAAAGTAGACGATGCCTGACTCCTCGTGAAACATGATAGGAGTCCTAGGATTCCTGTGACACGTGGAAAGGGACACTTGGTCTCCCGCCTCAGCTGGAGAGGCGTCCCAATTGCCCTGCCAAGCCTCGAGGAGAATCCCAAGTTGTCTCTCGCAACTAGGAAGGAGTCCTGACGTCGCTGAATAAACACGTGGGTGGAAGGGCCATCCCCGTTGTAACTCGAGAATATATCCCAGGTTCTCGCCGCAACTGGAGAAAAACCATGAGACTTCCCCCTCACCGTGAGATGAGGCCCGATTCCCCTGCACTGCATGCAGAGCAATTCCGTGTTGCACATCAAACATGAAAGAAGCCTTGATTTCCTTGATGGCACTCCAGAGAAACCCCAAGAACACTGTTTCAAGGCTAGAGGGATCCTGAGGTCACTGTAGCAACACGAAAGAGCACCGTGGACCAAAAATGAACTCGAGATGAGAGGTTAGTCCCTGGCTTCGACTTCAGAGGAATACCACCTTACCACAAGCACCTCAAGAGGAGGCTTCTCTCAGCTCTAGCTATGTGAGAGGGATCCTGAGTTTGCGGCCTCAAGTGGAGTGGACACTGCGATGCCCTGACGCGAAATAAGGCCGGATATCCCTGCAATAACTTGAATGCAGGCTCGTCTTGCATCTCCCAAGAGGAAAGGATGTCTGAATCCCCTGTGGAGACCACAGAGAAAGACCTAGTTCCCCACTTCATGGCGACCGGAGGCCTCACATCCTTTGAAAACTCCAGAGGTACGCGGAGATCAGTGCCTCCAAAGGAGACGATGCCTGACTCCTCATGAAACTTGATACGAGTCCCAGGATTCCTGTGGCACGTGGAAAGGGACCCTTGGTCTCCCGCCTCAGCTGGAGAGGCGTCCCAATTGCCCTGCCAAGCCTCGAGGAGAATCCCGAGTTGTCCCTTGCAACTAGGCAGGAGTCCTGACGTCGCTGAACAAACACGTGTGTGGAAGGGCCATCCCCGTCGTAACTCGAGAATATATCCCAGGTTCCCGCCGCAACTCGAGGAAAACCATGAGACTTCCCCCTCGCCGCGAGATGAGGCCCGATTCCCCTGCACAGCGTTCATAGCAATTCCGTGTTGCACATCACACATGAAAGGAGCCTTGATTTCCTTGATGGCACTCCAGAGAAACCCCAAGAACACTGTTTCAAATCTAGAGGGATCCTGAGGTCACTGTAGCAACAGGAAAGAGCTCCGTGGACCAAAAATCAACTCGAGATTAGAGGTTAGTCCCTGGCTTCGACTCCAGAGGAATACCACCTTACCACAAGCACCTCAAGAGGAGGCTTCTCTCAGCTCTAGGTATGTGAGAGGGACCCTGAGTTTGCGGCCTCAAGTGGAATGGACACCGTGATGCCCTGACTCGGAATAATGCCGGATATCCCTGCAGTGACTTGAATGCAGGCTCGTCATGCATCTCCCAAGACGGAAGGATGTCTGAATCCCCTGTGGAGACCACAGAGAAAGACCTAGTTCCCCACCTCATCGCGACCGGAGGCCTCACATCCTTTGAAAACTCCAGAGGTACGCGGAGATCAGTGCCTCCAAAGGAGACGATGCCTGACTCCTCGAGAAACTTGATAGGAGTCCCAGGATTCCTGTGGAACGTGGAAAGGGACACTTGGTCTCCCGCCTCAGCTGGAGAGGCGTCCCAATTGCCCTGCCAAGCCTCGAGGAGAATCCCGAGTTGTCCCTCGCAACTAGGCAGGAGTCCTGACGTCGCTGAACAAACACGTGGGTGGAAGGGCCATACCCGTCGTAACTCGAGAATATACAGCAGGTTCCCGCCGAAACACGAGAAAAACCATGAGACGTCCCCCTCGCCGCGAGATGAGGCCAGATTCCCCTGCAGTGAGTGCAGAGCAATTCCGTGCTGCACATCACACATGAAAGGTGCCTTGATTTCCTTGATGGCACTCCAGAGAAACCCCAAGAACACTGTTTCAAGGCTAGAGGGATCCTGAGGTCACTGTAGCAACACGAAAGAGCTCCGTGGACCAAAAATGAACTCGAGATGAGAGGTTAGTCCCTGGCTTCGACTCCAGAGGAATGCCACCTTACCACAAGCACCTCAAGAGGAGGCTTCTCTCATCTCTAGGTATGTGAGAGGGACCCTGATTTTGCGGCCTCAAGTGGAATGGACACCGCGATGTCCTGACGCGAAATAAGGCCGGATATCCCTGCAGTGACTTGAATGCAGGCTCGTCTTGCATCTCCCAAGACGAAAGGATGTCTGAATCCCCTGTGGAGACCACAGAGAAAGACCTAGTTCCCCACCTCATCGCGACTGGAGGCCTCACATCCTTTGAAAATTCCAGAGGTACGCGGAGATCAGTGCCTCCAAAGGAGACGATGCCTGACTCCTCGTGAAACTTGATAGGAGTCCCAGGATTCCTGTGGCACGTGGAACGGGACACTTGGTCTCCCGCCTCAGCTGGAGAGGCGTTCCAATTGCCCTGCCAAGCCTCGAGGAGAATCCCGAGTTGTCCCTCGCAACTAGGAAGGAGTCCTGACGTCGCTGAACAAACACGTGTGTGGAAGGGCCATCCCCGTCGTAACTCGAGAGTATACCCCAGGTTCTTGCCGCAACTCGAGAAAAACCATGACACTTCCCTCTCGCCGTGAGATGAGGCCCGATTCCCCTGCACTGCATGCAAAGCAATTCCGTGTTGCACATCAAACATGAAAGAAGCCTTGATTTCCTTGATGGCACTCCAGAGAAACCCCAAGAACACTGTTTCAAGGCTAGAGGGATCCTGAGGACACTGTAGCAACACGAAAGAGCTCCGTGGACCAAAAATCAACTCGAGATGAGAGGTTAGTCCCTGGCTTCGACTCCAGAGGAATACCACCTTACCACAAGCACCTCAAGAGGAGGCTTCTCTCAGCTCTAGCTATGTGAGAGGGACCCTGAGTTTGTGGCCTCAAGTGGAATGGACACCGCGACGCCCTGACTCGAAATAAGGCCGGATATCCCTGCAGTGACTTGAATGCAGGCTCGTCTTGAATCTCCCAGCATGAAAGGATGTCTGAATCCCCTGTGGAGACCACAGAGAAAGACCTAGTTCCCCACCTCATCGCGACCGAAGGCCTCACATCCTTTGAAAACTCCAGAGGTACGCGGAGATCAGTGCCTCCAAAGGAGACGATGCCTGACTCCTCGTGAAACTTGACACGAGTCCCAGGATTCCTGTGGCACGTGGAAAGGGACCCTTGGTCTCCCGCCTCAGCTGGAGAGGCGTCCCAATTGCCCTGCCAAGCCTCGTGGAGAATCCCGATTTTTCCCTCGCAACTATGCAGGAGTCCTGACGTCGTTGAACAAACACGTGTGTGGAAGGTCCATTCCCGTTGTAACTCCAGAATATACCCCAGGTTCCCGTCGCAACTCGAGAAAAACCATGAGACTTAACCCTCGCCGTGAGATGAGGCCCGATTCCCCTGCACTGCGTGCAGAGCAATTCCGTGTTGCACATCACACATGAAAGGAGCCTTGATTTCCTTGATGGCACTCCAGAGAAACCCCAATAGCAGTGTTTCAAGGCTAGAGGGATCCTGAGGTCACTGTAGCAACACGAAAGAGCTCCGTGGACCAAAAATCAACTCGAGATGAGAGGTTAGTCCCTGGCTTCGACTCCAGAGGAATACCACCTTACCACAAGCACCTCAAGAGGAGCCTTCTCTCAGCTCTAGGTATGTGAGAGGGACCCTGAGTTTGCGGCCTCAAGTGGAATGGACACCGTGATGCCCTAACTCGAAATAAGGCCGGATATCCCTGCAGTGACTTGAATGCAGGCTCGTCTTGCATCTCCCAAGACGAAAGGATGTCTGAATCCCCTGTGGAGACCACAGAGAAAGACCTAGTTCCCCTCCTCATCGCGACCGGAGGCCTCACATCCTTTGAAAACTCCAGAGGTACGCGGAGATCAGTGCCTCCAAAGGAGACGATGCCTGACTCCTCGTGAAACTTGATAGGAGTCCCAGGATTCCTGTGGCACGTGGAAAGGGACCCTTGGTCTCCCGCCTCAGCTGGAGAGGCGTCCCAATTGCCCTTCCAAGCCTCGAGGAGAATCCGGAGTTGTCCCTCGCAACTAGGCAGGAGTTCTGTCGTCGCTGAACAAACACGTGGGTGGAAGGGCCATCCCCGTCGTAACTCGAGAATATACCCCAGGTTCCCGCCGCAACTCGGGAAAAACCATGAGACGTCCCCCTCGCCGCAAGATGAGGACAGATTCCCCTGCAGTGCGTGCAGAGCAATTCCGTGATGCACATCACACATGAAAGTTGCCTTGATTTCCTTGATGGCACTCCAGAGAAACCCCAAGAACACTGTTTCAAGGCTAGAGGGATCCTGAGGTCACTGTAGCAACACGAAAGAGCTCCGTGGACCAAAAATCAACTCGAGATGAGAGGTTAGTCCCTGGCTTCGACTCCAGAGGAATACCACCTTACCACAAGCACCTCAAGAGGAGGCTTCTCTCAGCTCTAGGTATGTGAGAGGGACCCTGAGTTTGCGGCCTCAAGTGGAATGGACACCGCGATGCCCTGACTCGAAATAAGTCCGGTTATCCCTGCAGTGACTTGAATGCAGGCTCGTCTTGCATCTCCCAAGACGAAAGGATGTCTGAATCCCCTGTGGAGACCACAGAGAAAGACCTAGTTCCCCACGTCATCGCGACCGGAGGCCTCACATACTTTGAAAACTCCAGAGGTACCCGGAGATCAGTGCCTCCAAAGGAGACGATGCCTGACTCCTCGTGAAACTTGATAGGAGTCCCAGGATTCCTGTGGCACGTGGAAAGGGACCCTTGGTCTCCCGCCTCAGCTGGAGAGGCGTCCCAATTGCCCTGCCAAGCCTCGAGGAGAATCCCGATTTTTCCCTCGCAACTATGCAGGAGTCCTGACGTCGTTGAACAAACACGTGTGTGGAAGGTCCATTCCCGTTGTAACTCGAGAATATACCCCAGGTTCCCGTCGAAACTCGAGAAAAACCATGAGACTTCCCCCTCGCCGTGAGATGAGGCCCGATTCCCCTGCACTGCATGCAGAGAAATTCCGTGTTGCACATCACACATGAAAGGAGCCTTGATTTCCTTGATGGCACTCCAGAGAAACCCCAAGAACACTGTTTCAAGGATAGAGGGATCCTGAGGTCACTGTAGCAACACGAAAGAGCTCCGTGGACCACAAATCAACTGGACATGAGAGGTTAGTCCCTGGCTTCGACTCCAGAGGAATACCACCTTACCACAAGCACCTCAAGAGGAGCCTTCTCTCTGCTCTAGGTATGTGAGAGGGACCCTGAGTTTGCGGCCTCAAGTGGAATGGACACCGTGATGCCCTGACTCGAAATAAGGCCGGATATCCCTGCAGTGACTTGAATGCAGTCTCGTCTTGCATCTCCGAAGACGAAAGGATGTCTGAATCCCCTGTGGAGACCACAGAGAAAGACCTAGTTCCCCACCTCATCGCGACAGGAGGCCTCACATCCTTTGAAACCTCCAGAGGTACGCGGAGATCAGTGCCTCCAAAGGAGACGATGCCTGACTCCTCGTGAAACTTGATAGGAGTCCCAGGATTCCTGTGGCACGTGGAAAGGGACCCTTGGTCTCCCGCCTCAGCTGGAGAGGCGTCCCAATTGCCCTGCCAAGCCTCGAGGAGAATCCCGAGTTGTCCCTCGCAACTAGGCAGGAGTCCTGACGTCGCTGAACAAACACGTGGTTGGAAGGGCCATCCCGGTCGTAACTCAAGAATATACCCCAGGTTCCCGCCGCAACTCGAGAAAAACAATGAGACGTCCCCCTCGCCGCGAGATGAGGCCAGATTCCCCTGCAGTGCATGCAGAGCAATTCCATGCTGCACATCACACATGAAAGGAGCCTTGATTTCCTTGATGGCACTCCAGGGAAACCCCAAGAACACTGTTTCAAGGCTAGAGGGATCCTGAGGTAAGTGTAGCTACACGAAAGAGCACCGCGGACCAAATATCAACTCGAGATGAGAGGTTAGTCCCTGGCTTCGACTCCAGAGGAAACCACCTTAATACAAGCACCTCAAGAGGAGGCTTCTCTCAGCTCTAGCTATGTGAGAGGGACCCTGAGTTTGTGGCCTCAAGTGGAATGGACACTGCGATGCCCTGACGCGAAATAAGGCTGGATATCCCTGCAATGACTTGAATGCAGGCTCGTCTTGCATCTCCCAAGAGGAAAGGATGTCTGAATCCACTGTGGAGACCACAGAGAAAGACCTAGTTCCCCACTTCATGGCGACCGGAGGCCTCACATCCTTTGAAAACTCCAGAGGTACGCGGAGATCAGTGCCTCCAAAGGAGACGATGCCTGACTCCTCATGAAACTTGATACGAGTCCCAGGATTCCTGTGGCACGTGGAAAGGGACCCTTGGTCTCCCGCCTCAGCTGGAGAGGCGTCCCAATTGCCCTGCAAAGCCTCGAGGAGAATCCCGAGTTGTCCCTTGCAACTAGGCAGGAGTCCTGACGTCGCTGAACAAACACGTGTGTGGAAGGGCCATCCCCGTCGTAACTCGAGAATATATCCCAGGTTCCCGCCGCAACTCGAGGAAAACCATGAGACTTCCCCCTCGCCGCGAGATGAGGCCCGATTCCCCTGCACAGCGTGCATAGCAATTCCGTGTTGCACATCACACATGAAAGGAGCCTTGATTTCCTTGATGGCACTCCAGAGAAACCCCAAGAACACTGTTTCAAATCTAGAGGGATCCTGAGGTCACTGTAGCAACAGGAAAGAGCTCCGTGGACGAAAAATCAACTCGAGATTAGAGGTTAGTCCCTGGCTTCGACTCCAGAGGCATACCACTTTACCACAAGCACCTCAAGAGGAGGCTTCTCTCAGCTCTAGCTATGTGAGAGGGACCCTGATTTGGCGGTCTCAAGTGGAATGGACACCACGATGCCCTGACGCAAAATAAGGCCGGATATCTCTGCAGTGACTTGAATGCAGGCTCGTCTTGCATCTCCCAAGATGAAGGGATGTCTGAATCCCCTGTGGAGACCTCAGAGAAAGACCTAGTTCCCCACTTCGTCGCGACCGGAGGCCTCACATCCTTTGAAAACTCCACAGGTACGCGGAGATCAGTGCCTCCAAAGGAGATGATGCCTGACTCCTCGTGAAACTTGATAGGAGTCCCAGGATTCCTGTGGCACGTGGAAAGGGACTCTTGGTCTCCCGCCTCAGCTGGAGAGGCGTCCCAATTGCCCTGCCAAGCCTCGAGGAGAATCCCGAGTTGTCCCTCGCAACTAGGCAGGAGTCCTGACGTCGCTGAACAAACACGTGGGTGGAAGGACCATCACCGTCGTAACTCGAGAATATACCCCAGGTTCCCGCCGCAACTCGAGAAAAACCATGAGACTTCCCCCTCGCCGCGAGATGAGGCCAGATTCCCTTGCACTGCGTGCAGAGCAATTCCGTGTTGCACATCACACATGAAAGGAGCCTTGATTTCCTTGATGGCACTCCAGAGAAACACCAAGAACACTGTTTCAAGGCTAGAGGGATCCTGAGGTCACTGTAGCAACACGAAAGAGCTCCGTGGACCAAAAATCAACTCGAGATGAGAGGTTAGTCCCTGGCTTCGACTCCAGAGGAATACCACCTTACCACAAGCACCTCAAGAGGAGGCTTCTCTCAGCTCTAGCTATGTGAGAGGGACCCTGAGTTTGCGGCCTCAAGTGGAATGGACACTGCGATGCCCTGACGCGAAATAACGCCTGATATCCCTGCAGTGACTTGAATGCAGGCTCGTCTTGCATCTCCCAAGATGAAAGGATGTCTGAATCCCCTGTGGAGACCACAGAGAAGGACCTAGTTCCCCACCTCATCGCGACCGGAGGCCTCACATCCTTTGAAAACTCCAGAGGTACGCGGAGATCAGTGCCTCCAAAGGAGACGATGCCTGACTCCTCGTGAAACTTGATAGGAGTCCCAGGATTCCTGTGGCACGTGGAAAGGGACCCTTGGTCTCCCGCCTCAGCCTGAGAGGCATCCCAATTGCCCTGCCAAGCCTCGAGGAGAATCCCGAGTTGTCCCTCGCAACTAGGCAGGAGTCCTGACGTCGCTGAACAAACACGTGTGTGGAAGGGCCATCCCCGTCGTAACTCGAGAATATACCCCAGGTTCCTGCCGCAACTCCAGGAAAACCATGAGACTTCCCCCTCGCCGCGAGATGAGGCCCGATTTCCCTGCACTGCGTGCAGAGCAATTCCGTGTTGCACATCACACATGAAAGGAGCCTTGATTTCCTTGATGGCACTCCAGAGAAACCCCAAGAGCAGTGTTTCAAGGCTAGAGGGATCCTGAGGTCACTGTAGCAACACGAAAGAGCTCCGTGGACCAAAAATCAACTCGAAATTAGAGGTTAGTCCCTGGCTTCGACTCCAGAGGAATACCACCTTACCACAAGCACCTCAAGAGGAGGCTTTTCTCAGCTCTAGGTATGTGAGAGTGACCCTGAGTTTGTGGCCTCAAGTGGAATGGACACCGCGACGCCATGACTCGAAATAAGGCCGGATATCCCTGCAGTGACTTGAATGCAGGCTCGTCTTGCATCTCCCAAGACGAAAGGATGTCTGAATCCCCTGTGGAGACCACAGAGAAAGACCTAGTTCCCCTCCTCATCGCGACCGGAGGCCTCACATACTTTGAAAACTCCAGAGGTACCCGGAGATCAGTGCCTCCAAAGGAGACGATGCCTGACTCCTCGTGAAACTTGATAGGAGTCCCAGGATTCCTGTGGCACGTGGAAAGGGACCCTTGGTCTCCCGCCTCAGCTGGAGAGGCGTCCCAATTGCCCTGCCAAGCCTCGAGGAGAATCCCGATTTTTCCCTGGTAACTATGCAGGAGTCCTGACGTCGTTGAACAAACACGTGTGTGGAAGGGCCATCCCCGTTGTAACTCGAGAATATACCCCAGGTTCCCGCCGCAACTCGAGAAAAACCATGAGACTTCCCCCTCGCCGCGAGATGAGGCCCGATTCCCCTGCACTGCATGCAATGCAATTCCGTGTTGCACATCACACATGAAAGGAGCCTTGATTTCCTTGATGGCACTCCAGAGAAACCCCAAGAGCAGTGTTTCAAGGCTAGAGGGATCCTGAGGTCACTGTAGCAACACGAAAGAGCTCCGTGGAGCAAAAATCAACTCGAAATGAGAGGTTAGTCCCTGGCTTCGACTCCAGAGGAATACCACCTTACCACAATCACCTCAAGAGGAGGCTTCTCTCAGCTCTAGGTATGTGAGAGGGACCCTGAGTTTGCGGCCTCAAGTGGAATGGACACCGTTATGTCCTGACTCGAAATAAGGCTGGATATCCCTGCAGTAACTTGAATGCAGGCTCGTTTTGCATCTCCCAAGACGGAAGGATGTCTGAATCCCCTGTGGAGACCACAGAGAAAGACCTAGTTCCCCACCTCATCGCGACCGGAGGCCTCACATCCTTTGAAAACTCCAGAGGTACGCGGAGATCAGTGCCTCCAAAGGAGACGATGCCTGACTCCTCGTGAAACTTGATAGGAGTCCCAGTATTCCTGTGGCACGTGGAAAGGGACTCTTGGTCTCCCGCCTCAGCTGGAGAGGCGTCCCAATTGCCCTTCCAAGCCTCGAGGAGAATCCCGAGTTGTCCCTCGCAACTAGGCAGGAGTTCTGTCGTCGCTGAACAAACACGTGGGTGGAAGGACCATCCCCGTCGTAACTCGAGAATATACCCCAGGTTCCCGCCGCAACTCGGGAAAAACCATGAGACGTCCCCCTCGCCGCAAGATGAGGACAGATTCCCCTGCAGTGCGTGCAGAGCAATTCCGTGATGCACATCACACATGAAAGGAGCCTTGATTTCCTTGATGGCACTCCAGAGAAACCCCAAGAACACTGTTTCAAGGCTAGAGGGATCCTGAGGTCACTGTAGCAACACGAAAGAGCTCCGTGGACCAAAAATCAACTCGAGATGAGAGGTTAGTCCCTGGCTTCGACTCCAGAGGAATACCACCTTACCACAAGCACCTCAAGAGGAGGCTTCTCTCAGCTCTAGGTATGTGAGAGGGACCCTGAGTTTGCGGCCTCAAGTGGAATGGAGACCGCGATGCCCTGACTCGAAATAAGGCCGGATATCCCTGCAGTGACTTGAATGCAGGCTCGTCTTGCATCTCCCAAGACGAAAGGATGTCTGAATCCCCTGTGGAGACCACAGACAAAAGACCTAGTTCCCCACCTCATCGCGACCGGAGGCCTCAAATCCTTTGAAAACTCCAGAGGTACCCGGAGATCAGTGCCTCCAAAGGAGACGATGCCTGACTCCTCATGAAACTTGATAGGAGTCCCAGGATTCCTGTGGCACGTGGAAAGGGACCCTTGGTCTCCCGCCTCAGCTGGAGAGGCGCCCCAATTGCCCTGCCAAGCCTCGAGGAGAATCCCGATTTTTCCCTCGCAACTATGCAGGAGTCCTGACGTCGTTGAACAAACACGTGTGTGGAAGGTCCATTCCCGTTGTAACTCGAGAATATACCCCAGGTTCCCGTCGCAACTCGAGAAAAACCATGCGACTTCCCCCTCGCCGTGAGATGAGGCCCGATTCCCCTGCACTGCATGCCGAGAAATTCCGTGTTGCACATCACACATGAAAGGAGCCTTGATTTCCTTGATGACACTCCAGAGAAACCCCAATAGCAGTGTTTCAAGGCTAGAGGGATCCTGAGGTCACTGTAGCAACACGAAAGAGCTCCGTGGACCAAAAATCAACTCGAGATGAGAGGTTAGTCCCTGGCTTCGACTCCAGAGGAATACCACCTTACCACAAGCACCTCAAGAGGAGCCTTCTCTCAGCTCTAGGTATGTGAGAGGGACCCTGAGTTTGCGGCCTCAAGTGGAATGGACACCGTGATGCCCTGACTCGAAATAAGGCCGGATATCCCTGCAGTGACTTGAATGCAGGCTCGTCTTGCATCTCCGAAGACGAAAGGATGTCTGAATCCCCTGTGGAGACCACAGAGAAAGACCTAGTTCCCCACCTCATCGCGACAGGAGGCCTCACATCCTTTGAAAACTCCAGAGGTACGCGGAGATCAGTGCCTCCAAAGGAGACGATGCCTGACTCCTCGTGAAACTTGATAGGAGTCCCAGGATTCCTGTGGCACGTGGAAAGGGACCCTTGGTCTCCCGCCTCAGCTGGAGAGGCGTCCCAATTGCCCTGCCAAGCCTCGAGGAGAATCCCGAGTTGTCCCTCGCAACTAGGCAGGAGTCCTGACATCGCTGAACAAACACGTGGGTGGAAGGGCCATCCCGGTTGTAACTCAAGAATATACCCAGGTTCCCGCCGCAACTCGAGAAAAACCATGAGACGTCCCCCTCGCCGCGAGATGAGGCCAGATTCCCCTGCACTGCGTGCAGAGCAATTCCGTGTTGCACATCAAACATGAAAGGAGCCTTGATTTCCTTGATGGCACTCCAGAGAAACCCCAAGAACACTGTTTCAAGGGTAGAGGGATCCTGAGGTCACTGTAGCAACACAAAAGGGCTCCGTGGACCAAAAATCAACTCGGGATGAGAGGTTAGTCCCTGGCTTCGACTCCAGAGGAATACCACCTTACCACAAGCACCTCAAGAGGAGGCTTCTCTCAGCTCTAGGTATGTGAGAGGGACCCTGAGTTTGCGGCCTCAAGTGGAATGGACACCGCGATGTCCTGACGCGAAATAAGGCCGGATATCCCTGCAGTGACTTGAATGCAGGCTCGTCTTGCATCTCCCAAGACGAAAGGATGTCTGAATCCCCTGTGGAGACCACAGAGAAAGACCTAGTTCCCCACCTCATCGCGACCGGAGGCCTCACATCCTTTGAAAATTCCAGAGGTACGCGGAGATCAGTGCCTCCAAAGGAGACGATGCCTGACTCCTCGTGAAACTTGATAGGAGTCCCAGGATTCCTGTGGCACGTGGAACGGGACACTTGGTCTCCCGCCTCAGCTGGAGAGGCGTTCCAATTGCCCTGCCAAGCCTCGAGGAGAATCCCGAGTTGTCCCTCGCAACTAGGAAGGAGTCCTGACGTCGCTGAACAAACACGTGTGTGGAAGGGCCATCCCCGTCGTAACTCGAGAGTATACCCCAGGTTCTTGCCGCAACTCGAGAAAAACCATGACACTTCCCTCTCGCCGTGAGATGAGGCCCGATTCCCCTGCACTGCATGCAAAGCAATTCCGTGTTGCACATCAAACATGAAAGAAGCCTTGATTTCCTTGATGGCACTCCAGAGAAACCCCAATAACACTGTTTCAAGGCTAGAGGGATCCTGAGGTCACTGTAGCAACACGAACGAGCTCCGTGGACCAAAAATCAACTCGAGATGAGAGGTTAGTCCCTGGCTTCGACTCCAGAGGAATACCACCTTACCACAAGCACCTCAAGAGGAGGCTTCTCTCAGCTCTAGCTATGTGAGAGGGACCCTGAGTTTGTGGCCTCAAGTGGAATGGACACCGCGACGCCCTGACTCGAAATAAGGCCGGATATCCCTGCAGTGACTTGAATGCAGGCTCGTCTTGCATCTCCCAACATGAAAGGATGTCTGAATCCCCTGTGGAGACCACAGAGAAAGACCTAGTTCCCCACCTCATCGCGACCGAAGGCCTCACATCCTTTGAAAACTCCAGAGGTACGCGGAGATCAGTGCCTCCAAAGGAGACGATGCCTGACTCCTCGTGAAACTTGACACGAGTCCCAGGATTCCTGTGGCACGTGGAAAGGGACCCTTGGTCTCCCGCCTCAGCTGGAGAGGCGTCCCAATTGCCCTGCCAAGCCTCGAAGAGAATCCCGAGTAGTCCCTCGCAACTAGGAAGGAGTCCTAACGTCGTTGAACAAACACGTGTGTGGAAGGGCCATCCCCGTCGTAACTCGAGAATATACCCCAGGTTCCCGCCGCAACTCGAGAAAAACCATGAGACTTCCCCCTCGCCGCGAGATGAGGCCCGATTCCCCTGCACTGCGTGCAGAGCAATTCCGTGTAGCACATCACACATGAAAGGAGCCTTGATTTCCTTCATGGCACTCCAGAGAATCCCCAAGAACACTGTCTCAAGGCTAGAGGGATCCTGAGGTCACTGTAGCAACACGAAAGAGCTCTGTGGACCAAAAATCAACTCGAGATAATAGGGTAGTCCCTCTCTTCGACTCCAGAGGAATACCACCTTACCACAAGCACCTCAAGAGGAGGCTTCTCTCAGCTCTAGCTATGTGAGAGGGACCCTGAGTTTGCGGCCTCAAGTGGAATGAACACTGCGATGCCCTGACGCGAAATAACGCCTGATATCCCTGCAGTGACTTGAATGCAGGCTCGTCTTGCATCTCCCAAGATGAAAGGATGTCTGAATCCCCTGTGGAGACCACAGAGAAAGACCTAGTTCCCAACTTCATGGCGACCGGAGACCTCACATCCTTTGAAAACTCCAGAGGTTCGCGGAGATCAGTCCCTCCAAAGGAGACGATGCCTGACTCCTCGTTAAACTTGATACAAGTCCCAGGATTTCTGTGGCACGTGGAAAGGGACCCTTGGTCTCCCGCCTCAGCTGGAGAGGCGTCCCAATTGCCCTGCCAAGCCTCGTGGAGAATCTCGAATTGTCCCTCGCAACGAGGCAGGAGTCCTGCCATCACTGAACAAACACGTGTGTGGAAGGGACATTCCCGTCGTAACTCGAGAATATACCCCAGGTTCCCGCCGCAACTCGAGAAAAACCATGAGACTTCCCCCTCGCCGCGAGATGAGGCCCGATTCCCCTGCACTGCGTGCAGAGCAATTCCGTGTTGCACATCACACATGGAAGGAGCCTTGATTTCCTTGATGGCACTCCAGAGAAACCCCAAGAACACTCTTTCAAGGCTAGAGGGATCCTGAGGTCACTGTAGCAACACGAAAGAGCTCTGTGGACCAAAAATCAACTCGAGATAAGAGGGTAGTCCATGGCTTCGACTCCAGAGGAATACAACCTTACCACAAGCACCTCAAGAGGAGGCTTCTCTCAGCTCTAGGTATGTGAGAGGGACCCTGAGTTTGTGGCCTCAAGTGGAATGGACACCGCGACTCCATGACTCGAAATAAGGCCGGATATCCCTGCAGTGGCTTGAATGCAGGCTCGTCTTGCATCTCCCAAGACGAAAGGATGTCTGAATCCCCTGTGGAGACCACAGAGAAGGACCTAGTTCCCCACCTCATCGCGACCGGAGGCCTCACATACTTTGAAAACTCCAGAGGTACCCGGAGATCAGTGCCTCCAAAGGAGACGATGCCTGACTCCTTGTGAAACTTGATAGGAGTCCCAGGATTCCTGTGGCACGTGGAAAGGGACCCTTGGTCTCCCGCCTCAGCTGGAGAGGCGTCCCAATTGCCCTGCCAAGCCTCGAGGAGAATCCCGAGTTGTCCCTCGCAACTAGGCAGGAGTCCTGACGTCGCTGAACAAACACGTGTGTGGAAGGGCCATCCCCGTCGTAACTCGAGAATATACCCCAGGTTCCCTCCGCAACTCAAGAAAAACCATGAGACGTCCCACTCGCCGCGAGATGAGGCCAGATTCCCCTGCAGTGCGTGCAGAGCAATTCCGTGCTGCACATCACACATGAAAGGAGCCTTGATTTCCTTGATGGCACTCCAGAGAAACCCCAAGAACACTGTTTCAAGGCTAGAGGGATCCTGAGGTCACTGTAGCTACACGAAAGAGCTCCGTGGACCAAAAATCAACTCGAGATGAGAGGTTAGTCCCTGGCTTCGACTCCAGAGGAATACCACCTTACCACAAGCACCTCAAGAGGAGGCTTCTCTCAGCTCTAGGTATGTGAGAGGGACCCTGAGTTTGCGGCCTCAAGTGGAATGGAGACCGCGATGCCCTGACTCGAAATAAGGCCGGATATCCCTGCAGTGACTTGAATGCAGGCTCGTCTTGCATCTCCCAAGACGAAAGGATGTCTGAATCCCCTGTGGAGACCACAGAGAAAGACCTAGTTCCCCACGTCATCGCGACCGGAGGCCTCACATACTTTGAAAACTCCAGAGGTACCCGGAGATCAGTGCCTCCAAAGGAGACGATGCCTGACTCCTCGTGAAACTTGATAGGAGTCCCAGGATTCCTGTGGCACGTGGAAAGGGACCCTTGGTCTCCCGCCTCAGCTGGAGAGGCGTCCCAATTGCCCTGCCAAGCCTCGAGGAGAATCCCGATTTTTCCCTCGCAACTATGCAGGAGTCCTGACGTCGTTGAACAAACACGTGTGTGGAAGGTCCATTCCCGTTGTAACTCCAGAATATACCCCAGGTTCCCGTCGCAACTCGAGAAAAACCATGAGACTTAACCCTCGCCGTGAGATGAGGCCCGATTCCCCTGCACTGCGTGCAGAGCAATTCCGTGTTGCACATCACACATGAAAGGAGCCTTGATTTCCTTGATGGCACTCCAGAGAAACCCCAATAGCAGTGTTTCAAGGCTAGAGGGATCCTGAGGTCACTGTAGCAACACGAAAGAGCTCCGTGGACCAAAAATCAACTCGAGATGAGAGGTTAGTCCCTGGCTTCGACTCCAGAGGAATACCACCTTACCACAAGCACCTCAAGAGGAGCCTTCTCTCAGCTCTAGGTATGTGAGAGGGACCCTGAGTTTGCGGCCTCAAGTGGAATGGACACCGTGATGCCCTAACTCGAAATAAGGCCGGATATCCCTGCAGTGACTTGAATGCAGGCTCGTCTTGCATCTCCCAAGACGAAAGGATGTCTGAATCCCCTGTGGAGACCACAGAGAAAGACCTAGTTCCCCTCCTCATCGCGACCGGAGGCCTCACATCCTTTGAAAACTCCAGAGGTACGCGGAGATCAGTGCCTCCAAAGGAGACGATGCCTGACTCCTCGTGAAACTTGATAGGAGTCCCAGGATTCCTGTGGCACGTGGAAAGGGACCCTTGGTCTCCCGCGTCAGCTGGAGAGGCGTCCCAATTGCCCTTCCAAGCCTCGAGGAGAATCCCGAGTTGTCCCTCGCAACTAGGCAGGAATTCTGTGGTCGCTGAACAAACACGTGGGTGGAAGGGCCATCCCCGTCGTAACTCGAGAATATACCCCAGGTTCCCGCCGCAACTCGGGAAAAACCATGAGACGTCCCCCTCGCCGCAAGATGAGGACAGATTCCCCTGCAGTGCGTGCAGAGCAATTCCGTGATGCACATCACACATGAAAGTTGCCTTGATTTCCTTGATGGCACTCCAGAGAAACCCCAAGAACACTGTTTCAAGGCTAGAGGGATCCTGAGGTCACTGTAGCAACACGAAAGAGCTCCGTGGACCAAAAATCAACTCGAGATGAGAGGTTAGTCCCTGGCTTCGACTCCAGAGGAATACCACCTTACCATAAGCACCTCAAGAGGAGGCTTCTCTCAGCTCTAGGTATGTGAGAGGGACCCTGAGTTTGCGGCCTCAAGTGGAATGGACACCGCGATGCCCTGACTCGAAATAAGTCCGGTTATCCCTGCAGTGACTTGAATGCAGGCTCGTCTTGCATCTCCCAAGACGAAAGGATGTCTGAATCCCCTGTGGAGACCACAGAGAAAGACCTAGTTCCCCACGTCATCGCGACCGGAGGCCTCACATACTTTGAAAACTCCAGAGATACCCGGAGATCAGTGCCTCCAAAGGAGACGATGCCTGACTCCTCGTGAAACTTGATAGGAGTCCCAGGATTCCTGTGGCACGTGGAAAGGGACCCTTGGTCTCCCGCCTCAGCTGGAGAGGCGTCCCAATTGCCCTGCCAAGCCTCGAGGAGAATCCCGAGTTGTCCCTCGCAACTAGGCAGGAGTCCTGACGTCGCTGAACAAACACGTGGTTGGAAGGGCCATCCCGGTCGTAACTCAAGAATATACCCCAGGTTCCCGCCGCAACTCGAGAAAAACAATGAGACGTCCCCCTCGCCGCGAGATGAGGCCAGATTCCCCTGCAGTGCGTGCAGAGCAATTCCATGCTGCACATCACACATGAAAGGAGCCTTGATTTCCTTGATGGCACTCCAGGGAAACCCCAAGAACACTGTTTCAAGGCTAGAGGGATCCTGAGGTCAGTGTAGCTACACGAAAGAGCACCGCGGACCAAATATCAACTCGAGATGAGAGGTTAGTCCCTGGCTTCGACTCCAGAGGAAACCACCTTAATACAAGCACCTCAAGAGGAGGCTTCTCTCAGCTCTAGCTATGTGAGAGGGACCCTGAGTTTGTGGCCTCAAGTGGAATGGACACTGCGATGCCCTGACGCGAAATAAGGCCGGATATCCCTGCAATGACTTGAATGCAGGCTCGTCTTGCATCTACCAAGAGGAAAGGATGTCTGAATCCACTGTGGAGACCACAGAGAAAGACCTAGTTCCCCACTTCATGGCGACCGGAGGCCTCACATCCTTTGAAAACTCCAGAGGTACGCGGAGATCAGTGCCTCCAAAGGAGACGATGCCTGACTCCTCGTGAAACTTGATACGAGTCCCAGGATTCCTGTGGCACGTGGAAAGGGACCCTTGGTCTCCCGCCTCAGCTGGAGAGGCGTCCCAATTGCCCTGCAAAGCCTCGAGGAGAATCCCGAGTTGTCCCTTGCAACTAGGCAGGAGTCCTGACGTCGCTGAACAAACACGTGTGTGGAAGGGCCATCCCCGTTGTAACACGAGAATATATCCCAGGTTCCCGCCGCAACTCGAAGAAAACCATGAGACTTCCCCCTCGCCGCGAGATGAGGCCCGATTCCCCTGCACAGCGTGCATAGCAATTCCGTGTTGCACATCACACATGAAAGGAGCCTTGATTTCCTTGATGGCACTCCAGAGAAACCCCAAGAACACTGTTTCAAATCTAGAGGGATCCTGAGGTCACTGTAGCAACAGGAAAGAGCTCCGTGGACGAAAAATCAACTCGAGATTAGAGGTTAGTCCCTGGCTTCGACTCCAGAGGCATATCACTTTACCACAAGCACCTCAAGAGGAGGCTTCTCTCAGCTCTAGCTATGTGAGAGGGACCCTGATTTGGCGGTCTCAAGTGGAATGGACACCACGATGCCCTGACGCAAAATAAGGCCGGATATCTCTGCAGTGACTTGAATGCAGGCTCGTCTTGCATCTCCCAAGATGAAGGGATGTCTGAATCCCCTGTGGAGACCTCAGAGAAAGACCTAGTTCCCCACTTCGTCGCGACCGGAGGCCTCACATCCTTTGAAAACTCCAGAGGTACGCGGAGATCAGTGCCTCCAAAGGAGATGATGCCTGACTCCTCGTGAAACTTGATAGGAGTCCCAGGATTCCTGTGGCACGTGGAAAGGGACTCTTGGTCTCCCGCCTCAGCTGGAGAGGCGTCCCAATTGCCCTGCCAAGCCTCGAGGAGAATCCCGAGTTGTCCCTCGCAACTAGGCAGGAGTCCTGACGTCGCTGAACAAACACGTGGGTGGAAGGACCATCACCGTCGTAACTCGAGAATATACCCCAGGTTCCCGCCGCAACTCGAGAAAAACCATGAGACTTCCCCCTCACCGCGAGATGAGGCCCGATTCCCCTGCACTGCGTGCAGAGCAATTCCGTGTTGCACATCACACATGGAAGGAGCCTTGATTTCCTTGATGGCACACCAGAGAAACCCCAAGAACACTCTTTCAAGGCTAGAAGGATCCTGAGGTCACTGTAGCAACACGAAAGAGCTCTGTGGACCAAAAATCAACTCGAGATAAGAGGGTAGTCCATGGCTTCGACTCCAGAGGAATACAACCTTACCACAAGCACCTCAAGAGGAGGCTTCTCTCAGCTCTAGGTATGTGAGAGGGACCCTGAGTTTGTGGCCTCAAGTGGAATGGACACCGCGACTCCATGACTCGAAATAAGGCCGGATATCCCTGCAGTGACTTGAATGCAGGCTCGTCTTGCATCTCCCAAGATGAAAGGACGTCTGAATCCCCTGTGGAGACCACAGAGAAAGACCTAGTTCCCCACTTCATGGCGACCGGAGGCCTCACATCCTTTGAAAACTCCAGAGGTACGCGGAGATCAGTGCCTCCAAAGGAGACGATGCCTGACTCCTCGTGAAACTTGATAGGAGTCCCAGGATTCCTGTGGCACGTGGAAAGGGACCCTTGGTCTCCCTCCTCAGCTGGAGAGGCATTCCAATTGCCGAGCCAAGCCTCGAGGAGAATCCCGAGTTGTCCCTCGTAACTAGGCAGGAGTCCTGACGTCGCTGAACAAACACGTGTGTGGAAGGGAAATCCCCGTCGTAACTCGAGAATATACCCCAGGTTCCCGCCGCAACTCGAGAAAAACCATGAGACGTTCCTCTCGCCGCGAGATGAGGCCACATTCCCCGGCAGTGCGTGCAGAGCATTTCCGTGTTGCACATCACACATGAAAGGAGCCTTGATTTCCTTGATGGCACTCCAGAGAAACCCCAAGAACACTGTTTCAAGGCTAGAGGGATCCTGAGGTCACTGTAGCTACACGAAAGAGCTCCGTGGACAAAAAATCAACTCGAGATGAGAGGTTAGTCCCTGGCTTCGACTCCAGAGGAAACCACCTTACCACAAGCACCTCAAGAGGAGGCTTCTCTCAGCTCTAGGTATGTCAGAGGGACCCTGAGTTTGCGGCCTCAAGTGAAATGGACACCGCGATGCCCTGACTCGAAATAAGGCCGGATATCCCTGCAGTGACTTGAATGCAGGCTCGTCTTGCATCTCCCAAGACGAAAGGATGTCTGAATCCCCTGTGGAGACCACAGAGAAAGACCTAGTTCCCCACCTCATCGCGACCGGAGGCCTCACATCCTTTGAAAACTCCAGAGGTACGCGGAGATCAGTGCCTCCAAAGGAGACGATGCCTGACTCCTCGTGAAACTTGATAGGAGTCCCAGGATTCCTGTGGCACGTGGAAAGGGACACTTGGTCTCCCGCCTCATCTGGAGAGGCGTCCCAATTGCCCTGCCAAGCCTCGAGGAGAATCCCGAGTTGTCCCTCGCAACTAGGCAGGAGTCCTGACATCGCTGAACAAACACGTGTGTGGACGGGCCATCCCCGTCGTAACTCAAGATATACCCCAGGTTACCGCCGAAACTCGAGAAAAACCATGAGAATTCCCCCTCACCGCGAGAAGAGGCCCGATTCCCCTGCACTGCGTGCAGAGCAATTCCGTGTTGCACATCACACATGAAAGGAGCCTTGATTTCCTTGATGGCACTCCAGACAAACCCCAAGAACACTGTTTCAAGGCTAGAGGGATCCTGAGGTCACTGTAGCAACACGAAAGAGCTCCGTGGACCAAAAATCAACTCGAGATGAGAGGTTAGTCCCTGGCTTCGACTCCAGAGGAATACCACCTTACCACAAGCACCTCAAGAGGAGGCTTCTCTCAGCTCTAGGTATGTGAGAGGGACCCTGAGTTTGCGGCCTCAAGTGGAATAGACACCGCGATGCCCTGACTCGAAATAAGGCCGGTTATCCCTGCAGTGACTTGAATACAGGCTCGTCTTTCATCTCCCAACACGAAAGCATGTCTGAAACCCCTGTGGAGACCACAGAGAAAGACCTAGTTCCCCACCTCATCGGGACCGGAGGCCTCACATCCTTTGAAAACTCCAGAGGTACGCGGAGATCAGTGCCTCCAAAGGAGACGACGCCTGACTCCTCGTGAAACTTGATAGGAGTCCCACGATTCCTGTGGCACGTGGAAAGGGACCCTTGGTCACCCTCCTCAGCTGGAGAGGTGTCCCAATTGCCCTGCCAAGCCTCGACGAGAATCCCGAGTTGTCCCTCGCAACTAGGCAGGAGTCCTGACGTCACTGAACAAACACGTGGGTGGAAGGGCCATCACCGTCGTAACTCGAGAATATACCCCAGGTTCCCGCCGCAACTCGAGAAAAACCATGAGACGTCCCTCTCGCCGCGAGATGAGGCCAGATTCCCCTGCAGTGCGTGCAGAGCAATTTCGTGCTGCACATCACACATGAAAGGAGCCTTGATTACCTTGATGGCACTCCAGAGTAAACCCAAGAACACTGTTTCAAGGCTAGAGGGATCCTGAGGTCACTATAGCAACACGAAAGAGCTCCGTGGACCAAAAATCAACTCAAGATGAGAGGTTAGTCCCTGGCTTCGACTCCAGAGGAATACCACCTTACCACAAGCACCTCAAGAGGAGGCTTCTCTCAGCTCTAGGTATGTGAGAGGGACCCTGAGTTTGCGGCCTCAA
This sequence comes from Cervus elaphus, assembly GCF_910594005.1. Classification (NCBI taxonomy): domain Eukaryota; kingdom Metazoa; phylum Chordata; class Mammalia; order Artiodactyla; family Cervidae; genus Cervus; species Cervus elaphus. The sequence goes on along the minus strand of NC_057824.1, from coordinate 11,740,123 downwards.
GTGGAATGGACACCGCGATGCCCTGACAGGAAATAAGGCCGGATATCCCTGCAGTGACTTGAATGCAGGCTCGTCTTGCATCTCCCAAGACGAAAGGATGTCTGAATCCCCTGTGGAGACCACAGAGAAAGACCTAGTTCCCCACCTCATCGCGACTGGAGGCCTCACATCCTTTGAAAACTCCAGAGGTAAGCGGAGATCAGTACCTCCAAAGAAGACGATGCCTGATTCCTCGAGATACTTGATACGAGTCCCAGGATTCCTGTGGCACGTGGAAAGGGACCCTTGGTTTCCCGCCTCAGCTGGAGAGGCGTTCCAATTGCCCTGCCAAGCCTCGAGGAGAATCCCGAGTTGTCCCTCGCAACTAGGCAGGAGTCCTGACGTCAGTGAATAAACACGTGGGTGGAAGGGCCATCCCCGTCGTAACTCGAGAATATACCCCAGGTTCTCGCCGCAACTCCAGAAAAACCATGAGACTTCCCCCACGCCGTGAAATGAGGCCCGATTCCCCTGCACTGTATGCAGAGCAATTCCGTGTTGCACATCACACATGAAAGAAGCCTTGATTTCCTTGATGGCACTCCAGAGAAACCCCAAGAACACTGTTTCAAGGCTAGAGGGATCCTGAGGTCACTGTAGCAACACGAAAGGGCTCCGTGGACCAAAAATCAACTCGAGATGAGAGGTTTGTCCCTGGCTTCGACTCCAGAGGAATACCACCTTACCACTAGCACCTCAAGAGGAGGCTTCTTTCAGCTCTAGGTATGTGAGAGGGACCCTGAGTTTGCGGCCTCAAGTGGAATGGACACTGCGATGCCCTGACTCGAAATAAGGCCGGATATCCCTGCAGTGACTTGAATGCAGGCTCGTCTTGCATCTCCCAAGATGAAAGGACGTCTGAATCCCCAGTGGAGGCCACAGAGAAAGACCTAATTCCCCACTTCATGGCGACCGGAGGCCTCACATCCTTTGAAAACTCCAGAGGTACGCGGAGATCAGTGCCTCCAAAGGAGACGATGCCTGACTCCTCGTGAAACTTGATAGGAGTCCCAGGATTCCTGTGGCACGTGGAAAGGGACACTTGGTCTCCCGCCTCAGCTGGAGAGGCGTCCCAATTGCCCTGCTAAGCCTCGAGGAGAATCCCGAGTTGTCCCTCGCAACTAGGCAGGAGTCCTGCTGTCGCTGAACAAACACGTGTGTGGAAGGGCCATCCCCGTCGTAATTCGATAATATACCCCAGGTTCCCGCCGCAACTCGAGAAAAACCATGAGACTTCCCCCTCGCTGCGAGATGAGGCCCGATTCCCCTGCACGGCGTGCAGAACAATTCCGTGTTGCACATCAAACATGAAAGGAGCCTTGATTTCCTTGATGGCACTCCAGAGAAACCCCAAGAACACTGTTTCAAGGCTAGAGGGATCCTGAGGTCACTGTAGCCACACGAAAGAGCTCCGTGGACCAAAAATCAACTCGAGATGAGAGGTTAGTCCCTGGCTTCGACTCCAGAGGAATACCACCTTACCACAAGCACCTCAAGAGGAGGCTTCTCTCAGCTCTAGGTATGTGAGAGGAACGCTCAGTTTGCGGCCTCAAGTGGAATGGACACCGCGATGCCCTGACTCGAAATAAGGCCGGATATCCCTGCAGTGACTTGAATGCAGGCTCGTCTTGCATCTCCCAAGATGAAAGGATGTCTGAATCCCCTGTGGAGACCACAGAGAAAGACCTAGTTCCCCACCTCATCGCGACCGGAGGCCTCACATCATTTGAAAACTCCAGAGGTACGCGGAGATCAGTGCCTCCAAAGGAGACGATGCCTGACTCCTCGTGAAACTTGATAGGAGTCCCAGGATTCCTGTTGCACGTGGAAAGGGACCCTTGGTCTCCCGCCTCAGCTGGAGAGGCGTCCCAATTGCCCTCCCAAGCCTCGAGGAGAATCCCGAGTTGTCCCTCGCAACTAGGCAGGAGTCCTGATTTCGCTGAACAAACACGTGTGTGGAAGGGCCATCCCCGTCGTAACTCGAGAATATACCCCAGGTTCCCGCCGCAACTCGAGAAAAACCATGAGACGTCCCTTTTGCCGCGAGATGAGGCCAGATTCCCCTGCAGTGCGTGCAGAGCATTTCCGTGTTGCACATCACACATGAAAGGAGCCTTCATTTCCTTGATGGCACTCCAGAGAAACCCCAAGAACACTGTTTCAAGGCTGAGGGATCCTGAGGTCACTGTAGCAACACGAAAGAGCTCCGTGGACCAAAAATCAACTCGAGATGAGAGGTTAGTCCCTGGCTTCGACTCCAGAGGAATACCACCTTACCACAAGCACCTCAAGAGGCAGGCTTCTCTCAGCTCTAGGTATGTGAGAGGGACCCTGAGTTTGCGGCCTCAAGTGGAATGGACACCGCGATGCCCTGACTCGAAATAAGGCCGGATATCCCTGCAGTGACTTGAATGCAGGCTCGTCTTGCATCTCCCAAGAAGAAAGGATGTCTGAATCCCCTGTGGAGACCACAGAGAAAGACCTAGTTCCCCACCTCATCGCGACCGGAGGCCTCACATCCTTTGAAAACTCCAGAGGTACGCGGAGATCAGTGCCTCCAAAGGAGACCATGCCTGACTCCTCGTGAAACTTGATAGGAGTCCCAGGATTCCTGTGGCACGTGGAAAGGGACCCTTGGTCTCTCGCCTCAGCTGGAGAGGCGTCCCAATTGCCCTGCTAAGCCTCGAGGAGAATCCCGAGTTGTCCCTCGCAACTAGGCAGGAGTCCTGCTGTCGCTGAACAAACACGTGTGTGGAAGGGCCATCCCCGTCGTAATTCGATAATATACCCCAGGTTCACGCCGCAACTCGAGAAAAACCATGAGACTTCCCCCTCGCTGCAAGATGAGGCCCGATTCCCCTGCACGGCGTGCAGAACAATTCCGTGTTGCACATCAAACATGAAAGGAGCCTTGATTTCCTTGATGGCAGTCCAGAGAAACCCCAAGAACACTGTTTCAAGGCTAGAGGGATCCTGAGGTCACTGTAGCCACACGAAAGAGCTCCGTGGACCAAAAATCAACTCGAGATGAGAGGTTAGTCCCTGGCTTCGACTCCAGAGGAATACCACCTTACCATAAGCACCTCAAGAGGAGGCTTCTCTCAGCTCTAGGTATCTGAGAGGGACCCTGAGTTTACGGCCTCAAGTGGAATGGACACCGCGATGCCCTGACTCGAAATAAGGCCGGATATCCCTGCAGTGACTTGAATGCAGGCTAGTCTTGCATCTCCCAAGATGAAAGGATGTCTGAATCCCCTGTGGAGACCACAGAGAAAGACCTAGTTCCCCACCTCATCACGACCGGAGGCCTCACATCCTTTGAAAACTCCAGAGGTACGCGGAGATCAGTGCCTCCAAAGGAGACGATGCCTGACTCCTCGTGAAACTTGATAGGAGTCCCAGGATTCCTGTGGCACGTGGAAAGGGACACTTGGTCTCCCGCCTCAGCTGGAGAGGCGTCCCAATTGCCCTGCCAAGCCTCGAGGAGAATCCCGAGTTGTCCCTCGCAACTAGGCAGGAGTCCTGACATCGCTGAACAAACACGTGTGTGGACGGGCCATCCCCGTCGTAACTCAAGATATACCCCAGGTTACCGCCGAAACTCGAGAAAAACCATGAGAATTCCCCCTCACCGCGAGATGAGGCCCGATTCCCCTGCACTGCGTGCAGAGCAATTCCGTGTTGCACATCACACATGAAAGGAGCCTTGATTTCCTTGATGGCACTCCAGAGAAACCCCAAGAACACTGTTTCAAGGCTAGAGGGATCCTGAGGTCACTGTAGCTACATGAAAGAGCTCCGTGGACCAAAAATCAACTCGAGATGAGAGGTTAGTCCCTGGTTTCGACTCCAGAGGAATACCACCTTACCACAAGAACCACAAGAGGAGGCTTCTCTCAGCTCTAGGTATGTGAGAGGGACCCTGAGTATGCGGCCTCAAGTGGAATGGACACTGCGATGCCCTGACTCGAAATAAGGCCGGATATCCCTGCAGTGACTTGAATGCAGGCTCGTCTTGCATCTCCCAAGACGAAAGGATGTCTGAATCCCCTGTGGAGACCACAGAGAAAGACCTAGTTCCCCACCTCATCGCGACCGGAGGCCTCACATCCTTTGAAAACTCCAGAGGTACGCCGAGATCAGTGCCTCCAAAGGAGACGATGCCTGATTCCTCGTGAAACTTGATAGGAGTCCCAGGATTCCTGTGGCACGTGGAAAGGGACCCTTGGTCTCCCGCCTCAGCTGGAGAGGCGTTCCAATTGCCCTGCCAAGCCTCGAGGAGAATCCCGAGTTGTCCCTCGCAACTAGGAAGGAGTCCTGACATCGCTGAATAAACACGTGGGTGGAAGGACCATTCCCGTCGTAACTCGAGAATATACCCCAGGTTCTCGCCGCCACTCCAGAAAAACCATGAGACTTCCCCCACGCCGTGAGATGAGGCCCGATTCCCCTGCACTGCATGCAGAGCAATTCCGTGTTGCACATCACACATGAAAGAAGCCTTGATTTCCTTGATGGCACTCCAGAGAAACCCCAAGAACACTGTTTCAAGGCTAGAGGGATCCTGAGGTCACTGTAGCAACACGAAAGAGCTCCGTGGACCAAAAATCAACTCGAGATGAGAGGTTTGTCCCTGGCTTCGACTCCAGAGGAATAACACCTTACCACTAGCACCTCAAGAGGAGGCTTCTTTCAACTCTAGGTATGTGAGAGGGACCCTGAGTTTGCGGCCTCAAGTGGAATTGACACCGCGATGCCCTGACTCGAAATAAGGCCGGATATCCCTGCAGTGACTTGAATGCAGGCTCGTCTTGCATCTCCCAAGATGAAAGGACGTCTGAATCCCCTGTGGAGACCACAGAGAAAGACCTAGTTCCCCACTTCATGGCGACCGGAGGCCTCAAATCCTTTGAAAACTCCAGAGGTACGCGGAGATCAGTGCCTCCAAAGGAGACGATGCCTGATTCCTCGTGAAACTTGATAGGAGTCCCAGGATTCCTGTGGCACGTGGAAAGGGACCCTTGGTCTCCCGCCTCAGCTGGAGAGGCGTTCCAATTGCCCTGCCAAGCCTCGAGGAGAATCCCGAGTTGTCCCTCGCAACTAGGAAGGAGTCCTGACATCGCTGAATAAACACGTGGGTGGAAGGACCATTCCCGTCGTAACTCGAGAATATACCCCAGGTTCTCGCCGCCACTCCAGAAAAACCATGAGACTTCCCCCACGCCGTGAGATGAGGCCCGATTCCCCTGCACTGCATGCAGAGCAATTCCGTGTTGCACATCACACATGAAAGAAGCCTTGATTTCCTTGATGGCACTCCAGAGAAACCCCAAGAACACTGTTTCAAGGCTAGAGGGATCCTGAGGTCACTGTAGCAACACGAAAGAGCTGCGTGGACCAAAAATCAACTCGAGATGAGAGGTTTGTCCCTGGCTTCGACTCCAGAGGAATAACACCTTACCACTAGCACCTCAAGAGGAGGCTTCTTTCAACTCTAGGTATGTGAGAGGGACCCTGAGTTTGCGGCCTCAAGTGGAATGGACACTGCGATGCCCTGACTCGAAATAAGGCCGGATATCCCTGCAGTCACTTGAATGCAGGCTCGTCTTGCATCTCCCAAGATGAAAGGACGTCTGAATCCCCTGTGGAGACCACAGAGAAAGACCTAGTTCCCCACTTCATGGCGACCGGAGGCCTCAAATCCTTTGAAAACTCCAGAGGTACGCGGAGATCAGTGCCTCCAAAGGAGACGATGCCTGACTCCTCGTGAAACTTGATATGAGTCCCAGGATTCCTGTGGCACGTGGAAAGGGACCCTTGGTCTCCCGCCTCAGCTGGAGAGGCGTTCCAATTGCCGTGCCAAGCCTCGAGGAGAATCCCGAGTTGTCCCTCGTAACTAGGCAGGAGTCCTGACGTCGCTGAACAAACACGTGTGTGGAAGGGAAATCCCCGTCGTAACTCGAGAATATACCCCAGGTTCCCGCCGCAACTCGAGAAAAACCATGAGACGTCCCTCTCGCCGCGAGATGAGGCCATATTCCCCTGCAGTGCGTGCAGATCATTTCCGTGTTGCACATCACACATGAAAGGAGCCTTGATTTCCTTGATGGCACTCCAGAGAAACCCCAAGAACACTGTTTCAAGGCTAGAGGGATCCTGAGGTCACTGTAGCTACACGAAAGAGCTCCGTGGACAAAAAATCAACTCGAGATGAGAGGTTAGTCCCTGGCTTCGACTCCAGAGGAAACCACCTTACCACAAGCACCTCAAGAGGAGGCTTATCTCAGCTCTAGGTATGTCAGAGGGACCCTGAGTTTGCGGCCTCAAGTGAAATGGACACCGCGATGCCCTGACTCGAAATAAGGCCGGATATCCCTGCAGTGACTTGAATTTAGGCTCGTCTGGCATCTCCCAAGACGAAAGGATGTCTGAATCCCCTGTGGAGACCACAGAGAAAGACCTAGTTCCCCACCTCATCGCGACCGGAGGCCTCACATCCTTTGAAAACTCCAGAGGTACGCGGAGATCAGTGCCTCCAAAGGAGACGATGCCTGACTCCTCGTGAAACTTGATAGGAGTCCCAGGATTCCTGTGGCACGTGGAAAGGGACCCTTGGTCTCCCGCCTCAGCTGGAGAGGCGTCCCAATTGCCCTGCCAAGCCTCGAAGAGAATCCCGAGTGGTCCCTCGCAACTAGGAAGGAGTCCTAACGTCGTTGAACAAACACGTGTGTGGAAGGGCCATCCCCGTCGTAACTCGAGAATATACTCCAGGTTCCCGCCTCAACTCGAGAAAAACCATGAGACTTCCCCCTCGCCGCGAGATGAGGCCCGATTCCCCTGCACTGCGTGCAGAGCAATTCCGTGTAGCACATCACACATGAAAGGAGCCTTGATTTCCTTCATGGCACTCCAGAGAATCCCCAAGAACACTGTCTCAAGGCTAGAGGGATCCTGAGGTCACTGTAGCAACACGAAAGAGCTCTGTGGACCAAAAATCAACTCGAGAAAATAGGGTAGTCCCTCTCTTCGACTCCAGAGGAATACCACCTTACCACAAGCACCTCAAGAGGAGGCTTCTCTCAGCTCTAGCTATGTGAGAGGGACCCTGAGTTTGCGGCCTCAAGTGGAATGAACACTGCGATGCCCTGACGCGAAATAACGCCTGATATCCCTGCAGTGACTTGAATGCAGGCTCGTCTTGCATCTCCCAAGATGAAAGGATGTCTGAATCCCCTGTGGAGACCACAGAGAAAGACCTAGTTCCCAACTTCATGGCGACCGGAGACCTCACATCCTTTGAAAACTCCAGAGGTTCGCGGAGATCAGTCCCTCCAAAGGAGACGATGCCTGACTCCTCGTTAAACTTGATACAAGTCCCAGGATTCCTGTGGCACGTGGAAAGGGACCCTTGGTCTCCCGCCTCAGCTGGAGAGGCGTCCCAATTGCCCTGCCAAGCCTCGTGGAGAATCTCGAATTGTCCCTCGCAACGAGGCAGGAGTCCTGCCATCACTGAACAAACACGTGTGTGGAAGGGACATTCCCGTCGTAACTCGAGAATATACCCCAGGTTCCCGCCGCAACTCGAGAAAAACCATGAGACTTCCCCCTCGCCGCGAGATGAGGCCCGATTCCCCTGCACTGCGTGCAGAGCAATTCCGTGTTGCACATCACACATGGAAGGAGCCTTGATTTCCTTGATGGCACTCCAGAGAAACCCCAAGAACACTCTTTCAAGGCTAGAGGGATCCTGAGGTCACTGTAGCAACACGAAAGAGCTCTGTGGACCAAAAATCAACTTGAGATAAGAGGGTAGTCCATGGCTTCGACTCCAGAGGAATACAACCTTACCACAAGCACCTCAAGAGGAGGCTTCTCTCAGCTCTAGGTATGTGAGAGGGACCCTGAGTTTGTGGCCTCAAGTGGAATGGACACCGCGACTCCATGACTCGAAATAAGGCCGGATATCCCTGCAGTGACTTGAATGCAGGCTCGTCTTGCATCTCCCAAGACGAAAGGATGTCTGAATCCCCTGTGGAGACCACAGAGAAGGACCTAGTTCCCCACCTCATCGCGACCGGAGGCCTCACATACTTTGAAAACTCCAGAGGTACCCGGAGATCAGTGCCTCCAAAGAAGACGATGCCTGACTCCTTGTGAAACTTGATAGGAGTCCCAGGATTCCTGTGGCACGTGGAAAGGGACCCTTGGTCTCCCGCCTCAGCTGGAGAGGCGTCCCAATTGCCCTGCCAAGCCTCGAGGAGAATCCCGAGTTGTCCCTCGCAACTAGGCAGGAGTCCTGACGTCGCTGAACAAACACGTGTGTGGAAGGGCCATCCCAGTCGTAACTCGAGAATATACCCCAGGTTCCCTCCGCAACTCAAGAAAAACCATGAGACGTCCCACTCGCCGCGAGATGAGGCCAGATTCCCCTGCAGTGCGTGCAGAGCAATTCCGTGCTGCACATCACACATGAAAGGAGCCTTGATTTCCTTGATGGCACTCCAGAGAAACCCCAAGAACACTGTTTCAAGGCTAGAGGGATCCTGAGGTCACTGTAGCTACACGAAAGAGCTCCGTGGACCAAAAATCAACTCGAGATGAGAGGTTAGTCCCTGGCTTCGACTCCAGAGGAATACCACCTTACCACAAGCACCTCAAGAGGAGGCTTCTCTCAGCTCTAGGTATGTGAGAGGGACCCTGAGTTTGCGGCCTCAAGTGGAATGGAGACCGCGATGCCCTGACTCGAAATAAGGCCGGATATCCCTGCAGTCACTTGAATGCAGGCTCGTCTTGCATCTCCCAAGACGAAAGGATGTCTGAATCCCCTGTGGAGACCACAGAGAAAGACCTAGTTCCCCACGTCATCGCGACCGGAGGCCTCACATACTTTGAAAACTCCAGAGGTACCCGGAGATCAGTGCCTCCAAAGGAGACGATGCCTGACTCCTCGTGAAACTTGATAGGAGTCCCAGGATTCCTGTGGCACGTGGAAAGGGACCCTTGGTCTCCCGCCTCAGCTGGAGAGGCGTCCCAATTGCCCTGCCAAGCCTCGAGGAGAATCCCGATTTTTCCCTCGCAACTATGCAGGAGTCCTGACGTCGTTGAACAAACACGTGTGTGGAAGGTCCATTCCCGTTGTAACTCCAGAATATACCCCAGGTTCCCGTCGCAACTCGAGAAAAACCATGAGACTTAACCCTCGCCGTGAGATGAGGCCCGATTCCCCTGCACTGCGTGCAGAGCAATTCCGTGTTGCACATCACACATGAAAGGAGCCTTGATTTCCTTGATGGCACTCCAGAGAAACCCCAATAGCAGTGTTTCAAGGCTAGAGGGATCCTGAGGTCACTGTAGCAACACGAAAGAGCTCCGTGGACCAAAAATCAACTCGAGATGAGAGGTTAGTCCCTGGCTTCGACTCCAGAGGAATACCACCTTACCACAAGCACCTCAAGAGGAGCCTTCTCTCAGCTCTAGGTATGTGAGAGGGACCCTGAGTTTGCGGCCTCAAGTGGAATGGACACCGTGATGCCCTAACTCGAAATAAGGCCGGATATCCCTGCAGTGACTTGAATGCAGGCTCGTCTTGCATCTCCCAAGACGAAAGGATGTCTGAATCCCCTGTGGAGACCACAGAGAAAGACCTAGTTCCCCTCCTCATCGCGACCGGAGGCCTCACATCCTTTGAAAACTCCAGAGGTACGCGGAGATCAGTGCCTCCAAAGGAGACGATGCCTGACTCCTCGTGAAACTTGATAGGAGTCCCAGGATTCCTGTGGCACGTGGAAAGGGACCCTTGGTCTCCCGCCTCAGCTGGAGAGGCGTCCCAATTGCCCTTCCAAGCCTCGAGGAGAATCCGGAGTTGTCCCTCGCAACTAGGCAGGAGTTCTGTCGTCGCTGAACAAACACGTGGGTGGAAGGGCCATCCCCGTCGTAACTCGAGAATATACCCCAGGTTCCCGCCGCAACTCGGGAAAAACCATGAGACGTCCCCCTCGCCGCAAGATGAGGACAGATTCCCCTGCAGTGCGTGCAGAGCAATTCCGTGATGCACATCACACATGAAAGTTGCCTTGATTTCCTTGATGGCACTCCAGAGAAACCCCAAGAACACTGTTTCAAGGCTAGAGGGATCCTGAGGTCACTGTAGCAACACGAAAGAGCTCCGTGGACCAAAAATCAACTCGAGATGAGAGGTTAGTCCCTGGCTTCGACTCCAGAGGAATACCACCTTACCACAAGCACCTCAAGAGGAGGCTTCTCTCAGCTCTAGGTATGTGAGAGGGACCCTGAGTTTGCGGCCTCAAGTGGAATGGACACCGCGATGCCCTGACTCGAAATAAGTCCGGTTATCCCTGCAGTGACTTGAATGCAGGCTCGTCTTGCATCTCCCAAGACGAAAGGATGTCTGAATCCCCTGTGGAGACCACAGAGAAAGACCTAGTTCCCCACGTCATCGCGACCGGAGGCCTCACATACTTTGAAAACTCCAGAGGTACCCGGAGATCAGTGCCTCCAAAGGAGACGATGCCTGACTCCTCGTGAAACTTGATAGGAGTCCCAGGATTCCTGTGGCACGTGGAAAGGGACCCTTGGTCTCCCGCCTCAGCTGGAGAGGCGTCCCAATTGCCCTGCCAAGCCTCGAGGAGAATCCCGAGTTGTCCCTCGCAACTAGGCAGGAGTCCTGACGTCGCTGAACAAACACGTGGTTGGAAGGGCCATCCCGGTCGTAACTCAAGAATATACCCCAGGTTCCCGCCGCAACTCGAGAAAAACAATGAGACGTCCCCCTCGCCGCGAGATGAGGCCAGATTCCCCTGCAGTGCGTGCAGAGCAATTCCATGCTGCACATCACACATGAAAGGAGCCTTGATTTCCTTGATGGCACTCCAGGGAAACCCCAAGAACACTGTTTCAAGGCTAGAGGGATCCTGAGGTCAGTGTAGCTACACGAAAGAGCACCGCGGACCAAATATCAACTCGAGATGAGAGGTTAGTCCCTGGCTTCGACTCCAGAGGAAACCACCTTAATACAAGCACCTCAAGAGGAGGCTTCTCTCAGCTCTAGCTATGTGAGAGGGACCCTGAGTTTGTGGCCTCAAGTGGAATGGACACTGCGATGCCCTGACGCGAAATAAGGCCGGATATCCCTGCAATGACTTGAATGCAGGCTCGTCTTGCATCTCCCAAGAGGAAAGGATGTCTGAATCCACTGTGGAGACCACAGAGAAAGACTTAGTTCCCCACTTCATGGCGACCGGAGGCCTCACATCCTTTGAAAACTCCAGAGGTACGCGGAGATCAGTGCCTCCAAAGGAGACGATGCCTGACTCCTCATGAAACTTGATACGAGTCCCAGGATTCCTGTGGCACGTGGAAAGGGACCCTTGGTCTCCCGCCTCAGCTGGAGAGGCGTCCCAATTGCCCTGCAAAGCCTCGAGGAGAATCCCGAGTTGTCCCTTGCAACTAGGCAGGAGTCCTGACGTCGCTGAACAAACACGTGTGTGGAAGGGCCATCCCCGTTGTAACTCGAGAATATATCCCAGGTTCCCACCGCAACTCGAGGAAAACCATGAGACTTCCCCCTCGCCGCGAGATGAGGCCCGATTCCCCTGCACAGCGTGCATAGCAATTCCGTGTTGCACATCACACATGAAAGGAGCCTTGATTTCCTTGATGGCACTCCAGAGAAACCCCAAGAACACTGTTTCAAATCTAGAGGGATCCTGAGGTCACTGTAGCAACAGGAAAGAGCTCCGTGGACGAAAAATCAACTCGAGATTAGAGGTTAGTCCCTGGCTTCGACTCCAGAGGCATATCACTTTACCACAAGCACCTCAAGAGGAGGCTTCTCTCAGCTCTAGCTATGTGAGAGGGACCCTGATTTGGCGGTCTCAAGTGGAATGGACACCACGATGCCCTGACGCAAAATAAGGCCGGATATCTCTGCAGTGACTTGAATGCAGGCTCGTCTTGCATCTCCCAAGATGAAGGGATGTCTGAATCCCCTGTGGAGACCTCAGAGAAAGACCTAGTTCCCCACTTCGTCGCGACCGGAGGCCTCACATCCTTTGAAAACTCCAGAGGTACGCGGAGATCAGTGCCTCCAAAGGAGATGATGCCTGACTCCTCGTGAAACTTGATAGGAGTCCCAGGATTCCTGTGGCACGTGGAAAGGGACCCTTGGTCTCCCGCCTCAGCTGGAGAGGCGTCCCAATTGCCCTGCCAAGCCTCGAGGAGAATCCCGATTTTTCCCTCGCAACTATGCAGGAGTCCTGACGTCGTTGAACAAACACGTGTGTGGAAGGTCAATTCCCGTTGTAACTCCAGAATATACCCCAGGTTCCCGTCGCAACTCGAGAAAAACCATGAGACTTAACCCTCGCCGTGAGATGAGGCCCGATTCCCCTGCACTGCGTGCAGAGCAATTCCGTGTTGCACATCACACATGAAAGGAGCCTTGATTTCCTTGATGGCACTCCAGAGAAACCCCAATAGCAGTGTTTCAAGGCTAGAGGGATCCTGAGGTCACTGTAGCAACACGAAAGAGCTCCGTGGACCAAAAATCAACTCGAGATGAGAGGTTAGTCCCTGGCTTCGACTCCAGAGGAATACCACCTTACCACAAGCACCTCAAGAGGAGCCTTCTCTCAGCTCTAGGTATGTGAGAGGGACCCTGAGTTTGCGGCCTCAAGTGGAATGGACACCGTGATGCCCTAACTCGAAATAAGGCCGGATATCCCTGCAGTGACTTGAATGCAGGCTCGTCTTGCATCTCCCAAGACGAAAGGATGTCTGAATCCCCTGTGGAGACCACAGAGAAAGACCTAGTTCCCCTCCTCATCGCGACCGGAGGCCTCACATCCTTTGAAAACTCCAGAGGTACGCGGAGATCAGTGCCTCCAAAGGAGACGATGCCTGACTCCTCGTGAAACTTGATAGGAGTCCCAGGATTCCTGTGGCACGTGGAAAGGGACCCTTGGTCTCCCGCCTCAGCTGGAGAGGCGTCCCAATTGCCCTTCCAAGCCTCGAGGAGAATCCGGAGTTGTCCCTCGCAACTAGGCAGGAGTTCTGTCGTCGCTGAACAAACACGTGGGTGGAAGGGCCATCCCCGTCGTAACTCGAGAATATACCCCAGGTTCCCGCCGCAACTCGGGAAAAACCATGAGACGTCCCCCTCGCCGCAAGATGAGGACAGATTCCCCTGCAGTGCGTGCAGAGCAATTCCGTGATGCACATCACACATGAAAGTTGCCTTGATTTCCTTGATGGCACTCCAGAGAAACCCCAAGAACACTGTTTCAAGGCTAGAGGGATCCTGAGGTCACTGTAGCAACACGAAAGAGCTCCGTGGACCAAAAATCAACTCGAGATGAGAGGTTAGTCCCTGGCTTCGACTCCAGAGGAATACCACCTTACCACAAGCACCTCAAGAGGAGGCTTCTCTCAGCTCTAGGTATGTGAGAGGGACCCTGAGTTTGCGGCCTCAAGTGGAATGGACACCGCGATGCCCTGACTCGAAATAAGTCCGGTTATCCCTGCAGTGACTTGAATGCAGGCTCGTCTTGCATCTCCCAAGACGAAAGGATGTCTGAATCCCCTGTGGAGACCACAGAGAAAGACCTAGTTCCCCACGTCATCGCGACCGGAGGCCTCACATACTTTGAAAACTCCAGAGGTACCCGGAGATCAGTGCCTCCAAAGGAGACGATGCCTGACTCCTCGTGAAACTTGATAGGAGTCCCAGGATTCCTGTGGCACGTGGAAAGGGACCCTTGGTCTCCCGCCTCAGCTGGAGAGGCGTCCCAATTGCCCTGCCAAGCCTCGAGGAGAATCCCGAGTTGTCCCTCGCAACTAGGCAGGAGTCCTGACGTCGCTGAACAAACACGTGGTTGGAAGGGCCATCCCGGTCGTAACTCAAGAATATACCCCAGGTTCCCGCCGCAACTCGAGAAAAACAATGAGACGTCCCCCTCGCCGCGAGATGAGGCCAGATTCCCCTGCAGTGCGTGCAGAGCAATTCCATGCTGCACATCACACATGAAAGGAGCCTTGATTTCCTTGATGGCACTCCAGGGAAACCCCAAGAACACTGTTTCAAGGCTAGAGGGATCCTGAGGTCAGTGTAGCTACACGAAAGAGCACCGCGGACCAAATATCAACTCGAGATGAGAGGTTAGTCCCTGGCTTCGACTCCAGAGGAAACCACCTTAATACAAGCACCTCAAGAGGAGGCTTCTCTCAGCTCTAGCTATGTGAGAGGGACCCTGAGTTTGTGGCCTCAAGTGGAATGGACACTGCGATGCCCTGACGCGAAATAAGGCCGGATATCCCTGCAATGACTTGAATGCAGGCTCGTCTTGCATCTCCCAAGAGGAAAGGATGTCTGAATCCACTGTGGAGACCACAGAGAAAGACTTAGTTCCCCACTTCATGGCGACCGGAGGCCTCACATCCTTTGAAAACTCCAGAGGTACGCGGAGATCAGTGCCTCCAAAGGAGACGATGCCTGACTCCTCATGAAACTTGATACGAGTCCCAGGATTCCTGTGGCACGTGTAAAGGGACCCTTGGTCTCCCGCCTCAGCTGGAGAGGCGTCCCAATTGCCCTGCAAAGCCTCGAGGAGAATCCCGAGTTGTCCCTTGCAACTAGGCAGGAGTCCTGACGTCGCTGAACAAACACGTGTGTGGAAGGGCCATCCCCGTTGTAACTCGAGAATATATCCCAGGTTCCCACCGCAACTCGAGGAAAACCATGAGACTTCCCCCTCGCCGCGAGATGAGGCCCGATTCCCCTGCACAGCGTGCATAGCAATTCCGTGTTGCACATCACACATGAAAGGAGCCTTGATTTCCTTGATGGCACTCCAGAGAAACCCCAAGAACACTGTTTCAAATCTAGAGGGATCCTGAGGTCACTGTAGCAACAGGAAAGAGCTCCGTGGACGAAAAATCAACTCGAGATTAGAGGTTAGTCCCTGGCTTCGACTCCAGAGGCATATCACTTTACCACAAGCACCTCAAGAGGAGGCTTCTCTCAGCTCTAGCTATGTGAGAGGGACCCTGATTTGGCGGTCTCAAGTGGAATGGACACCACGATGCCCTGACGCAAAATAAGGCCGGATATCTCTGCAGTGACTTGAATGCAGGCTCGTCTTGCATCTCCCAAGATGAAGGGATGTCTGAATCCCCTGTGGAGACCTCAGAGAAAGACCTAGTTCCCCACTTCGTCGCGACCGGAGGCCTCACATCCTTTGAAAACTCCAGAGGTACGCGGAGATCAGTGCCTCCAAAGGAGATGATGCCTGACTCCTCGTGAAACTTGATAGGAGTCCCAGGATTCCTGTGGCACGTGGAAAGGGACTCTTGGTCTCCCGCCTCAGCTGGAGAGGCGTCCCAATTGCCCTGCCAAGCCTCGAGGAGAATCCCGAGTTGTCCCTCGCAACTAGGCAGGAGTCCTGACGTCGCTGAACAAACACGTGGGTGGAAGGACCATCACCGTCGTAACTCGAGAATATACCCCAGGTTCCCGCCGCAACTCGAGAAAAACCATGAGACTTCCCCCTCGCCGCGAGATGAGGCCCGATTCCCCTGCACTGCGTGCAGAGCAATTCCGTGTTGCACATCACACATGGAAGGAGCCTTGATTTCCTTGATGGCACACCAGAGAAACCCCAAGAACACTCTTTCAAGGCTAGAAGGATCCTGAGGTCACTGTAGCAACACGAAAGAGCTCTGTGGACCAAAAATCAACTCGAGATAAGAGGGTAGTCCATGGCTTCGACTCCAGAGGAATACAACCTTACCACAAGCACCTCAAGAGGAGGCTTCTCTCAGCTCTAGGTATGTGAGAGGGTCCCTGAGTTTGTGGCCTCAAGTGGAATGGACACCGCGACTCCATGACTCGAAATAAGGCCGGATATCCCTGCAGTGACTTGAATGCAGGCTCGTCTTGCATCTCCCAAGATGAAAGGACGTCTGAATCCCCTGTGGAGACCACAGAGCAAGACCTAGTTCCCCACTTCATGGCGACCGGAGGCCTCACATCCTTTGAAAACTCCAGAGGTACGCGGAGATCAGTGCCTCCAAAGGAGACGATGCCTGACTCCTCGTGAAACTTGATAGGAGTCCCAGGATTCCTGTGGCACGTGGAAAGGGACCCTTGGTCTCCCTCCTCAGCTGGAGAGGCATTCCAATTGCCGAGCCAAGCCTCGAGGAGAATCCCGAGTTGTCCCTCGTAACTAGGCAGGAGTCCTGACGTCGCTGAACAAACACGTGTGTGGAAGGGAAATCCCCGTCGTAACTCGAGAATATACCCCAGGTTCCCGCCGCAACTCGAGAAAAACCATGAGACGTCCCTCTCGCCGCGAGATGAGGCCACATTCCCCTGCAGTGCGTGCAGAGCATTTCCGTGTTGCACATCACACATGAAAGGAGCCTTGATTTCCTTGATGGCACTCCAGAGAAACCCCAAGAACACTGTTTCAAGGCTAGAGGGATCCTGAGGTCAATGTAGCCACACGGAAGAGCTCCGTGGACCAAAAATCAACTCGAGATGAGAGGTTAGTCCCTGGCTTCGACTCCAGAGGAATACCACCTTACCATAAGCACCTCAAGAGGAGGCTTCTCTCAGCTCTAGGTATGTGAGAGGGACCCTGAGTTTGCGGCCTCAAGTGGAATGGACACCGCGATGCCCTGACTCGAAATAAGGCCGGATATCCCTGCAGTGACTTGAATGCAGGCTCGTCTTGCATCTCCCAAGACGAAAGGATGTCTGAATCCCCTGTGGAGACCACAGAGAAAGACCTAGTTTCCCACCTCATCGCGACCGGAGGCCTCACATCCTTTGAAAACTCCAGAGGTACGCGGAGATCAGTGCCTCCAAAGTAGACGATGCCTGACTCCTCGTGAAACTTGATAGGAGTCCCAGGATTCCTGTGGCACGTGGAAAGGGACCCTTGGTCTCCCGCCTCAGCTGGAGAGGCGTCCCAATTGCCCTGCCAAGCCTCGAGGAGAATCCGAGTTGTCCCTCGCAACTAGGCAGGAGTCCTGACGTCGCTGAACAAACACGTGGGTGGAAGGGCTATCCCCGTCGTAACTCGAGAATATACCCCAGGTTCCCACCGCAACTCGAGGAAAACCATGAGACGTCCCCCTCGCCGCGAGATGAGGCCAGATTCCCCTGCACTGCATTCAAAGCAAATCCGTATTGCACATCAAACATGAAAGGAGCCTTGATTTCCTTGATGGCACTCCAGAGAAACCCCAAGATCACTGTTTCAAGGCTAGAGGGATCCTGAGGTCACTGTAGCTACACGAGAGAGCTCCGTGGACCAATAATCATCTCGAGATGAGAGGTTAGTCCCTGGCTTCGACTCCAGAGGAATACCACCTTACCACAAGCACCTCAAGAGGAGGCTTCTCTCAGCTCTAGCTATGTGAGATGGACCCTGAGTTTGCGGCCTCAAGTGGAATGGACACTGCGATGCCCTGATGCGAAATAACGCCTGATATCCCTGCAGTGACTTGAATGCAGGCTCGTCTTGCATCTCCGAAGACGAAAGGATGTCTGAATCCCCTGTGGAGACCACAGAGAAAGACTTAGTTCCCCACCTCATCGCGACCGGAGGCCTCACGTCCTTTGAAAACTCCAGACGTACGCGGAGATCAGTGCCTCCAAGTGAGACAATGCCTGACTCCTCGTGAAACTTGATAGGGGTCCCAGGATTTCTGTGGTACGTGGAAAGGGACCCTTGGTCTCCCGCCTCAGCTGGCGAGGCATCCCAATTGCCCTGCCAAACCTGGAGGAGAATCCAGAGTTTTCCCTCGCAACTAGGCAGGAGTCCTGCCGTCGCTGGACAAACACGTGTGTGGAAGGGCCATCCCCGTCGTAACTCGAGAATAAACCCCAGGTTCCCGCCGCAACTCGAGAAAAACCTTGAGACTTCCCCCTCGCCGCGAGATGAGGCCCGATTCCCCTGCACTGCGTGCAGAGCAATTCCGTGTTGCACATCACACATGAAAGGAGCCTTGATTTCCTTGATGGCACTCCAGAGAAACCCCAAGAACACTGTTTCAAGGCTAGAGCGATCCTGAGGTCACTGCAGCAACACGAAAGAGCTCCGTGGACCACAAATCAACTCGAGATGAGAGGTTAGTCCCTGGCTTCGACTCCAGAGGAATACCACCTTACCACAAGCACCTCAAGAGGAGGCTTCTCTCAGCTCTAGGTATGTGAGAGGGACCCTGAGTTTGCGGCCTCAAGTGGAATGGACACCGGGATGCCCTGACACGAAATAAGGCCGGATATCCCTGCAGTGACTTGAATGCAGGCTCGTCTTGCATCTCCCAAGACGAAAGGATGTCTGAATCCCCTGTGGAGACCACAGAGAAAGACCTAGTTCCCCACCTCATCGCGACCGGAGGCCTCACATCCTTTGAAAACTCCAGAGGTACGCGGAGATCAGTGCCTTCAAAGGAGACGATGCCTGACTCCTCGTGAAACTTGATACGAGTCCCAGGATTCCTGTGGCACGTGGAAAGGGACACTTAGTCTCCCGCCTCAGCTGGAGAGGCGTTCCAATTGCCCTGCCAAGCCTCGAGGAGAATACCGAGTTGTCCCTCGCAACTAGGAAGGAGTCCTGACGTCGCTGAATAAACACGTGGGTGGAAGGACCATCCCCGTCGTAACTCGAGAATATACCCCAGGTTCTCGCCGCAACTCCAGAAAAACCACGAGACTTCCCCCACGCCGTGAGATGAGGCCTGATTCCCCTGCACTGCATGCAGAGCAATTCCGTGTTGCACATCACACATGAAACAAGCCTTGATTTACTTGATGGCACTCCAGAGAAACCCCAAGAACACTGTTTCAAGGCTAGAGGGATCCTGAGGTCACTGTAGCAACACGAAAGAGCTCCGTGGACCAAAAATGAACTCGAGATGAGAGGTTAGTCCCTGGCTTCGACTCCAGAGGAATACCACCTTACCACTAGCACCTCAAGAGGAGGCTTCTTTCAGCTCTAGGTATGTGAGAGGGCACCTGAGTTTGCGGCCTCAAGTGGAATGGACACTGCGATGCCCTGAATCGAAATAAGGCCGGATATCCCTGCAGTGACTTGAATGCAGGCTCCTCTTGCATTTCCCAAGATGAAAGGACGTCTGAATCCCCTGTGGAGACCACAGAGAAAGACCTAATTCCCCACTTCATGGCGACCGGAGGCCTCACATCCTTTGAAAACTCCAGAGGTACGCGGAGATCAGTGCCTCCAAAGGAGACGATGCCTGACTCCTCGTGAAACTTGATATGAGTCCCCGGATTCCTGTGGCACGTGGAAAGGGACCCTTGGTCTCCCGCCTCAGCTGGAGAGGCGTCCCAATTGCCCTGCTAAGCCTCGAGGAGAATCCCGAGTTGTCCCTCGCAACTAGTCAGGAGTCCTGCTGTCGCTGAACAAACACGTGGGTGGAAGGGCCATCCCCGTCGTAATTCGATAATATACCCCAGGTTCCCGCCGCAACTCGAGAAAAACCATGAGACTTCCCCCTCGCTGCGAGATGAGGCCCGATTCCCTTGCACGGCGTGCAGAACAATTCCGTGTTGCACATCAAACATGAAAGGAGCCTTAATTTCCTTGATGGCACTCCAGAGAAACCCCAAGAACACTGTTTCAAGGCTAGAGGGATCCTGAGGTCACTGTAGCCACACGAAAGAGCTCCGTGGACCAAAAATCAACTCGAGATGAGAGGTTAGTCCCTGGCTTCGACTCCAGAGGAATACCACCTTACCATAAGCACCTCAAGAGGAGGCTTCTCTCAGCTCTAGCTATGTGAGAGGGACCCTGAGTTTGCGGCCTCAAGTGGAATGGACACCGCGATGCCCTGACTCGAAATAAGGCCGGATATCCCTGCAGTGACTTGAATGCAGGCTCGTCTTGCATCTCCCAAGATGAAAGGATGTCTGAATCCCCTGTGGAGACCACAGAGAAAGACCTAGTTCCCCACCTCATCGTGACCGGAGGCCTCACATCATTTGAAAACTCCAGAGGTACGCGGAGATCAGTGCCTCCAAAGGAGACGATGCCTGACTCCTCGTGAAACTTGATAGGAGTCCCAGGATTCATGTGGCACGTGGAAAGGGACCCTTGGTCACCCTCCTCACCTGGAGAGGCGTCCCAATTGCCCTGCCAAGCCTCGAGGAGAATCCCGAGTTGTCCCTCGCAACTAGGCAGGAGTCCTGACGTCGCTGAACAAACACGTGGGTGGAAGGGCCATCCCCGTCGTAACTCGAGAATATACCCCAGGTTCCCGCCGCAACTCGAGAAAAACCATGAGACGTCCCCCTCGCCGCGAGATGAGGCCAGATTCCCCTGCAGTGCGTGCAGAGCAATTCCGTGTTGCACATCACACATGAAAGGAGCCTTGATTACCTTGATGGCACTCCAGAGTAAACCCAAGAACACTGTTTCAAGGCTAGAGTGATCCTGAGGTCACTGTAGCAACACGAAAGAGCTCCGTGGACCAAAAATCAACTCGAGATGAGAGGTTAGTCCCTGGCTTCGACTCCAGAGGAATACCACCTTACCACAAGCACCTCAAGAGGAGGCTTCTCTCAGCTCTAGGTATGTGAGAGGGACCCTGAGTTTGCGGCCTCAAGTGGAATGGACACCGCGATGCCCTGACACGAAATAAGGCTGGATATCCCTGCAGTGACTTGAATGCAGGCTCGTCTTGCATCTCCCAAGACGAAAGGATGTCTGAATCCCCTGTGGAGACCACAGAGAAAGACCTAGTTCCCCACCTCATCGCGACCGGAGGCCTCACATCATTTGAAAACTCCAGAGGTACGCGGAGATCAGTGCCTCCAAAGGAGACGATGCCTGACTCCTCGTGAAACTTGATAGGAGTCCCAGGATTCCTGTGGCACGTGGAAAGGGACCCTTGGTCTCCCGCCTCAGCTGGAGAGGCGTCCCAATTGCCCTCCCAAGCCTCGAGGAGAATCCCGAGTTGTCCCTCGCAACTAGGCAGGAGTCCTGAGGTCGCTGAACAAACACGTGTGTGGAAGGGCCATCCCCGTCGTAACTCGAGAATATACCCCAGGTTCTCGCCGCAACTCCAGAAAAACCATGAGACGTCCCTTTTGCCGCGAGATGAGGCCAGATTCCCCTGCAGTGCGTGCAGAGCATTTCCGTGTTGCACATCACACATGAAAGGAGCCTTCATTTCCTTGATGGCACTCCAGAGAAACCCCAAGAACACTGTTTTAAGGCTAGAGGGATCCTGAGGTCACTGTAGCTACACGAAAGAGCTCCGTGGACCAAAAATCAACTCGAGATGAGAGGTTAGTCCCTGGCTTCGACTCCAGAGGAAACCACCTTACCACAAGCACCTCAAGAGGAGGCTTCTCTCAGCTCTAGGTATGTGAGAGGGACCCTGAGTTTGCGGCCTCAAGTGGAATGGACACCGCGATACCCTGACTCGAAATAAGGCCGGATACCCCTGCAGTGACTTGAATGCAGGCTCGTCTTGCATCTCCCAAAACGAAAGGATGTCTGAATCCCCTGTGGAGATCACAGAGAAAGACCTAGTTCCCCACCTCATCGTGACCGGAGGCCTTACATCCTTTGAAAACTCCAGAGGTACCTGGAGATCAGTGCCTCCAAAGGAGACGATGCCTGACTCCTCGTGAAACTTGATAGGAGGCCCTGGATTCCTGTGGCACGTGGAAAGGGACCCTTGGTCTCCCACCTCAGCTGGAGAGGCGTCCCAATTGCCCTGCCAAGCCTCGAGGAGAATTCCGAGTTGTCCCTCGCAACTAGGCAGGAGTCCTGACGTTGTTGAACAAACACGTGTATGGAAGGGCCATCCCCGTCGTAACTCGAGAATATACCCCAGGTTCCCGCCGCAACTCGAGAAAAACCATGAGACTTCCCCCTCGCCGCGAGATGAGGCCCGATTCCCCTGCACTGCGTGCAGAGCAATTCCGTGTTGCACATCAAACATGAAAGGAGCCTTGATTTCCTTGATGGCACTCCAGAGAAACCCCAAGAACACTGTTTCAAGGCTGAGGGATCCTGAGGTCACTGTAGCCACACGAAAGAGCTCCGTGGACCAAAAATCAACTCGAGATGAGAGGTTAGTCCCTAGCTTCGACTCCAGAGGAATACCACCTTACCACAAGCACCTCAAGAGGCAGGCTTCTCTCAGCTCTAGGTATGTGAGAGGGACCCTGAGTTTGCGGCCTCAAGTGGAATGGACACCGCGATGCCCTGACTCGAAATAAGGCCGGATATCCCTGCAGTGACTTGAATGCAGGCTCGTCTTGCATCTCCCAAGAAGAAAGGATGTCTGAATCCCCTGTGGAGACCACAGAGAAAGACCTAGTTCCCCACCTCATCGCGAGCGGAGGCCTCACATCCTTTGAAAACTCCAGAGGTACGCGGAGATCAGTGCCTCCAAAGGAGACCATGCCTGACTCCTCGTGAAACTTGATAGGAGTCCCAGGATTCCTGTGGCACGTGGAAAGGGACCCTTGGTCTCTCGCCTCAGCTGGAGAGGCGTCCCAATTGCCCTGCTAAGCCTCGAGGAGAATCCCGAGTTGTCCCTCGCAACTAGGCAGGAGTCCTGCTGTCGCTGAACAAACACGTGTGTGGAAGGGCCATCCCCGTCGTAATTCGATAATATACCCCAGGTTCACGCCGCAACTCGAGAAAAACCATGAGACTTCCCCCTCGCTGCGAGATGAGGCCCGATTCCCCTGCACGGCGTGCAGAACAATTCCGTGTTGCACATCAAACATGAAAGGAGCCTTGATTTCCTTGATGGCAGTCCAGAGAATCCCCAAGAACACTGTTTCAAGGCTAGAGGGATCCTGAGGTCACTGTAGCCACACGAAAGAGCTCCGTGGACCAAAAATCAACTCGAGATGAGAGGTTAGTCCCTGGCTTCGACTCCAGAGGAATACCACCTTACCATAAGCACCTCAAGAGGAGGCTTCTCTCAGCTCTAGGTATGTGAGAGGGACCCTGAGTTTACGGCCTCAAGTGGAATGGACACTGCGATGCCCTGACTCGAAATAAGGCCGGATATCCCTGCAGTGACTTGAATGCAGGCTCGTCTTGCATCTCCCAAGACGAAAGGATGTCTGAATCCCCTGTGGAGACCACAGAGAAAGACCTAGTTCCCCACCTCATCGCGACCGGAGGCCTCACATCCTTTGAAAACTCCAGAGGTACGCGGAGATCAGTGCCTCCAAAGGAGACGATGCCTGATTCCTCGTGAAACTTGATAGGAGTCCCAGGATTCCTGTGGCACGTGGAAAGGGACCCTTGGTCTCCCGCCTCAGCTGGAGAGGCGTTCCAATTGCCCTGCCAAGCCTCGAGGAGAATCCCGAGTTGTCCCTCGCAACTAGGAAGGAGTCCTGACATCGCTGAATAAACACGTGGGTGGAAGGACCATTCCCGTCGTAACTCGAGAATATACCCCAGGTTCTCGCCGCCACTCCAGAAAAACCATGAGACTTTCCCCACGCCGTGAGATGAGGCCCGATTCCCCTGCACTGCATGCAGAGCAATTCCGTGTTGCACATCACACATGAAAGAAGCCTTGATTTCCTTGATGGCACTCCAGAGAAACCCCAAGAACACTGTTTCAAGGCTAGAGGGATCCTGAGGTCACTGTAGCAACACGAAAGAGCTCCGTGGACCAAAAATCAACTCGAGATGAGAGGTTTGTCCCTGGCTTCGACTCCAGAGGAATAACACCTTACCACTAGCACCTCAAGAGGAGGCTTCTTTCAACTCTAGGTATGTGAGAGGGACCCTGAGTTTGCGGCCTCAAGTGGAATGGACACTGCGATGCCCTGACTCGAAATAAGGCCGGATATCCCTGCAGTGACTTGAATGCAGGCTCGTCTTGCATCTCCCAAGATGAAAGGACGTCTGAATCCCCTGTGGAGACCACAGAGAAAGACCTAGTTCCCCACTTCATGGCGACCGGAGGCCTCAAATCCTTTGAAAACTCCAGAGGTACGCGGAGATCAGTGCCTCCAAAGGAGACGATGCCTGACTCCTCGTGAAACTTGATAGGAGTCCCAGGATTCCTGTGGCACGTGGAAAGGGACCCTTGGTCTCCCGCCTCAGCTGGAGAGGCGTTCCAATTGCCGTGCCAAGCCTCGAGGAGAATCCCGAGTTGTCCCTCGCAACTAGGAAGGAGTCCTGACATCGCTGAATAAACACGTGGGTGGAAGGACCATTCCCGTCGTAACTCGAGAATATACCCCAGGTTCTCGCCGCCACTCCAGAAAAACCATGAGACTTCCCCCACGCCGTGAGATGAGGCCCGATTCCCCTGCACTGCATGCAGAGCAATTCCGTGTTGCACATCACACATGAAAGAAGCCTTGATTTCCTTGATGGCACTCCAGAGAAACCCCAAGAACACTGTTTCAAGGCTAGAGGGATCCTGAGGTCACTGTAGCAACACGAAAGAGCTCCGTGGACCAAAAATCAACTCGAGATGAGAGGTTTGTCCCTGGCTTCGACTCCAGAGGAATAACACCTTACCACTAGCACCTCAAGAGGAGGCTTCTTTCAACTCTAGGTATGTGAGAGGGACCCTGAGTTTGCGGCCTCAAGTGGAATGGACACTGCGATGCCCTGACTCGAAATAAGGCCGGATATCCCTGCAGTCACTTGAATGCAGGCTCGTCTTGCATCTCCCAAGATGAAAGGACGTCTGAATCCCCTGTGGAGACCACAGAGAAAGACCTAGTTCCCCACTTCATGGCGACCGGAGGCCTCAAATCCTTTGAAAACTCCAGAGGTACGCGGAGATCAGTGCCTCCAAAGGAGACGATGCCTGACTCCTCGTGAAACTTGATATGAGTCCCAGGATTCCTGTGGCACGTGGAAAGGGACCCTTGGTCTCCCGCCTCAGCTGGAGAGGCGTTCCAATTGCCGTGCCAAGCCTCGAGGAGAATCCCGAGTTGTCCCTCGTAACTAGGCAGGAGTCCTGACGTCGCTGAACAAACACGTGTGTGGAAGGGAAATCCCCGTCGTAACTCGAGAATATACCCCAGGTTCCCGCCGCAACTCGAGAAAAACCATGAGACGTCCCTCTCGCCGCGAGATGAGGCCATATTCCCCTGCAGTGCGTGCAGATCATTTCCGTGTTGCACATCACACATGAAAGGAGCCTTGATTTCCTTGATGGCACTCCAGAGAAACCCCAAGAACACTGTTTCAAGGCTAGAGGGATCCTGAGGTCACTGTAGCTACACGAAAGAGCTCCGTGGACAAAAAATCAACTCGAGATGAGAGGTTAGTCCCTGGCTTCGACTCCAGAGGAAACCACCTTACCACAAGCACCTCAAGAGGAGGCTTATCTCAGCTCTAGGTATGTCAGAGGGACCCTGAGTTTGCGGCCTCAAGTGAAATGGACACCGCGATGCCCTGACTCGAAATAAGGCCGGATATCCCTGCAGTGACTTGAATGCAGGCTCGTCTTGCATCTCCCAAGACGAAAGGATGTCTGAATCCCCTGTGGAGACCACAGAGAAAGACCTAGTTCCCCACCTCATCGCGACCGGAGGCCTCACATCCTTTGAAAACTCCAGAGGTACGCGGAGATCAGTGCCTCCAAAGGAGACGATGCCTGACTCCTCGTGAAACTTGATAGGAGTCCCAGGATTCCTGTGGCACGTGGAAAGGGACCCTTGGTCTCCCGCCTCAGCTGGAGAGGCGTCCCAATTGCCCTGCCAAGCCTCGAGGAAAATCCCGAGTTGTCCCTCGCAACTAGGAAGGAGTCCTGACATCGCTGAACAAACACGTGTGTGGACGGGCCATCCCCGTCGTAACTCAAGATATACCCCAGGTTACCGCCGAAACTCGAGAAAAACCATGAGAATTCCCCCTCACCGCGAGATGAGGCCCGATTCCCCTGCACTGCGTGCAGAGCAATTCCGTGTTGCACATCACACATGAAAGGAGCCTTGATATCCTTGATGGCACTCCAGAGAAACCCCAAGAACACTGTTTCAAGGCTAGAGGGATCCTGAGGTCACTGTAGCAACACGAAAGAGCTCCGTGGACCAAAAATCAACTCGAGATGAGAGGTTAGTCACTGGCTTCGACTCCAGAGGAATACCACCTTACCACAAGCACCTCAAGAGGAGGCTTCTCTCAGCTCTAGGTATGTGAGAGGGACCCTGAGTTTGCTGCCACAAGTGGAATGGACACCGCGATGCCCTGACGCTAAATAAGGCCGGATATCCCTGCAGTGACTTGAATGCAGGCTCGTCTTGCATCTCCCAAGATGAAAGGATGTCTGAATCCCCTGTGGAGACCACAGAGAAAGACCTAGTTCCCCACCTCATCGCGACCGGAGGCCTCACATCCTTTGAAAACTCCAGAGGTACGCGGAGATCAGTGCCTCCAAAGGAGACGATGCCTGACTCCTCGTGAAACTTGATAGGAGTCCCAGGATTCCTGTGGCACGTGGAAAGGGACCCTTGGTCTCCCGCCTCAGCTGGAGAGGCGTCCCAATTGCCCTCCCAAGCCTCGAGGAGAATCCCGAGTTGTCCCTCGCAACTAGGCAGGAGTCCTGATTTCACTGAACAAACACGTGTGTGGAAGGGCCATCCCCGTCGTAACTCGAGAATATACCCCGGGTTCCCGCCGCAACTCGAGAAAAACCATGAGACGTCCCTTTCGCCGCGAGATGAGGCCAGATTCCCCTGCAGTGCGTGCAGAGCATTTCCGTGTTGCACATCACACATGAAAGGAGCCTTCATTTCCTTGATGGCACTCCAGAGAAACCCCAAGAACACTGTTTCAAGGCTAGAGGGATCCTGAGGTCACTGTAGCTACACGAAAGAACTCCGTGGACAAAAAATCAACTCGAGATGAGAGGTTAGTACCTGGCTTCGACTCCAGAGGAAACCACCTTACCACAAGCACCTCAAGAGGAGGCTTCTCTCAGCTCTAGGTATGTCAGAGGGACCCTGAGTTTGCGGCCTCAAGTGGAATGGACACCGCGATGCCCTGACTCGAAATAAGGCCGGATACCCCTGCAGTGACTTGAATGCAGGCTCGTCTTGCATCTCCCAAGATGAAAGGATGTCTGAATCCCCTGTGGAGATCACAGAGAAAGACCTAGTTCCCCACCTCATCGCGACCGGAGGCCTCACATCCTTTGAAAACTCCAGAGGTACCTGGAGATCAGTGCCTCCAAAGGAGACAATATCTGACTCCTCGTGAAACTTGATAGGAGTCCCAGGATTCCTGTGGCAAGTGGAAAGGGACCCTTGGTCTCCCGCCTCACCTGGAGAGGCGTCCCAATTGCCCTGCCAAGCCTCGAGGAGAATCCCGAGTTGTCCCTCGCAACTAGGCAGGAGTCCTGACGTTGCTGAACAAACACGTGTGTGGAAGGGCCATCCCCGTCGTAACTCGAGAATATACCGCAGGTTCCCGCCGCAACTCGAGAAAAACCATGAGACTTCCCCCTCGCCGCGAGATGAGGCCCGATTCCCCTGCACTGCGTGCAGAGCAATTCCGTGTTGCACATCACACATGAAAGGAGCCTTGATTTCCTTGATGGCACTCCAGAGAAACCCCAAGAGCAGTGTTTCAAGGCTAGAGGGATCCTGAGGTCACTGTAGCAACACGAAAGAGCTCCGTGGACCAAAAATCAACTCGAGATGAGAGGTTAGTCCCTGGCTTCGACTCCAGAGGAATACCACCTTACCACAAGCACCTCAAGAGGAGGCTTCTCTCAGCTCTAGGTATGTGAGAGGGACCCTGAGTTTGCGGCCTCAAGTGGAATGGACACCGCGATGCCCTGACTCGAAATAAGGCCGGATATCCCTGCAGTGACTTGAATGCAGGCTCGTCTTGCATCTCCCAAAACGAAAGGATGTCTGAATCCCCTGGGGAGACCACAGAGAAAGACCTAGTTCCCCACCTCATCGCGACCGGAGGCCTCACATCCTTTGAAAACTCCAGAGGTACGCGGAGATCAGTGCCTCCAAAGGAGACGATGCCTGACTCCTCGTGAAACTTGATAGGAGTCCCAGGATTCCTGTGGCACGTGGAAAGGGACACTTGGTCTCCCGCCTCAGCTGGAGAGGCGTCCCAATTGCCGTGCCAAGCCTCGAGGTGAATCCCGAGTTCTCCCTCGCAACTAGGCAGGAGTCCTGACATCGCTGAACAAACACGTGTGTGGACGGGCCATCCCCGTCGTAACTCGAGAATATACACCAGGTTCCCGCCGCAACTCGAAAAAAACCATGAGACGTCCACCTCGCCGCGAGATGAGGCCAGATTCCCCTGCAGTGCGTGCAGAACAATTCCGTGCTGCACATCACACATGAAAGGAGCCTTGATTTCCTTGATGGCACTCCAGAGAAACCCCAAGAACACTGTTTCAAGGCTAGAGGGATCCTGAGGTCACTGTAGCTACACGAAAGAGCTCTGTGGACCAAAAATCAACTCGAGATGAGAAGTCAGTCCCTGGTTTCGACTCCAGAGGAAACCACCTTACCACAAGCACCTCAAGAGGAGGCTTCTCTCAGCTCTAGGTATGTGAGAGGGACCCTGAGTATGCGGCCTCAAGTGGAATGGACACTGCGATGCCCTGACGCGAAATAAGGCCGGATATCCCTGCAGTGACTTGAATGCAGGCTCGTCTTGCATCTCCCAAGATGAAAGGATGTCTGAATCCCCTGTGGAGACCACAGAGAAAGACCTAGTTCCCCACCTCATGGCGACCGGAGGCCTCACATTCTTTGAAAACTCCAGAGGTACGCGGAGATCAGTGCCTCTAAAGGAGACGATGCCTGACTCCTCGTGAAACTTGATACGAGTCCCAGGATTCCTGTGGCACGTGGAAAGGGACCCTTGGTCTCCCGCCTCAGCTGGAGAGGCGTCCCAATTGCCCTGCCAAGCCTCGAGGAGAATCCCGAGTTGTCCCTCGCAACTAGGCAGGAGTCCTGCTGTCACTGAACAAACACGTGTGTGGAAGGGCCATCCCCGTCGTAACTCGAGAATATACCCCAGGTTCCCGCCGCAACTCGAGAAAAACCATGAGACTTCCCCATCGCTGCGAGATGAGGCCCGATTCCCCTGCACTGCGTGCAGAACAATTCCGTGTTGCACATCACACATGAAAGGAGCCTTGATTTCCTTGATGGCACTCCAGAGAAACCCCAAGAACACTGTCTCAAGGCTAGAAGGATTCTGAGGTCACTGTAGGAACAGGAAAGAGCTCCGTGGACCAAAAATCAACTCGAGAAAAGAGGGTAGTCCCTGGCTTCGACTCCAGAGGAATACCACCTTACCACAAGCACCTCAAGAGGAGGCTTCTCTCAGCTCTAGGTATGTGAGAGGGACCCTGAGTTTGCGGCCTCAAGTGGAATGGACACTGCGATGCCCTGACGCGAAATAAGGCCGGATATCCCTGCAGTGACTTGAATGCAGGCTCGTCTTGCATCTCCCAAGATGAAAGGATGTCTGAATCCCCTGTGGAGACCACAGAGAAAGACCTAGTTCCCAACTTCATGGCGACCGGAGACCTCACATCCTTTGAAAACTCCAGAGGTACACTGAGATCAGTGCCTCCAAAGGAGACGATGCCTGACTCCTCGTGAAACTTGATAGGAGTCCCAGGATTCCTGTGGCACGTGGAAAGGGACCCTTGGTCTCCCGCCTCAGCTGGAGAGGCGTCCCAATTGCCCTGCCAAGCCTCGAGGAGAATCCCGAGTTGTCCCTCGCAACTAGGCAGGAGTCCTGACGTCGTTGAACAAACACGTGTGTGGAAGGGCCATCCCCGTCGTAACTCGAGAATATACCCCAGGTTCCCGCCGCAACTCGTGAAAAACCATGAGACTTCCCCCTCGCCGCAAGATGAGGCCCGATTCCCCTGCACTGCATTCAAAGCAAATCCGTATTGCGCATCAAACATGAAAGGAGCCTTGATTTCCTTGATGGCACTCCAGAGAAACCCCAAGAACACTGTTTCAAGGCTAGAGGGATCCTGAGGTCACAGTAGCAACACGAAAGAGCTCCGTGGACCAAAAATCAACTCGAGATGAGAGGTTAGTCCTTGGCTTCGACTCCAGAGGAATACCACCTTACCACAAGCACCTCAAGAGGAGGCTTCTCTCAGCTCTAGCTATGTGAGAGGGACCCTGAGTTTGCGGCCTGAAGTGGAATGGACACTGCGATGCCCTGACGCGAAATAACGCCTGATATCCCTGCAGTGACTTGAATGCTGGCTCGTCTTGCATCTCCGAAGACGAAAGGATGTCTGAATCCCCTGTGGAGACCACAGAGAACGACCTAGTTCCCCACCTCATCGCGACCGGAGGCCTCACATCCTTTGAAAACTCCAGAGGTACACGGAGATCAGTGCCTCCAACGGAGACGATGCCTTACTCCTCGTGAAACTTGATAGGAGTCCCAGGATTCCTGTGGCACGTGGAAAGGGACCCTTGGTCTCCCCCCTCAGCTGGAGAGGCGTCCCAGTTGCCCTTCCAAGCCTCGAGGAGAATCCCGAGTTGTCCCTCGCAACTAGGCAGGAGTCCTGACGTCGCTGAACAAACACGTGTGTGGAAGGGCCATTCCCGTCGTAACTCGAGAATATACCCCAGGTTCCCGCCGCAACTCGAGAAAAACCATGAGACTTCCCCTCGCCGCGAGATGAGGCCCGATTCCCCTGCACTGCGTGCAGAGCAATTCCGTGTTGCACATCACACATGAAAGGAGCCTTGATTTCCTTGATGGCACTCCAGAGAAACCCCAAGAACACTGTTTCAAGGCTAGAGGGATCCTGAGGTCACTGTAGCAACACAAAAGAGCTCCGTGGACCAAAAATCAACTCGACATGAGAGGTTAGTCCCTGGCTTCGACTCCAGAGGAATACCCCCTTACCACAATCACCTCAAGAGGAGGCTTCTCTCTGCTCTAGGTATGTGAGAGGAACGCTGAGTTTGCGGCCTCAAGTGGAATGGACACCGCGATGCCCTGACGCGAAATAAGGCCGGATATCCCTGCAGTGACTTGAATGCAGGCTCGTCTTGCATCTCTCAAGACGAAAGAATGTCTGAATCCCCTGTGGAGACCACAGAGAAAGACCTAGTTCCCCACCTCATCGCGACCGGAGGCCTCACATCCTTTGAAAACTCCAGAGGTACGCGGAGATCAGTGCCTCCAAAGGAGACGATGCCTGACTCCTCGTGAAACTTGATAGGAGTCTCAGGATTCCTGTGGCACGTGGAAAGCGACCTTTGGTCTCCCGCCTCAGCTGGAGAGGCGTCCCAATTGCCCTGCCATGCCTCGAGGAGAATCCAGAGTTTTCCCTCGCAACTAGGCAGGAGTCCTGCCGTCGCTGGACAAACACGTGTGTGGAAGGGCCATCCCCGTCGTAACTAGAGAATATACCCCAGGTTCCCGCCGCAACTCGAGAAAAACCATGAGACTTTCCCCTCGCCGCGAGATGAGGCCCGATTCCCCTGCACTGCGTGCATAGCAATTCCGTGTTGCACATCACACATGAAAGGAGCCTTGATTTCCTTGATGGCACTCCAGAGAAACCCCAAGAACACTGTTTCAAGGCTAGAGGGATCCTGAGGTCACTGCAGCAACACTAAAGAGCTCCGTGGACCACAAATCAACTCAAGATGAGAGGTTAGTCCCTGGCTTCGACTCCAGAGGAATACCACCTTACCACAAGCACCTCAAGAGGAGGCTTCTCTCAGCTCTAGGTATGTGAGAGGGACCCTGAGTTTGTGACCACAATTGGAATGGACACCGCGATGCCCTGACTCGAAATAAGGCCGGATATCCCTGCAGTGACTTGAATGCAGGCTCGTCTTGCATCTCCCAAGACGAAAGGATGTCTGAATCCCCTGTGGAGACCACAGAGAAAGACCTAGTTCCCCACCTCATCGCGACCGGAGGCCTCACATCCTTTGAAAACTCCAGAGGTACGCGGAGATCAGTGCCTCCAAAGGAGACGATGCCTGACTCCTCGTGAAACTTGATAGGAGTCTCAGGATTCCTGTGGCACGTGGAAAGGGACCCTTGGTCTCCCGCCTCAGCTGGAGAGGCGCTCCAATTGCCCTGCCAAGCCTCGAGGAGAATCCCGAGTTGTCCCTCGCAACTAGGCAGGAGTCCTGACGTCGTTGAACAAACACGTGTGTGGAAGGGCCATCCCCGTCGTAACTCGAGAATATACCCCAGGTTCCCGCCGCAACTGGAGAAAAACCATGAGACGTCCCCCTCGCCGCGAGATGAGGCCCGATTCCCCTGCACTGCGTGCAGAGCAATTCCGTGTTGCACATCACACATGAAAGGAGCCTTGATTTCCTTGATGGCACTCCAGAGAAACCCCAAGAGCAGTGTTTCAAGGTTAGAGGGATCCTGAGGTCACTGTAGAAACACGAAAGAGCTCCATGGACCAAAAATCAACTCGAGATGAGAGGTTAGTCCCTGGCTTCGACTACAGAGGAATACCACCTTACCACAAGCACCTCAAGAGGAGGCTTCTCTCAGCACTAGGTATGTGAGAGGGACCCTGATTTTGCGGCCTCAAGTGGAATGGACACCGCGATGCCCTGACTCGAAATAAGGCCGGATATCCCTGCAGTGACTTGAATGCAGGCTCGTCTTGCATCTCCCAAGATGAAAGGATGTCTGAATCCCCTGTGGAGACCACAGAGAAAGACCTAGTTCCCCACCTCATCGCGACCGGAGGCCTCACGTCCTTTGAAAACTCCAGAGGTACGCGGAGATCAGTGCCTCCAAAGGAGACGATGCCTGATTCCTCATGAAACTTGATAGGAGTCCCAGGATTCCTGTGGCACGTGGAAAGGGACCCTTGGTCTCCCGCCTCAGCTGGAGAGGCGTTCCAATTGCCCTGCCAAGCCTCGAGGAGAATCCCGAGTTGTCCCTCGCAACTAGGAAGGAGTCCTGACGTCGCTGAATAAACACGTGGGTGGAAGGGCCATCCCCGTCGTAACTCGAGAATATACCCCAGGTTCCCGCCGCAACTCCAGAAAAACCATGAGACTTCCCCCACGCCGTGAGATGAGGCCCGATTCCCCTGCACTGCATGCAGAGCAATTCCGTGTTGCACATCACACATGAAAGAAGCCTTGATTTCCTTGATGGCACTCCAGAGAAACCCCAAGAACACTGTTTCAAGGCTAGAGGGATCCTGAGGTCACTGTAGCAACACGAAAGAGCTCCGTGGACCAAAAATCAACTCGAGATGAGAGGTTAGTCCCTGGCTTCGACTCCAGAGGAATACCACCTTACCATAAGCACCTCAAGAGGAGGCTTCTCTCAGCTATAGGTATGTGAAAGGGACCCTGAGTTTGCGGCCTCAAGTGGAATGGACACCGCGATGCCCTGACGCGAAATAAGGCCGGATATCCCTGCAGTGACTTGAATGCAGGCTCGTCTTGCATCTGCCAAGACGAAAGGATGTCTGAATCCCCTGTGGAGACCACAGAGAAAGACCTAGTTCCCCACCTCATCGCGACCGGAGGCCTCACATCCTTTGAAAACTCCAGAGGTACGCGGAGATCAGTGCCTCCAAAGGAGACGATGCCTGACTCCTCGTGAAACTTGATAGGAGTCCCAGGATTCCTGTGGCACGTGGAAAGGGACCCTTGGTCTCCCGCCTCAGCTGGAGAGGCGTCCCAATTGCCCTGCCAAGCCTCGAGGAGAATCCCGAGTTGTCCCTCGCAACTAGGCAGGAGTCCTGACGTCGCTGAACAAACACGAGGGTGGAAGGGCCATCCCCGTCGTAACTCGAGAATATACCCCAGGTTCCCGCCGCAACTCGAGAAAAACCATGAGACTTCCCCCTCGCCGCGAGATGAGGCCCGATTCCCCTGCACTGCGTGCATAGCAATTCCGTGTTGCACATCACACATGAAAGGAGCCTTGATTTCCTTGATGGCACTCCAGAGAATCCCCAAGAACACTGTCTCAAGGCTAGAAGGATTCTGAGGTCACTGTAGGAACAGGAAAGAGTTCTGCGGACCAAAAATCAACTCGAGAAAAGAGGGTAGTCCCTGGCTTCGACTCCAGAGGTATACCACCTTACCACAAGCACCTCAAGAGGAGGCTTCTCTCAGCTCTAGGTATGTGAGAGGGACCCTGAGTTTGCGGCCTCAAGTGGAATGGACACTGCAATGCCCTGACGCAAAATAAGGCCGGATATCCCTGCAGTGACTTGAATGCAGGCTCGTCTTGCATCTCCCAAGATGAAAGGATGTCTCAATCCCCTGTGGAGACCACAGAGAAAGACCTAGTTCCCAACTTCATGGCGACCGGAGACCTCACATCCTTTGAAAACTCCAGAGGTACACTGAGATCAGTGCCTCCAAAGGAGACGATGCCTGACTTCTCGTGAAACTTGATAGGAGTCCCAGGATTCCTGTGGCACGTGGAAAGGGACCCTTGGTCTCCCGCCTCAGCTGGAGAGGCGTCCCAATTGCCCTGCCAAGCCTCGAGGAGAATCCCGAGTTGTCCCTCGCAACTAGCCAGGAGTCCTGACGTCGTTGAACAAACACGTGTGTGGAAGTGCCATCCCCATCGTAACTCGAGAATATACCCCAGGTTCCCGCCGCAACTCGTGAAAAACCATGAGACTTCCCCCTCGCCGCAAGATGAGGCCCGATTCCCCTGCACTGCATTCAAAGCAAATCCGTATTGCGCATCAAACATGAAAGGAGCCTTGATTTCCTTGATGGCACTCCAGAGAAACCCCAAGAACACTGTTTCAAGGCTAGAGGGATCCTGAGGTCACTGTAGCAACACGAAAGAGCTCCGTGGACCAAAAATCAACTCGAGATGAGAGGTTAGTCCTTGGCTTCGACTCCAGAGGAATACCACCTTATCTCAAGCACCTCAAGAGGAGGCTTCTCTCAGCTCTAGCTATGTGAGAGGGACCCTGAGTTTGCGGCCTGAAGTGGAATGGACACTGCGATGCCCTGACGCGAAATAACGCCTGATATCCCTGCAGTGACTTGAATGCAGGCTCGTCTTGCATCTCCGAAGACGAAAGGATGTCTGAATCCCCTGTGGAGACCACAGAGAAAGACCTAGTTCCCCACCTCATCGCGACCGGAGGCCTCACATCCTTTGAAAACTCCAGATGTACGCGGAGATCAGTGCCTCCAAGTGAGACGATGCCTGACTCCTCGTGAAACTTGATAGGGGTCCCAGGATTTCTGTGGCACGTGGAAAGGGACCCTTGGTCTCCCGCCTCAGCTGGAGAGGCATCCCAATTGCCCTGCCAAGCCTCGAGGAGAATCCAGAGTTTTCCCTCGTAACTAGGCAGGAGTCCTGCCGTCGCTGGACAAACACGTGTGTGGAAGGGCCATCCCCGTCGTAACTCGAGAATAAACCCCAGGTTCCCGCCGCTACTCGAGAAAAACCATGGGACTTCCCCCTCGCCGCGAGATGAGGCCCGATTCCCCTGCACTGCGTGCAGAGCAATTCCGTGTTGCACATCACACATGAAAGGAGCCTTGATTTCCTTGATGGCACTCCAGAGAAACCCCAAGAACACTGTTTCAAGGCTAGAGCGATCCTGAGGTCACTGCAGCAACACGAAAGAGCTCCGTGGACCACAAATCAACTCGAGATGAGAGGTTAGTCCCTGGCTTCGACTCCAGAGGAATACCACCTTACCACAAGCACCTCAAGAGGAGGCTTCTCTCAGCTCTAGGTATGTGAGACGGACCCTGAGTTTGCAACCACAATTGGAATGGACACCCCAATGCCCTGACTCGAAATAAGGCCGGATATCCCTGCAGTGACTTGAATGCAGGCTCGTCTTACATCTCCGAAGATGAAAGGATGTCTGAATCCCCTGTGGAGACCACAGAGAAAGACCAAGTTCCCCACCTCATCGTGACCAGAGGCCTCACATCCTTTGAAAATTCCATAGGTATGCGGAGATCAGTGTCTCCAAAGGAGACGATGCCTGACTCCTCGTGAAACTTGATAGGAGTCCCAGGATTCCTGTGGCACGTGGAAAGGGACCCTTGGTCTCCCGCCTCAGCTGGAGAGGCGTCCCAATTGCCCTGCCAAGCCTCGAGGAGAATCCCGAGTTGTCCCTCGCAAATAGGCAGGAGTCCTGACGTCGCTGAACAAACACGTGTGTGGAAGGGCCATCCCCGTCATAACTCGAGAATATACCCCAAGTTCTTGCCGCAACTCGAGAAAAACCATGAGACTTCCCCCTCGCCGCGAGATGAGGCCCGATTCCCCTGCATTGCGTGCATAGCAATTCCGTGTTGCACATCACACATGAAAGGAGCCTTGATTTCCTTGATGGCACTCCAGAGAAACCCCAAGAACACTGTTTCAAGGCTAAAGGGATCCTGATATCACTGTAGCAACACGAAAGAGCTCCGTGGACCAAAAATCAACTCGAGATGAGAGGTTAGTCCCTGGCTTCGACTCCAGAGGAATACCACCTTACCACAAGCACCTCAAGAGGAGGCTTCTCTCAGCTCTAGGTATGTGAGAGGGACCCTGAGTTTGCGGCCTCAAGTGGAATGGACACCGCGATGCCCTGACGCGAAATAAGGCCAGATATCCCTGCAGTGACTTGAATGCAGGCTCGTCTTGCATCTCCCAAGATGAAAGGATGTCTGAATCCCCTGTGGAGACCACAGAGAAACACCTAGTTCCTCACCTCATCGCGACCGGAGGCCTCACATCCTTTGAAAACTCCAGAGGTACGCGGAGATCAGTGCCTCCAAAGGAGACGATGCCTGACTTCTCGTGAAACTTGATAGGAGTCCCAGGATTCCTGTGGCACGTGGAAAGGGACCCTTGGTCTCCCGCCTCTGCTGGAGAGGCGTCCCAATTGCCCTCCCAAGCCTCGAGGAGAATCCCGAGTTGTCCCTCGCAACTAGGCAGGAGTCCTGACGTCGCTGAACAAACACGTGGGTGGAAGGGCCATCCCCGTCGTAACTCGAGAATATACCCCAGGTTCCCGCCGCAACTCGAGAAAAACCATGAGACTTCCCCCTCGCCGCGAGATGAGGCCCGATTCCTCTGCACTGCGTGCAGAGCAATTCCGTGTTGCACATCACACATGAAAGGAGCCTTGATTTCCTTGATGGCACTCCAGAGAATCCCCAAGAACCCTGTCTCAAGGCTAGAAGGATTCTGAGGTCACTGTAGGAACAGGAAAGAGCTCTGTGGACCAAAAATCAACTCGAGAAAAGAGGGTAGTCCCTGGCTTCGATTCCAGAGGAATACCACCTTACCACAAGCACCTCAAGAGGAGGCTTCTCTCTGCTCTAGGTATGTGAGAGGAACGCTGAGTTTGCGGCCTCAAGTGGAATGGACACCGCGATGCCCTGACGCAAAATAAGGCCGGATATCCTTGCAGTGACTTGAATGCAGGCTCGTCTTGCATCTCCCAAGACGAAAGGATGTCTGAATCCCCTGTGGAGACCACAGAGAAAGACCTAGTTCCCCACCTCATCGCGACCGGAGGCCTCACATCCTTTGAAAACTCCAGAGGTACGCGGAGATCAGTGCCTCCAAAGGAGACGATGCCTGACTCCTCGTGAAACTTGATAGGAGTCCCAGGATTCCTGTGGCACGTGGAAAGCGACCCTTGGTCTCCCGCCTCAGCTGGAGAGGCGTCCCAATTGCCCTGCCAAGCCTCGAGGAGAATCCAGAGTTTTCCCTCGCAACTAGGCAGGAGTCCTGCACTCGCTGGACAAACACGTGTGTGGAAGGGCCATCCCCGTCGTAACTCGAGAATATACCCCAGGTTCCCGCCGCAACTCGAGAAAAACCATGAGACTTTCCCCTCGCCGCGAGATGAGGCCCGATTCCCCTGCACTGCGTGCATAGCAATTCCGTGTTGCACATCACACATGAAAGGAGCCTTGATTTCCTTGATGGCACTCCAGAGAAACCCCAAGAACACTGTTTCAAGGCTAAAGGGATCCTGATGTCACTGTAGCAACACAAAAGAGCTCCGTGGACCACAAATCAACTCGAGATGAGAGGTTAGTTCCTGGCTTCGACTCCAGAGGAATACCACCTTACCACAAGCACCTCAAGAGGAGGCTTCTCTCAGCTCTAGGTATGTGAGAGGGACCCTGAGTTTGCGGCCTCAAGTGGAATGGACACCGCGATGCCCTGACTCGAAATAAGGCCGGATATCCCTGCAGTGACTTGAATGCAGGCTCGTCTTGCATCTCCCAAGATGAAAGGATGTCTGAATCCCCTGTGGAGACCACAGAGAAAGACCTAGTTCCCCACCTCATCGCGACCGGAGGCCTCACATCCTTTGAAAACTCCAGAGGTACGCGGAGATCAGTGCCTCCAAAGGAGACGATGCTTGACTCCTCGTGAAACTTGATAGGAGTCCCAGGATTCCTGTGGCACGTGGAAAGGGACCCTTGGTCTCCCGCCTCAGCTGAAGAGGCGTCCCAATTGCCCTCCCAAGCCTCGAGGAGAATCCCGAGTTGTCCCTCGCAACTAGGCCGGAGTGCTGACTTCGCTGAACAAACACGTGTGTGGAAGGGCCATCCCCGTCGTAACTCGAGAATATACCCCAGGTTCTTGCCGCAACTCGAGAAAAACCATGAGACGTCCTTTTCGCCGCGAGATGAGGCCAGATTCCCCTGCAGTGCGTGCAGAGCATTTCCGTGTTGCACATCACACATGAAAGGAGCCTTGATTTCCTTGATGGCACTCCAGAGAAACCCCAAGAACACTGTTTCAAGACTAAAGGGATCCTGAGTTCACTGTAGCAACACGAAAGAGCTCCGTGGACCAAAAATCAACTCGAGATGAGAGGTTAGTCCCTGGCTTCGACTCCAGAGGAATACCACCTTACCACAAGCACCTCAAGAGGAGGCTTCTCTCTGCTCTAGGTATGTGAGAGGAACGCTGAGTTTGCGGCCTCAAGTGGAATGGACACCGCGATGCCCTGACGCGAAATAAGGCCGGATATCCCTGCGGTGACTTGAATGCAGGCTCGTCTTGCATCTCCCAAGACGAAAGGATGTCTGAATCCCCTGTGGAGACCACAGAGAAAGACCTAGTTCCCCACCTCATCGCGAGCGGAGGCCTCACATCCTTTGAAAACTCCAGAGGTACGCGGAGATCAGTGCCTCCAAAGGAGACGATGCCTGACTCCTCGTGAAACTTGATAGGAGTCCCAGGATTCCTGTGGCACGTGGAAAGGGACCCTTGGTCTCCCGCCTCTGCTGGAGAGTCGTCCCAATTGCCCTCCCAAGCCTCGAGGAGAATCCCGAGTTGTCCCTCGCAACTAGGCAGGAGTGCTGACTTCGCTGAACAAACACGTGTGTGGAAGGGCCATCCCCGTCATAACTCGAGAATATACCCCAGGTTCCCGCCGCAACTCGAGAAAAACCATGAGACGTCCCTCTCGCCGCGAGATGAGGCCAGATTCCCCTGCAGTGCGTGCAGAGCATTTCCGTGTTGCACATCACACATGAAAGGAGCCTTGATTTCCTTGATGGCACTCCAGAGAAACCCCAAGAACACTGTTTCAAGGCTAGAGGGATCCTGAGGTCACTGTAGCTACACGAAAGAGCTCCGTGGACCAAAAATCAACTCGAGATGAGAGGTTAGTCCCTGGCTTCGACTCCAGAGGAAACCACCTTACCACAAGCTCCTCAAGAGGAGGCTTCTCTCAGCTCTAGGTATGTGAGAGGGACCCTGAGTTTGCGACCTCAAGTGGAATGGACACCGCGATGCCCTGACTCGAAATAAGGCCGGATATCCCTGCAGTGACTTGAATGCAGGCTCGTCTTGCATCTCCCAAGACGAAAGGATGTCTGAATCCCCTGTGGAGATCACAGAGAAAGACCTAGTTCCCCACCTCATCGTGACCGGAGGCCTCACATCCTTTGAAAACTTCAGAGGTACCAGGAGATCAGTGCCTCCAAAGGAGACGATATCTGACTCCTCGTGAAACTTGATAGGAGTCCCAGGATTCCTGTGGCACGTGGAAAGGGACACTTGGTCTCCCGCCTCAGCTGGAGAGGCGTCCAAATTGCCCTGCCAAGCCTCGAGGAGAATCCCGAGTTGTCCCTCGCAACTAGGCTGGAGTCCTGACGTTGTTGAACAAACACGTGTGTGGAAGGGCCATCCCCGTCCTAACTCGAGAATATACCCCAGGTTCCCG
Organism: Cervus elaphus; assembly: GCF_910594005.1. NCBI lineage: Eukaryota > Metazoa > Chordata > Mammalia > Artiodactyla > Cervidae > Cervus > Cervus elaphus. The sequence continues at coordinate 11,699,884 of NC_057824.1, read as the reverse complement.
CCGCAACTCGAGAAAAACCATGAGACTTCCCCCTCGCCGCGAGATGAGGCCCGATTCCCCTGCACTGCGTGCAGAGCAATTCCGTGTTGCACATCACACATGAAAGGAGCCTTGATTTCCTTGATGGCACTCCAGAGAAACCCCAAGAGCAGTGTTTCAAGGCTAGAGGGATCCTGAGGTCACTGTAGCAACACGAAAGAGCTCCGTGGACCAAAAATCAACTCGAGATGAGAGGTTAGTCCCTGGCTTCGACTCCAGAGGAATACCACCTTACCACAAGCACCTCAAGAGGAGGCTTCTCTCAGCTCTAGGTATGTGAGAGGGACCCTGAGTTTGCGGCCTCAAGTGGAATGGACACCGCGATGCCCTGACTCGTAATAAGGCCGGATATAACTGCAGTGACTTGAATGCAGGCTCGTCTTGCATCTCCGAAGACGAAAGGATGTCTGAATCCCCTGTGGAGACCACAGAGAAAGACCTAGTTCCCCACCTCATCGCGACCGGAGGCCTCACATCCTTTGAAAACACCAGAGGTACGCGGAGATCAGTGCCTCCAAAGGAGACGATGCCTGACTCCTCGTGAAACTAGATAGGAGTCCCAGGATTCCTGTGGCACGTGGAAAGGGACCCTTGGTCTCCCGCCTCAGCTGAAGAGGCGTCCCAATTGCCCTCCCAAGCCTCGAGGAGAATCCCGAGTTGTCCCTCGCAACTAGGCCGGAGTGCTGACTTCGCTTAACAAACACGTGTGTGGAAGGGCCATCCCCGTCGTAACTCGAGAATATACCCCAGGTTCTTGCCGCAACTCGAGAAAAACCATGAGACGTCCCTTTCGCCGCGAGATGAGGCCAGATTCCCCTGCAGTGCGTGCAGAGCATTTCCGTGTTGCACATCACACATGAAAGGAGCCTTGATTTCCTTGATGGCACTCCAGAGAAACCCCAAGAACACTGTTTCAAGGCTAAAGGGATCCTGAGTTCACTGTAGCAACACGAAAGAGCTCCGTGGACCAAAAATCAACTCGAGATGAGAGGTTAGTCCCTGGCTTCGACTCCAGAGGAATACCACCTTACCACAAGCACCTCAAGAGGAGGCTTCTCTCTGCTCTAGGTATGTGAGAGGAACGCTGAGTTTGCGGCCTCAATTGGAATGGACACCGCGATGCCCTGACGCGAAATAAGGCCGGATATCCCTGCGGTGACTTGAATGCAGGCTCGTCTTGCATCTCCCAAGACGAAAGGATGTCTGAATCCCCTGTGGAGACCACAGAGAAAGACCTAGTTCCCCACCTCATCGCGAGCGGAGGCCTCACATCCTTTGAAAACTCCAGAGGTACGCGGAGATCAGTGCCTCCAAAGGAGACGATGCCTGACTCCTCGTGAAACTTGATAGGAGTCCCAGGATTCCTGTGGCACGTGGAAAGCGACCCTTGGTTTCCCGCCTCAGCTGGAGAGGGGTCCCAATTGCCCTGCCAAGCCTCGAGGAGAATCCAGAGTTTTCCCTCGCAACTAGGCAGGAGTCCTGCAGTCGCTGGACAAACACGTGTGTGGAAGGGCCATCCCCGTCGTAACTAGAGAATATACCCCAGGTTCCCGCCGCAACTCGAGAAAAACCATGAGACTTTCCCCTCGCCGCGAGATGAGGCCCGATTCCCCTGCACTGCGTGCATAGCAATTCCGTGTTGCACATCACACATGAAAGGAGCCTTGATTTCCTTGATGGCACTCCAGAGAAACCCCAAGAACACTGTTTCAAGGCTAAAGGGATCCTGATGTCACTGTAGCAACACGAAAGAGCTCCGTGGACCACAAATCAACTCGAGATGAGAGGTTAGTCCCTGGCTTCGACTCCAGAGGAATACCACCTTACCACAAGCACCTCAAGAGGAGGCTTCTCTCAGCTCTAGGTATGTGAGAGGGACCCTGAGTTTGCGGCCTCAAGTGGAATGGACACCGCGATGCCCTGACGGGAAATAAGGCCGGATATCCCTGCAGTGACTTGAATGCAGGCTCGTCTTGCATCTCCCAAGATGAAAGGATGTCTGAATCCCCTGTGGAGACCACAGAGAAAGACCTAGTTCCCCACCTCATCGCGACCGGAGGCCTCACATCCTTTGAAAACTCCAGAGGTACGCGGAGATCAGTGCCTCCAAAGGAGACGATGCCTGACTCCTCGTGAAACTTGATAGGAGTCCCAGGATTCCTGTGGCACGTGGAAAGGGACCCTTGGTCTCCCGCCTCTGCTGGAGAGTCGTCCCAATTGCCCTCCCAAGCCTCGAGGAGAATCCCGAGTTGTCCCTCGCAACTAGGCAGGAGTGCTGACTTCGCTGAACAAACACGTGTGTGGAAGGGCCATCCCCGTCATAACTCGAGAATATACCCCAGGTTCCCGCCGCAACTCGAGAAAAACCATGAGACGTCCCTCTCGCCGCGAGATGAGGCCAGATTCCCCTGCAGTGCGTGCAGAGCATTTCCGTGTTGCACATCACACATGAAAGGAGCCTTGATTTCCTTGATGGCACTCCAGAGAAACCCCAAGAACACTGTTTCAAGGCTAGAGGGATCCTGAGGTCACTGTAGCTACACGAAAGAGCTCCGTGGACCAAAAATCAACTCGAGATGAGAGGTTAGACCCTGGCTTCGACTCCAGAGGAATACCACCTTACCACAAGCTCCTCAAGAGGAGGCTTCTCTCAGCTCTAGGTATGTGAGAGGGACCCTGAGTTTGCGGCCTCAAGTGGAATGGACACCGTGATGCCCTGACTCGAAATAAGGCCGGATATCCCTGCAGTGACTTGAATGCAGGCTCGTCTTGCATCTCCCAAGACGAAAGGATGTCTGAATCCCCTGTGGAGATCACAGAGAAAGACCTAGTTCCCCACCTCATCGTGACCGGAGGCCTCACATCCTTTGAAAACTTCAGAGGTACCAGGAGATCAGTGCCTCCAAAGGAGACGATATCTGACTCCTCGTGAAACTTGATAGGAGTCCCAGGATTCCTGTGGCACGTGGAAAGGGACACTTGGTCTCCCGCCTCAGCTGGAGAGGCGTCCAAATTGCCCTGCCAAGCCTCGAGGAGAATCCCGAGTTGTCCCTCGCAACTAGGCTGGAGTCCTGACGTTGTTGAACAAACACGTGTGTGGAAGGGCCATCCCCGTCGTAACTCGAGAATATACCCCAGGTTCCCGCCGCAACTCGAGAAAAACCATGAGACTTCCCCCTCGCCGCGAGATGAGGCCCGATTCCCCTGCACTGCGTGCAGAGCAATTCCGTGTTGCACATCACACATGAAAGGAGCCTTGATTTCCTTGATGGCACTCCAGAGAAACCCCAAGAGCAGTGTTTCAAGGCTAGAGGGATCCTGAGGTCACTGTAGCAACACGAAAGAGCTCCGTGGACCAAAAATCAACTCGAGATGAGAGGTTAGTCCCTGGCTTCGAATCCAGAGGAATACCACCTTACCACAAGCACCTCAAGAGGAGGCTTCTCTCAGCTCTAGGTATGTGAGAGGGACCCTGAGTTTGCGGCCTCAAGTGGAATGGACACCGCGATGCCCTGACGCAAAATAAGGTCGGATATCCTTGCAGTGACTTGAATGCAGGCTCGTCTTGCATCTCCCAAGACGAAAGGATGTCTGAATCCCCTGTGGAGACCACAGAGAAAGACCTAGTTCCCCACCTCATCGCGACCGGAGGCCTCACATCCTTTGAAAACTCCAGAGGTACACGGAGATCAGTGCCTCCAAAGGAGACGATGCCTGACTCCTCGTGAAACTTGATAGGAGTCCCAGGATTCCTGTGGCACGTGGAAAGCGACCCTTGGTCTCCCGCCTCAGCTGGAGAGGCGTCCCAATTGCCCTGCCAAGCCTCGAGGAGAATCCAGAGTTTTCCCTCGCAACTAGGCCGGAGTCCTGCAGTCGCTGGACAAACACGTGTGTGGAAGGGCCATTCCCGTCGTAACTAGAGAATATACCCCAGGTTCCCGCCGCAACTCGAGAAAAACCATGAGACTTTCCCCTCGCCGCGAGATGAGGCCCGATTCCCCTGCAGTGCGTGCAGAGCATTTCCGTGTTGCACATCACACATGAAAGGAGCCTTGATTTCCTTGATGGCACTCCAGAGAAACCCCAAGAACACTGTTTCAAGGCTAAAGGGATCCTGATGTCACTGTAGCAACACGAAAGAGCTCCGTGGACCACAAATCAACTCGAGATGAGAGGTTAGTCCCTGGCTTCGACTCCAGAGGAATACCACCTTACCACAAGCACCTCAAGAGGAGGCTTCTCTCAGCTCTAGGTATGTGAGAGGGACCCTGAGTTTGCGGCCTCAAGTGGAATGGACACCGCGATGCCCTGACGCGAAATAAGGCCGGATATCCCTGCAGTGACTTGAATGCAGGCTCGTCTTGCATCTCCCAAGATGAAAGGATGTCTGAATCCCCTGTGGAGACCACAGAGAAAGACCTAGTTCCCCACCTCATCGCGACCGGAGGCCTCACATCCTTTGAAAACTCCAGAGGTACGCGGAGATCAGTGCCTCCAAAGGAGACGATGCCTGACTCCTCGTGAAACTTGATAGGAGTCCCAGGATTCCTGTGGCACGTGGAAAGGGACCCTTGGTCTCCCGCCTCTGCTGGAGAGTCGTCCCAATTGCCCTCCCAAGCCTCGAGGAGAATCCCGAGTTGTCCCTCGCAACTAGGCAGGAGTGCTGACTTCGCTGAACAAACATGTGTGTGGAAGGGCCATCCCCGTCATAACTCGAGAATATACCCCAGGTTCCCGCCGCAACTCGAGAAAAACCATGAGACGTCCCTCTCGCCGCGAGATGAGGCCAGATTCCCCTGCAGTGCGTGCAGAGCATTTCCGTGTTGCACATCACACATGAAAGGAGCCTTGACTTCCTTGATGGCACTCCAGAGAAACCCCAAGAACACTGTTTCAAGGCTAGAGGGATCCTGAGGTCACTGTAGCTACACGAAAGAGCTCCGTGGACCAAAAATCAACTCGAGATGAGAGGTTAGACCCTGGCTTCGACTCCAGAGGAAACCACCTTACCACAAGCTCCTCAAGAGGAGGCTTCTCTCAGCTCTAGGTATGTGAGAGGGACCCTGAGTTTGCGGCCTCAAGTGGAATGGACACCGCGATGCCCTGACTCGAAATAAGGCCGGATATCCCTGCAGTGACTTGAATGCAGGCTCGTCTTGCATCTCCCAAGACGAAAGGATGTCTGAATCCCCTGTGGAGATCACAGAGAAAGACCTAGTTCCCCACCTCATCGTGACCGGAGGCCTCACATCCTTTGAAAACTTCAGAGGTACCAGGAGATCAGTGCCTCCAAAGGAGACGATATCTGACTCCTCGTGAAACTTGATAGGAGTCCCAGGATTCCTGTGGCACGTGGAAAGGGACACCTGGTCTCCCGCCTCAGCTGGAGAGGCGTCTCAATTGCCCTGCCAAGCCTCGAGGAGAATCCCGAGTTGTCCCTCGCAACTAGGCTGGAGTCCTGACGTTGTTGAACAAACACGTGTGTGGAAGGGCCATCCCCGTCGTAACTCGAGAATATACCCCAGGTTCCCGCCGCAACTCGAGAAAAACCATGAGACTTCCCCCTCGCCGCGAGATGAGGCCCGATTCCCCTGCACTGCGTGCAGAGCAATTCCGTGTTGCACATCACACATGAAAGGAGCCTTGATTTCCTTGATGGCACTCCAGAGAAACCCCAAGAGCAGTGTTTCAAGGCTAGAGGGATCCTGAGGTCACTGTAGCAACACGAAAGAGCTCCGTGGACCAAAAATCAACTCGAGATGAGAGGTTAGTCCCTGGCTTCGACTCCAGAGGAATACCACCTTACCACAAGCACCTCAAGAGGAGGCTTCTCTCAGCTCTAGGTATGTGAGAGGGACCCTGAGTTTGCGGCCTCAAGTGGAATGGACACCGCGATGCCCTGACTCGTAATAAGGCCAGATATAACTGCAGTGACTTGAATGCAGGCTCGTCTTGCATCTCCGAAGACGAAAGGATGTCTGAATCCCCTGTGGAGACCATAGAGAAAGACCTAGTTCCCCACCTCATCGCGACCGGAGGCCTCACATCCTTTGAAAACTCCAGAGGTACGCGGAGATCAGTGCCTCCAAAGGAGACGATGCCTGACTCCTCATGAAACTAGATAGGAGTCCCAGGATTCCTGTGGCACGTGGAAAGGGACCCTTGGTCTCCCGCCTCAGCTGGAGAGGCGTCCCAATTGCCCTGCCAAGCCTCGAGGAGAATCCCGAGTTGTCCCTCGCAACTAGGCAGGAGTCCTGACGTCGCTGAACAAACACGTGTGTGGAAGGGCCATTCCCGTCGTAACTCGAGAATATACCCCAGGTTCTTGCCGCAACTCGAGAAAAACCATGAGACGTCCCTTTCGCCGCGAGATGAGGCCAGATTCCCCTGCAGTGCGTGCAGAGCATTTCCGTGTTGCACATCACACATGAAAGGAGCCTTGATTTCCTTGATGGCACTCCAGAGAAACCCCAAGAACACTGTTTCAAGGCTAAAGGGATCCTGAGTTCACTGTAGCAACACGAAAGAGCTCCGTGGACCAAAAATCAACTCGAGATGAGAGGTTAGTCCCTGGCTTCGACTCCAGAGGAATACCACCTTACCACAAGCACCTCAAGAGGAGGCTTCTCTCTGCTCTAGGTATGTGAGAGGAACGCTGAGTTTGCGGCCTCAAGTGGAATGGACACCGCGATGCCCTGACGCGAAATAAGGCCGGATATCCCTGCGGTGACTTGAATGCAGGCTCGTCTTGCATCTCCCAAGACGAAAGGATGTCTGAATCCCCTGTGGAGACCACAGAGAAAGACCTAGTTCCCCACCTCATCGCGAGCGGAGTCCTCACATCCTTTGAAAACTCCAGAGGTACGCGGAGATCATTGCCTCCAAAGGAGACGATGCCTGACTCCTCGTGAAACTTGATAGGAGTCCCAGGATTCCTGTGGCACGTGGAAAGCGACACTTGGTCTCCCGCCTCAGCTGGAGAGGCGTCCCAATTGCCCTGCCAAGCCTCGAGGAGAATCCAGAGTTTTCCCTCGCAACTAGGCAGGAGTCCTGACGTCGCTGAACAAACACGTGGGTGGAAGGGCCATCCCCGTCGTAACTCGAGAATATACCCCAGGTTCCCGCCGCAACTCGAGAAAAACCATGAGACTTCCCCCTCGCCGCGAGATGAGGCCCGATTCCCCTGCACTGCGTGCAGAGCAATTCCGTGTTGTACATCACACATGAAAGGAGCCTTGATTTCCTTGATGGCACTCCAGAGAATCCCCAAGAACACTGTCTCAAGGCTAGAAGGATTCTGAGGTCACTGTAGGAACAGGAAAGAGCTCTGTGGACCAAAAATCAACTCGAGAAAAGAGGGTAGTCCCTGGCTTCGACTCCAGAGGAATACCACCTTACCACAAGCACCTCAAGAGGAGGCTTCTCTCAGCTCTAGGTATGTGAGAGGGACCCTGAGTTTGCGGCCTCAAGTGGAATGGACACTGCGATGCCCTGACGCGAAATAAGGCTGGATATCCCTGCAGTGACTTGAATGCAGGCTCGTCTTGCATCTCCCAAGATGAAAGGATGTCTGAATCCCCTGTGGAGACCACAGAGAAAGACCTAGTTCCCAACTTCATGGCGACCGGAGACCTCACATCCTTTGAAAACTCCAGAGGTACACTGAGATCAGTGCCTCCAAAGGAGACGATGCCTGACTCCTCGTGAAACTTGATAGGAGTCCCAGGATTCCTGTGGCACGTGGAAAGGGACCCTTGGTCTCCCGCCTCAGCTGGAGAGGCGTCCCAATTGCCCTGCCAAGCCTCGAGGAGAATCCCGAGTTGTCCCTCGCAACTAGGCAGGAGTCCTGACGTCGTTGAACAAACACGTGTGTGGAAGGGCCATCCCCGTCGTAACTCGAGAATATACCCCAGGTTCCCGCCGCAACTCGTGAAAAACCATGAGACTTCCCCCTCGCCGCAAGATGAGGCCCGATTCCCCTGCACTGCATTCAAAGCAAATCCGTATTGCGCATCAAACATGAAAGGAGCCTTGATATCCTTGATGGCACTCCAGAGAAACCCCAAGAACACTGTTTCAAGGCTAGAGGGATCCTGAGGTCACTGTAGCAACACGAAAGAGCTCCGTGGACCAAAAATCAACTCGAGATGAGAGGTTAGTCCCTGGCTTCGACTCCAGAGGAATACCACCTTACCACAAGCACCTCAAGAGGAGGCTTCTCTCAGCTCTAGCTATGTGAGAGGGACCCTGAGTTTGCGGCCTGAAGTGGAATGGACACTGCGATGCCCTGACGCGAAATAACGCCTGATATCCCTGCAGTGACTTGAATGCAGGCTCGTCTTGCATCTCCGAAGACGAAAGGATGTCTGAATCCCTGTGGAGACCACAGAGAAAGACCTAGTTCCCCACCTCATCGCGACCGGAGGCCTCACATCCTTTGAAAACTCCAGATGTACGCGGAGATCAGTGCCTCCAAGTGAGACGATGCCTGACTCCTCGTGAAACTTGATAGGGGTCCCAGGATTTCTGTGGCACGTGGAAAGGGACCCTTGGTCTCCCGCCTCAGCTGGAGAGGCATCCCAATTGCCCTGCCAAGCCTCGAGGAGAATCCAGAGTTTTCCCTCGTAACTAGGCAGGAGTCCTGCCGTCGCTGGACAAACACGTGTGTGGAAGGGCCATCCCCGTCGTAACTCGAGAATATAGCCCACGTTCCCGCCGCTACCCGAGAAAAACCATGAGACTTCCCCCTCGCCGCGAGATGAGGCCCGATTCCCCTGCACTGCGTGCAGAGCAATTCCGTGTTGCACATCACACATGAAAGGAGCCTTGATTTCCTTGATGGCACTCCAGAGAAACCCCAAGAACACTGTTTCAAGGCTAGAGCGATCCTGAGGTCACTGCAGCAACACGAAAGAGCTCCGTGGACCACAAATCAACTCGAGATGAGAGGTTAGTCCCTGGCTTCGACTCCAGAGGAATACCACCTTACCTCAAGCACCTCAAGAGGAGGCTTCTCTCAGCTCTAGGTATGTGAGACGGACCCTGAGTTTGCAACCACAATTGGAATGGACACTCCAATGCCCTGACGCGAAATAAGGCCGGATAACCCTGCAGTGACTTGAATGCAGGCTCGTCTTGCATCTCCCAAGACGAAAGGATGTCTGAATCCCCTGTGGAGACCACAGAGAAAGACCTAGTTCCCCACCTCATCGCGACTGGAGGCCTCACATCCTTTGAAAACTCCAGAGGTACGCGGAGATCAGTGCCTCCAAAGGAGACGATGCCTGACTCCTCGTGAAACTTGATAGGAGTCCCAGGATTCCTGTGGCACGTGGAAAGCGACCCTTGGTCTCCCGCCTCAGCTGGAGAGGCGTCCCAATTGCCCTGCCAAGCCTCGAGGAGAATCCAGAGTTTTCCCTCGCAACTAGGCAGGAGTCCTGCACTCGCTGGACAAACACGTGTGTGGAAGGGCCATCCCCGTCGTAACTAGAGAATATACCCCAGGTTCCCGCCGCAACTCGAGAAAAACCATGAGACTTTCCCCTCGCCGCGAGATGAGGCCCGATTCCCCTGCACTGCGTGCATAGCAATTCCGTGTTGCACATCACACATGAAAGGAGCCTTGATTTCCTTGATGGCACTCCAGAGAAACCCCAAGAACACTGTTTCAAGGCTAAAGGGATCCTGATGTCACTGTAGCAACACGAAAGAGCTCCGTGGACCACAAATCAACTCGAGATGAGAGGTTAGTCCCTGGCTTCGACTCCAGAGGAATACCACCTTACCACAAGCACCTCAAGAGGAGGCTTCTCTCAGCTCTAGGTATGTGAGAGGGACCCTGAGTTTGCGGCCTCAAGTGGAATGGACACCGCGATGCCCTGACGGGAAATAAGGCCGGATATCCCTGCAGTGACTTGAATGCAGGCTCGTCTTGCATCTCCCAAGATGAAAGGATGTCTGAATCCCCTGTGGAGACCACAGAGAAAGACCTAGTTCCCCACCTCATCGCGACCGGAGGCCTCACATCCTTTGAAAACTCCAGAGGTACGCGGAGATCAGTGCCTCCAAAGGAGACGATGCCTGACTCCTCGTGAAACTTGATAGGAGTCCCAGGATTCCTGTGGCACGTGGAAAGGGACCCTTGGTCTCCCGCCTCTGCTGGAGAGTCGTCCCAATTGCCCTCCCAAGCCTCGAGGAGAATCCCGAGTTGTCCCTCGCAACTAGGCAGGAGTGCTGACTTCGCTGAACAAACACGTGTGTGGAAGGGCCATCCCCGTCATAACTCGAGAATATACCCCAGGTTCCCGCCGCAACTCGAGAAAAACCATGAGACGTCCCTCTCGCCGCGAGATGAGGCCAGATTCCCCTGCAGTGCGTGCAGAGCATTTCCGTGTTGCACATCACACATGAAAGGAGCCTTGATTTCCTTGATGGCACTCCAGAGAAACCCCAAGAACACTGTTTCAAGGCTAGAGGGATCCTGAGGTCACTGTAGCTACACGAAAGAGCTCCGTGGACCAAAAATCAACTCGAGATGAGAGGTTAGACCCTGGCTTCGACTCCAGAGGAATACCACCTTACCACAAGCTCCTCAAGAGGAGGCTTCTCTCAGCTCTAGGTATGTGAGAGGGACCCTGAGTTTGCGGCCTCAAGTGGAATGGACACCGCGATGCCCTGACTCGAAATAAGGCCGGATATCCCTGCAGTGACTTGAATGCAGGCTCCTCTTGCATCTCCCAAGACGAAAGGATGTCTGAATCCCCTGTGGAGATCACAGAGAAAGACCTAGTTCCCCACCTCATCGTGACCGGAGGCCTCACATCCTTTGAAAACTTCAGAGGTACCAGGAGATCAGTGCCTCCAAAGGAGACGATATCTGACTCCTCGTGAAACTTGATAGGAGTCCCAGGATTCCTGTGGCACGTGGAAAGGGACACTTGGTCTCCCGCCTCAGCTGGAGAGGCGTCCAAATTGCCCTGCCAAGCCTCGAGGAGAATCCCGAGTTGTCCCTCGCAACTAGGCTGGAGTCCTGACGTTGTTGAACAAACACGTGTGTGGAAGGGCCATCCCCGTCGTAACTCGAGAATATACCCCAGGTTCCCGCCGCAACTCGAGAAAAACCATGAGACTTCCCCCTCGCCGCGAGATGAGGCCCGATTCCCCTGCACTGCGTGCAGAGCAATTCCGTGTTGCACATCACACATGAAAGGAGCCTTGATTTCCTTGATGGCACTCCAGAGAAACCCCAAGAGCAGTGTTTCAAGGCTAGAGGGATCCTGAGGTCACTGTAGCAACACGAAAGAGCTCCGTGGACCAAAAATCAACTCGAGATGAGAGGTTAGTCCCTGGCTTCGAATCCAGAGGAATACCACCTTACCACAAGCACCTCAAGAGGAGGCTTCTCTCAGCTCTAGGTATGTGAGAGGGACCCTGAGTTTGCGGCCTCAAGTGGAATGGACACCGCGATGCCCTGACGCAAAATAAGGCCGGATATCCTTGCAGTGACTTGAATGCAGGCTCGTCTTGCATCTCCCAAGACGAAAGGATGTCTGAATCCCCTGTGGAGACCACAGAGAAAGACCTAGTTCCCCACCTCATCGCGACCGGAGGCCTCACATCCTTTGAAAACTCCAGAGGTACACGGAGATCAGTGCCTCCAAAGGAGACGATGCCTGACTCCTCGTGAAACTTGATAGGAGTCCCAGGATTCCTGTGGCACGTGGAAAGCGACCCTTGGTCTCCCGCCTCAGCTGGAGAGGCGTCCCAATTGCCCTGCCAAGCCTCGAGGAGAATCCAGAGTTTTCCCTCGCAACTAGGCCGGAGTCCTGCAGTCGCTGGACAAACACGTGTGTGGAAGGGCCATCCCCGTCGTAACTAGAGAATATACCCCAGGTTCCCGCCGCAACTCGAGAAAAACCATGAGACTTTCCCCTCGCCGCGAGATGAGGCCCGATTCCCCTGCAGTGCGTGCAGAGCATTTCCGTGTTGCACATCACACATGAAAGGAGCCTTGATTTCCTTGATGGCACTCCAGAGAAACCCCAAGAACACTGTTTCAAGGCTAAAGGGATCCTGATGTCACTGTAGCAACACGAAAGAGCTCCGTGGACCACAAATCAACTCGAGATGAGAGGTTAGTCCCTGGCTTCGACTCCAGAGGAATACCACCTTACCACAAGCACCTCAAGAGGAGGCTTCTCTCAGCTCTAGGTATGTGAGAGGGACCCTGAGTTTGCGGCCTCAAGTGGAATGGACACCGCGATGCCCTGACGCGAAATAAGGCCGGATATCCCTGCAGTGACTTGAATGCAGGCTCGTCTTGCATCTCCCAAGATGAAAGGATGTCTGAATCCCCTGTGGAGACCACAGAGAAAGACCTAGTTCCCCACCTCATCGCGACCGGAGGCCTCACATCCTTTGAAAACTCCAGAGGTACGCGGAGATCAGTGCCTCCAAAGGAGACGATGCCTGACTCCTCGTGAAACTTGATAGGAGTCCCAGGATTCCTGTGGCACGTGGAAAGGGACCCTTGGTCTCCCGCCTCTGCTGGAGAGTCGTCCCAATTGCCCTCCCAAGCCTCGAGGAGAATCCCGAGTTGTCCCTCGCAACTAGGCAGGAGTGCTGACTTCGCTGAACAAACATGTGTGTGGAAGGGCCATCCCCGTCATAACTCGAGAATATACCCCAGGTTCCCGCCGCAACTCGAGAAAAACCATGAGACTTCCCCCTCGCCGCGAGATGAGGCCCGATTCCCCTGCACTGCGTGCAGAGCAATTCCGTGTTGCACATCACACATGAAAGGAGCCTTGATTTCCTTGATGGCACTCCAGAGAAACCCCAAGAGCAGTGTTTCAAGGCTAGAGGGATCCTGAGGTCACTGTAGCAACACGAAAGAGCTCCGTGGACCAAAAATCAACTCGAGATGAGAGGTTAGTCCCTGGCTTCGAATCCAGAGGAATACCACCTTACCACAAGCACCTCAAGAGGAGGCTTCTCTCAGCTCTAGGTATGTGAGAGGGACCCTGAGTTTGCGGCCTCAAGTGGAATGGACACCGCGATGCCCTGACGCAAAATAAGGCCGGATATCCTTGCAGTGACTTGAATGCAGGCTCGTCTTGCATCTCCCAAGACGAAAGGATGTCTGAATCCCCTGTGGAGACCACAGAGAAAGACCTAGTTCCCCACCTCATCGCGACTGGAGGCCTCACATCCTTTGAAAACTCCAGAGGTACACGGAGATCAGTGCCTCCAAAGGAGACGATGCCTGACTCCTCGTGAAACTTGATAGGAGTCCCAGGATTCCTGTGGCACGTGGAAAGCGACCCTTGGTCTCCCGCCTCAGCTGGAGAGGCGTCCCAATTGCCCTGCCAAGCCTCGAGGAGAATCCAGAGTTTTCCCTCGCAACTAGGCCGGAGTCCTGCAGTCGCTGGACAAACACGTGTGTGGAAGGGCCATCCCCCGTCGTAACTAGAGAATATACCCCAGGTTCCCGCCGCAACTCGAGAAAAACCATGAGACTTTCCCCTCGCCGCGAGATGAGGCCCGATTCCCCTGCAGTGCGTGCAGAGCATTTCCGTGTTGCACATCACACATGAAAGGAGCCTTGATTTCCTTGATGGCACTCCAGAGAAACCCCAAGAACACTGTTTCAAGGCTAAAGGGATCCTGATGTCACTGTAGCAACACGAAAGAGCTCCGTGGACCACAAATCAACTCGAGATGAGAGGTTAGTCCCTGGCTTCGACTCCAGAGGAATACCACCTTACCACAAGCACCTCAAGAGGAGGCTTCTCTCAGCTCTAGGTATGTGAGAGGGACCCTGAGTTTGCGGCCTCAAGTGGAATGGACACCGCGATGCCCTGACGCTAAATAAGGCCGGATATCCCTGCAGTGACTTGAATGCAGGCTCGTCTTGCATCTCCCAAGATGAAAGGATGTCTGAATCCCCTGTGGAGACCACAGAGAAAGACCTAGTTCCCCACCTCATCGCGACCGGAGGCCTCACATCCTTTGAAAACTCCAGAGGTACGCGGAGATCAGTGCCTCCAAAGGAGACGATGCCTGACTCCTCGTGAAACTTGATAGGAGTCCCAGGATTCCTGTGGCACGTGGAAAGGGACCCTTGGTCTCCCGCCTCTGCTGGAGAGTCGTCCCAATTGCCCTCCCAAGCCTCGAGGAGAATCCCGAGTTGTCCCTCGCAACTAGGCAGGAGTGCTGACTTCGCTGAACAAACATGTGTGTGGAAGGGCCATCCCCGTCATAACTCGAGAATATACCCCAGGTTCCCGCCGCAACTCGAGAAAAACCATGAGACGTCCCTCTCGCCGCGAGATGAGGCCAGATTCCCCTGCAGTGCGTGCAGAGCATTTCCGTGTTGCACATCACACATGAAAGGAGCCTTGATTTCCTTGATGGCACTCCAGAGAAACCCCAAGAACACTGTTTCAAGGCTAGAGGGATCCTGAGGTCACTGTAGCTACACGAAAGAGCTCCGTGGACCAAAAATCAACTCGAGATGAGAGGTTAGACCCTGGCTTCGACTCCAGAGGAAACCACCTTACCACAAGCTCCTCAAGAGGAGGCTTCTCTCAGCTCTAGGTATGTGAGAGGGACCCTGAGTTTGCGGCCTCAAGTGGAAAGGACACCGCGATGCCCTGACTCGAAATAAGGCCGGATATCCCTGCAGTGACTTGAATGCAGGCTCGTCTTGCATCTCCCAAGACGAAAGGATGTCTGAATCCCCTGTGGAGATCACAGAGAAAGACCTAGTTCCCCACCTCATCGTGACCGGAGGCCTCACATCCTTAACTTCAGAGGTACCAGGAGATCAGTGCCTCCAAAGGAGACGATATCTGACTCCTCGTGAAACTTGATAGGAGTCCCAGGATTCCTGTGGCACGTGGAAAGGGACACTTGGTCTCCCGCCTCAGCTGGAGAGGCGTCCCAATTGCCCTGCCAAGCCTCGAGGAGAATCCCGAGTTGTCCCTCGCAACTAGGCTGGAGTCCTGACGTTGTTGAACAAACACGTGTGTGGAAGGGCCATCCCCGTCGTAACTCGAGAATATACCCCAGGTTCCCGCCGCAACTCGAGAAAAACCATGAGACTTCCCCCTCGCCGCGAGATGAGGCCCGATTCCCCTGCACTGCGTGCAGAGCAATTCCGTGTTGCACATCACACATGAAAGGAGCCTTGATTTCCTTGATGGCACTCCAGAGAAACCCCAAGAGCAGTGTTTCAAGGCTAGAGGGATCCTGAGGTCACTGTAGCAACACGAAAGAGCTCCGTGGACCAAAAATCAACTCGAGATGAGAGGTTAGTCCCTGGCTTCGACTCCAGAGGAATACCACCTTACCACAAGCACCTCAAGAGGAGGCTTCTCTCAGCTCTAGGTATGTGAGAGGGACCCTGAGTTTGCGGCCTCAAGTGGAATGGACACCGCGATGCCCTGACTCGTAATAAGGCCAGATATAACTGCAGTGACTTGAATGCAGGCTCGTCTTGCATCTCCGAAGACGAAAGGATGTCTGAATCCCCTGTGGAGACCATAGAGAAAGACCTAGTTCCCCACCTCATCGCGACCGGAGGCCTCACATCCTTTGAAAACTCCAGAGGTACGCGGAGATCAGTGCCTCCAAAGGAGACGATGCCTGACTCCTCATGAAACTAGATAGGAGTCCCAGGATTCCTGTGGCACGTGGAAAGGGACCCTTGGTCTCCCGCCTCAGCTGAAGAGGCGTCCCAATTGCCCTCCCAAGCCTCGAGGAGAATCCCGAGTTGTCCCTCGCAACTAGGCCGGAGTGCTGACTTCGCTGAACAAACACGTGTGTGGAAGGGCCATTCCCGTCGTAACTCGAGAATATACCCCAGGTTCTTGCCGCAACTCGAGAAAAACCATGAGACGTCCCTTTCGCCGCGAGATGAGGCCAGATTCCCCTGCAGTGCGTGCAGAGCATTTCCGTGTTGCACATCACACATGAAAGGAGCCTTGATTTCCTTGATGGCACTCCAGAGAAACCCCAAGAACACTGTTTCAAGGCTAAAGGGATCCTGAGTTCACTGTAGCAACACGAAAGAGCTCCGTGGACCAAAAATCAACTCGAGATGAGAGGTTAGTCCCTGGCTTCGACTCCAGAGGAATACCACCTTACCACAAGCACCTCAAGAGGAGGCTTCTCTCTGCTCTAGGTATGTGAGAGGAACGCTGAGTTTGCGGCCTCAAGTGGAATGGACACCGCGATGCCCTGACGCGAAATAAGGCCGGATATCCCTGCGGTGACTTGAATGCAGGCTCGTCTTGCATCTCCCAAGACGAAAGGATGTCTGAATCCCCTGTGGAGACCACAGAGAAAGACCTAGTTCCCCACCTCATCGCGAGCGGAGTCCTCACATCCTTTGAAACCTCCAGAGGTACGCGGAGATCATTGCCTCCAAAGGAGACGATGCCTGACTCCTCGTGAAACTTGATAGGAGTCCCAGGATTCCTGTGGCACGTGGAAAGCGACACTTGGTCTCCCGCCTCAGCTGGAGAGGCGTCCCAATTGCCCTGCCAAGCCTCGAGGAGAATCCAGAGTTTTCCCTCGCAACTAGGCAGGAGTCCTGACGTCGCTGAACAAACACGTGGGTGGAAGGGCCATCCCCGTCGTAACTCGAGAATATACACCAGGTTCCCGCCGCAACTCGAGAAAAAACCATGAGACTTCCCCCTCGCCGCGTGATGAGGCCCGATTCCCCTGCACTGCGTGCAGAGCAATTCCGTGTTGCACATCACACATGAAAGGAGCCTTGATTTCCTTGATGGCACTCCAGAGAATCCCCAAGAACACTGTCTCAAGGCTAGAAGGATTCTGAGGTCACTGTAGGAACAGGAAAGAGCTCTGTGGACCAAAAATCAACTCGAGAAAAGAGGGTAGTCCCTGGCTTCGACTCCAGAGGAATACCACCTTACCACAAGCACCTCAAGAGGAGGCTTCTCTCAGCTCTAGGTATGTGAGAGGGACCCTGAGTTTGCGGCCTCAAGTGGAATGGACACTGCGATGCCCTGACGCGAAATAAGGCTGGATATCCCTGCAGTGACTTGAATGCAGGCTCGTCTTGCATCTCCCAAGATGAAAGGATGTCTGAATCCCCTGTGGAGACCACAGAGAAAGACCTAGTTCCCAACTTCATGGCGACCGGAGACCTCACATCCTTTGAAAACTCCAGAGGTACACTGAGATCAGTGCCTCCAAAGGAGACGATGCCTGACTCCTCGTGAAACTTGATAGGAGTCCCAGGATTCCTGTGGCACGTGGAAAGGGACCCTTGGTCTCCCGCCTCAGCTGGAGAGGCGTCCCAATTGCCCTGCCAAGCCTCGAGGAGAATCCCGAGTTGTCCCTCGCAACTAGGCAGGAGTCCTGACGTCGTTGAACAAACACGTGTGTGGAAGGGCCATCCCCGTCGTAACTCGAGAATATACCCCAGGTTCCCGCCGCAACTCGTGAAAAACCATGAGACTTCCCCCTCGCCGCAAGATGAGGCCCGATTCCCCTGCACTGCATTCAAAGCAAATCCGTATTGCGCATCAAACATGAAAGGAGCCTTGATATCCTTGATGGCACTCCAGAGAAACCCCAAGAACACTGTTTCAAGGCTAGAGGGATCCTGAGGTCACTGTAGCAACACGAAAGAGCTCCGTGGACCAAAAATCAACTCGAGATGAGAGGTTAGTCCCTGGCTTCGACTCCAGAGGAATACCACCTTACCACAAGCACCTCAAGAGGAGGCTTCTCTCAGCTCTAGCTATGTGAGAGGGACCCTGAGTTTGCGGCCTGAAGTGGAATGGACACTGCGATGCCCTGACGCGAAATAACGCCTGATATCCCTGCAGTGACTTGAATGCAGGCTCGTCTTGCATCTCCGAAGACGAAAGGATGTCTGAATCCCTGTGGAGACCACAGAGAAAGACCTAGTTCCCCACCTCATCGCGACCGGAGGCCTCACATCCTTTGAAAACTCCAGATGTACGCGGAGATCAGTGCCTCCAAGTGAGACGATGCCTGACTCCTCGTGAAACTTGATAGGGGTCCCAGGATTTCTGTGGCACGTGGAAAGGGACCCTTGGTCTCCCGCCTCAGCTGGAGAGGCATCCCAATTGCCCTGCCAAGCCTCGAGGAGAATCCAGAGTTTTCCCTCGTAACTAGGCAGGAGTCCTGCCGTCGCTGGACAAACACGAGTGTGGAAGGGCCATCCCCGTCGTAACTCGAGAATAAACCCCAGGTTCCCGCCGCTACCCGAGAAAAACCATGAGACTTCCCCCTCGCCGCGAGATGAGGCCCGATTCCCCTGCACTGCGTGCAGAGCAATTCCGTGTTGCACATCACACATGAAAGGAGCCTTGATTTCCTTGATGGCACTCCAGAGAAACCCCAAGAACACTGTTTCAAGGCTAGAGCGATCCTGAGGTCACTGCAGCAACACGAAAGAGCTCCGTGGACCACAAATCAACTCGAGATGAGAGGTTAGTCCCTGGCTTCGACTCCAGAGGAATACCACCTTACCACAAGCACCTCAAGAGGAGGCTTCTCTCAGCTCTAGGTATGTGAGACGGACCCTGAGTTTGCAACCACAATTGGAATGGACACCCCAATGCCCTGACGCGAAATAAGGCCGGATATCCCTGCAGTGACTTGAATGCAGGCTCGTCTTGCATCTCCCAAGACGAAAGGATGTCTGAATCCCCTGTGGAGACCACAGAGAAAGACCTAGTTCCCCACCTCATCGCGACCGGAGGCCTCACATCCTTTGAAAACTCCAGAGGTACGCGGAGATCAGTGCCTCCAAAGGAGACGATGCCTGACTCCTCGTGAAACTTGATAGGAGTCCCAGGATTCCTGTTGCACGTGGAAAGGGACCCTTGGTCTCCCGCCTCAGCTGGAGAGGCGTCCCAATTGCCCTCCCAAGCCTCGAGGAGAATCCTGAGTTGTCCCTCGCAACTAGGCAGGAGTCCTGACGTCGCTGAACAAACACGTGTGTGGAAGGGAAATCCCCGTCGTAACTCGAGAATATACCCCAGGTTCCCGCCGCAACTCGAGAAAAACCATGAGACGTCCCTCTCGCCGCGAGATGAGGCCCGATTCCCCTGCACTGCGTGCAGAGCAATTCCGTGTTGCACATCACACATGAAAGGAGCCTTGATTTCCTTGATGGCACTCCAGAGAAACCCCAAGAACACTGTTTCAAGGCTAGAGGGATCCTGAGGTCACTGTAGCAACACGAAAGAGCTCCGTGGACCAAAAATCAACTCGAGATGAGAGGTTAGTCCCTGGCTTCGACTCCAGAGGAAACCAACTTACCACAAGCACCTCAAGAGGAGGCTTCTCTCAGCTCTAGGTATGTGAGAGGGACCCTGAGTTTGCGGCCTCAAGTGGAATGGACACCGCGATGCCCTGACTCGAAATAAGGCCGGATATCCCTGCAGTGACTTGAATGCAGGCTCGTCTTGCATCTCGCAAGACGAAAGGATGTCTGAATCCCCTTTGGAGACCACAGAAAAACACCTAGTTCCCCACCTCATCGCGACCGGAGGCCTCACATCCTTTGAAAACTCCAGAGGTCCGCGGAGATCAGTGCCTCCAAAGGAGACGATGCCTGACTCCTCGTGAACCTTGATAGGTGTCCCAGGATTCCTGTGGCACGTGGAAAGGGACCCTTGGTCTCCCGCCTCAGCTGGAGAGGCGTCCCAATTGCCCTTCCAAGCCTCGAGGAGAATCCCGAGTTGTCCTTCGCAACTAGGCAGGAGTCCTGACGTCGCTGAACAAACATGTGTGTCGAAGGGCCATCCTCGTCATAACTCGAGAATATACCCCAGGTTCCCATCGCACATCGAGAAAAACCAAGAGACTTCCCCCTCGCCGCGAGATGAGGCCCGATTCCCCTGCACTGCGTGCAGAGCAATTCCGTGTTGCACATCACACATGAAAGGAGCCTTGATTTCCTTGATGGCACTCCAGAGAAACCCCATGAACACTGTTTCAAGGCTAGAAGGATCCTGAGGTCACTGTAGCAACACGAAAGATCTCCATGGACCAAAAATCAACTCGAGATGAGAGGTTAGTCCCTGGCTTCGACTCCAGAGGAATACCACCTTACCACAAGCACCTCAAGAGGAGGCTTCTCTCAGCTCTAGGTATGTGAGAGGGACCCTGAGTTTGCGGCCTCAAGTGGAATGGACACCGCGATGCCCTGACTCGAAATAAGGCCGGATACCCCTGCAGTGACTTGAATGCAGGCTCGTCTTGCATCTCCCAAGACGAAAGGATGTCTGAATCCCCTGTGGAGACCACAGAGAAAGACCTAGTTCCCCACCTCATCGCGACCGGAGGCCTCACATACTTTGAAAACTCCAGAGGTACTCTGAGATCAGTGCCTCCAAAGGAGACGATGCCTGACTCCTCGTGAAACTTGATAGGAGTCCCAGGATTCCTGTGGCACGTGGAAAGGGACCCTTGGTTTCCCGCCTCAGCTGGACAGGCATCCCAATTGCCCTGCCGAGCCTCGAGGAGAATCCCGAGTTGTCCCTCGCAACTAGGCAGGAGTCCTGAGGTCGCTGAACAAACACGTGGGTGGAAGGGCCATCCCCGTCGTAACTCGAGAATATACCCCAGGTTCTCGCCGCAACTCGAGAAAAACCATGAGACTTCCCCCACGCCGTGAGATGAGGCCCGATTCCCCTGCACTGCATGCAGAGCAATTCCGTGTTGCACATCACATATGGAAGGAGCCTTCATTTCCTTGATGGCACTCCAGAGAAACCCCAAGAACACTGTTTCAAGGCTAGAGGGATCCTGAGGTCACTGTAGCTACACGAAAGAGCTCCGTGGACCAAAAATCAACTCGAGATGAGAGGTTAGTCCCTGGCTTCGACTTCAGAGGAAACCACCTTACCACAAGCACCGCAAGAGGAGGCTTCTCTCAGCTCTAGGTATGTCAGAGGGACCCTTAGTTTGCGGCCTCAAGTGAAATGGACACCGCGATGCCCTGACTCGAAATAAGGCCGGATACCCCTGCAGTGACTTGAATGCAGGCTCGTCTTGCATCTCCCAAGACGAAAGGATGTCTGAATCCCCTGTGGAGACCACAGAGAAGGACCTAGTTCCCACCTCATTGCGACCGGAGGCCTCACAACCTTTGAAAACTCCAGAGGTACGCGGAGATCAGTGCCTCCAAAGGAGACGATGCCTGACTCCTCGTGAAACTTGATAGGAGTCCCAGGATTCCTGTGGCTCGTGGAAAGGGACCCTTGGTCTCCCGCCTCAGCTGGAGAGGCGTCCCAATTGCCCTGCCAAGCCTCGAGGAGAATCCTGAGTTGTACCTCGGAACTAGGCAGGAGTCCTGACGTTGTTGAACAAACACGTGTGTGGAAGGGCCATCCCCATCGTAACTCGAGAATATACCCCAGGTTCCCGCAGCAACTCGAGAAAAACCATGAGACTTCCCCCTCGCCGCGAGATGAGGCCCGATTCCCCTGCACTGCGTGCAGAGCAATTCCGTGTTGCACATCACACATGAAAGGAGCCTTGATTTCCTTGATGGCACTCCAGAGAAACCCCAAGAGCAGTATTTCAAGGCTAGAGGGATCCTGAGGTCACTGTAGCAACACGAAAGAGCTCCGTGGACCAAAAATCAACTCGAGATGAGAGGTTAGTCCCTGGCTTCGACTCCAGAGGAATACCACCTTACCACAAGCACCTCAAGAGGAGGCTTCTCTCATCTCTATGTATGTGAGAGGGACCCTGAATTTGCGGCCTCAAGTGGAATGGACACCGCGATGCCCTGACTCGAAATAAGGCCGGATATCCCTGCAGTGACTTGAATGCAGGCTCGTCTTGCATCTCCAAAGATGAAATGATGTCTGAATCCCCAGTGGAGACCACAGAGAAAGACCTAGTTCCCCACCTCATCGTGACCTGAGGCCTCACATCCTTTGAAAACTCCAGAGGTACCCGGAGATCAGTGCCTCCAAAGGAGACGATATCTGACCCCTCGTGAAACTTGATAGGAGTCCCAGGATTCCTGTGGCACGTGGAAAGGGACCCTTGGTCTCCCGCCTCAGCTGGAGAGGCTTCCCAATTGCCCTGCCAAGCCTCGAGGAGAATCCTGAATTGTCCCTCGCAACTAGGCAGGAGTCCTGACGTTGTTGAACAAACACGTGTGTGGAAGGGCCGTCCCCATCGTAACTCGAGAATATACCCCAGGTTCCCACAGCAACTCGAGAAAAACCATGAGACTTCCCCCTCGCCGCGAGATGAGGCCCGATTCCCCTGCACTGCATGCAGAGCAATTCCGTGTTGCACATCACACATGAAAGGAGCCTTGATTTCCTTGATGGCACTCCAGAGAAACCCCAAGAGCAGTATTTCAAGGCTAGAGGGATCCTGAGGTCACTGTAGCTACACGAAAGAGCTCCGTGGACCAAAAATCAACTCGAGATGAGAGGTTAGTCCCTGGCTTCGACTCCAGAGGAAACCACCTTACCACAAGCACCTCAAGAGGAGGCTTCTCTCAGCTCTAGGTATGTGAGAGGGACCCTGAGTTTGCGGCCTCAAGTGGAAAGGACCCCGCGATGCCCTGACTCGAAATAAGGCCGGATATCCCTGCAGTAACTTGAATGCAGGCTCGTCTTGCATCTCCCAAGATGAAAGGATGTCTGAATCCCCTGTGGAGACCACAGAGAAAGACCTAGTTCCCCACCTCATCGCGACCGGAGGCCTCACATTCTTTGAAAACTCCAGAGGTCCGCGGAGATCAGTGCCTCCAAAGGAGACGATGCCTGACTCCTCGTGAAACTTGATACGAGTCCCAGGATTCCTGTGGCACGTGGAAAGGGACCCTTGGTCTCCCGCCTCAGTTGGAGAGGCGTCCCAATTGTCCTGCTAAGCCTCGAGGAGAATCCCGAGTTGTCCCTCGCAACTAGGCAGGAGTCCTGCTGACGCTGAACAAACACTTGTGTGGAAGGGCCATCCCCGTCGTAACTCAAGAATATACCACAGGTTACCGCCGCAACTCGAGAAAAACCATGAGAATTCCCCCTCACCGCGAGATGAGGCCCGATTCCCCTGCACTGCATTCAAAGCAATTCCGTATTGCACATCCAACATGAAAGGAGCCTTGATTTCCTTGATGGCACTCCAGAGAAACCCCAAGAACAGTGTTTGAAGGCTAGAGGGATCCTGAGGTCACTGTAGCAACACGAAAGAGCTCCGTGGACCACAAATCAACTGGAGATGAGAGGTTAGTCCCTGGCTTCAACTCCAGAGGAATACCACCTTACCACAAGCACCTCTAGAGGAGGCTTCTCTCAGCTCTAGGTATGTGAGAGGGACCCTGAGTTTGCGGCCACAAGTGTAATGGACACCGCGATGCCCTGACTCGAAATAAGGCCGGATATCCCTGCAGTGACTTGAATGCAGGCTCGTCTTGCATCTCCCAAGACGAAAGGATGTCTGAATCCCCTGTGGAGACCACAGAGAAAGACCTAGTTCCCCACCTCATCGCGACCGGAGGCCTCACATCCTTTGAAAACTCCAGAGGTACGCGGAGATCAGTGCCTCCAAAGGAGACGATGCCTGACTCCTCGTGAAACTTAATAGGAGTCCCAAGATTCCTGTGGCACGTGGAAAGGGACCCTTGGTCTCCCGCCTCAGCTGGAGAGGCGTTCCAATTGCCCTGCCAAGCCTCGAGGAGAATCCCGAGTTGTCCCTCGCAACTAGGCAGGAGTCCTGTCGTCGCTGAAAAAACACGTGGGTGGAAGGGCCATCCCCGTCGTAACTCGAGAATATACCCCTGGTTCCCGCCGCAACTCGAGAAAAACCATGAGACTTCCCCCTCGCCGCGAGATGAGGCCCGATTCCCCTGCACTGCGTGCAGAGCAATTCCGTGTTGCACATCACACATGAAAGGAGCCTTGATTTCCTTGATGGCACTCCAGAGAAACCCCAAGAACACTGTTTCAAGGCTAGAGAGATCCTGAGGTCACTGTAGCCACACGAAAGAGCTCCGTGGACTAAAAGTCAACTCGAGATGAGAAGTTAGTCCCTGGCTTCGACTCCAGAGGAGTACCACCTTACCACAAGCACCTCAAGAGGAGGCTTCTCTCAGCTCTAGGTATGTGAGAGGAACGCTGAGTTTGCGGCCTCAAGTGGAATGGACACCGCGAAGCCCTGGCTCGAAATAAGGCCGGATATCCCTGCAGTGACTTGAATGCAGGCTCGTCTTGCATCTCCCAAGACGAAAGGATGTCTGAATGCCCTGTGGAGACCACAGAGAAAGACCTAGTTCCACACCTCATCGTGACCGGAGGCCTCACATCCTTTGAAAACTCCAGAGGTACGCGGAGATCAGTGCCTCCAAAGGAGACGATGCCTGACTCCTCGTGAAACTTGATAGGAGTCCCAGGATTCCTGTGGCACGTGGAAAGGGACCCTTGGTCTCCCGCCTCAGCTGGAGAGGCGTCCCAATTGCCCTGCCAAGCCTCGAGGAGAATCCCGAGTTGTCCTTCGCAACTAGGCACGAGTCCTGACGTCACTGAACAAACACGTGTGTGGAAGGGCCATTCCCGTCGTAACTCGAGAATATACCCCAGGTTCCCGCCGCAACTCGAGAAAAACCATGAGACTTCCCCCTCACCGGGAGATTAGGCCCGATTCCCCTGCACTGCGTGCACAGCAATTCCGTGTTGCACATCACACATGAAAGGAGCCTTGATTTCCTTGATGGCACTCCAGAGAAACCCCAAGAACACTGTTTCAAGGCTAGAGGGATCCTGAGGTCACTGTAGCAACATGAAAGAGCTCTGTGGACCAAAAATCAACTCGAGATGAGAGGTTTGTCCCTGGCTTCGACTCCAGAGGAATATCACCTTACCACAAGCACCTCAAGAGGAGGCTTCTCTCAGCTCTAGCTATGTGAGAGGGACCCTAATTTTTCGGCCTCAAGTGGAATGGACACTGCGATGCCCTGAAGCGAAATAAGGCCAGATATCCCTGCAGTGACTTGAATGCAGGCTCGTCTTGCATCTCCCAAGATGAAAGGATGTCTGAATCTCCTGTGGAGACCACAGAGAAAGACCTAGTTCCCCACCTCATCGCGACCAGAGACCTCACATCCTTTGAAAACTCCAGAGGTACGCGGAGATCAGTGCCTCCAAAGGAGACGATGCCTGACTCCTCGTGAAACTTGATAGGAGTCCCAGGATTCCTGTGGCACGTGGAAAGGGACCCTTGGTCTCCCGCCTCAGCTGGAGAGGCGTCCCAATTGCCCTGCCAAGCCTCGAGGAGAATCCCGAGTTGTCCCTCCCAACTAGGCAGGAGTCCTGACGTCGCTGAAGAAACACGTGTGTGGAAGGGCCATCCCCGTCGTAACTCGAGAATATACCCCAGGTTCCCGCCGCAACTCGAGGTAAACCATGAGACGTCCCCCTCGACGCGAGATGAGGCCAGATTCCCCTGCAGTGCGTGCAGAGCAATTCCGTGCTGCACATCACACATGAAAGGAGCCTTGATTTCCTTGATGGCACTCCAGAGAAACCCCAAGAACACTGTTTCAAGGCTAGAGGGATCCTGAGGTCACTGTAGCTACACGAAAGAGCTCCGTGGACCAAAAATCAACTCGAGATGAGAAGTTAGTCCCTGGCTTCGACTCCAGAGGAAACCACCTTACCACAAGCACCTCAAGAGGAGGCTTCTCTCAGCTCTAGGTATGTGAGAGGGACCCTGAGTTTGCGGCCTCAAGTGGAATGGACACCGCCATTCCCTGACTCGAAATAAGGCCGTATATCCCTGCAGTGACTTGAATGCAGGCTCGTCTTGCATTTCCCAAGACGAAAGGATGTCTGAATCCCCTGTGGAGACCACAGAGAAAGACCTAGTTCCCCACCTCATCGGGACCGGAGGCTTCACATACTTTGAAAATTCCAGAGGTACACTGAGTTCAGTGCCTCCAAAGGAGACGATTCCTGACTCCTCGTGAAACTTGATAGGAGTCCCAGGATTCCTGTGGCACGTGGAAAGTGACCCTTGGTCTCCCGCCTCAGCTGGAGAGGCGTCCCAATTGCCCTGCCAAGCCTCGAGGAGAATCCCGAGTTGTCCCTCGCAACTAGGCAGGAGAGTTGACGTCGCTGAACAAACACGTGGGTGGAAGGGCCGTCCCCGGCGTAACTCTAGAATATACCCCAGGTTCCCGCCGCAACTCCAGAAAAACCATGAGACTTCCCCCTCGCCGCCAGATGAGGCCCGATTCCCCTGCACTGCATTCAAAGCAATTCCGTATTGCACATCAAACATGAAAGGAGCCTTGATTTCCTTGATGGCACTCCAGAGAAAGCCCAAGAACAGTGTTTCAAGGCTAGAGGGATCCTGAGGTCACTGTAGCAACACGAAAGAGCTCCGTGGACCACAAATCAACTGGAGATGAGAGGTTAGTCCCTGGCTTCAACTCCAGAGGAATACCACCTTACCACAAGCACCTCAAGAGGAGGCTTCTCTCAGCTCTAGGTATGTGAGAGGGACCCTGAGTTTGAGGCCTCAAGTCGAATGGACACCGCGACTCCATGACTCGAAATAAGGCCGGATATAACTGCAGTTACTTGAATGCAGGCTCGTCTTGCATCTCCCAGGACGAAAGGATGTCTGAATCCCCTGTGGAGACCACAGAGAAAGACCTAGTTCCCCACCTCATCGCGACCGGAGGCCTCACATCCTTTGAAAACTCCAGAGGTACGCGGAGATCAGTGCCTCCAAAGGAGACGATGCCTGACTCCTCGTGAAACTTGATACGAGTCGCAGGATTCCTGTGGCACGTGGAAAGGGACCCTTGGTCTCCCGCCTCAGCTGGAGAGGCGTCCCAATTGCCCTGCCAAGCCTCGAGGAGAATCCCGAGTTTTCCCTCGCAACTAGGCAGGAGTCCTGCCGTCGCTGAACAAACACGTGTGTGGAAGGGCCATCCCCGTCGTAACTCGAGAATATACCCCAGGTTCCTGCCGCAACTCGAGAAAAACCATGAGACTTCCCCCGCGCCGCGAGATGAGGCCCGATTCCCCTGCACTGCGTGCAGAGCAATTCCGTGTTGCACATCACACATGAAAGGAGCCTTGATTTCCTTGATGGCACTCCAGAGAAACCCCAAGAACACTGTTTCAAGGCTAGAGGGATCCTGAGGTCACTGTAGCTACACGAAATAGCTCCGTGGATCAAAAATCAACTCGAGATGAGAAGTTAGTCCCTGGCTTCGACTCCAGAGGAAACCACCTTACCACAAGCACCTCAAGAGGAGGCTTCTCTCAGCTCTAGGTATGTGAGAGGGACCCTGAGTTTGAGGCCTCAAGTCGAATGGACACCGCGACTCCATGACTCGAAATAAGGCCGGATATAACTGCAGTGACTTGAATGCAGGCTCGTCTTGCATCTCCCAGGACGAAAGGATGTCTGAATCCCCTGTGGAGACAACAGAGAAAGACCTAGTTCCCCACCTCATCGGGACCGGAGGCTTCACATACTTTGAAAATTCCAGAGGTACACTGAGTTCAGTGCCTCCAAAGGAGACGATTCCTGACTCCTCGTGAAACTTGATAGGAGTCCCAGGATTCCTGTGGCACGTGGAAAGTGACCCTTGGTCTCCCGCCTCAGCTGGAGAGGCGTCCCAATTGCCCTGCCAAGCCTCGAGGAGATTCCCGAGTTGTCCCTCGCAACTAGGCAGGAGTGTTGACGTCGCTGAACAAACACGTGGGTGGAAGGGCCGTCCCCGTCGTAACTCTAGAATATACCCCAGGTTCCCGCCGCAACTCCAGAAAAACCATGAGACTTCCCCCTCGCCGCCAGATGAGGCCCAATTCCCCTGCACTGCATTCAAAGCAATTCCGTATTGCACATCAAACATGAAAGGAGCCTTGATTTCCTTGATGGCACTCCAGAGAATGCCCAAGAACAGTGTTTCAAGGCTAGAGGGATCCTGAGGTCACTGTAGCAACACGAAAGAGCTCCGTGGACCAAAAATCAACTGGAGATGAGAGGTTAGTCCCTGGCTTCAACTCCAGAGGAATACCACCTTACCACAAGCACCTCAAGAGGAGGCTTCTCTCAGCTCTAGGTATGTGAGAGGGACCCTGAGTTTGAGGCCTCAAGTCGAATGGACACCGCGACTCCATGACTCGAAATAAGGCCGGATATAACTGCAGTGACTTGAATGCAGGCTCGTCTTGCATCTCCCAGGACGAAAGGATGTCTGAATCCCCTGTGGAGACCACAGAGAAAGACCTAGTTCCCCACCTCATCGCGACCGGAGGCCTCACATCCTTTGAAAACTCCAGAGGTACGCGGAGATCAGTGCCTCCAAAGGAGACGATGCCTGACTCCTCGTGAAACTTGATACGAGTCGCAGGATTCCTGTGGCACGTGGAAAGGGACCCTTGGTCTCCCGCCTCAGCTGGAGAGGCGTCCCAATTGCCCTGCCAAGCCTCGAGGAGAATCCCGAGTTTTCCCTCGCAACTAGGCAGGAGTCCTGCCGTCGCTGAACAAACACGTGTGTCGAAGGGCCATCCCCGTCGTAACTCGAGAATATACCCCAGGTTCCCGCCGCAACTCGAGAAAAACCATGAGACTTCCCCCTCGCCGCGAGATGAGGCCCGATTCCCCTGCACTGCGTGCAGAGCAATTCCGTGTTGCACATCACACATGTAAGGAGCCTTGATTTCCTTGATGGCACTCCAGAGATTCCCCAAGAACACTGTTTCAAGGCTAGAGGGATCCTGAAGACACTGTAGCAACACGAAAGAGCTCCGTGGACCAAAAATCAACTCGAGATGAGAGGGTAGTCCCTGGCTTCGACTCCAGAGGAATACCACCTTACCACAAGCACCTCAAGAGGAGGCTTCTCTCAGCTCTAGCTATGTGAGAGGGACCCTGAGTTTGTGGCCTTAAGTGGAATGGACACTGCGACGCCCTGACTCGAAATAAGGCCGGATATCCCTGCAGTGACTTGAATGCAGGCTCGTCTTGCATCTCCCAAGACAAAAGGATGTCTGAATCCCCTGTGGAGACCACAGAGAAACACCTAGTTCCCCACCTCATCGCGACCGCAGGCCTCACATACTTTGAAAATTCCAGAGGTACACTGAGATCAGTGCCTCCAAAGGAGACGATGCCTGACTCCTCGTGAAACTTGATAGGAGTCCCAGGATTCCTGTGGCACGTGGAAAGGGACCCTTGGTCTCCCGCCTCAGCTGGAGAGGCGTCCCAATTGCCCTGCCAAGCCTCGAGGAGAATCCCGAGTTGTCCTTCGCAACTAGGCACGAGTCCTGACGTCACTGAACAAACACGTGTGTGGAAGGGCCATTCCCGCCGTAACTCGAGAATATACCCCAGGTTCCCGCCGCAACTCGAGAAAAACCATGAGACTTCCCCCTCACCGGGAGATGAGGCCCGATTCCCCTGCACTGCGTGCAGAGCAATTCCGTGTTGCACATCACACATGAAAGGAGCCTTGATTTCCTTGATGGCACTTCAGAGAAACCCCAAGAACACTGTTTCAAGGCTAGAGGGATCCTGAGGTCACTGTAGCAACATGAAAGAGCTCTGTGGACCAAAAATCAACTCGAGATGAGAGGTTTGTCCCTGGCTTCGTCTCCAGAGGAATACCACCTTACCACAAGCACCTCAAGAGGAGGCTTCTCTCAGCTCTAGCTATGTGAGAGGGACCCTAATTTTTCGGCCTCAAGTGGAATGGACACTGCGATGCCCTGACGCGAAATAAGGCCGGATATCCCTGCAGTGACTTGAATGCAGGCTCGTCTTGCATCTCCCAAGATGAAAGGATGTCTGAATCTCCTGTGGAGACCACAGAGAAAGACCTAGTTCCCCACCTCATCGCGACCGGAGGCCTCACAGACTTTGAAAACTCCAGAGGTACGCGGAGATCAGTGCCTCCAAAGGAGACGATGCCTGACTCCTCGTGAAACTTGATAGGAGTCCCAGGATTCCTGTGGCTCGTGGAAAGGGACCCTTGGTCTCCCGCCTCAGCTGGAGAGGCGTCCCAATTGCCCTGCCAAGCCTCGAGGAGAATCCCGAGTTGTCCCTCGCAACTAGGCAGGAGTCCTGACGTCGCTGAACAAACACGTGTGTGGAAGGGCCATCCCCGTCGTAACTCGAGAATATACCCCAGGTTCCCGCCGCAACTCGAGGTAAACCATGAGACGTCCCCCTCGCCGCGAGATGAGGCCAGATTCCCCTGCAGTGCGTGCAGAGCAATTCCGTGCTGCACATCACACATGAAAGGAGCCTTGATTTCCTTGATGGCACTCCAGAGAAACCCCAAGAACACTGTTTCAAGGCTAGAGGGATCCTGAGGTCACTGTAGCTACACGAAATAGCTCCGTGGACCAAAAATCAACTCGAGATGAGAAGTTAGTCCCTGCTTTGACTCCAGAGGAAACCACCTTACCACAAGCACCTCAAGAGGAGGCTTCTCTCAGCTCTAGGTATGTGAGAGGGACCCTGAGTTTGCGGCCTCAAGTCGAATGGACACCGCCATGCCCTGACTCGAAATAAGGCCGGATATCCCTGCAGTGACTTGAATGCAGGCTCGTCTTGCATTTCCCAAGACGAAAGGATGTCTGAATCCCCTGTGGAGACAATAGAGAGAGACCTAGTTCCCCACCTCATCGGGACCGGAGGCTTCACATACTTTGAAAATTCCAGAGGTACACTGAGTTCAGTGCCTCCAAAGGAGACGATTCCTGACTCCTCGTGAAACTTGATAGGAGTCCCAGGATTCCTGTGGCACGTGGAAAGTGACCCTTGGTCTCCCGCCTCAGCTGGAGAGGCGTCCCAATTGCCCTGCCAAGCCTCGAGGAGAATCCCGAGTTGTCCCTCGCAACTAGGCAGGAGTGTTGACGTCGCTGAACAAACACGTGGGTGGAAGGGCCGTCCCAGTCGTAACTCTAGAATATACCCCAGGTTCCCGCCGCAACTCCAGAAAAACCATGAGACTTCCCCCTCGCCGCCAGATGAGGCCCGATTCCCCTGCACTGCATTCAAAGCAATTCCGTATTGCACATCAAACATGAAAGGAGCCTTGATTTCCTTGATGGCACTCCAGAGAAAGCCCAAGAACAGTGTTTCAAGGCTAGAGGGATCCTGAGGTCACTGTAGCAACACGAAAGAGCTCCGTGGACCACAAATCAACTGGAGATGAGAGGTTAGTCCCTGGCTTCAACTCCAGAGGAATACCACCTTACCACAAGCACCTCAAGAGGAGGCTTCTCTCAGCTCTAGGTATGTGAGAGGGACCCTGAGTTTGAGGCCTCAAGTCGAATGGACACCGCGACTCCATGACTCGAAATAAGGCCGGATATAACTGCAGTGACTTGAATGCAGGCTCGTCTTGCATCTCCCAGGACGAAAGGATGTCTGAATCCCCTGTGGAGACCACAGAGAAAGACCTAGTTCCCCACCTCATCGCGACCGGAGGCCTCACATCCTTTGAAAACTCCAGAGGTACGCGGAGATCAGTGCCTCCAAAGGAGACGATGCCTGACTCCTCGTGAAACTTGATACGAGTCGCAGGATTCCTGTGGCACGTGGAAAGGGACCCTTGGTCTCCCGCCTCAGCTGGAGAGGCGTCCCAATTGCCCTGCCAAGCCTCGAGGAGAATCCCGAGTTTTCCCTCGCAACTAGGCAGGAGTCCTGCCGTCGCTGAACAAACACGTGTGTGGAAGGGCCATCCCCGTCGTAACTCGAGAATATACCCCAGGTTCCCGCCGCAACTCGAGAAAAACCATGAGACTTCCCCCTCGCCGCGAGATGAGGCCCGATTCCCCTGCACTGCGTGCAGAGCAATTCCGTGTTGCACATCACACTTGAAAGGAGCCTTGATTTCCTTGATGGCACTCCAGAGATTCCCCAAGAACACTGTTTCAAGGCTAGAGGGATCCTGAGGACACTGTAGCAACACGAAAGAGCTCCGTGGACCAAAAATCAACTCGAGATGAGAGGGTAGTCCCTGGCTTCGACTCCAGAGGAATACCACCTTACCACAAGCACCTCAAGAGGAGGCTGCTCTCAGCTCTAGCTATGTGAGAGGGACCCTGAGTTTGTGGCCTTAAGTGGAATGGACACTGCGACGCCCTGACTCGAAATAAGGCCGGATATCCCTACAGTGACTTGAATGCAGGCTCGTCTTGCATCTCCCAAGACGAAAGGATGTCTGAATCCCCTGTGGAGACCACAGAGAAACACCTAGTTCCCCACCTCATCGCGACCGCAGGCCTCACATACTTTGAAAATTCCAGAGGTACACTGAGATCAGTGCCTCCAAAGGAGACGATGCCTGACTCCTCGTGAAACTTGATAGGAGTCCCAGGATTCCTGTGGCACGTGGAAAGGGACCCTTGGTCTCCCGCCTCAGCTGGAGAGGCGTCCCAATTGCCCTGCCGAGCCTCGAGGAGAATCCCGAGTTGTCCCTCGCAACTAGGCAGGAGTCCTGACGTCGCTGAACAAACACGTGGGTGAAAGGGCCATCCCCGTCGTAACTCGAGAATATACCCCAGGTTCCCGCCGCAACTCGAGAAAAAGCATGAGACTTCCCACTCGCCGCAAGATGAGGCCCGATTCCCCTGCACTGCATTCAAAGCAATTCCGTATTGCACATCAAACATGAAAGGACACTTGATTTCCTTGCTGGCACTCCAGAGAAACCCCAAGAACACTGTTTCAAGGCTAGAGGGATCCTGAGGTAACTGTAGCAACATGAAAGAGCTCTGTGGACCAAAAATCAACTCGAGATGAGAGGTTAGTCCCTGGCTTCGACTCCAGAGGAATACCACCTTACCACAAGCACCTCAAGAGGAGGCTTCTCTCAGCTCTATGTATGTGAGAGGGACCCTGAGTTTGCGGCCTCAAGTGGAATGGACACTGCGATGCCCTGACGCGAAATAACGCCGGATATCCTTGCAGTGACTTGAATGCAGGTTCGTCTTGCATCTCCGAAGATGAAAGGATGTCTGAATCCCCTGTGGAGACCACAGAGAAACACCTAGTTCCCCACCTCATCGCTACCGCAGGCCTCACATCCTTTGAAAACTCCAGACGTACGCAGAGATCAGTGCCTCCAAAGGAGACGATGCCTGACTCCTCGTGAAACTTGATAGGAGTCCCAGGATTCCAGTGGCACGTGGAAAGGGACCCTTGGTCTCCCGCCTCAGCTGGAGAGGCGTCCCAATTGCCCTGCCAAGCCTCGAGGAGAATCCCGAGTTTTCCCTCGCAACTAGGCAGGAGTCCTGCCGTCGCTGAACAAACACGTGTGTGGAAGGGCCATCGCCGTCTTAACTCGAGAATATACCCCAGGTTCCCGGCGCAACTCGAGAAAAACCATGAGATTTCCCCCTCGCCGCGAGATGAGGCCCGATTCCCCTGCACTGCGTGCAGAGCAATTCCGTGTTGCACATCACACATGAAAGGAGCCTTGATTTCCTTGATGGCACTCCAGAAAAACCCCAAGAACACTGTTTCAAGGCTAGAGGGATCCTGAGGTCACTGTAGCAACACGAAAGAGCTCCGTGGACCACAAATCAACTCGAGATGAGATGTTAGTCCCTGGCTTCGACTCCAGAGGAATACCACCTTACCACAAGCACCTCAAGAGGAGGCTTCTCTCAGCTCTAGGTATGTGAGAGGTACCCTGAGTTTGCGGCCACAAGTGGAATGGACACCGCGATGCCCTGACGCGAAATAAGGCCGGATATCCCTGCAGTGACTTGAATGCAGGCTTGTCTTGCATCTCCCAAGACGAAAGGATGTCTGAATCCCCTGTGTAGACCACAGAGAAAGACCTAGTTCCCCACCTCATCCCGACCGGAGGCCTCACATCCTTTGAAAACTCCAAGGTACGCGGAGATCAGTGCCTCCAAAGGAGACGATGCCTGACTCCTCGTGAAACTTGATAGGAGTCCCAGGATTCCTGTGGCACGTGGAAAGGGACCCTTGGTCTCCCGCCTCAGCTGGAGAGGCGTCCCAATTGCCCTGCCAAGCCTCGAGGAGAATCCCGAGTTGTCCTTCGCAACTAGGCACGAGTCCTGACGTCACTGAACAAACACGTGTGTGGAAGGGCCATTCCCGTCGTAACTCGAGAATATACCCCAGGTTCCCGCCGCAACTCGAGAAAAACCATGAGACTTCCCCCTCACCGGGAGATGAGGCCCGATTCCCCGGCACTGCGTGCAGAGCAATTCCGTGTTGCACATCAAACATGAAAGGAGCCTTGATTTCCTTGATGGCACTTCAGAGAAACCCCAAGAACACTGTTTCAAGGCTAGAGGGATCCTGAGGTCACTGTAGCAACATGAAAGAGCTCTGTGGACCAAAAATCAACTCGAGATGAGAGGTTTGTCCCTGGCATCGACTCCAGAGGAATACCACCTTACCACAAGCACCTCAAGAGGAGGCTTCTCTCAGCTCTAGCTATGTGAGAGGGACCCTAATTTTTCGGCCTCAAGTGGAATGGACACTGCGATGCCCTGACGCGAAATAAGGCCGGATATCCCTGCAGTGACTTGAATGCAGGCTCGTCTTGCATCTCCCAAGATGAAAGGATGTCTGAATCTCCTGTGGAGACCACAGAGAAAGACCTAGTTCCCCACCTCATCGCGACCGGAGGCCTCACAGACTTTGAAAACTCCAGAGGTACGCGGAGATCAGTGCCTCCAAAGGAGACGATGCCTGACTCCTCGTGAAACTTGATAGGAGTCCCAGGATTCCTGTGGCTCGTGGAAAGGGACCCTTGGTCTCCCGCCTCAGCTGGAGAGGCGTCCCAATTGCCCTGCCAAGCCTCGAGGAGAATCCCGAGTTGTCCCTCGCAACTAGGCAGGAGTCCTGACGTCGCTGAACAAACACGTGTGTGGAAGGGCCATCCCCGTCGTAACTCGAGAATATACCCCAGGTTCCCGCCGCAACTCGAGGTAAACCATGAGACGTCCCCCTCGCCGCGAGATGAGGCCAGATTCCCCTGCAGTGCGTGCAGAGCAATTCCGTGCTGCACATCACACATGAAAGGAGCCTTGATTTCCTTGATGGCACTCCAGAGAAACCCCAAGAACACTGTTTCAAGGCTAGAGGGATCCTGAGGTCACTGTAGCTACACGAAATAGCTCCGTGGACCAAAAATCAACTCGAGATGAGAAGTTAGTCCCTGGCTTCGACTCCAGAGGAAACCACCTTACCACAAGCACCTCAAGAGGAGGCTTCTCTCAGCTCTAGGTATGTGAGAGGGACCCTGAGTTTGCGGCCTCAAGTGGAATGGACACCGCCATGCCCTGACTCGAAATAAGGCCGGATATCCCTGCAGTGACTTGAATGCAGGCTCGTCTTGCATTTCCCAAGACGAAAGGATGTCTGAATCCCCTGTGGAGACAACAGAGAAAGACCTAGTTCCCCACCTCATCGGGACCGGAGGCTTCACATACTTTGAAAATTCCAGAGGTACACTGAGTTCAGTGCCTCCAAAGGAGACGATGCCTGACTCCTCGTGAAACTTGATAGGAGTCCCAGGATTCCTGTGGCACGTGGAAAGTGACACTTGGTCTCCCGCCTCAGCTGGAGAGGCGTCCCAATTGCCCTGCCAAGCCTCGAGGAGAATCCCGAGTTGTCCCTCGCAACTAGGCAGGAGTGTTGACGTCGCTGAACAAACACGTGGGTGGAAGGGCCGTCCCCGTCGTAACTCTAGAATATACCCCAGGTTCCCGCCGCAACTCCAGAAAAACCATGAGACTTCCCCCTCGCCGCCAGATGAGGCCCGATTCCCCTGCACTGCATTCAAAGCAATTCCGTAGTGCACATCAAACATGAAAGGAGCCTTGATTTCCTTGATGGCACTCCAGAGAAAGCCCAAGAACAGTGTTTCAAGGCTAGAGGGATCCTGAGGTCACTGTAGCAACACGAAAGAGCTCCGTGGACCACAAATCAACTGGAGATGAGAGGTTAGTCCCTGGCTTCAACTCCAGAGGAATACCACCTTACCACAAGCACCTCAAGAGGAGGCTTCTCTCAGCTCTAGGTATGTGAGAGGGACCCTGAGTTTGAGGCCTCAAGTCGAATGGACACCGCGACTCCATGACTCGAAATAAGGCCGGATATAACTGCAGTGACTTGAATGCAGGCTCGTCTTGCATCTCCCAGGACGAAAGGATGTCTGAATCCCCTGTGGAGACCACAGAGAAAGACCTAGTTCCCCACCTCATCGCGACCGGAGGCCTCACATCCTTTGAAAACTCCAGAGGTACGCGGAGATCAGTGCCTCCAAAGGAGACGATGCCTGACTCCTCGTGAAACTTGATACGAGTCGCAGGATTCCTGTGGCACGTGGAAAGGGACCCTTGGTCTCCCGCATCAGCTGGAGAGGCGTCCCAATTGCCCTGCCAAGCCTCGAGGAGAATCCCGAGTTTTCCCTCGCAACTAGGCAGGAGTCCTGCCGTCGCTGAACAAACACGTGTGTGGAAGGGCCATCCCCGTCGTAACTCGAGAATATACCCCAGGTTCCCGCCTCAACTCGAGAAAAACCATGAGACTTCCCCCTCGCCGCGA
Organism: Cervus elaphus; assembly: GCF_910594005.1. Classification (NCBI taxonomy): domain Eukaryota; kingdom Metazoa; phylum Chordata; class Mammalia; order Artiodactyla; family Cervidae; genus Cervus; species Cervus elaphus. The sequence goes on along the minus strand of NC_057824.1, from coordinate 11,663,242 downwards.
GATGAGGCCCGATTCCCCTGCACTGCGTGCAGAGCAATTCCGTGTTGCACATCACACATGTAAGGAGCCTTGATTTCCTTGATGGCACTCCAGAGATTCCCCAAGAACACTGTTTCAAGGCTAGAGGGATCCTGAGGACACTGTAGCAACACGAAAGAGCTCCGTGGACCAAAAATCAACTCGAGATGAGAGGTTAGTCCCTGGCTTCGACTCCAGAGGAATACCACCTTACCACAAGCACCTCAAGAGGAGGCTGCTCTCAGCTCTAGCTATGTGAGAGGGACCCTGAGTTTGTGGCCTTAAGTGGAATGGACACTGCGACGCCCTGACTCGAAATAAGGCCGGATATCCCTGCAGTGACTTGAATGCAGGCTCGTCTTGCATCTCCCAAGACGAAAGGATGTCTGAATCCCCTGTGGAGACCACAGAGAAACACCTAGTTCCCCACCTCATCGCGACCGCAGGCCTCACATACTTTGAAAATTCCAGAGGTACACTGAGATCAGTGCCTCCAAAGGAGACGATGCCTGACTCCTCGTGAAACTTGATAGGAGTCCCAGGATTCCTGTGGCACGTGGAAAGGGACCCTTGGTCTCCCGCCTCAGCTGGAGAGGCGTCCCAATTGCCCTGCCGAGCCTCGAGGAGAATCCCGAGTTGTCCCTCGCAACTAGGCAGGAGTCCTGACGTCGCTGAACAAACACGTGGGTGAAAGGGCCATCCATGTCGTAACTCGAGAATATACCCCAGGTTCCCGCCGCAACTCGAGAAAAAGCATGAGACTTCCCACTCGCCGCAAGATGAGGCCCGATTCCCCTGCACTGCATTCAAAGCAATTCCGTATTGCACATCAAACATGAAAGGACACTTGATTTCCTTGCTGGCACTCCAGAGAAACCCCAAGAACACTGTTTCAAGGCTAGAGGGATCCTGAGGTAACTGTAGCAACATGAAATAGCTCCGTGGACCAAAAATCAACTCGAGATGAGAGGTTAGTCCCTGGCTTCGACTCCAGAGGAATACCACCTTACCACAAGCACCTCAAGAGGAGGCTTCTCTCAGCTCTATGTATGTGAGAGGGACCCTGAGTTTGCGGCCTCAAGTGGAATGGACACTGCGATGCCCTGACGCGAAATAACGCCGGATATCCTTGCAGTGACTTGAATGCAGGTTCGTCTTGCATCTCCGAAGATGAAAGGATGTCTGAATCCCCTGTGGAGACCACAGAGAAACACCTAGTTCCCCACCTCATCGCGACCGCAGGCCTCACATCCTTTGAAAACCCCAGACGTACGCAGAGATCAGTGCCTCCAAAGGAGACGATGCCTGACTCCTCGTGAAACTTGATAGGAGTCCCAGGATTCCAGTGGCACGTGGAAAGGGACCCTTGGTCTCCCGCCTCAGCTGGAGAGGCGTCCCAATTGCCCTGCCAAGCCTCGAGGAGAATCCCGAGTTTTCCCTCGCAACTAGGCAGGAGTCCTGCCGTCGCTGAACAAACACGTGTGTGGAAGGGCCATCGCCGTCTTAACTCGAGAATATACCCCAGGTTCCCGGCGCAACTCGAGAAAAACCATGAGATTTCCCCCTCGCCGCGAGATGAGGCCCGATTCCCCTGCACTGCGTGCAGAGCAATTCCGTGTTGCACATCACACATGAAAGGAGCCTTGATTTCCTTGATGGCACTCCAGAAAAACCCCAAGAACACTGTTTCAAGGCTAGAGGGATCCTGAGGTCACTGTAGCAACACGAAAGAGCTCCGTGGACCACAAATCAACTCGAGATGAGATGTTAGTCCCTGGCTTCGACTCCAGAGGAATACCACCTTACCACAAGCACCTCAAGAGGAGGCTTCTCTCAGCTCTAGGTATGTGAGAGGTACCCTGAGTTTGCGGCCACAAGTGGAATGGACACCGCGATGCCCTGACTCGAAATAAGGCCGGATATCCCTGCAGTGACTTGAATGCAGGCTCGTCTTGCATCTCCCAAGACGAAAGGATGTCTGAATCCCCTGTGGAGACCACAGAGAAAGACCTAGTTCCCCACCTCATTGTGACCGGAGGCCTCACATCCTTTGAAAACTCCAGAGGGATGCGGAGATCAGTGCCTCCAAAGGAGACGATGCCTGACTCCTCGTGAAACTTGATAGGAGTCCCAAGATTCCTGTGGCACGTGGAAAGGGACCCTTGGTCTCCCGCCTCAGCTGGAGAGGCGTCCCAATTGCCCTGCCAAGCCTCGAGGAGAATCCCGAGTTGTCCCTCGCAACTAGGCAGGAGTCCTGACGTCGCTGAAAAAACACGTGGGTGGAAGGGCCATCCCCGTCGTAACTCGAGAATATACCCCTGGTTCCCGCCGCAACTCGAGAAAAACCATGAGACTTCCCCCTCGCCGCGAGATGAGGCCTGATTCCCCTGCACTGTGTGCAGAGCAATTCCGTGTTGCACATCACACATGAAAGGAGCCTTGATTTCCTTGATGGCACTCCAGAGAAACCCCAAGAACACTGTTTCAAGGCTAGAGAGATCCTGAGGTCACTGTAGCCACACGAAAGAGCTCCGTGGACCAAAAATCAACTCGAGATGAGAAGTTAGTCCCTGGCTTCGACTCCAGAGGAAACCACCTTACCACAAGCACCTCAAGAGGAGGCTTCTCTCAGCTCTAGGTATGTGAGAGGAACGCTGAGTTTGCGGCCTCAAGTGGAATGGACACCGCGATGCCCTGGCTCGAAATAAGGCCGGATATCCCTGCAGTGACTTGAATGCAGGCTCGTCTTGCATCTCCCAAGACGAAAGGTTATCTGAATCCCCTGTGGAGACCACAGAGAAAGACGTAGTTCCACACCTCATCGTGACCGGAGGCCTCACATCTTTTGAAAACTCCAGAGGTACGCGGAGATCAGTGCCTCCAAAGGAGACGATGCCTGACTCCTCGTGAAACTTGATAGGAGTCCCAGGATTGCTGTGGCACGTGGAAAGGTACCCTTGGTCTCCCGCCTCAGCTGGAGAGGCGTCCCAATTGCCCTGCCAAGCCTCGAGGAGAATCCCGAGTTGTCCTTCGCAACTAGGCACGAGTCCTGACGTCACTGAACAAACACGTGTGTGGAAGGGCCATTCCCGTCGTAACTCGAGAATATACCCCAGGTTCCCGCCGCAACTCGAGAAAAACCATGAGACTTCCCCCTCACCGGGAGATGAGGCCCGATTCCCCTGCACTGCGTGCAGAGCAATTCCGTGTTGCACATCACACATGAAAGGAGCCTTGATTTCCTTGATGGCACTCCAGAGAAACCCCAAGAACACTGTTTCAAGGCTAGAGGGATCCTGAGGTCACTGTAACAACATGAAAGAGCTCTGTGGACCAAAAATCAACTCGAGATGAGAGGTTTGTCCCTGGCTTCGACTCCAGAGGAATACCACCTTACCACAAGCACCTCAAGAGGAGGCTTCTCTCAGCTCTAGCTATGTGAGAGGGACCCTAATTTTTCGGCCTCAAGTGGAATGGACACTGCGATGCCCTGACGCGAAATAAGGCCCAATATCCCTGCAGTGACCTGAATGCAGGCTCGTCTTGCATCTCCCAAGATGAAAGGATGTCTGAATCTCCTGTGGAGACCACAGAGAAAGACCTAGTTCCCCACCTCATCGCGACCGGAGGCCTCACAGACTTTGAAAACTCCAGAGGTACGCGGAGATTAGTGCCTCCAAAGGAGACGATGACTGACTCCTCGTGAAACTTGATAGGAGTCCCAGGATTCCTTTGGCTCGTGGAAAGGGACCCTTGGTCTCCCGCCTCAGCTGGAGAGGCGTCCCAATTGCCCTGCCAAGCCTCGAGGAGAATCCCGAGTTGTCCCTCGCAACTAGGCAGGAGCCCTGACGTCGCTGAACAAACACGTGTGTGGAAGGGCCATCCCCGTCGTAACTCGAGAATATACCCCAGGTTCCCGCCGCAACTCGAGGTAAACCATGAGACGTCCCCCTCGCCGCGAGATGAGGCCAGATTCCCCTGCAGTGCGTGCAGAGCAATTCCGTGCTGCCCATCACACATGAAAGGAGCCTTGATTTCCTTGATGGCACTCCAGAGAAACCCCAAGAACACTGTTTCAAGGCTAGAGGGATCCTGAGGTCACTGTAGCTACACGAAATAGCTCCGTGGACCAAAAATCAACTCGAGATGAGAGGTTAGTCCCTGGCTTCGACTCCAGAGGAAACCACCTTACCACAAGCACCTCAAGAGGAGGCTTCTCTCAGCTCTAGGTATGTGAGAGGGACCCTGAGTTTGCGGCCTCAAGTGGAATGGACACCGCCATGCCCTGACTCGAAATAAGGCCGGATATCCCTGCAGTGACTTGAATGCAGGCTCGTCTTGCATTTCCCAAGACGAAAGGATGTCTGAATCCCCTGTGGAGACAACAGAGAAAGACCTAGTTCCCCACCTCATCGGGACCGGAGGCTTCACATACTTTGAAAATTCCAGAGGTACACGGAGTTCAGTGCCTCCAAAGGAGACGATGCCTGACTCCTCGTGAAACTTGATAGGAGTCCCAGGATTCCTGTGGCACGTGGAAAGTGACCCTTGGTCTCCCGCCTCAGCTGGAGAGGCGTCCCAATTGCCCTGCCAAGCCTCGAGGAGAATCCCGAGTTGTCCCTCGCAACTAGGCAGGAGTCTTGACGTCGCTGAACAAACACGTGGGTGGAAGGGCCGTCCCCGTCGTAACTGTAGAATATACCCCAGGTTCCCGCCGCAACTCCAGAAAAACCATGAGACTTCCCCCTCGCCGCAAGATGAGGCCCGATTCCCCTGCACTGCATTCAAAGCAATTCCGTATTGCACATCAAACATGAAAGGAGCCTTGATTTCCTTGATGGCACTCCAGAGAAAGCCCAAGAACAGTGTCTCAAGGCTAGAGGGATCCTGAGGTCACTGTAGCAACACGAAAGAGCTCCGTGGACCACAAATCAACTGGAGATGAGAGGTTAGTCCCTGGCTTCAACTCCAGAGGAATACCACCTTACCACAAGCACCTCAAAAGGAGGCTTCTCTCAGCTCTAGGTATGTGAGAGGACCCTGAGTTTGAGGCCTCAAGTCGAATGGACACCGCGACTCCATGACTCGAAATAAGGCCGGATATAACTGCAGTGACTTGAATGCAGGCTCGTCTTGCATCTCCCAGGACGAAAGGATGTCTGAACCCCTGTGGAGACCACAGAGAAAGACCTAGTTCCCCACCTCATCGCGACCGGAGGCCTCACATCCTTTGAAAACTCCAGAGGTACGCGGAGATCAGTGCCTCCAAAGGAGACGATGCCTGACTCCTCGTGAAACTTGATACGAGTCGCAGGATTCCTGTGGCACGTGGAAAGGGACCCTTGGTCTCCCGCCTCAGCTGGAGAGGCGTCCCAATTGCCCTGCCGAGCCTCGAGGAGAATCCCGAGTTGTCCCTCGCAACTAGGCAGGAGTCCTGACGTCGCTGAACAAACACGTGGGAGAAAGGGCCATCCCCGTCGTAACTCGAGAATATACCCCAGGTTCCCGCCGCAACTCGAGAAAAAGCATGAGACTTCCCACTCGCCGCAAGATGAGGCCCGGTTCCCCTGCACTGCATTCAAAGCAATTCCGTATTGCACATCAAACATGAAAGGACACTTGATTTCCTTGCTGGCACTCCAGAGAAACCCCAAGAACACTGTTTCAAGGCTAGAGGGATCCTGAGGTAACTGTAGCAACATGAAAGAGCTCTGTGGACCAAAAATCAACTCGAGATGAGAGGTTAGTCCCTGGCTTCGACTCCAGAGGAATACCACCTTACCACAAGCACCTCAAGAGGAGGCTTCTCTCAGCTCTATGTATGTGAGAGGGACCCTGAGTTTGCGGCCTCAAGTGGAATGGACACTGCGATGCCCTGACGCGAAATAACGTCGGATATCCTTGCAGTGACTTGAATGCAGGTTCGTCTTGCATCTCCGAAGATGAAAGGATGTCTGAATCCACTGTGGAGACCACAGAGAAACACCTAGTTCCCCACCTCATCGCGACCGGAGGCCTCACATCCTTTGAAAACTCCAGACGTACGCAGAGATCAGTGCCTCCAAAGGAGACGATGCCTCACTCCTCGTGAAACTTGATAGGAGTCCCAGGATTCCAGTGGCACGTGGAAAGGGACCCTTGGTCTCCCGCCTCAGCTGGAGAGGCGTCCCAATTGCCCTGCCAAGCCTCGAGGAGAATCCCGAGTTTTCCCTCGCAACTAGGCAGGAGTCCTGCCGTCGCTGAACAAACACGTGTGTGGAAGGGCCATCGCCGTCTTAACTCGAGAATATACCCCAGGTTCCCGGCGCAACTCGAGAAAAACCATGAGATTTCCCCCTCGCCGCGAGATGAGGCCCGATTCCCCTGCACTGCGTGCAGAGCAATTCCGTGTTGCACATCACACATGAAAGGAGCCTTGATTTCCTTGATGGCACTCCAGAGAAACCCCAAGAACACTGTTTCAAGGCTAGAGGGATCCTGAGGTCACTGTAGCAACACGAAAGAGCTCCGTGGACCACAAATCAACTCGAGATGAGATGTTAGTCCCTGGCTTCGACTCCAGAGGAATACCACCTTACCACAAGCACCTCAAGAGGAGGCTTCTCTCAGCTCTAGGTATGTGAGAGGTACCCTGAGTTTGCGGCCACAAGTGGAATGGACACCGCGATGCCCTGACTCGAAATAAGGCCGGATATCCCTGCAGTGACTTGAATGCAGGCTCGTCTTGCATCTCCCAAGACGAAAGGATGTCTGAATCCCCTGTGGAGACCACAGAGAAAGACCTAGTTCCCCACCTCATTGTGACCGGAGGCCTCACATCCTTTGAAAACTCCAGAGGGACGCGGAGATCAGTGCCTCCAAAGGAGACGATGCCTGACTCCTCGTGAAACTTGATAGGAGTCCCAAGATTCCTGTGGCACGTGGAAAGGGACCCTTGGTCTCCCGCCTCAGCTGGAGAGGCGTCCCAATTGCCCTGCCAAGCCTCGAGGAGAATCCCGAGTTGTCCCTCGCAACTAGGCAGGAGTCCTGACGTCGCTGAAAAAACACGTGGGTGGAAGGGCCATCCCCGTCGTAACTCGAGAATATACCCCTGGTTCCCGCCGCAACTCGAGAAAAACCATGAGACTTCCCCCTCGCCGCGAGATGAGGCCTGATTCCCCTGCACTGTGTGCAGAGTAATTCCGTGTTGCACATCACACATGAAAGGAGCCTTGATTTCCTTGATGGCACTCCAGAGAAACCCCAAGAACACTGTTTCAAGGCTAGAGAGATCCTGAGGTCACTGTAGCCACACGAAAGAGCTCCGTGAACCAAAAATCAACTCGAGATGAGAAGTTAGTCCCTGGCTTCGACTCCAGAGGAATACCACCTTACCACAAGCACCTCAAGAGGAGGCTTCTCTCAGCTCTAGGTATGTGAGAGGAACGCTGAGTTTGGGGCCTCAAGTGGAATGGACACCGCGATGCCCTGGCTCGAAATAAGGCCGGATATCCCTGCAGTGACTTGAATGCAGGCTCGTCTTGCATCTCCCAAGACGAAAGGATGTCTGAATCCCCTGTGGAGACCACAGAGAAAGACCTAGTTCCACACCTCATCGTGACCGGAGGCCTCACATCTTTTGAAAACTCCAGAGGTACGCGGAGATCAGTGCCTCCAAAGGAGACGATGCATGACTCCTCGTGAAACTTGATAGGAGTCCCAGGATTGCTGTGGCACGTGGAAAGGTACCCTTGGTCTCCCGCCTCAGCTGGAGAGGCGTCCCAATTGCCCTGCCAAGCCTCAAGGAGAATCCCGAGTTGTCCTTCGCAACTAGGCACGAGTCCTGACGTCACTGAACAAACACGTGTGTGGAAGGGCCATTCCCGTCGTAACTCGAGAATATACCCCAGGTTCCCGCCGCAACTCGAGAAAAACCATGAGACTTCCCCCTCACCGGGAGATGAGGCCCGATTCCCCTGCACTGCGTGCAGAGCAATTCCGTGTTGCACATCACACATGAAAGGAGACTTGATTTCCTTGATGGCACTCCAGAGAAACCCCAAGAACACTGTTTCAAGGCTAGAGGGATCCTGAGGTCACTGTAGCAACATGAAAGAGCTCTGTGGACCAAAAATCAACTCGAGATGAGAGGTTTGTCCCTGGCTTCGACTCCAGAGGAATACCACCTTACCACAAGCACCTCAAGAGGAGGCTTCTCTCAGCTCTAGCTATGTGAGAGGGACCCTAATTTTTCGGCCTCAAGTGGAATGGACACTGCGATGCCCTGACGCGAAATAAGGCCCAATATCCCTGCAGTGACCTGAATGCAGGCTCGTCTTGCATCTCCCAAGATGAAAGGATGTCTGAATCTTCTGTGGAGACCACAGAGAAAGACCTAGTTCCCCACCTCATCGCGACCGGAGGCCTCACAGACTTTGAAAACTCCAGAGGTACGCGGAGATTAGTGCCTCCAAAGGAGACGATGACTGACTCCTCGTGAAACTTGATAGGAGTCCCAGGATTCCTTTGGCTCGTGGAAAGGGACCCTTGGTCTCCCGCCTCAGCTGGAGAGGCGTCCCAATTGCCCTGCCAAGCCTCGAGGAGAATCCCGAGTTGTCCCTCGCAACTAGGCAGGAGTCCTGACGTCGCTGAACAAACACGTGTGTGGAAGGGCCATCCCCGTCGTAACTCGAGAATATACCCCAGGTTCCCGCCGCAACTCGAGGTAAACCATGAGACGTCTCCCTCGCCGCGAGATGAGGCCAGATTCCCCTGCAGTGCGTGCAGAGCAATTCCGTGCTGCACATCACACATGAAAGGAGCCTTGATTTCCTTGATGGCACTCCAGAGAAACCCCAAGAACACTGTTTCAAGGCTAGAGGGATCCTGAGGTCACTGTAGCTACACGAAATAGCTCCGTGGACCAAAAATCAACTCGAGATGAGAGGTTAGTCCCTGGCTTCGACTCCAGAGGAAACCACCTTACCACAAGCACCTCAAGAGGAGGCTTCTCTCAGCTCTAGGTATGTGAGAGGGACCCTGAGTTTGCGGCCTCAAGTGGAATGGACACCGCCATGCCCTGACTCGAAATAAGGCCGGATATCCCTGCAGTGACTTGAATGCAGGCTCGTCTTGCATTTCCCAAGACGAAAGGATGTCTGAATCCCCTGTGGAGACAACAGAGAAAGACCTAGTTCCCCACCTCATCGGGACCGGAGGCTTCACATACTTTGAAAATTCCAGAGGTACACGGAGTTCAGTGCCTCCAAAGGAGACGATGCCTGACTCCTCGTGAAACTTGATAGGAGTCCCAGGATTCCTGTGGCACGTGGAAAGTGACCCTTGGTCTCCCGCCTCAGCTGGAGAGGCGTCCCAATTGCCCTGCCAAGCCTCGAGGAGAATCCCGAGTTGTCCCTCGCAACTAGGCAGGAGTCTTGACGTCGCTGAACAAACACGTGGGTGGAAGGGCCGTCCCCGTCGTAACTGTAGAATATACCCCAGGTTCCCGCCGCAACTCCAGAAAAACCATGAGACTTCCCCCTCGCCGCAAGATGAGGCCCGATTCCCCTGCACTGCATTCAAAGCAATTCCGTATTGCACATCAAACATGAAAGGAGCCTTGATTTCCTTGATGGCACTCCAGAGAAAGCCCAAGAACAGTGTCTCAAGGCTAGAGGGATCCTGAGGTCACTGTAGCAACACGAAAGAGCTCCGTGGACCACAAATCAACTGGAGATGAGAGGTTAGTCCCTGGCTTCAACTCCAGAGGAATACCACCTTACCACAAGCACCTCAAAAGGAGGCTTCTCTCAGCTCTAGGTATGTGAGAGGACCCTGAGTTTGAGGCCTCAAGTCGAATGGACACCGCGACTCCATGACTCGAAATAAGGCCGGATATAACTGCAGTGACTTGAATGCAGGCTCGTCTTGCATCTCCCAGGACGAAAGGATGTCTGAACCCCTGTGGAGACCACAGAGAAAGACCTAGTTCCCCACCTCATCGCGACCGGAGGCCTCACATCCTTTGAAAACTCCAGAGGTACGCGGAGATCAGTGCCTCCAAAGGAGACGATGCCTGACTCCTCGTGAAACTTGATACGAGTCGCAGGATTCCTGTGGCACGTGGAAAGGGACCCTTGGTCTCCCGCCTCAGCTGGAGAGGCGTCCCAATTGCCCTGCCAAGCCTCGAGGAGAATCCCGAGTTGTCCCTCGCAACTAGGCAGGAGTCCTGCCGTCGCTGAACAAACACGTGTGTGGAAGGGCCATCCCCGTCGTAACTCGAGAATATACCCCAGGTTCCCGCCGCAACTCGAGAAAAACCATGAGACTTCCCCCTCGCCGCGAGATGAGGCCCGATTCCCCTGCACTGCGTGCAGAGCAATTCCGTGTTGCACATCACACATGAAAGGAGCCTTGATTTCCTTGATGGCACTCCAGAGATTCCCCAAGAACACTGTTTCAAGGCTAGAGGGATCCTGAGGACACTGTAGCAACACGAAAGAGCTCCGTGGACCACAAATCAACTCGAGATGAGAGGGTAGTCCCTGGCTTCAACTCCAGAGGAATACCACCTTACCACAAGCACCTCAAGAGGAGGCTGCTCTCAGCTCTAGCTATGTGAGAGGGACCCTGAGTTTGTGGCCTTAAGTGAAATGGACACCGCGACGCCCTGACTCGAAATAAGGCCGGATATCCCTGCAGTGACTTGAATGCAGGCTCGTCTTGCATCTCCCAAGACGAAAGGATGTCTGAATCCCCTGTGGAGACCACAGAGAAACACCTAGTTCCCCACCTCATCGCGACCGCAGGCCTCACATACTTTGAAAATTCCAGAGGTACACTGAGATCAGTGCCTCCAAAGGAGACGATGCCTGACTCCTCGTGAAACTTGATAGGAGTCCCAGGATTCCTGTGGCACGTGGAAAGGGACCCTTGGTCTCCCGCCTCAGCTGGAGAGGCGTCCCAATTGCCCTGCCGAGCCTCGAGGAGAATCCCGAGTTGTCCCTCGCAACTAGGCAGGAGTCCTGACGTCGCTGAACAAACACGTGGGTGAAAGGGCCATCCATGTCGTAACTCGAGAATATACCCCAGGTTCCCGCCGCAACTCGAGAAAAAGCATGAGACTTCCCACTCGCCGCAAGATGAGGCCCGATTCCCCTGCACTGCATTCAAAGCAATTCCGTATTGCACATCAAACATGAAAGGACACTTGATTTCCTTGCTGGCACTCCAGAGAAACCCCAAGAACACTGTTTCAAGGCTAGAGGGATCCTGAGGTAACTGTAGCAACATGAAATAGCTCCGTGGACCAAAAATCAACTCGAGATGAGAGGTTAGTCCCTGGCTTCGACTCCAGAGGAATACCACCTTACCACAAGCACCTCAAGAGGAGGCTTCTCTCAGCTCTATGTATGTGAGAGGGACCCTGAGTTTGCGGCCTCAAGTGGAATGGACACTGCGATGCCCTGACGCGAAATAACGCCGGATATCCTTGCAGTGACTTGAATGCAGGTTCGTGTTGCATCTCCGAAGATGAAAGGATGTCTGAATCCCCTGTGGAGACCACAGAGAAACACCTAGTTCCCCACCTCATCGCGACCGCAGGCCTCACATCCTTTGAAAACCCCAGACGTACGCAGAGATCAGTGCCTCCAAAGGAGACGATGCCTGACTCCTCGTGAAACTTGATAGGAGTCCCAGGATTCCAGTGGCACGTGGAAAGGGACCCTTGGTCTCCCGCCTCAGCTGGAGAGGCGTCCCAATTGCCCTGCCAAGCCTCGAGGAGAATCCCGAGTTTTCCCTCGCAACTAGGCAGGAGTCCTGCCGTCGCTGAACAAACACGTGTGTGGAAGGGCCATCGCCGTCTTAACTCGAGAATATACCCCAGGTTCCCGGCGCAACTCGAGAAAAACCATGAGATTTCCCCCTCGCCGCGAGATGAGGCCCGATTCCCCTGCACTGCGTGCAGAGCAATTCCGTGTTGCACATCACACATGAAAGGAGCCTTGATTTCCTTGATGGCACTCCAGAGAAACCCCAAGAACACTGTTTCAAGGCTAGAGGGATCCTGAGGTCACTGTAGCAACACGAAAGAGCTCCGTGGACCACAAATCAACTCGAGATGAGATGTTAGTCCCTGGCTTCGACTCCAGAGGAATACCACCTTACCACAAGCACCTCAAGAGGAGGCTTCTCTCAGCTCTAGGTATGTGAGAGGTACCCTGAGTTTGCGGCCACAAGTGGAATGGACACCGCGATGCCCTGACTCGAAATAAGGCCGGATATCCCTGCAGTGACTTGAATGCAGGCTCGTCTTGCATCTCCCAAGACGAAAGGATGTCTGAATCCCCTGTGGAGACCACAGAGAAAGACCTAGTTCCCCACCTCATTGTGACCGGAGGCCTCACATCCTTTGAAAACTCCAGAGGGACGCGGAGATCAGTGCCTCCAAAGGAGACGATGCCTGACTCCTCGTGAAACTTGATAGGAGTCCCAAGATTCCTGTGGCACGTGGAAAGGGACCCTTGGTCTCCCGCCTCAGCTGGAGAGGCGTCCCAATTGCCCTGCCAAGCCTCGAGGAGAATCCCGAGTTGTCCCTCGCAACTAGGCAGGAGTCCTGACGTCGCTGAAAAAACACGTGGGTGGAAGGGCCATCCCCGTCGTAACTCGAGAATATACCCCTGGTTCCCGCCGCAACTCGAGAAAAACCATGAGACTTCCCCCTCGCCGCGAGATGAGGCCTGATTCCCCTGCACTGTGTGCAGAGCAATTCCGTGTTGCACATCACACATGAAAGGAGCCTTGATTTCCTTGATGGCACTCCAGAGAAACCCCAAGAACACTGTTTCAAGGCTAGAGAGATCCTGAGGTCACTGTAGCCACACGAAAGAGCTCCGTGGACCAAAAATCAACTCGAGATGAGAAGTTAGTCCCTGGCTTCGACTCCAGAGGAAACCACCTTACCACAAGCACCTCAAGAGGAGGCTTCTCTCAGCTCTAGGTATGTGAGAGGAACGCTGAGTTTGCGGCCTCAAGTGGAATGGACACCGCGATGCCCTGGCTCGAAATAAGGCCGGATATCCCTGCAGTGACTTGAATGCAGGCTCGTCTTGCATCTCCCAAGACGAAAGGTTATCTGAATCCCCTGTGGAGACCACAGAGAAAGACGTAGTTCCACACCTCATCGTGACCGGAGGCCTCACATCTTTTGAAAACTCCAGAGGTACGCGGAGATCAGTGCCTCCAAAGGAGACGATGCCTGACTCCTCGTGAAACTTGATAGGAGTCCCAGGATTGCTGTGGCACGTGGAAAGGTACCCTTGGTCTCCCGCCTCAGCTGGAGAGGCGTCCCAATTGCCCTGCCAAGCCTCGAGGAGAATCCCGAGTTGTCCTTCGCAACTAGGCACGAGTCCTGACGTCACTGAACAAACACGTGTGTGGAAGGGCCATTCCCGTCGTAACTCGAGAATATACCCCAGGTTCCCGCCGCAACTCGAGAAAAACCATGAGACTTCCCCCTCACCGGGAGATGAGGCCCGATTCCCCTGCACTGCGTGCAGAGCAATTCCGTGTTGCACATCACACATGAAAGGAGCCTTGATTTCCTTGATGGCACTCCAGAGAAACCCCAAGAACACTGTTTCAAGGCTAGAGGGATCCTGAGGTCACTGTAACAACATGAAAGAGCTCTGTGGACCAAAAATCAACTCGAGATGAGAGGTTTGTCCCTGGCTTCGACTCCAGAGGAATACCACCTTACCACAAGCACCTCAAGAGGAGGCTTCTCTCAGCTCTAGCTATGTGAGAGGGACCCTAATTTTTCGGCCTCAAGTGGAATGGACACTGCGATGCCCTGACGCGAAATAAGGCCCAATATCCCTGCAGTGACCTGAATGCAGGCTCGTCTTGCATCTCCCAAGATGAAAGGATGTCTGAATCTCCTGTGGAGACCACAGAGAAAGACCTAGTTCCCCACCTCATCGCGACCGGAGGCCTCACAGACTTTGAAAACTCCAGAGGTACGCGGAGATTAGTGCCTCCAAAGGAGACGATGACTGACTCCTCGTGAAACTTGATAGGAGTCCCAGGATTCCTTTGGCTCGTGGAAAGGGACCCTTGGTCTCCCGCCTCAGCTGGAGAGGCGTCCCAATTGCCCTGCCAAGCCTCGAGGAGAATCCCGAGTTGTCCCTCGCAACTAGGCAGGAGCCCTGACGTCGCTGAACAAACACGTGTGTGGAAGGGCCATCCCCGTCGTAACTCGAGAATATACCCCAGGTTCCCGCCGCAACTCGAGGTAAACCATGAGACGTCCCCCTCGCCGCGAGATGAGGCCAGATTCCCCTGCAGTGCGTGCAGAGCAATTCCGTGCTGCCCATCACACATGAAAGGAGCCTTGATTTCCTTGATGGCACTCCAGAGAAACCCCAAGAACACTGTTTCAAGGCTAGAGGGATCCTGAGGTCACTGTAGCTACACGAAATAGCTCCGTGGACCACAAATCAACTCGAGATGAGAGGTTAGTCCCTGGCTTCGACTCCAGAGGAAACCACCTTACCACAAGCACCTCAAGAGGAGGCTTCTCTCAGCTCTAGGTATGTGAGAGGGACCCTGAGTTTGCGGCCTCAAGTGGAATGGACACCGCCATGCCCTGACTCGAAATAAGGCCGGATATCCCTGCAGTGACTTGAATGCAGGCTCGTCTTGCATTTCCCAAGACGAAAGGATGTCTGAATCCCCTGTGGAGACAACAGAGAAAGACCTAGTTCCCCACCTCATCGGGACCGGAGGCTTCACATACTTTGAAAATTCCAGAGGTACACGGAGTTCAGTGCCTCCAAAGGAGACGATGCCTGACTCCTCGTGAAACTTGATAGGAGTCCCAGGATTCCTGTGGCACGTGGAAAGTGACCCTTGGTCTCCCGCCTCAGCTGGAGAGGCGTCCCAATTGCCCTGCCAAGCCTCGAGGAGAATCCCGAGTTGTCCCTCGCAACTAGGCAGGAGTCTTGACGTCGCTGAACAAACACGTGGGTGGAAGGGCCGTCCCCGTCGTAACTGTAGAATATACCCCAGGTTCCCGCCGCAACTCCAGAAAAACCATGAGACTTCCCCCTCGCCGCAAGATGAGGCCCGATTCCCCTGCACTGCATTCAAAGCAATTCCGTATTGCACATCAAACATGAAAGGAGCCTTGATTTCCTTGATGGCACTCCAGAGAAAGCCCAAGAACAGTGTCTCAAGGCTAGAGGGATCCTGAGGTCACTGTAGCAACACGAAAGAGCTCCGTGGACCACAAATCAACTGGAGATGAGAGGTTAGTCCCTGGCTTCAACTCCAGAGGAATACCACCTTACCACAAGCACCTCAAAAGGAGGCTTCTCTCAGCTCTAGGTATGTGAGAGGACCCTGAGTTTGAGGCCTCAAGTCGAATGGACACCGCGACTCCATGACTCGAAATAAGGCCGGATATAACTGCAGTGACTTGAATGCAGGCTCGTCTTGCATCTCCCAGGACGAAAGGATGTCTGAACCCCTGTGGAGACCACAGAGAAAGACCTAGTTCCCCACCTCATCGCGACCGGAGGCCTCACATCCTTTGAAAACTCCAGAGGTACGCGGAGATCAGTGCCTCCAAAGGAGACGATGCCTGACTCCTCGTGAAACTTGATACGAGTCGCAGGATTCCTGTGGCACGTGGAAAGGGACCCTTGGTCTCCCGCCTCAGCTGGAGAGGCGTCCCAATTGCCCTGCCGAGCCTCGAGGAGAATCCCGAGTTGTCCCTCGCAACTAGGCAGGAGTCCTGACGTCGCTGAACAAACACGTGGGTGAAAGGGCCATCCCCGTCGTAACTCGAGAATATACCCCAGGTTCCCGCCGCAACTCGAGAAAAAGCATGAGACTTCCCACTCGCCGCAAGATGAGGCCCGGTTCCCCTGCACTGCATTCAAAGCAATTCCGTATTGCACATCAAACATGAAAGGACACTTGATTTCCTTGCTGGCACTCCAGAGAAACCCCAAGAACACTGTTTCAAGGCTAGAGGGATCCTGAGGTAACTGTAGCAACATGAAAGAGCTCTGTGGACCAAAAATCAACTCGAGATGAGAGGTTAGTCCCTGGCTTCGACTCCAGAGGAATACCACCTTACCACAAGCACCTCAAGAGGAGGCTTCTCTCAGCTCTATGTATGTGAGAGGGACCCTGAGTTTGCGGCCTCAAGTGGAATGGACACTGCGATGCCCTGACGCGAAATAACGTCGGATATCCTTGCAGTGACTTGAATGCAGGTTCGTCTTGCATCTCCGAAGATGAAAGGATGTCTGAATCCACTGTGGAGACCACAGAGAAACACCTAGTTCCCCACCTCATCGCGACCGGAGGCCTCACATCCTTTGAAAACTCCAGACGTACGCAGAGATCAGTGCCTCCAAAGGAGACGATGCCTCACTCCTCGTGAAACTTGATAGGAGTCCCAGGATTCCAGTGGCACGTGGAAAGGGACCCTTGGTCTCCCTCCTCAGCTGGAGAGGCGTCCCAATTGCCCTGCCAAGCCTCGAGGAGAATCCCGAGTTTTCCCTCGCAACTAGGCAGGAGTCCTGCCGTCGCTGAACAAACACGTGTGTGGAAGGGCCATCGCCGTCTTAACTCGAGAATATACCCCAGGTTCCCGGCGCAACTCGAGAAAAACCATGAGATTTCCCCCTCGCCGCGAGATGAGGCCCGATTCCCCTGCACTGCGTGCAGAGCAATTCCGTGTTGCACATCACACATGAAAGGAGCCTTGATTTCCTTGATGGCACTCCAGAGAAACCCCAAGAACACTGTTTCAAGGCTAGAGGGATCCTGAGGTCACTGTAGCAACACGAAAGAGCTCCGTGGACCACAAATCAACTCGAGATGAGATGTTAGTCCCTGGCTTCGACTCCAGAGGAATACCACCTTACCACAAGCACCTCAAGAGGAGGCTTCTCTCAGCTCTAGGTATGTGAGAGGTACCCTGAGTTTGCGGCCACAAGTGGAATGGACACCGCGATGCCCTGACTCGAAATAAGGCCGGATATCCCTGCAGTGACTTGAATGCAGGCTCGTCTTGCATCTCCCAAGACGAAAGGATGTCTGAATCCCCTGTGGAGACCACAGAGAAAGACCTAGTTCCCCACCTCATTGTGACCGGAGGCCTCACATCCTTTGAAAACTCCAGAGGGACGCGGAGATCAGTGCCTCCAAAGGAGACGATGCCTGACTCCTCGTGAAACTTGATAGGAGTCCCAAGATTCCTGTGGCACGTGGAAAGGGACCCTTGGTCTCCCGCCTCAGCTGGAGAGGCGTCCCAATTGCCCTGCCAAGCCTCGAGGAGAATCCCGAGTTGTCCCTCGCAACTAGGCAGGAGTCCTGACGTCGCTGAAAAAACACGTGGGTGGAAGGGCCATCCCCGTCGTAACTCGAGAATATACCCCTGGTTCCCGCCGCAACTCGAGAAAAACCATGAGACTTCCCCCTCGCCGCGAGATGAGGCCTGATTCCCCTGCACTGTGTGCAGAGTAATTCCGTGTTGCACATCACACATGAAAGGAGCCTTGATTTCCTTGATGGCACTCCAGAGAAACCCCAAGAACACTGTTTCAAGGCTAGAGAGATCCTGAGGTCACTGTAGCCACACGAAAGAGCTCCGTGAACCAAAAATCAACTCGAGATGAGAAGTTAGTCCCTGGCTTCGACTCCAGAGGAATACCACCTTACCACAAGCACCTCAAGAGGAGGCTTCTCTCAGCTCTAGGTATGTGAGAGGAACGCTGAGTTTGGGGCCTCAAGTGGAATGGACACCGCGATGCCCTGGCTCGAAATAAGGCCGGATATCCCTGCAGTGACTTGAATGCAGGCTCGTCTTGCATCTCCCAAGACGAAAGGATGTCTGAATCCCCTGTGGAGACCACAGAGAAAGACCTAGTTCCACACCTCATCGTGACCGGAGGCCTCACATCTTTTGAAAACTCCAGAGGTACGCGGAGATCAGTGCCTCCAAAGGAGACGATGCATGACTCCTCGTGAAACTTGATAGGAGTCCCAGGATTGCTGTGGCACGTGGAAAGGTACCCTTGGTCTCCCGCCTCAGCTGGAGAGGCGTCCCAATTGCCCTGCCAAGCCTCAAGGAGAATCCCGAGTTGTCCTTCGCAACTAGGCACGAGTCCTGACGTCACTGAACAAACACGTGTGTGGAAGGGCCATTCCCGTCGTAACTCGAGAATATACCCCAGGTTCCCGCCGCAACTCGAGAAAAACCATGAGACTTCCCACTCACCGGGAGATGAGGCCCGATTCCCCTGCACTGCGTGCAGAGCAATTCCGTGTTGCACATCACACATGAAAGGAGACTTGATTTCCTTGATGGCACTCCAGAGAAACCCCAAGAACACTGTTTCAAGGCTAGAGGGATCCTGAGGTCACTGTAGCAACATGAAAGAGCTCTGTGGACCAAAAATCAACTCGAGATGAGAGGTTTGTCCCTGGCTTCGACTCCAGAGGAATACCACCTTACCACAAGCACCTCAAGAGGAGGCTTCTCTCAGCTCTAGCTATGTGAGAGGGACCCTAATTTTTCGGCCTCAAGTGGAATGGACACTGCGATGCCCTGACGCGAAATAAGGCCCAATATCCCTGCAGTGACCTGAATGCAGGCTCGTCTTGCATCTCCCAAGATGAAAGGATGTCTGAATCTTCTGTGGAGACCACAGAGAAAGACCTAGTTCCCCACCTCATCGCGACCGGAGGCCTCACAGACTTTGAAAACTCCAGAGGTACGCGGAGATTAGTGCCTCCAAAGGAGACGATGACTGACTCCTCGTGAAACTTGATAGGAGTCCCAGGATTCCTTTGGCTCGTGGAAAGGGACCCTTGGTCTCCCGCCTCAGCTGGAGAGGCGTCCCAATGGCCCTGCCAAGCCTCGAGGAGAATCCCGAGTTGTCCCTCGCAACTAGGCAGGAGTCCTGACGTCGCTGAACAAACACGTGTGTGGAAGGGCCATCCCCGTCGTAACTCGAGAATATACCCCAGGTTCCCGCCGCAACTCGAGGTAAACCATGAGACGTCCCCCTCGCCGCGAGATGAGGCCAGATTCCCCTGCAGTGCGTGCAGAGCAATTCCGTGCTGCACATCACACATGAAAGGAGCCTTGATTTCCTTGATGGCACTCCAGAGAAAACCCAAGAACACTGTTTCAAGGCTAGAGGGATCCTGAGGTCACTGTAGCTACACGAAATAGCTCCGTGGACCAAAAATCAACTCGAGATGAGAGGTTAGTCCCTGGCTTCGACTCCAGAGGAAACCACCTTACCACAAGCACCTCAAGAGGAGGCTTCTCTCAGCTCTAGGTATGTGAGAGGGACCCTGAGTTTGCGGCCTCAAGTGGAATGGACACCGCCATGCCCTGACTCGAAATAAGGCCGGATATCCCTGCAGTGACTTGAATGCAGGCTCGTCTTGCATTTCCCAAGACGAAAGGATGTCTGAATCCCCTGTGGAGACAACAGAGAAAGACCTAGTTCCCCACCTCATCGGGACCGGAGGCTTCACATACTTTGAAAATTCCAGAGGTACACGGAGTTCAGTGCCTCCAAAGGAGACGATGCCTGACTCCTCGTGAAACTTGATAGGAGTCCCAGGATTCCTGTGGCACGTGGAAAGTGACCCTTGGTCTCCCGCCTCAGCTGGAGAGGCGTCCCAATTGCCCTGCCAAGCCTCGAGGAGAATCCCGAGTTGTCCCTCGCAACTAGGCAGGAGTCTTGACGTCGCTGAACAAACACGTGGGTGGAAGGGCCGTCCCCGTCGTAACTGTAGAATATACCCCAGGTTCCCGCCGCAACTCCAGAAAAACCATGAGACTTCCCCCTCGCCGCAAGATGAGGCCCGATTCCCCTGCACTGCATTCAAAGCAATTCCGTATTGCACATCAAACATGAAAGGAGCCTTGATTTCCTTGATGGCACTCCAGAGAAAGCCCAAGAACAGTGTCTCAAGGCTAGAGGGATCCTGAGGTCACTGTAGCAACACGAAAGAGCTCCGTGGACCACAAATCAACTGGAGATGAGAGGTTAGTCCCTGGCTTCAACTCCAGAGGAATACCACCTTACCACAAGCACCTCAAAAGGAGGCTTCTCTCAGCTCTAGGTATGTGAGAGGACCCTGAGTTTGAGGCCTCAAGTCGAATGGACACCGCGACTCCATGACTCGAAATAAGGCCGGATATAACTGCAGTGACTTGAATGCAGGCTCGTCTTGCATCTCCCAGGACGAAAGGATGTCTGAACCCCTGTGGAGACCACAGAGAAAGACCTAGTTCCCCACCTCATCGCGACCGGAGGCCTCACATCCTTTGAAAACTCCAGAGGTACGCGGAGATCAGTGCCTCCAAAGGAGACGATGCCTGACTCCTCGTGAAACTTGATACGAGTCGCAGGATTCCTGTGGCACGTGGAAAGGGACCCTTGGTCTCCCGCCTCAGCTGGAGAGGCGTCCCAATTGCCCTGCCAAGCCTCGAGGAGAATCCCGAGTTGTCCCTCGCAACTAGGCAGGAGTCCTGCCGTCGCTGAACAAACACGTGTGTGGAAGGGCCATCCCCGTCGTAACTCGAGAATATACCCCAGGTTCCCGCCGCAACTCGAGAAAAACCATGAGACTTCCCCCTCGCCGCGAGATGAGGCCCGATTCCCCTGCACTGCGTGCAGAGCAATTCCGTGTTGCACATCACACATGAAAGGAGCCTTGATTTCCTTGATGGCACTCCAGAGATTCCCCAAGAACACTGTTTCAAGGCTAGAGGGATCCTGAGGACACTGTAGCAACACGAAAGAGCTCCGTGGACCACAAATCAACTCGAGATGAGAGGGTAGTCCCTGGCTTCAACTCCAGAGGAATACCACCTTACCACAAGCACCTCAAGAGGAGGCTGCTCTCAGCTCTAGCTATGTGAGAGGGACCCTGAGTTTGTGGCCTTAAGTGAAATGGACACCGCGACGCCCTGACTCGAAATAAGGCCGGATATCCCTGCAGTGACTTGAATGCAGGCTCGTCTTGCATCTCCCAAGACGAAAGGATGTCTGAATCCCCTGTGGAGACCACAGAGAAACACCTAGTTACCCACCTCATCGCGACCGCAGGCCTTACATACTTTGAAAATTCCAGAGGTACACTGAGATCAGTGCCTCCAAAGGAGACGATGCCTGACTCCTCGTGAAACTTGATACGAGTCGCAGGATTCCTGTGGCACGTGGAAAGGGACCCTTGGTCTCCCGCCTCAGCTGGAGAGGCGTCCCAATTGCCCTGCCAAGCCTCGAGGAGAATCCCGAGTTTTCCCTCGCAACTAGGCAGGAGTCCTGCCGTCGCTGAACAAACACGTGTGTGGAAGGGCCATCCCCGTCGTAACTCGGGAATATACCCCAGGTTCCCGCCGCAACTCGAGAAAAACCATGAGACTTCCCCCTCGCCGCGAGATGAGGCCCGATTCCCATGCACTGCGTGCAGAGCAATTCCGTGTTGCACATCACACATGTAAGGAGCCTTGATTTCCTTGATGGCACTCCAGAGATTCCCCAAGAACACTGTTTCAAGGCTAGAGGGATCCTGAGGACACTGTAGCAACACGAAAGAGCTCCGTGGACCAAAAATCAACTCGAGATGAGAGGGTAGTCCCTGGCTTCGACTCCAGAGGAATACCACCTTACCACAAGCACCTCAAGAGGAGGCTGCTCTCAGCTCTAGCTATGTGAGAGGGACCCTGAGTTTGTGGCCTTAAGTGGAATGGACACTGCGACGCCCTGACTCGAAATAAGGCCGGATATCCCTGCAGTGACTTGAATGCAGGCTCGTCTTGCATCTCCCAAGACGAAAGGATGTCTGAATCCCCTGTGGAGACCACAGAGAAACACCTAGTTACCCACCTCATCGCGACCGCAGGCCTCACATACTTTGAAAATTCCAGAGGTACACTGAGACAGTGCCTCCAAAGGAGACGATGCCTGACTCCTCGTGAAACTTGATAGGAGTCCCAGGATTCCTGTGGCACGTGGAAAGGGACACTTGGTTTCCCGCCTCAGCTGGAGAGGCGTTCCAATTGCCCTGCCAAGCCTCGAGGAGAATCCCGAGTTGTCCCTCGCAACTAGGCAGGAGTCCTGACGTCGCTGAACAAACACGTGGGTGGCAGGGCCATCCCCGTCGTAACTCGAGAATATACCCCAGATTCTCGCCGCAACTCGAGAAAAACCATGATACTTCCCCCTCGCCGCGAGATGAGGCCCGGTTCCCCTGCACTGCATGCAGAGCAATTCCGTGTTGCACATCAAACATGAAAGAAGCCTTGATTTCCTTGATGGCACTCCAGAGAAACCCGAAGAACACTGTTTCAAGGCTAGAGGGATCTTGAGGTCACTGTAGCAACACGAAAGAACTCCGTGGACCAAAAATCAACTCGAGAGGAGAGGTTAGTCCCTGGCTTTGACTCCAGAGGCATACCACCTTACCACAAGCACCTCAAGAGGAGGCTTCTCTCAGCTCTAGGTATGTGAGAGGGACCCTGAGTTTGCAGCCTCAAGTGGAATGGACACTGCGATGCCCTGACGCGAAATAAGGCTGGATATCCTTGCAGTGACTTGAATGCAGGCTCGTCTTGCATCTCCCAAAACGATAGGATGTCTGAATCCCCTGTGGAGACCACAGAGAAAGACCTAGTTCCCCACCTCATCGCGTCCGGAGGCCTCACTTCCTTTGAAAACTCCAGACGTACGCGGAGATCAGTGCCTCCAAGGGAAACGATGCCTGACTCCTCGTGAAACTTGATAGGAGTCCCAGGATTCCTGTGGCACGTGGAAAGGGACCCTTGGTCTCCCGCCTCAGCTGGAGAGGCGTCCCAATTGCCCTGCCAAGCCTCGAGGAGAATCCCGAGTTTTCCCTCGCAACTAGGCAGGAGTCCTGCCGTCGCTGAACAAACACGTGTGTGGAAGGGCCATCCCCGTCGTAACTCGAGAATATACCCCAGGTTCCCGCCGCAACTCGAGAAAAACCATGAGACTTCCCCCTCGCCGCGAGATGAGGCCCGATTCCCCTGCACTGCATGCAGAGCAATTCCGTGTTGCACATCACACATGAAAGGAGCCTTGATTCCCTTGATGGCACTCCAGAGAAACCCCAAGAACACTGTTTCAAGGCTAGAGGGATCCTGAGGTCACTGTAGCTACACGAAAGAGCTCCGGGGACCAAAAATCAACTCGAGATGAGAGGTTAGTCCCTGGCTTCAACTCCAGAGGAATACCACCTTGCCACAAGCACCTCAAGAGGAGCCTTCTCTCAGCTCTAGGTATGTGAGAGGGACCCTGAGTTTACGGCCACAAGTGGAATGTACACCGCGATGCCCTGACTCGAAGTAAGGCCGGATATCCCTGCAGTGACTTGAATGCAGGCTCGTCTTGCATCTCCCAAGACGAAAGCATGTCTGAATCCCCTGTGGAGACGACAGAGAAAGACCTAGTTCCCCACCTCATCGCGACCGGAGGCCTCACATCCTTTGAAAACTCCAGAGGTACGCGGAGATCAGTGCCTCCAAAGGAGACGATGCCTGACTACTCGTGAAACTTGATAGGAGTCCCAGGATTCCTGTGGCACGTGGAAAGGGAACCTTGGTCTCCCGCCTCAGCTGGAGAGGCGTCCCAATTGCCCTGCCGAGCCTCGAGGAGAATCCCGAGTTGTCCCTCGCAACTAGGCAGGAGTCCTGACGTCGCTGAACAAACACGTGGGTGGAAGGGCCATCCCCGTCGTAACTCGAGAATATACCCCAGGTTCCCGCCGCAACTCGAGAAAAACCATGAGACTTCCCCCTCGCCGCAAGATGAGGCCCGATTCCCCTGCACTGCATTCAAAGCAAATCCGTATTGCACATCAAACATGAAAAGACCCTTGATTTCCTTGATGGCACTCCAGAGAAACCCCAAGAACACTGTTTCAAGGCTAGAGGGATCCTGAGGTAACTGTAGCAACATGAAAGAGCTCTGTGGACCAAAAATCAACTCGAGATGAGAGGTTAGTCCCTGGCTTCGACTCCAGAGGAATACCACCTTACCACAAGCACCTCAAGAGGAGGCTTCTCTCAGCTCTATGTATGTGAGAGGGACCCTGAGTTTGCGGCCTCAAGTGGAATGGACACTGCGATGCCCTGACGCGAAATAACGCCGGATATCCCTGCAGTGACTTGAATGCAGGTTCGTCTTGCATCTCCGAAGATGAAAGGATGTCTGAATCCCCTGTGGAGACGACAGAGAAACACCTAGTTCCCCACCTCATCGCGACCGGAGGCCTCACATCCTTTGAAAATTCCATAGGTACGCGGAGATCAGTGCCTCCAAAGGAGACGATGCCTGACTCCTCGTGAAACTTGATAGGAGTCCCAGGATTCCAGTGGCACGTGGAAAGGAACCCTTGGTCTCCCGCCTCAGCTGGAGATGCGTCCCAATTGCCCTGCCAAGCCTCGAGGAGAATCCCGAGTTTTCCCTCGCAACTAGGCAGGAGTCCTGCCGTCGCTGAACAAACACGTGTGTGGAAGGGCCATCCCCGTCGTAACTCGAGAATATACCCGAGGTTCCCGCCGCAACTCGAGAAAAACCATGAGACTTCCCCCTCGCCGCGAGATGAGGCCCGATTCCCCTGCACTGCGTGCAGAGCAATTCCGTGTTGCACATCACACATGAAAGGAGCCTTGATTTCCTTGATGGCACTCCAGACAAACCCCAAGAACACTGTTTCAAGGCTAGAGAGATCCTGAGGTCACTGTAGCCACACGGAAGAGCTCCATGGACCAAAAATCAACTCAAGATTAGAAGTTAGTCCCTGGCTTCGACTCCAGAGGAATACCACCTTACCACAAGCACCTCAAGAGGAGGCTTCTCTCAGCTCTAGGTATGTGAGAGGGACCCTGAATTTGACGCCTCAAGTCGAATGGACACCGCGACTCCATGACTCGAAATAAGGCCGGATATGCCTGCAGTGACTTGAATGCAGGCTCGTCTTGCATCTCCCAAGATGAAAGGATGTCTGAATCCCCTGTGGAGACCACAGAGAAACACCTAGTTACCCACCTCATCGCGACCGCAGGCCTCACATACTTTGAAAATTCCAGAGGTACACTGAGATCAGTGCCTCCAAAGGAGACGATGCCTGACTCCTCGTGAAACTTGATAGGAGTCCCAGGATTCCTGTGGCACGTGGAAAGGGACCCTTGGTCTCCCGCCTCAGCTGGAGAGGCGTCCCAATTGCCCTGCCAGCCTCGAGGAGAATCCCGAGTTGTCCCTCGCAACTAGGCAGGAGTCCTGACGTCGCTGAACAAACACGTGTGTGGAAGGACCATCCAGATCGTAACTCGAGAATATACCCCAGGTTCCCGCCGCAACTCGAGAAAAACCATGAGACTTCCCCCTCGCCGCGAGATGAGGCCCGATTCCCCTGCACTGCGTGCAGAGCAAGGCCGTGTTCCCCATCACACTTGAAAGGAGCCTTGATTTCCTTGATGGCACTCCAGAGAAACCCCAAGAACACTCTTTCAAGGCTAGAGGGATCCTGAGGTCATTGTAGCTACAGGAAATAGCTCCGTGGACCAAAAATCAACTCGAGATGAGAGGTTAGTCCCTGGCTTCGACTCCAGAGGAATACCACCTTACCACAAGCACCTCAAGAGGAGGCTTCTCTCAGCTCTAGGTATGTCAGAGGGACCCTGAGTTTGCGGCCTCAAGTGGATTGGACACCGCGATGCCCTGACTCGAAATAAGGCCGGATATCCCTGCAGTGACATGAATGCAGGCTCGTCTTGCATCTCCCAAGACGAAAGGATGTCTGAATCCCCTGTGGAGACCACAGAGAAAGACCTAGTTCCCCACCTCATCGCGAGCGGAGGCCTCACATCCTTTGAAAACTCCAGAGGTACGCGGAGATCAGTGCCTCCAAAGGAGACGATGCCTGACTCCTCGTGAAAATTGATACGAGTCCCAGGATTCCTGTGGCACGTGGAAAGGGACCCTTGGTCTCCCGCCTCAGCTGGAGAGGCGTCCCAATTGCCCTGCCAAGCCTCGAGGAGAATCCCGAGTTGTCCCTCGCAACTAGGCAGGAGTCCTGACGTCGTTGAACAAACACGTGTGTGGAAGGGCCATCCCCGTCGTAACTCGAGAATATACCCCAGGTTCCCGCCGCAACTCGAGAAAAACCATGGGACTTCCCCCTCGCCGCGAGATGAGGCCCGATTCCCCTGCACTGCATGCAGAGCAATTCCGTGTTGCACATCACACATGAAAGGAGCCTTGATTTCCTTGATGGTACTCCAGAGAAACCCCAAGAACAGTGTTTCAAGGCTAGAGGGATCCTGAGGTCACTGTAGCTACACAAAAGAGCTCCGTGGACCAAAAATCAACTCGAGATGAGAGGTTAGTCCCTGGCTTCGACTCCAGAGGAATACCACCTTGCCACAAGCACCTCAAGAGGAGGCTTCTCTCAGCTCTAGGTATGTGAGAGGGACCCTGAGTTTGCGGCCTCAAGTGGAATGGACACCGCCATGCCCTGACTCGAAATAAGGCCGGATATCCCTGCAGTGACTTGAATGCAGACTCGTCTTGCATTTCCCAAGACGAAAGGATGTCTGAATCCCCTGTGGAGACCACAGAGAAAGACCTAGTTCGCCACCTCATTGCGACCGGAGGCTTCACATACTTTGAAAATTCCAGAGGTACACTGAGATCAGTGCCTCCAAAGGAGACGATGCCTGACTCCTCGTGAAACTTGATAGGAGTCCCAGGATTCCTGTGGCACGTGGAAAGGGACCCTTGGTCTCCCGCCTCAGCTGGAGAGGCGTTCCAATTGCCCTGCCAAGCCTCGAGGAGAATCCCGAGTTGTCCCTCGCAACTAGGTAGGAGTCCTGACGTCGCTGAATAAACACGTGGGTGGAAGGGCCATCCCCGTCGTAACTCGAGAATATACCTCAGGTTCCCGCCGCAACTCGAGAAAAACCATGAGACTTCCCCCTCTCTGCGAGATGAGGCCCGATTCCCCTGCACTGCGTGCAGAGCAATTCCGTGTTGCACATCAAACATGAAAGCAGCCTTGATTTTCTTGATGGCACTCCAGAGAAACCCCAAGAACACTGTTTCAAGGCTAGAGGGATCCTGAGGTCGCTGTAGCCACACGAAAGAGCTCCGTGGACCAAAAATCAACTCGAGATGAGAGGTTAGTCCCTGGCTTCGAATCCAGAGGAATACCACCTTACCACAAGCACATCAAGAGGAGTCTTCTCTCAGCTCTAGGTATGGGAGAGGGACCCTGAGTGTGCGGCCTCAAGTGGAATGGACACCGCGATGCCCTGACTCGAAATAAGGCCGGATATACCTGCAGTGACTTGAATGCAGGCTCGTCTTGCATCTCCCAAGATGAAAGGATGTCTGAATCCCCTGTGGAGACCACAGAGAAAGACCTAGTTCCCCACCTCATCGCGACCGGAGGCCTCACATCCTTTGAAAACTCCAGAGGTACGCGGAGATGAGTGCCTCCAAAGGAGACGATGCCTGACTCCTCGTGAAACTTGATAGGAGTCCCAGGATTCCTGTGGCACGTGGAAAGGGACCCTTGGTCTCCCGCCTCAGCTGGAGAGGCGTCCCAATTGCCCTGCCAAGCCTCGAGGAGAATCCCGAGTTGTCCCTCGCAACTAGGCAGGAGTCGTGACATCGCTGAACAAACACGTGTGTGGAAGGGCCATCCCCGTCGTAACTCAAGAATAAACCCCAGGTTACCGCCGCAACTCGAGAAAAACCATGAGAATTCCCCCTCACCGCGAGATGAGGCCCGATTCCCCTGCACTGCGTGCAGAGCAATTCCGTGTTGCACATCACACATGAAAGGAGCCTTGAATTCCTTGATGGCACTCGAGAGAAACCCCAAGAACACTGTTTCAAGGCTAGAGGGATCCTGAGGTCACTGTAGCAACACGAAAGAGCTCCGTGGACCAAAAATCAACTCGAGATGAGAGGTTAGTCCCTGGCTTCGACTCCAGAGGAATACCACCTTACCACAAGCACCTCAAGAGGAGGCTTCTCTCAGCTCTAGGTATGTCAGAGGGACCCTGAGTTTGCGGCCTCAAGTGGAATGGACACCGCGATACCCTGACGCGAAATAAGGCCGGATATCCCTGCAGTGACTTGAATGCAGGCTCGTCTTGCATCTCCCAAGATGAAAGGATGTCTGAATCCCCTGTGGAGACCACACAGAAAGACCGAGTTCGCCACCTCATCGGGACCGGAGGCCTCACATCCTTTGAAAATTCCAGAGGTACGCGGAGATCAGTGCCTCCAAAGGAGACGATGCCTGACTCCTCGTGAAACTTGATAGGAGTCCCAGGATTCCTGTGGCACGTGGAAAGGGACCCTTGATCTCCCGCCTCAGCTGGAGAGGCATCCCAATTGCCCTCCCAAGCCTCGAGGAGAATCCCGAGTTGTCCCTCGCAACTAGGCAGGAGTCCTGACGTCGCTGAACAAACACATGTGTGGAAGGGCCATCCCCGTCGTAACTAGAGAATATACCCCAGGTTCCCGCCGCAACTCGAGAAACACCATGAGACTTCCCTCTCGCCGCGAGATGAGGCCCAATTCCCCTGCAGTGCGTGCAGAGCATTTCCGTGCTGCACATCACACATGAAAGGAGCCTTGATTTCCTTGATGGCACTCCAGAGAAACCCCAAGAACACTGTTACAAGGCTACAGGGATCCTGAGGTCACTGTAGCTACACGAAAGAGCTCCGAGGACCAAAAATCAACTCGAGATGAGAGGTTAGTCCCTGGCTTCGACTCCAGAGGAAACCACCTTACCACAAGCACCTCAAGAGGAGGCTTCTCTCAGCTCTAGGTATGTGAGAGGGACCCTGAGTTTGCGGCTTCAAGTGGAATGGACACCGCGATGCCCTGACTCGAAATAAGGCCGGATACCCCTGCAGTGACTTGAATGCAGGCTCGTCTTGCATCTCCCAAGACGAAAGGATGTCTGAATCCCCTGTGGAGACCACAGAGAAAGACCTAGTTCCCCACCTCATCGCGACCGGAGGCCTCACATCCTTTGAAAACTCCAGAGGTACGCGGAGATCAGTGCCTCCAAAGGAGACGATATCTGACTCCTCGTGAAACTTGATAGGAGTCCCAGTATTCCTGTGGCACGTGGAAAGGGACCCTTGGTCTCCCGCCTCAGCTGGAGAGGCGTCCCAATTGCCCTGCCAAGCGTCGAGCAGAATCCCGAGTTGTCCCTCGCAACTAGGCAGGAGTCCTGACGTCGCTGAACAAACACGTGTGTGGAAGGGCCATCCCCATCGTAACTCGAGAATATACCCCAGGTTCCCGCCGCAACTCGAGAAAAACCATGAGACTTCCCCCTCGCCGCGAGATGAGGCCCGATTCCCCTGCACTGCGTGCAGAGCAAGGCCGTGTTCCCCATCACACATGAAAGGAGCCTTGATTTCCTTGATGGCACTCCAGAGAAACCCCAAGAACACTGTTTCAAGGCTAGAGGGATCCTGAGGTCACTGTAGCAACACGAAAGAGCTTCGTGGACCAAAAATCAACTCGAGATGAGAGGTTTTTCCCTGGCTTCGACTCCAGAGGAATACCACCTTACCACAAGCACCTCAAGAGGAGGCTTCTCTAAGCTCTAGGTATGTGAGAGGGACCCTGAGATTGCGGCCTCAAGTGGATTGGACACTGCGATTCCCTGACGCGAAATAAGGCCGCATATACCTGCAGTGACTTGAATGCAGGCTCGTCTTGCATCTCCCAAGACGAAAGGACGTCTGAATCCCCTGTGGAGACCACAGAGAAAGACCTAGTTCCCCACTTCATGGCGACCGGAGGCCTCACATCCTTTGAAAACTCCAGAGGTAGGCGGAGATCAGTGCCTCCAAAGGAGACGATGCCTGACTCCTTGTGAAACTTGATACGAGTCCCAGGATTCCTGTGGCACGTGGAAAGGGACATTTGGTCTCCCGCCTCAGCTGGAGAGGCGTCCCAATTGCCCTGCCGAGCCTCGAGGAGAATCCCGAGTTGTCCCTCGCAACTAGGCAGGAGTCCTGCTTTCGCTGAACAAACATGTGTGTGGAAGGGCCATCCCCGTCGTAACTCAAGAATAAACCCCAGGTTCCCGCCGCAACTCGAGAAAAACCATGAGACTTCCCCCTCTCTGCGAGATGAGGCCCGATTCCCCTGCACTGCGTGCAGAGCAATTCCGTGTTGCACATCAAACATGAAAGCAGCCTTGATTTTCTTGATGGCACTCCAGAGAAACCCCAAGAACACTGTTACAAGGCTAGAGGGATCCTGAGGTCACTGTAGCCACACGAAAGAGCTCCGTGGACCAAAAATCAACTCGAGATGAGAGGTTAGTCCTTGGCTTCGACTCCAGAGGAATACCACCTTACCACAACCACATCAAGAGGAGGCTTCTCTCAGCTCTAGGTATGTGAGAGGGACCCTGAGTGTGCGGCCTCAAGTGGATTGGACACTGCGATGCCCTGACGCGAAATAAGGCCGGATATACCTGCAGTGACTTGAATGCAGGCTCGTCTTGCATTTCCCAAGACGAAAGGACGTCTGAATCCCCTGTGGAGACCACAGAGAAAGACCTAGTTCCCCACTTCATGGCGACCGGAGGCCTCACATCCTTTGAAAACTCCAGAGGTAGGCGGAGATCAGTGCCTCCAAAGGAGACGATGCCTGACTCCTCGTGAAACTTGATACGAGTCCCAGGATTCCTGTGGCACGTGGAAAGGGACACTTGGTCTCCCGCCTCAGCTGGAGAGGCGTCCCAATTGCCCTGCTAAGCCTCGAGGAGAATCCCGAGTTGTCCCTCGCAACTAGGCAGGAGTCCTGCTGTCGCTGAACAAACATGTGTGTGGAAGGGCCATCCCCGTCGTAACTCGATAATATACCCCAGGTTCCCGCCGCAACTCGAGAAAAACCATGAGACTTCCCCCTCTCTGCGAGATGAGGCCCGATTCCCCTGCACTGCGTGCAGAGCAATTCCGTGTTGCACATCAAACATGAAAGCAACCTTGATTTTCTTGATGGCACTCCAGAGAAACCCCAAGAACACTGTTTCAAGGCTAGAGGGATCCTGAGGTCGCTGTAGCCACACGAAAGAACTCCGTGGACCAAAAATCAACTCGAGATGAGAGGTTAGTCCCTGGCTTCGAATCCAGAGGAATACCACCTTACCACAAGCACATCAAGAGGAGGCTTCTCTCAGCTCTAGGTATGGGAGAGGGACCCTGACTGTGCAGCCTCAAGTGGAATGGACACCGCGATGCCCTGACTCGAAATAAGGCCGGATATCCCTGCAGTGACTTGAATGCAGGCTCGTCTTGCATCTCCCAAGATGAAAGGATGTCTGAATCCCCTGTGGAGACCACACAGAAAGACCTAGTTCCCCACCTCATCGCGACCGGAGGCCTCACATCCTTTGAAAACTCCAGAGGTACGCGGAGATCAGTGCCTCCAAAGGAGACGATGCCTGACTCCTCGTGAAACTTGATAGGAGTCCCAGGATTCCTGTGTCACGTGGAAAGGGACCCTTGGTCTCCCGCCTCAGCTGGAGAGGCGTCCCAATTGCCCTGCCAAGCCTCGAGGAGAATCCCGAGTTGTCCCTCGCAACTAGGCTTGAGTCCTGACATCGCTGAACAAACACGTGTGTGGAAGGGCCATCCCCGTCGTAACTCAAGAATAAACCCCAGGTTACCGCCGCAACTCGAGAAAAACCATGAGAATTCCCCCTCACCGCGAGATGAGGCCGGATTCCCCTGCACTGCGTGCAGAGCAATTCCGTGTTGCACATCACACATGAAAGGAGCCTTGAATTCCTTGATGGCACTCCAGAGAAACCCCAAGAACACTGTTTCAAGGCTAGAGGGATCCTGAGGTCACTGTAGCAACATGAAAGAGCTCCGTGGACCAAAAATCAACTCGAGATGAGAGGTTAGTCCCTGGCTTCGACTCCAGAGGAATACCACCTTACCACAAGCACCTCAAGAGGAGGCTTCTCTCAGCTCTAGGTATGTGAGAGGGACCCTGAGTTTGCGGCCTCAAGTGGAATGGACACCGCGATAACCTGACGCGAAATAAGGCCGGATATCCCTGCAGTGACTTGAATGCAGGCTCGTCTTGCATCTCCCAAGATGAAAGGATGTCTGAATCCCCTGTGGAGACCACAGAGAAAGACCTAGTTCCCCACCTCATCGGGACCGGAGGCCTCACATCCTTTGAAAATTCCAGAGGTACGCAGAGATCAGTGCCTCCAAAGGAGACGATGCCTGACTCCTCGTGAAACTTGATAGGAGTCCCAGGATTCCTGTGGCACGTGGAAAGGGACCCTTGGTCTCCCGCCTCAGCTGGAGAGGCATCCCAATTGCCCTCCCAAGCCTCGAGGAGAATCCCGAGTTGTCCCTCGAAACTAGGCAGGAGTCCTGACGTCGCTGAACAAACACATGTGTGGAAGGGCCATCCCCGTCGTAACTCGAGAATATACCCCAGGTTCCCGCCGCAACTCGAGAAACACCATGAGACTTCCCTCTCGCCGCGAGATGAGGCCCAATTCCCCTGCAGTGCGTGCAGAGCATTTCCGTGCTACACATCACACATGAAAGGAGCCTTGATTTCCTTGATGGCACTCCAGAGAAACCCCAAGAACACTGTTACAAGGCTACAGAGATCCTGAGGTCACTGTAGCTACACGAAAGAGCTCCGTGGACCACAAATCAACTAGAGATGAGAGGTTAGTCCCTGGCTTCGACTCCAGAGGAAACCACCTTACCACAAGCACCTCAAGAGGAGGCTTCTCTCAGCTCTAGGTATGTGAGAGGGACCCTGAGTTTGCGGCTTCAAGTGGAATGGACACCGCGATGCCCTGACTCGAAATAAGGCCGGATACACCTGCAGTGACTTGAATGCAGGTTCGTCTTGCATCTCCCAAGACGAAAGGATGTCTGAATCCCCTGTGGAGACCACAGAGAAAGACCTAGTTCCCCACCTCATCGCGACCGGAGGCCTCACATCCTTTGAAAACTCCAGAGGTACGCGGAGATCAGTGCCTCCAAAGGAGACGATATCTGACTCCTCGTGAAACTTGATAGGAGTCCCAGTATTCCTGTGGCACGTGGAAAGGGACCCTTGGTCTCCCGCCTCAGCTGGAGAGGCGTCCCAATTGCCCTGCCAAGCGTCGAGCAGAATCCCGAGTTGTCCCTCGCAACTAGGCAGGAGTCCTGACGTCGTTGAACAAACACGTGTGTGGAAGGGCCATCCCCATCGTAACTCGAGAATATACCCCAGGTTCCCGCCGCAACTCGAGAAAAACCATGAGACTTCCCACTCGCCGCGAGATGAGGCCCGATTCCCCTGCACTGCGTGCAGAGCAAGGCCGTGTTCCCCATCACACATGAAAGGAGCCTTGATTTCCTTGATGGCACTCCAGAGAAACCCCAAGAACACTCTTTCAAGGCTAGAGGGATCCTGAGGTCACTGTAGCTACAGGAAATAGCTCCGTGGACCAAAAATCAACTCGAGATGAGAGGTTAGTCCCTGGCTTCGACTCCAGAGGAATACCACCTTACCACAAGCACCTCAAGAGGAGGCTTCTCTCAGCTCTAGGTATGTCAGAGGGACCCTGAGTTTGCGGCCTCAAGTGGAATGGACACCGCGATGCCCTGACTCGAAATAAGGCCGGATATCCCTGCAGTGACATGAATGCAGGCTCGTCTTGCATCTCCCAAGACGAAAGGATGTCTGAATCCCCTGTGGAGACCACAGAGAAAGACCTAGTTCCCCACCTCATCGCGACCGGAGGCCTCACATCCTTTGAAAACTCCAGAGGTACGCGGAGATCAGTGCCTCCAAAGGAGACGATGCCTGACTCCTCGTGAAACTTGATAGGAGTCCCAGGATTCCTGTGGCACGTGGAAAGGGACCCTTGGTCTCCCGCCTCAGCTGGAGAGGCGTCCCAATTGCCCTGCAAAGCCTCGAGGAGAATCCCGAGTTGTCCCTCGCAACTAGGCAGGAGTCCTGACGTCGCTGAACAAACACGTGGGTGGAAGGGCCATCCCCGTCGTAACTCGAGAATATACCCCAGGTTCCCGCCGCAACTCGAGAAAAACCATGAGACGTCCCATTCGCCGCGAGATGAGGCCAGATTCCCATGCAGTGCGTGCAGAGCAATTCCGTGCTGCACATCACACATGAAAGGAGCCTTGATTTCCTTGATGGCACTCCAGAGAAACCCCAAGAACACTGTTTCAAGGATAGAGGGATCCTGAGGTCACTGTAGCTACACGAAAGAGCTCCGTGGACCAAAAATCAACTCGAGATGAGAAGTTAGTCCCTGGCTTCGACTCCAGAGGAAACCACCTTACCACAAGCACCTCAAGAGGAGGCTTCTCTCAGCTCTAGGTATGTGAGAGTGACCCTGAGTTTGCGGCCTCAAGTGGAATGGACACCGCGATGCCCTGACTCGAAATAAGGCCGGATATCCCTGCAGTGACTTGAATGCAGGCTCGTCTTGCATCTCCCAAGACGAAAGGATGTCTGAATCCCCTGTGGAGACCACAGAGAAAGACCTAGTTCCCCACCTCATCGCGACCGGAGGCCTCACATACTTTGAAAACTCCAGAGGTACTCTGAGATCAGTGCCTCCAAAGGAGACGATGCCTGACTCCTCGTGAAACTTGATAGGAGTCCCAGGATTCCTGTGGCACGTGGAAAGGGACCCTTGGTTTCCCGCCTCAGCTGGACAGGCATCCCAATTGCCCTGCCGAGCCTCGAGGAGAATCCCGAGTTGTCCCTCGCAACTAGGCAGGAGTCCTGAGGTCGTTGAACAAACACGTGGGTGGAAGGGCCATCCCCGTCGTAACTCGAGAATATACCCCAGGTTCTCGCCGCAACTCGAGAAAAACCATGAGACTTCCCCCACGCCGTGAGATGAGGCCCGATTCCCCTGCACTGCATGCAGAGCAATTCCGTGTTGCACATCAAACATGAAAGAAGCCTTGATTTCCTTGATGGCACTCCAGAGAAACCCCAAGAACACTGTTTCAAGGCTAGAGGGATCCTGAGGTCACTGTAGCAACACGAAAGAGCTCCGTGGACCAAAAATCAACTCGAGATGAGAGGTTTTTCCCTGGCTTCGACTCCAGAGGAATACCACCTTACCACAAGCACCTCAAGAGGAGGCTTCTCTAAGCTCTAGGTATGTGAGAGGGACCCTGAGATTGCGGCCTCAAGTGGATTGGACACTGCGATTCCCTGACGCGAAATAAGGCCGGATATACCTGCAGTGACTTGAATGCAGGCTCGTCTTGCATCTCCCAAGACGAAAGGACGTCTGAATCCCCTGTGGAGACCACAGAGAAAGACCTATTTGCCCACTTCATGGCGACCGGAGGCCTCACATCCTTTGAAAACTCCAGAGGTAGGCGGAGATCAGTGCCTCCAAAGGAGACGATGCCTGACTCCTTGTGAAACTTGATACGAGTCCCAGGATTCCTGTGGCACGTGGAAAGGGACATTTGGTCTCCCGCCTCAGCTGGAGAGGCGTCCTAATTGCCCTGCTAAGCCTCGAGGAGAATCCCGAGTTGTCCCTCGCAACTAGGCAGGAGTCCTGCTTTCGCTGAACAAACATGTGTGTGGAAGGGCCATCCCCGTCGTAACTCGATAATATACCCCAGGTTCCCGCCGCAACTCGAGAGAAACCATGAGACTTCCCTCTCGCCGCGAGATGAGGCCCGATTCCCCTGCAGTGCGTGCAGAGCATTTCCGTCCTGCACATCACACATGAAAGGAGCCTTGATTTCCTTGATGGCACTCCAGAGAAACCCATAAGAACACTGTTTCAAGGCTACAGGGATCCTGAGGTCACTGTAGCAACACGAAAGAGCTCCGTGGACCAAAAATCAACTCGAGATGAGAGGTTAGTCCCTGGCTTCGACTCCAGAGGAATACCACCTTACCACAAGCACCTCAAGAGGAGGCTTCTCTCAGCTCTAGGTATGTGAGAGGGACCCTGAGTTTGCGGCCTCAAGTGAAATGGACACTGCGATGCCCTGACGCGAAATAACGCCGGATATCCCTGCAGTGACTTGAATGCAGGCTCATCTTGCATCTCCCAAGACGAAAGGATGTCTTAATCCCCTGTGGAGACCACAGAGAAAGACCTAGTTCCCCACCTCATCGCGACCGGAGGCCTCACATCCTTTGACAACTCCAGAGGTACGCGGAGATCAGTGCCTCCAAAGGAGACGATGCCTGACTCCTCGTGAAACTTGATAGGAGTCCCAGGATTCCTGTGGCACGTGGAAAGGGACCCTTGGTCTCCCGCCTCAGCTGGAAAGGCGTCACAATTGCCCTGCCAAGCCACGAGGAGAATCCCAAGTTGTCCCTCGCAACTAGGCAGGAGTCCTGACGTCGCTGAACGAACACGTGTGTGGAAGGGCCATCCCCGTCGTAACTCGAGAATATACCCCAGGTTCCCGCCGCAACTCGAGAAAAACCATGAGACTTCCCCCACGCCGCGAGATGAGGCCTGATTCCCCTGCACTGCGTGCAGAGCAATTCCGTGTTGCACATCACACATGAAAGGAGCCTTGATTTCCTTGATGGCACTCCATAGAAACCCCAAGAACACTGTTTCAAGGCTAGAGGGATCCTGAGGTCACTGTAGCAACATGAAAGAGCTCCGTGTACCACAAATCAACACGAGATGAGAGGTTAGTCCCTGGCTTCAACTCCAGAGGAATACCACCTTACCACAAGCACCTCAACAGGAGGCTTCTCTCAGCTCTAGGTATGTGAGAGGGACCCTGAGTTTGCGGCCACTAGTGCAATGGTCACCGCGATTCCCTGACTCGAAATAAGGCCGGATATCCCTGCAGTGACTTGAATGCAGGCTCGTCTTGCATCTCCCAAGACGAAAGGATGTCTGAATCCCCTGTGGAGACCACAGAGAAAGACCTTGTTCCCCACCTCATCGCGACCGGAGGCCTTACATCCTTTGAAAACTCCAGAGGAACGCGGAGATCAGTGCCTCCAAAGGAGACGATGCCTGACTCCTCGTGAAACTTGATAGGAGTCCCAGGATTCCTGTGGCACGTGGAAAGGGACCCTTGGTCTCCCGCCTCAGCTGGAGAGGCGTCCCAATTGCCCTGCCAACCCTCGAGGAGAATCCCGAGTTGTCCCTCGCAACTAGGCAGGAGTCCTGACGTCGCTGAACAAACACGTGTGTGGAAGGGCATCCCCGTCGTAACTCGAGAATATACCCCAGGTTCCTGGCGCAACTCGAGAAAAACCATGAGACTTCCCCCTCGCCACGAGATGAGGCCCGATTCCCCTGCACTGCATGCAGAGCAATTCCGTGTTGCACATCACACATGAAAGGAGCCTTGATTTCCTTGATGGCACTCCAGAGAAACCCCAAGAACACTGTTTCAAGGCTAGAGGGATCCTGAGGTCACTGTAGCAACAGGAAAGATCTCCATGGACCAAAAATCAACTCGAGATGAGAGGTTAGTCCCTGGCTTCGACACCAGAGGAATACCACCTTACCACAAGCACCTCAAGAGGAGGCTTCTCTCAGCTCTAGGTATGTGAGAAGGACCCTGAGTTTGCGGCCTCAAGTGGAATGGACACTGTGATGCCCTGACGCGAAATAAGGCCAGATATCCCTGCAGTGACTTGAATGCAGGCTCGTCTTGCATCTCCCAAGACGAAAGGATGTCTGAATCCCCTGTGGAGACCACAGAGAAAGACCTAGTTCCCCACCTCATCGCGACCGGAGGCCTCACATCCTTTGAAAACTCCAGAGGTACGCGGAGATCAGTGCCTCCAAAGGAGACGATTCCTGACTCCTCGTGAAACTTGATAGGAGTCCCAGGATTCCTGTGGTACGTGGAAAGGGACCCTTGGTCTCCCGCCTCAGCTGGAGAGGCGTTCCAATTGCCCTGCCAAGCCTCGAGGAGAATCCCGAGTTTTCCCTCGCAACTAGGAAGGAGTCCTGACGTCGCTGAAGAAACACGTGGGTGGAAGGGCCATCCCCGTCGTAACTCGAGAATATACCCCAGGTTCTCGCCGCAACTCGAGAAAAACCATGAGACTTCCCCCTCGTCGTGAGATGAGGCCCGATTCCCCTGCACTGCATGCAGAGCAATACCTTGTTGCACATCAAACATGAAAGAAGCCTTGATTTCCCTGATGGCACTCCAGAGAAACCCCAAGAACACTGTTTCAAGGCTAGAGGGATCCTGAGGTCACTGTAGTACACGAAATAGCTCCGTGGACCAAAAATCAACTCGAGATGAGAGGTTAGTCCCTGACTTCAACTCCAGAGGAATGCCACCTTACCACAAGCACCTCAAGAGGGGGCTTCTCTCAGCTCTAGGTATGTGAGAGGGACCCTGAGTTTGCGGCCTCAAGTGGAATGGACACCGCGATGCCCTGACTCGAAATAAGGCCGGATATCCCTGCAGTGACTTGAATGCAGGCTCGTCTTGCATCTCCGAAGACGAAAGGATGTCTGATTCCCCTGCGGAGACCACAGAGAAAGAACTAGTTCCCCACCTCATCGTGACCGGAGGCCTCACATCCTTTGAAAACTCCAGAAGTACGCGGAGATCAGTGCCTCCAAAGGAGACGATGCCTGATTCCTCGTGAAAGATGATAGGAGTCCCAGGATTCCTGTGGCACGTGGAAAGGGACCCTTGGTCTCCCGCATCAGCTGGAGAGGCGTCCCAATTGCCCTGCCAAGCCTCGAGGAGAATCCCGAGTTGTCCCTCGCAACTAGGCAGGAGTCCTGACATCGCTGAACAAACACGTGGGTGGAAGGGCCATCCCCGTCGTAACTCGAGAATATACCCCAGGTTCCCGCCGCAACTCGAGAAAAACCATGAGACTTCCCCCTCGCCGCGAGATGAGGCCCGGTTCCCCTGCACAGCTTGCAGAGCAATTCCGTGTTGCACATCACACATGAAAGGAGCCTTGATTTCCTTGATGGCCCTCCAGAGAAACCCCAAGAACACTGTTTCAAGGCTAGAGGGATCCTGAGGTCACTGTAGCAACACTAAAGAGCTCCAGGGACCAAAAATCAACGCGAGATGAGAGGGTAGTCCCTGGCTTCGACTCCAGAGGAATACCACCTTACCACAAGCACCTCAAGAGGAGGCTTCCCTCAGCTCTAGGTATGTGAGAGGGACCCTGAGTTTGTGGCCTCAAGTGAAATGGACACCTAGATGCCCTGACTCGAAATAAGGCCGGATATTCCTGCAGTGACTTGAATGCAGGCTCGTCTTGCATCTCCCAAGACGAAAGGATGTCTGAATCCCCTGTGGAGACCACAGAGAAAGACCTAGTTACCCACCTCATCGCGACCGCAGGCCTCACATACTTTGAAAACTCCAGACGTACGCGGAGATCAGTGCCTCCAAGGGAGACGATGCCTGACTCCTCGTGAAACTTGATAGGAGTCCCAGGATTCCTGTGGCACGTGGAAAGGGACCCTTGGTCTCCCGCCTCAGCTGGAGAGGCGTCCCAATTGCCCTGCAAATCCTCGAGAGAATCCCGAGTTTTCCCTCGCAACTAGGCAGGAATCCTGCCGTCGCTGAACAAACACGTGTGTGGAAGGGCCATCCCCGTCGTAACTCGAGAATATACCCCAGGTTCCCTTCGCAACTCGAGAAAAACCATGAGACTTTCCCCTGGCCGCGAGATGAGGCCCGACTCCCCTGCACTGCGTGCAGAGCAATTCCGTGTTGCACATCACACATGAAAGGAGCCTTGATTTCCTTGATGGCACTCCAGAGAACCCCCAAGAACACTGTTTCAAGGCTAGAGGGATCCTGAGGTCACTGTAGCAACACGAAAGAGCTCCATGGACCAAAAATCAACTCGAGATGAGAGGTTAGTCCCTGGCTTCGACCCCAGAGGAATACCACCTTACCACAAGCACCTCAAGAGGAGGCTTCTCTCAGCTCTAGGTATATGAGAGGGACCCTGAGGTTGCGGCCTTAAGTGGAATGGACACTGCGATGCCCTGACGCGAAATAAGGCCGGATATCCCTGCAGTGACTTGAATGCAGGCTCGTCTTGCATCTCCCAAGACGAAAGGATGTCTGAATCCCCTGTGGAGACAACAGAGAAAGACCTAGTTCCCCACTTCATGGTAACCGGAGGCCTCACATCGTTTGAAAACTCCAGAGGTACGCGGAGATCAGTGCCTCCAAAGGAGACGATGCCTGACTCCTCGTGAAACTTGATACGAGTCCCAGGATTCCTGTGGCACGTGAAAGGGACCTTGGGTCTCCCGCCTCAGCTGGAGAGGCGTCCCAATTGCCCTGCCAACCCTCGAGGAGAATCCCGAGTTGTCCCTCGCAACTAGGCAGGAGTCCTGACATCGCCGAAGAAACACGTGGGTGGAAGGGCCATCCCCGTCGTAACTCGAGAATATACTCCAGGTTCCCGCCGCAACTCGAGAAAAACCATGAGACTTCCCCCTCTCGGCGAGATGAGGTCCGATTCCCCTGCACTGCGTGCAGAGCAATTCAGTGTTGCACATCACATATGAAAGGAGCCTTGATTTCCTTGATGGCACTCCAGAGAAACCCCAAGAACAGTGTTCCAAGGCTAGAGGGATCCTGAGGTCACTGTAGCAACACGAAAGAGCTCCGTGGACCAAAAATCAACTCGAGATGAGAGGGTAGTCCCTGGCTTCGACTCCAGAGGAATACCACCTTACCACAAGCACCTCAAGAGGAGACTTCTCTCAGCTCTAGGTATCTGAGAGGGACCCTGAGTTTGTGGCCTCAAGTGAAATGGACACCGCGATGCCCTGACTCGAAATAAGGCCGGATATCCCTGCAGTGACTTGAATG
Source organism: Cervus elaphus (assembly GCF_910594005.1). NCBI lineage: Eukaryota > Metazoa > Chordata > Mammalia > Artiodactyla > Cervidae > Cervus > Cervus elaphus. Next base: position 11,622,300 of record NC_057824.1, on the reverse strand, counting down.
CAGGCTCGTCTTGCATCTCCCAAGACGAAAGGATGTCTGAGTCCCCTGTGGAGACCACAGAGAAGGACCTGGGTTCCCCACCTCATCGCGTCCGGAGGCCTCACTTCCTCTGAAAACTCCAGACGTACGCGGAGATCAGTGCCTCCAAGGGAGACGATGCCTGACTCCTCGTGAAACTTGATAGGAGTCCCAGGATTCCTGTGGCACGTGGAAAGGGACCCTTGGTCTCCCGCCTCAGCTGGAGAGGCGTCCCAATCGCCCTACCAACCCTCGAGGAGAATCCCGAGTTGTCCCTCGCAACTAGGCAGGAGTCCTGACATCGCTGAACAAACTCGTGGGTGGAAGGACCATCCCCGTCGTAACTCGAGAATATACCCCAGGTTCCCGCCGCAACTCGAGAAAAACCATGAGACTTCCCCCTCGCCGCGAGATGAGGCCCGATTCCCCTGCACTGCGTGCAGAGCAATTCCGTGTTGCACATCACACATGAAAGGAGCCTTGATTTCCTTGATGGCCCTCCAGAGAAACCCCAAGAACACTGTTTCAAGGCTAGAGGGATCCTGAGGTCACTGTAGCAACACTAAAGAGCTCCAGGGACCAAAAATCAACGCGAGATGAGAGGTTAGTCCCTGGCTTCGACTCCAGAGGAATACCACCTTACCACAAGCACCTCAAGAGGAGGCTTCTCTCAGCTCTAGGTATGTGAGAGGGACCCTGAGTTTGCGGCCTCAAGTGGAATGGACACAGCGATGCCCTGACTCGAAATAAGGCCAGATATCTCTGCAGTGACTTGAATGCCGGCTCGTCTTGCATCTACCAAGATGAAAGGATGTTTGAATCCACTGTGGAGACCACAGAGAAAGACCTAGTTCCCCACCTCATCGCGACCTGAGGCCACAAATCCTTTGAAAATTCCAGACGTATGCGGAGATCAGTGCCTAAAAAGGGGACGATGCCTGACTCCTCATGAAACTTGATAGGAGTCCCAGGATTCCTGTGGCACGTGGAAAGGGACACTTGGTCTCCCGCCTCAGCTGGAGAGGCGTCCCAATTGCCCTGCAAAGCCTCGAGGAGAATCCCGAGTTGTCCCTCGCAACTAGGCAGGAGTCCTGACGTCGCTGAACAAACACGTCGGTGGAAGGGCCATCCCCGTCGTAACTCGAGAATATACCCCAGGTTCCCGCCGCAACTCGAGAAAAACCATGAGACGTCCCCCTCGCCGCGAGATGAGGCCCGATTCCCCTGCACTGCATGCAGAGCAATTCCGTGCTGTACATCACACATGAAAGAAGCCTTGATTTCCTTGATGGCACTCCAGAGAAACCCCAAGAACACTGTTTCAAGGCTAGAGGGATCCTGAGGTCACTGTAGCTACACGAAAGAGCTCCGTGGACCATAAATCAACTCGAGATGAGAGGTTAGTCCCTGGCTTCGACTCCAGAGGAAACCACCTTACCACAAGCACCTCAAGAGGAGGCTTCTCTCAGCTCTAGGTATGTGAGAGGGACCCTGAGTTGGCGGCCTCAAGTGGAAAGGACACCGCGATGCCCTGACTCGAAATAAGGCCGGATATCCCTACAGTGACTTGAATGCAGGCTCGTCTTGCATCTCCCAAGACGAAAGGATGTCTGAATCCCCTGTGGAGACCACAGAGAATGACCTAGTTCCCCACCTCATCGCGACCGGAGGCCTCACATACTTTGAAAACTCCAGAGGTACACTGAGATCAGTGCCTCCAAAGGAGACGATGCCTGACTCCTCCTGAAACTTTATAGGAGTCCCAAGATTCCTGTGGCACGTGGAAAGGGACCCTTCGTCTCCCGCCTCAGCTGGAGAGGCGTCCCAATTACCCTGCCAAGCCTCGAGGAGAATCCCTAGTTGTCCCTCGCAACTAGGCAAGAGTCCTGACGACGCTGAACAAACACGTGTGTGGAAGGGCCATCCCCGTCGTGACTCGAGAATATACCCCAGGTTCGCGCCGCAACTCGAGGAAAACCATGAGACTTCCCCCTCGCCACAAGATGAGGCCCGATTCCCCTGCACTGCATTCAAAGCAATTACGTATTGCACATCAAACATGAAAGGAGCCTTGATTTCCTTGATGGCACTCCAGAGAAACCCCAAGAACACTGTTTCAAGGCTAGAGGGATCCTGAGGTCACTGTAGCAACACGAAAGAGCTCCGTGGACCAAAAATCAACTCGAGATGAGAGGTTAGTCCCTGGCTTCGACTCCAGAGGAAACCACCTTACCACAAGCACCTCAAGAGGAGGCTTCTCTCAGCTGTAGGTATGTGAGAGGGACCCTGAGTTTGCGGCCTCAAGTGGAATGGACTCCGCGATGCCCTGACTCGAAATAAGGCCGGATATCCCTGCAGTGACTTGAATGCAGGCTCGTCTTGCATCTCCCAAGACGAAAGGATGTCTGAATCCCCTGTGGAGACCAAAGAGAAAGACCTAGTTCCCCACCTCATCGCGACCGGAGGCCTCACATACTTTGAAAACTCCAGAGGTACACTGAGATCAGTGCCTCCAAAGGAGACGATGCCTGACTCCTCGTGAAACTTGATAGGAGTCCCAGGATTCCTGTGGCACGTGGAAAGGGACCCTTGGTTTCCCGCCTCAGCTGGACAGGCATCCCAATTGCCCTGCCAAGCCTCGAGGAGAATCCCAAGTTGTCCCTCGCAACTAGGCAGGAGTCCTGAGGTCGCTGAACAAACACGTGGGTGGAAGGGCCATCCTCGTCATAACTCGAGATTATAACCCAGGTTCCCGCCGCAACTCGAGAAAAACCATGAGACTTTCCCCTCGCCGCGTGATGAGGCCCGATTCCCTTGCACTGCATGCAGAGCAATTCCGTGTTGCACATCACAGATGAAAGGAGCCTTGATTTCCTTGATGGCACTCCAGAGAAACCCCAAGAACACTGTTTCAAGGCTAGAGGGTTCCTGAGGTCACTGTGGCAACACGAAAGAGCTCCGTGGGCCAAAAATCAACTCGAGATGAGAGGTTAGTCCCTGACTTTGACTCCAGAGGAATACCACCTTACCACAAGCACCTCAAGAGGAGGCTTCTCTCAGCTCTAGGTATGTGAGAGGGACCCTGAGTTTGCGGCCTCAAGTGGAATGGACACAGCGATGCCCTGACTCGAAATAAGTCCAGATATCTCTGCAGTGACTTGAATGCCGGCTCGTCTTGCATCTACCAAGATGAAAGGATGTTTGAATCCACTGTGGAGACCACAGAGAAAGACCTAGTTCCCCACCTCATCGCGTCCGGAGGCCTCACTTTCTTTGAAAACTCCAGAGGTACGCGGAGATCAGTGCCTCCAAGGGAGACGATGCCTGACTCCTCGTGAAACTTGATAGGAGTCCCAGGATTCCTGTGGCACGTGGAAAGGGACCCTTGGTCACCCGCCTCAGCTGGAGAGGCGTCCCAATTGCCCTGCCGAGCCTCGAGGAGAATCCCGAGTTGTCCCTCGCAACTAGGCAGGAGTCCTGCCGCCGCTGAACAAACACGTGTGTGGAAGGGCCATCCCCGTCGTAACTCGAGAATATACCCCAGGTTCCCGCCGCAACTCGAGAAAAACCATGAGACTTCCCCGTCGCCGCGAGATGAGGCCCGATTCCCCTGCACTGCATGCAGAGCAATTCCGTGTTGCACATCACACATGAAAGGAGCCTTGATTTCCTTGATGGCACTCCAGAGAAACCCCAAGAACACTGTTTCAAGGCTAGAGGGATCCTGAGGTCACTGTAGCAACACGAAAGAGCTCCGTGGACCAAAAATCAACTTGAGATGAGAGGTTAGTCCCTGGCTTCGACTCCAGAGGAATACCACCTTACCACAAGCACCTCAAGAGGTGGCTTCTCTCAGCTCTAGGTATGTGAGAGGGACCCTGAGTTTGCGGCCTCAAGTGGAATGGACACTGCGATGCCCTGACTCGAAATAACGCCGGATATCCCTGCAGTGACTTGAATGCAGGCTCGTCTTGCATCTCCCAAGATGAAAGGATGTCTGAATCCCCTGTGGAGACCACAGAGAAAGACCTAGTTCCCCACCTCATCGGGACCGGAGGCCTCACATCCTTTGAAAACTCCAGAGGTACGCGGAGATCAGTGCCTCCAAGGGAGATGATGCCTGACTCCTCGTGAAACCTGATAGGAGTCCCAGGATTCCTGTGGCACGTGGAAAGGGACACTTGGTCTCCCGCCTCAGCTGGAGAGGCGTCCCAATTGCCCTGCCAAGCCTCGAGGAGAATCCCGAGTTTTCCCTCACAGCTAGGAAGGAGTCCTGCCGTCACTGAACAAACATGTGTGTGGAAGGGCCATCCCCGTCTTAACACGAGAATATACGCCAGGTTCCCGCCGCAACTCGAGAAAAACCATGAGACTTCCCCCTCGCCGCGAGATGAGGCCAGATTCCCCTGCACTGCATGCAGAGCAATTCCGTGCTGTACATCACACATGAAAGAAGCCTTGATTTCCTTGATAGCACTCCAGAGAAACCCCAAGAACACTGTTTCAAGGCTAGAGGGATCCTGAGGTCACTGTAGCTACACGAAAGAGCTCCGTGGACCGTAAATCAACTCGAGATGAGAGGTTAGTCCCTGGCTTCGACTCCAGAGGAAACCACCTTACCACAAGCACCTCAAGAGGAGGCTTCTCTCAGCTCTAGGTATGTGAGAGGGACCCTGAGTTGGCGGCCTCAAGTGGAAAGGACACCGCGATGCCCTGACTCGAAATAGGCCGGATATCCCTGCAGTGACTTGAATGCAGGCTCGTCTTGCATCTCCCAAGATGAAAGGATGTCTGAATCCCCTGTGGAGACCACAGAGAATGACTTAGTTCCCCACCTCATCGCGACCGGAGGCCTCACATACTTTGAAAACTCCAGAGGTACACTGAGATCAGTGCCTCCAAAGGAGACGATGCCTGACTCCTCGTGAAACTTTATAGGAGTCCCAAGATTCCTGTGGCACGTGGAAAGGGACCCTTCGTCTCCCGCCTCAGCTGGAGAGGCGTCCCAATTACCCTGCCAAGCCTCGAGGAGAATCCCGAGTTGTCCCTCGCAACTAGGCAAGAGTCCTGACGACGCTGAACAAACACGTGTGTGGAAGGGCCATCCCCGTCGTAACTCGAGAATATACACCAGGTTCGCGCCGCAACTCGAGAAAAACCATGAGACTTCCCCCTCGCCACAAGATGAGACCCGATTCCCCTGCACTGCATTCAAAGCAATTCCGTATTGCACATCAAACATGAAAGGAGCCTTGATTTCCTTGATGGCACTCCAGAGAAACCCCAAGAACACTGTTTCAAGGCTAGAGGGATCCTGAGGTCACTGTAGCAACACGAAAGAGCTCCGTGGACCAAAAATCAACTCGAGATGAGAGGTTAGTCCCTGGCTTCGACTCCAGAGGAAACCACCTTACCACAAGCACCTCAAGAGGAGGCTTCTCTCAGCTGTAGGTATGTGAGAGGGACCCTGAGTTTGCGGCCTCAAGTGGAATGGACTCCGCGTTGCCCTGACTCGAAATAAGGCCGGATATCCCTGCAGTGACTTGAATGCAGGCTCGTCTTGCATCTCCCAAGACGAAAGGATGTCTGAATCCCCTGTGGAGACCACAGAGAAAGACCTAGTTCCCCACCTCATCGCGACCGGAGGCCTCACATACTTTGAAAACTCCAGAGGTACACTGAGATCAGTGCCTCCAAAGGAGACGATGCCTGACTCCTCGTGAAACTTGATAGGAGTCCCAGGATTCCTGTGGCACGTGGAAAGGGACCCTTGGTTTCCCGCCTCAGCTGGACAGGCATCCCAATTGCCCTGCCAAGCCTCGAGGAGAATCCCGAGTTGTCCCTCGCAACTAGGCAGGAGTCCTGAGGTCGCTGAACAAACACGTGGGTGGAAGGGCCATCCTCGTCATAACTCGAGATTATAACCCAGGTTCCCGCCGCAACTCGAGAAAAACCATGAGACTTTCCCCTCGCCGCGTGATGAGGCCCGATTCCCCTGCACTGCGTGCAGAGCAATTCCGTGTTGCACATCACACATGAAAGGAGCCTTGATTTCCTTGATGGCACTCCAGAGAAACCCCAAGAACACTGTTTCAAGGCTAGAGGGTTCCTGAGGTCACTGTGGCAACACGAAAGAGCTCCGTGGGCCAAAAATCAACTCGAGATGAGAGGTTAGTCCCTGGCTTTGACTCCAGAGGAATACCACCTTACCACAAGCACCTCAAGAGGAGGCTTCTCTCAGCTCTAGGTATGTGAGAGGGACCCTGAGTTTGCGGCCTCAAGTGGAATGGACACAGCGATGCCCTGACTTGAAATAAGTCCAGATATCTCTGCAGTGACTTGAATGCCGGCTCGTCTTGCATCTACCAAGATGAAAGGATGTTTGAATCCACTGTGGAGACCACAGAGAAAGACCTAGTTCCCCACCTCATCGCGTCCGGAGGCCTCACTTCCTTTGAAAACTCCAGACGTACGCGGAGATCAGTGCCTCCAAGGGAGACGATGCCTGACTCCTCGTGAAACTTGATAGGAGTCCCAGGATTCCTGTGGCACGTGGAAAGGGACCCTTGGTCACCCGCCTCAGCTGGAGAGGCGTCCCAATTGCCCTGCCGAGCCTCGAGGAGAATCCCGAGTTGTCCCTCGCAACTAGGCAGGAGTCCTGCCGCCGCTGAACAAACACGTGTGTGGAAGGGCCATCCCCGTCGTACCTCGAGATTATACCCCAGGTTCCCGCCGCAACTCGAGAAAAACCATGAGACTTCCCCCTGGCCGCGAGATGAGGCCCGATTCCCCTTCACTGCATTCAAAGCAATTCCGTATTGCACATCACACATGAAAGGAGCCTTGATTTCCTTGATGGCACTCCAGAGAAAGCCCAAGAACAGTGTTTCAAGGCTAGAGGGATCCTGAGGTCACTGTAGCAACACAAAAGAGCTCCGTGGACCACAAATCAACTGGAGATGAGAGGTTAGTCCCTGGCTTCAACTCCAGAGGAATACCACCTTACCACAAGCACTTCAAAAGGAGGCTTCTCTCAGCTCTAGGTATGTGAGAGGGACCCTGAGTTTGCGGCCTCAAATGGAATGGACACCGCGATGCCCTGACTCGAAATAAGGCCGGATATTACTGCAGTGACTTGAATGCAGGCTCGTCTTGCATCTCCCAAGACGAAAGGATGTCTGAATCCCCTGTGGAGACCACAGAGAAAGACCTTGTTCCCCACCTCATCGCGACCGGAGGCCTCACATCCTTTGAAAACTCCAGAGGTACTCGGAGATCAGTGCCTCCAAAGGAGACGATGCCTGACTCCTCGTGAAACTTGATAGGAGTCCCAGGATTCCTGTGGCACGTGGAAAGGGACCCTTGGTCTCCCGCCTCAGCTGGAGAGGCGTCCCAATTGCCCTGCCAACCCTCGAGGAGAATCCCGAGTTCTCCCTCGCAACTAGGCAGGAGTCCTGACGTCGCTGAACAAACACGTGTGTGGAAGGGCATCCCCGTCGTAACTCGAGAATATACCCCAAGTTCCTGGCGCAACTCGAGAAAAACCATGAGACTTCCCCCTCGCCGCGAGATGAGGCCCGATTCCCCTGCACTGCATGCAGAGCAATTCCGTGTTGCACATCACACATGAAAGGAGCCTTGATTTCCTTGATGGCAATCCAGAGAAACCCCAAGAACACTGTTTCAAGGCTAGAGGGATCCTGAGGTCACTGTAGCAACACGAAAGAGCTCCATGGACCAAAAATCAACTCGAGATGAGAGGTCAGTCCCTGGCTTCGACACCAGAGGAATACCACCTTACCACAAGCACCTCAAGAGGAGGCTTCTCTCAGCTCTAGGTATGTGAGAGGGACCCTGAGTTTGCGGCCTCAAGTGGAATGGACACTGCGATGCACTGACGCGAAATAAGGCCGGATATCCCTGCAGTGACTTGAATGCAGGCTCGTCTTGCATCTCCCAAATGAAAGGATGTCTGAATCCCCTGTGGAGACCACAGAGAAAGACCTAGTTCCCCACCTCATCGCGACCGGAGGCCTCACATCCTTTGAAAACTCCAGAGGTACGCGGAGATCAGTGCCTCCAAAGGAGACGATTCCTGACTCCTCGTGAAACTTGATAGGAGTCCCAGGATTCCTGTGGCACGTGGAAAGGGACCCTTGGTCTCCCGCCTCAGCTGGAGAGGCGTTCCAATTGCCCTGCCAAGCCTCGAGGAGAATCCCGAGTTGTCCCTCGCAACTAGGAAGGAGTCCAGACGTTGCTGAACAAACACGTGGGTGGAAGGGCCATCCCCGTCGTAACTCGAGAATATACCCCAGGTTCTCGCCGCAACTCGAGAAAAAACCATGAGACTTCCCCCTCTTCGTGAGATGAGGCCCGATTCCCCTGCACTGCATGCAGAGCAATTCCGTGTTGCACATCAAACATGAAAGAAGCCTTGATTTCCCTGATGGCACTCCAGAGAAACCCCAAGAAGACTGTTTCAAGGCTAGAGGGATCCTGAGGTCACTGTAGTACACGAAATAGCTCCGTGGACCAAAAATCAACTCGAGATGAGAGGTTAGTCCCTGGCTTCAACTCCAGAGGAATGCCACCTTACCACAAGCACCTCAAGAGGGGGCTTCTCTCAGCTCTAGGTATGTGAGAGGGACCCTGAGTTTGGGGCTCAAGTGGAATGGACACCGCGATGCCCTGACTCGAAATAAGGCCGGGTATCCCTGCAGTGACTTGAATGCAGGCTCGTCTTGCATCTCCGAAGACGAAAGGATGTCTGAATCCCCTGCGGAGACCACAGAGAAAGAACTAGTTCCCCACCTCATCGTGACCGGAGGCCTCACATCCTTTGAAAACTCAAGAAGTACGCGGAGATCAGTGCCTCCAAAGGAGACGATGCCTGACTCCTCGTGAAACTTGATAGGAGTCCCAGGATTCCTGTGGCACGTGGAAAGGGACCCTTGGTCTCCCGCATCAGCTGGAGAGGCGTCCCAATTGCCCTGCCGAGCCTCGAGGAGAATCCTGAGTTGTCCCTCGCAACTAGGCAGGAGTCCAGACGTCGCTGAACAAACACGTGTGTGGAAGGGCCATCCCAGTCGTAACTCGAGAATATACCCTAGGTTCTCGCCGCAACTCGAGAAAAACCATGAGACTTCCCCCTCGCTGGGAGATGAGGCCCGATTCCCCTGCACTGCGTGCAGAGCAATTCCGTGTTGCACATCACACATGAAAGGAGTCTTGATTTCCTTGATGGCACTCCAGAGAAACCCCAAGAACACTGTTTCAAGGCTAGAGGGATCCTGAGGTCACTGTAGCAACACGAAAGAGCTCCGTGGACCAAAAATCAACTCGAGATGAGAGGTTAGTCCCTGGCTTCGACTCCAGAGGAATACCACCTTACCACAAGCACCTCAAGAGGAGGCTTCTCTCAGATCTAGGTATGTGAGAGGGACCCTGAGTTTGCGACCTCAAGTGGAATGGACACAGCGATGCCCTGACGCGAAATAACGCCGGATATCCCTGCAGTGACTTGAATGCAGGTTCGTCTTGCATCTCCGAAGATGAAAGGATGTCTGAATCCCCTGTGGAGACCACAGAGAAAGACCTAGTTCCCCACCTCATCGCGACCGGAGGCCTCACATCCTTTGAAAACTCCAGACGTACGCGGAGATCAGTGCCTCCAAGGGAGATGATGCCTGACTCCTCGTGAAACTTGATAGGAGTCCCAGGATTCCTGTGGCACGTGGAAAGGGACCCTTGGTCTCCCGCCTCAGCTGGAGAGGCGTCCCAATTGCCCTGCCAAGCCTCGAGGAGAATCCCGAGTTTTCCCTCGCAACTAGGAAGGAGTCCTGCCGTCGCTGAACAAACACGTGTGTGGAAGGGCCATCCCCGTTGTAACACGAGAATATACCCCAAGTTCCCGCCGCATCTCGAGAAAAACCATGAGACTTCCCCCTCACCGAAAGATGAGGCCCGATTCCCCTGCACTGCATGCAGAGCAATTCCGTGTTGCACATCACACATGAAAGGAGCCTTGATTTCCTTGATGGCACTCCAGAGAAACCCCAAGAACACTCTTTCAAGGCTAGAGGGATCCTGAGGCCACTGTAGCAACACTAAAGAGCTCCAGGGACCAAAAATCATCACGAGATGAGAGGGTAGTCCCTGGCTTCGACTCCAGAGGAATACCACCTTACCACAAGCACCTCAGGAGGAGGCTTCCCTCAGCTCTAGGTATGTGAGAGGGACCCTGAGTTTGTGGCCTCAAGTGAAATGGACACCGCGACGCCCTGACTCGAAATAAGGCCGGATATCCCTGCAGTGACTTGAATGCAGGCTCGTCTTGCATCTCCCAAGACGAAAGGATGTCTGAATCCCCTGTGGAGACCACAGAAAAACACCTAGTTACCCACCTCATCGCGACCGCAGGCCTCACATACTTTGAAAATTCCAGAGGTACACTGAGATCAGTGCCTCCAAAGGAGACGATGCCTGACTCCTCGTGAAACTTGACAGGAGTCCCAGGATTCCTGTGGCACGTGGAAAGGGACCCTTGGTCTCCCGCCTCAGCTGGAGAGGCGTCCCAATTGCCCTGCCAGCCTCGAGGAGAATCCAGAGTTGTCCCTCGCAACTAGGCAGGAGTCCTGACGTCGCTGAAGAAACACGTGGGTGGAAGGGCCATCCCCGTCGTAACTCGAGAATATACCCCAGGTTCCCGCCGCAACTCGAGAAAAACCATGAGACTTCCCCCTCGCCGAAAGATGAGGCCCGATTTCCCTGCACTGCATTCAAAGCAATTCCGTATTGCACATCAAACATGAAAGGAGCCTTGATTTCCTTGATGGCACTCCAGAGAATCCCCAAGAACACTGTTTCAAGGCTAGAGGGATCCTGAGGTCACTGTAGCAACACGAAAGAGCTCCGTGGACCAAAAATCAACGCGAGATGAGAGGTTAGTCCCTGGCTTCGACTCCAGAGGCATACCACCTTACCACAAGCACCTCAAGAGGAGGCTTCTCTCAGCTCTAGGTATGTGAGAGGGACCCTGAGTTTGCAGCCTCAAGTGGAATGGACACTGCGATGCCCTGACGCGAAATAAGGCCGGATATCCCTGCAGTGACTTGAATGCAGGCTCGTCTTGCATCTCCGAAGACGAAAGGATGTCTGAGTCCCCTGTGGAGACCACAGAGAAGGAGCTAGTTCCCCACCTCATCGCGTCCGGAGGCCTCACTTCCTTTGAAAACTCCAGACGTACGAGGAGATCAGTGCCTCCAAGGGAGACGATGCCTGACTCCTCGTGAAACTTGATAGGAGTCCCAGGATTCCTGTGGCACGTGGAAAGGGACCCTTGGTCTCCCGCCTCAGCTGGAGAGGCGTCCCAATTGCCCTGCAAAGCCTCGAGAGAATCCCGAGTTTTCCCTCGCAACTAGGCAGGAATCCTGCCGTCGCTGAACAAACACGTGTGTGGAAGGGCCATCCCCGTCGTAACTCGAGAATATACCCCAGGTTCCCGCCGCAACTCGAGAAAAACCATGAGACTTCCCCCTGGCCGCGAGATGAGGCCCGACTCCCCTGCACTGCGTGCAGAGCAATTCCGTGTTGCACATCACACATGAAAGGAGCCTTGATTTCCTTGATGGCACTCCAGAGAAACCCCAAGAACACTGTTTCAAGGCTAGAGGGATCCTGAGGTCACTGTAGCAACACGAAAGAGCTCCATGGACCAAAAATCAACTCGAGATGAGAGGTTAGTCCCTGGCTTCGACCCCAGATGAATACCACCTTACCAAAAGCACCTCAAGAGGAGGCTTCTCTCAGCTCTAGGTATATGAGAGGGTCCCTAAGTCTGCGCCCTCAAGTGGAATGGACACTGCGATGCCCTGACGCGAAATAAGGCTGGATATCCCTGCAGTGACTTGAATGCAGGCTCGTCTTGCATCTCCCAAGATGAAAGGATGTCTGAATCCCCTGTGGAGACAACAGAGAAAGACCTAGTTCCCCACCTCATGGTAACCGGAGGCCTCACATCATTCGAAAACTCCAGAGGTACGCGGAGATCAGTGCCTCCAAAGGAGACGATGCCTGACTCCTCGTGAAACTTGATATGAGTCCCAGGATTCCTGTGACACGTGAAAGGGAGCCTGGGTCTCCCGCCTCAGCTGGAGAGGCGTCCCAATTGCCCTGCCAACCCTCGAGGAGAATCCCGAGTTGTCCCTCGCAACTAGGCAGGAGTCCTGATGTCGCTGAACAAACACGTGGGTGGAAGGACCATCCCAGTCGTAAATCGAGAATATACCCCAGGTTCCCGCCGCAACTCGAGAAAAACAATGAGACTTCCCCCTCGCCGCGAGATGAGGCCCGATTCCCCTGCACTGCGTGCAGAGCAATTCAGTGTTGCACTTCACATATGAAAGGAGCCTTGATTTCCTTGATGGCACTCCAGAGAAACCCCAAGAACAGTGTTCCAAGGCTAGAGGGATCCTGAGGTCACTGTAGCAACACGAAAGAGCTCCGTGGACCAAAAATCAACTCGAGATGAGAGGGTAGTCCCTGGCTTCGACTCCAGAGGAATACCACCTTACCACAAGCACCTCAAGAGGAGACATCTCTCAGCTCTAGCTATGTGAGAGGGACCCTGAGTTTGTGGCCTCAAGTGAAATGGACACCGCGATGCCCTGACTCGAAATAAGGCCGGATATCCCTGCAGTGACTTGAATGCAGGCTCGTCTTGCATCTCCCAAGACGAAAGGATGTCTGAGTCCCCTGTGGAGACCACAGAGAAGGACCTAGTTCCCCTCCTCATCGCGTCCGGAGGCCTCACTTCCTCTGAAAACTCCAGACGTACGAGGAGATCAGTGCCTCCAAGGGAGACGATGCCTGACTCCTCGTGAAACTTATTAGGAGTCCCAGGATTCCTGTGGCACGTGGAAAGGGACCCTTGGTCTCCCGCCTCAGGTGGAGAGGCGTCCCAATTGCCCTGCAAAGCCTCGAGAAAATCCCGAGTTTTCCCTCGCAACTAGGCAGGAATCCTGCCGTCGCTGAACAAACACGTGTGTGGAAGGGCCATCCCCGTCGTAACTCGAGAATATACCCCAGGTTCCCGCCGCAACTCGAGAAAAACCATGAGACTTCCCCCTCGCTGCGAGATGAAGCCCGATTCCCCTGCACTGCGTGCAGAGCAATTCCGTGTTGCACATCACACATGAAAGGAGCCTTGATTTCCTTGATAGCACTCCAGAGAAACCCCAAGAACACTGTTTCAAGGCTCGAGGGATCCTGAGGTCACTGTAGCTACACGAAATAGCTCCGTGGACCAAAAATCAACTCGAGATGAGAGGATAGTCCTTGGCTTCGACTCCAGAGGAAACCACCTTACCACAAGCACCTCAAGAGGAGGCTTCTCTCAGCTCTAGGTATGTGAGAGGGACCCTGAGTTTGCGGCCTCAAGTGGAATGGACACCGCCATGCCCTGACTCGAAATAAGGCCGGATATCCCTGCAGTGACTTGAATGCAGACTCGTCTTGCATCTCCCAAGACGAAAGGATGTCTGAATCCCCTGTGGAGACCACAGAGAAAGACCTAGTTCCCCACCTCATCGCGACCGGAGGCCTCACATCCTTTGAAAACTCCAGAGGTACGCGGAGATCAGTGCCTCCAAAGGAGACGATGCCTGACTCCTCGTGAAACTTGATAGGAGTCCCAGGATTCCTGTGGCACGTGGAAAGGGACCCTTGGTCGCCCGCCTCAGCTGAAGAGGCATCCCAATTGCCCTGCCAAGACTCGAGGAGAATCCCGAGTTGTCCCTCGCAACTAGGCAGGAGTTGTGAAGTCGCTGAAGAAACACGTGTGTGGAAGGGCCATCCCCGTCGTAACTCGAGAATATAACCCAGGTTCCCGTCGCAACTCGAGAAAAACCATGAGACTTCCCCCTCACCGCGAGATGAGGCCTGATTCCCCTGCACTGCGTGCAGAGCAATTCCGTGTTGCACATCACACATGAAAGGAGCCTTGATTTCCTTGATGGCACTCCAAAGAAACCCAAAGAACACTGTTTCAAGACTAGAGGGATCCTGAGGTCACTGTAGCAACACGAAAGAGCTCCGTGGACCAAAAATCAATTCGAGATGAGAGGTTAGTCCCTGGCTTCGACTCCAGAGGAATACCACCTTACCACAAGCACCTCAAGAGGAGGCTTCTCTCAGCTCTAGGTATGTGAGAGGGACCCTGAGTTTGCGGCCTCAAGTGGAATGGACACCGTGATGCCCTTACGCGAAATAAGGCCGGATATCCCTGCAGTGACTTGAATGCAGGCTCGTCTTGCATCTCCTAAGACGAAAGGATGTCTGAATCCCCTGTGGAGACCACAGAGAAAGACCTAGTTCCCCAGCTCATCGCGACGGGAGGCCTCACATCCTTTGAAAACTCCAGAGGTACGCGGAGATCAGTGCCTCCAAAGGAGACGATACCTGACTCCTCGTGAATCTTCATAGGAGTCCCAGGATTCCTGTGGCACGTGGAAAGGGACCCTTGGTCTCCCGCATCAGCTGGAGAGGCGTCCCAATTGCCTGCCAAGCCTCGAGGAGAATCCCGAGTTCTCCCTCGCAACTAGGCAGGAGTCCTGCCGTCGCTGAACAAACACGTGGGTGGAAGGGCCATCCCCGTCGTAACTCGAGAATATACCCCAGGTTCCCGCCGCAACTCGAGAAAAACCATGAGACTTCCCCCTCGCCGCGAGATGAGGCCCGATTCCCCTGCACTGCGTGCAGAGCAATTCCGTGTTGCACATCACACATGAAAGGAGCTTTGATTTCCTTGATGGCACTCCAGAGAAACCCCAAGAACACTGTTTCAAGGCTAGAGGGATCCTGAGGTCACTGTAGCAACACGAAAGAGCTCCGTGGACCAAAAATCAACTCGAGATGAGAGGTTAGTCCCTGGCTTCGACTCCAGAGGAATACCACCTTACCACAAGCACCTCAAGAGGAGGCTTCTCTCAGCTCTAGGTATGTGAGAGGGACCCTGAGTTTGCGGCCTCAAGTGGAATGGACACCGCGACGCCCTGACTCGAAATAAGGCCGGATATCCCTGCAGTGACTTGAATGCAGGCTTGTCTTGCATCTCCCAAGACGAAAGGATGTCTGAATCCCCTGTGTAGACCACAGAGAAAGACCTAGTTCCCCACCTCATGGCGACCGGAGGCCTCACATCATTTGAACACTCCAGAGGTACGCGGAGATCAGTGCCTCCAAAGGAGACGATGCCTGACTCCTCGTGAAACTTGATAGGAGTCCCAGGATTACTGTGGCAAGTGGAAAGGGACCCTTGGTCTACCGCCTCAGATGGAGAGGAGTCCCAATTGCCCTGGAAAGCCTCGAGGAGAATCCCGAGTTGTCCCTCGCAACTAGGCAAGAGTCCTGACGTGGCTGAACAAAAACGTGGGTGGAAGGGCCATCCCCGGCATAACTCGATAATATACCCCAGGTTCCCGTCGCAACTCGAGAAAAACCATGAGACTTCCCCCTCGCCGCGAGATGAGGCCCGATTCCCCTGCACTGCGTGCAGAGTAATTCCGTGTTGCACATCACACATGAAACGAGCCTTGATTTCCTTGATGGCACTCCAGAGAAACCCCAAGAACACTGTTTCAAGGCTAGAGGGATCCTGAGGTGACTGTAGCAACACGAAAGAGCTCCATGGACCAAAAATCAACTCGAGAAGAGAGGTTAGTCCCTGGCTTCGACTCCAGAGGAATACCACTTTAACACAAGCACCTCAAGAGGAGGCTTCTCTCAGCTCTAGGTATGTGAAAGGGACCCCGAGTTTGCGGCCTCAAGTGGAATGGACACCCTGATGCCCTGGCTCAAAATAAGGCCGGATATCCCTGCAGTGACTTGAATGCAGGCTCGTCTTGCATCTCCCAATACGAAAGGATGTCTGAATCCCCTGTGGAGACCACAGAGAAAGACCTAGTTCCCCACCTCATCGCGACCGGAGGCCTCACATCCTTTGAATACTCCAGAGGTACGCGGAGATCAGTGCCTCCAAAGGAGACGATGACTTACTCCTCGTGAAACTTCTTAGGAGTCCCAGAATTCCTGTGGCACGTGGAAAGGGAGCCTTGGTCTCCCGCCTCAGCTGGAGAGGCGTTCCAATTGCCCTGCCAAGCCTCGAGGAGAAACCCGAGTTGTCCCTCCCAACTAGGCTGGAGTCCTGACGTCGCTGAACAAACACGTGGGTGGAAGGGCCATCCCCGTCGTAACTCGAGAATATACCCCAGGTTCCCGCCGCAACTCGAGAAAAACCATGAGACTTCCCCCTGGCCGCGAGATGAGGCCCGACTCCCCTGCACTGCGTGCAGAGCAATTCCGTGTTGCACATCACACATGAAAGGAGCCTTGATTTCCTTGATGGCACTCCAGAGAAACCCCAAGAACACTGTTTCAAGGCTAGAGGGATCCTGAGGTCACTGTAGCAACACGAAAGAGCTCCATGGACCAAAAATCAACTCGAGATGAGAGGTTAGTCCCTGGCTTCGACCCCAGATGAATACCACCTTACCAAAAGCACCTCAAGAGGAGGCTTCTCTCAGCTCTAGGTATATGAGAGGGTCCCTAAGTCTGCGCCCTCAAGTGGAATGGACACTGCGATGCCCTGACGCGAAATAAGGCTGGATATCCCTGCAGTGACTTGAATGCAGGCTCGTCTTGCATCTCCCAAGATGAAAGGATGTCTGAATCCCCTGTGGAGACAACAGAGAAAGACCTAGTTCCCCACCTCATGGTAACCGGAGGCCTCACATCATTCGAAAACTCCAGAGGTACGCGGAGATCAGTGCCTCCAAAGGAGACGATGCCTGACTCCTCGTGAAACTTGATATGAGTCCCAGGATTCCTGTGACACGTGAAAGGGAGCCTGGGTCTCCCGCCTCAGCTGGAGAGGCGTCCCAATTGCCCTGCCAACCCTCGAGGAGAATCCCGAGTTGTCCCTCGCAACTAGGCAGGAGTCCTGATGTCGCTGAACAAACACGTGGGTGGAAGGACCATCCCAGTCGTAACTCGAGAATATACCCCAGGTTCCCGCCGCAACTCGAGAAAAACAATGAGACTTCCCCCTCGCCGCGAGATGAGGCCCGATTCCCCTGCACTGCGTGCAGAGCAATTCAGTGTTGCACTTCACATATGAAAGGAGCCTTGATTTCCTTGATGGCACTCCAGAGAAACCCCAAGAACAGTGTTCCAAGGCTAGAGGGATCCTGAGGTCACTGTAGCAACACGAAAGAGCTCCGTGGACCAAAAATCAACTCGAGATGAGAGGGTAGTCCCTGGCTTCGACTCCAGAGGAATACCACCTTACCACAAGCACCTCAAGAGGAGACATCTCTCAGCTCTAGCTATGTGAGAGGGACCCTGAGTTTGTGGCCTCAAGTGAAATGGACACCGCGATGCCCTGACTCGAAATAAGGCCGGATATCCCTGCAGTGACTTGAATGCAGGCTCGTCTTGCATCTCCCAAGACGAAAGGATGTCTGAGTCCCCTGTGGAGACCACAGAGAAGGACCTAGTTCCCCTCCTCATCGCGTCCGGAGGCCTCACTTCCTCTGAAAACTCCAGACGTACGAGGAGATCAGTGCCTCCAAGGGAGACGATGCCTGACTCCTCGTGAAACTTATTAGGAGTCCCAGGATTCCTGTGGCACGTGGAAAGGGACCCTTGGTCTCCCGCCTCAGGTGGAGAGGCGTCCCAATTGCCCTGCAAAGCCTCGAGAAAATCCCGAGTTTTCCCTCGCAACTAGGCAGGAATCCTGCCGTCGCTGAACAAACACGTGTGTGGAAGGGCCATCCCCGTCGTAACTCGAGAATATACCCCAGGTTCCCGCCGCAACTCGAGAAAAACCATGAGACTTCCCCCTCGCTGCGAGATGAAGCCCGATTCCCCTGCACTGCGTGCAGAGCAATTCAGTGTTGCACATCACACATGAAAGGAGCCTTGATTTCCTTGATAGCACTCCAGAGAAACCCCAAGAACAGTGTTTCAAGGCTCGAGGGATCCTGAGGTCACTGTAGCTACAAGAAAGAGCTCCGTGGACCAAAAATCAACTCGAGATGAGAGGATAGTCCTTGGCTTCGACTCCAGAGGAAACCACCTTACCACAAGCACCTCAAGAGGAGGCTTCTCTCAGCTCTAGGTATGTGAGAGGGACCCTGAGTTTGCGGCCTCAAGTGGAATGGACACCGCCATGCCCTGACTCGAAATAAGGCCGGATATCCCTGCAGTGACTTGAATGCAGACTCGTCTTGCATCTCCCAAGACGAAAGGATGTCTGAATCCCCTGTGGAGACCACAGAGAAAGACCTAGTTCCCCACCTCATCGCGACCGGAGGCCTCACATCCTTTGAAAACTCCAGAGGTACGCGGAGATCAGTGCCTCCAAAGGAGACGATGCCTGACTCCTCGTGAAACTTGATAGGAGTCCCAGGATTCCTGTGGCACGTGGAAAGGGACCCTTGGTCGCCCGCCTCAGCTGAAGAGGCATCCCAATTGCCCTGCCAAGACTCGAGGAGAATCCCGAGTTGTCCCTCGCAACTAGGCAGGAGTTGTGAAGTCGCTGAAGAAACACGTGTGTGGAAGGGCCATCCCCGTCGTAACTCGAGAATATAACCCAGGTTCCCGTCGCAACTCGAGAAAAACCATGAGACTTCCCCCTCACCGCGAGATGAGGCCTGATTCCCCTGCACTGCGTGCAGAGCAATTCCGTGTTGCACATCACACATGAAAGGAGCCTTGATTTCCTTGATGGCACTCCAAAGAAACCCAAAGAACACTGTTTCAAGACTAGAGGGATCCTGAGGTCACTGTAGCAACACGAAAGAGCTCCGTGGACCAAAAATCAATTCGAGATGAGAGGTTAGTCCCTGGCTTCGACTCCAGAGGAATACCACCTTACCACAAGCACCTCAAGAGGAGGCTTCTCTCAGCTCTAGGTATGTGAGAGGGACCCTGAGTTTGCGGCCTCAAGTGGAATGGACACCGTGATGCCCTTACGCGAAATAAGGCCGGATATCCCTGCAGTGACTTGAATGCAGGCTCGTCTTGCATCTCCTAAGACGAAAGGATGTCTGAATCCCCTGTGGAGACCACAGAGAAAGACCTAGTTCCCCAGCTCATCGCGACGGGAGGCCTCACATCCTTTGAAAACTCCAGAGGTACGCGGAGATCAGTGCCTCCAAAGGAGACGATACCTGACTCCTCGTGAATCTTCATAGGAGTCCCAGGATTCCTGTGGCACGTGGAAAGGGACCCTTGGTCTCCCGCATCAGCTGGAGAGGCGTCCCAATTGCCTGCCAAGCCTCGAGGAGAATCCCGAGTTCTCCCTCGCAACTAGGCAGGAGTCCTGCCGTCGCTGAACAAACACGTGGGTGGAAGGGCCATCCCCGTCGTAACTCGAGAATATACCCCAGGTTCCCGCCGCAACTCGAGAAAAACCATGAGACTTCCCCCTCGCCGCGAGATGAGGCCCGATTCCCCTGCACTGCGTGCAGAGCAATTCCGTGTTGCACATCACACATGAAAGGAGCTTTGATTTCCTTGATGGCACTCCAGAGAAACCCCAAGAACACTGTTTCAAGGCTAGAGGGATCCTGAGGTCACTGTAGCAACACGAAAGAGCTCCGTGGACCAAAAATCAACTCGAGATGAGAGGTTAGTCCCTGGCTTCGACTCCAGAGGAATACCACCTTACCACAAGCACCTCAAGAGGAGGCTTCTCTCAGCTCTAGGTATGTGAGAGGGACCCTGAGTTTGCGGCCTCAAGTGGAATGGACACCGCGACGCCCTGACTCGAAATAAGGCCGGATATCCCTGCAGTGACTTGAATGCAGGCTTGTCTTGCATCTCCCAAGACGAAAGGATGTCTGAATCCCCTGTGTAGACCACAGAGAAAGACCTAGTTCCCCACCTCATGGCGACCGGAGGCCTCACATCATTTGAACACTCCAGAGGTACGCGGAGATCAGTGCCTCCAAAGGAGACGATGCCTGACTCCTCGTGAAACTTGATAGGAGTCCCAGGATTACTGTGGCAAGTGGAAAGGGACCCTTGGTCTACCGCCTCAGATGGAGAGGAGTCCCAATTGCCCTGGAAAGCCTCGAGGAGAATCCCGAGTTGTCCCTCGCAACTAGGCAAGAGTCCTGACGTGGCTGAACAAAAACGTGGGTGGAAGGGCCATCCCCGGCATAACTCGATAATATACCCCAGGTTCCCGTCGCAACTCGAGAAAAACCATGAGACTTCCCCCTCGCCGCGAGATGAGGCCCGATTCCCCTGCACTGCGTGCAGAGTAATTCCGTGTTGCACATCACACATGAAACGAGCCTTGATTTCCTTGATGGCACTCCAGAGAAACCCCAAGAACACTGTTTCAAGGCTAGAGGGATCCTGAGGTGACTGTAGCAACACGAAAGAGCTCCATGGACCAAAAATCAACTCGAGAAGAGAGGTTAGTCCCTGGCTTCGACTCCAGAGGAATACCACTTTAACACAAGCACCTCAAGAGGAGGCTTCTCTCAGCTCTAGGTATGTGAAAGGGACCCCGAGTTTGCGGCCTCAAGTGGAATGGACACCCTGATGCCCTGGCTCAAAATAAGGCCGGATATCCCTGCAGTGACTTGAATGCAGGCTCGTCTTGCATCTCCCAATACGAAAGGATGTCTGAATCCCCTGTGGAGACCACAGAGAAAGACCTAGTTCCCCACCTCATCGCGACCGGAGGCCTCACATCCTTTGAATACTCCAGAGGTACGCGGAGATCAGTGCCTCCAAAGGAGACGATGACTTACTCCTCGTGAAACTTCTTAGGAGTCCCAGAATTCCTGTGGCACGTGGAAAGGGAGCCTTGGTCTCCCGCCTCAGCTGGAGAGGCGTTCCAATTGCCCTGCCAAGCCTCGAGGAGAAACCCGAGTTGTCCCTCCCAACTAGGCTGGAGTCCTGACGTCGCTGAACAAACACGTGGGTGGAAGGGCCATCCCCGTCGTAACTCGAGAATATACCCCAGGTTCCCGACGCAACTAGAGAAAAACCATGAGACTTCCCCCTCGCCGCGAGATGAGGCCCGATTCCCCTGCACTGCGTGCAGAGCAATTCCGTGTTGCACATCACACATGAAAGGAGCCTTGATTTCCTTGATGGCACTCCAGAGAAACTCCAAGAACACTGTTTCAAGGCTAGAGGGATCCTGAGGTCACTGTAGCAACATGAAAGAGCTCCGTGGACCAAAAATCAACTCGAGATGAGAGGTTAGTCCCTGGCTTCGACTCCAGAGGAATACCACCTAACCACAAGCACCTCAAGAGGAGGCTTCTCTCAGCTCTAGGTATGTGAGAGGGACCCTGAGTTTGCGGCCTCAAGTGGAATGGACACCGCCATGCCCTGACTCGAAATAAGGCCGGATATCCCTTCAGTGACTTGAATGCAGGCTCGTCTTGCATCTCCCATGACGAAAGGATGTCTGAATCCCCTGTGGAGACCACAGAGAAAGACCTAGTTTCCCAACTCATCGCGACCGGAGGCCTCACATCCTTTGAAAACTCCAGAGGGACGCGGAGATCAGTGCCTCCAAAGGAGACGATGCCTGAATCCTCATGAAACTTGATAGGAGTCCCAGGATTCCTGTGGCACGTGGAAAGGGACCCTTGGTCTCCCGCCTCAGCTGGAGAGGCGTCCCAATTTCCCTGCCAAGCCTCGAGGAGAATCCCGAGTTGTGCCTCGCAACTATGCAGGAGTCCTGACGTCGCTGAAGAAACACGTGGCTGGACGGGCCATCCCCGTCGTAACTTGACAATATATCCCAGGTTTCCGCCGCAACTCGAGAAAAACCATGGGACGTCCCCTTCGCCGCGAGATGAGGCCCGATTCCCCTGCACTGCGTGCAGAGCAATTCCGTGTTGCACATCACACATGAAAGGAGCCTTGATTTCCTTGATGGCACTCCAGAGAAACCCCAAGAACACTGTTTCAAGGCTAGAGGGAAACTGAGGTCACTGTAGCAACATGAAAGAGCTCCGTGGACCAAAAATCAACTCGAGATGAGAGGTTAGTCCCTGACTTCGACTCCAGAGGAATACCACCTTACCACAAGCACCTCAAGACGAGGCTTCTCTCAGCTCTAGGTATCTGAGAGGGACCCTGAGTTTGCGGCCTCAAGTGGAATGGACACCGCGATGCCCTGACTCGAAATAAGGCCGGATATCCCTGCAGTGACTTGAATGCAGGCTCGTCTTGCATCTCCGAAGACGAAAGGATGTCTGAATCCCCTGTGGAGACCACAGAGAAAGACCTAGTTCCCCACTTCATCGCGACCGGAGGCCTCACATACTTTGAAAATTCCAGACGTACACTGAGATCAGTGCCTCCAAAGGAGACGATGCCTGACTCCTCGTGAAACTTGATAGGAGTCCCAGGATTCCTGTGGCACGTGGAAAGGGACACTTGGTTTCCCGCCTCAGCTGGAGAGGCGTCCCAATTGCCCTGCCAAGCCTCGAGGAGAATCGCGAGTTGTCCCTAGCAACTAGGCAGGAGTCCTGCCGTCGCTGAACAAACACGTGGGTGGAAGGGCCATCTCCGTCGTAACTCGAGAATATACCCCAGGTTCCCGCCGCAACTCGAGAAAAACCATGAGACTTTCCCCTCGCTGCGAGATGAGGCCCGATTCCCCTGCACTGCGTGCAGAGCAATTCCGTGTTGCACATCACACATGAAAGGAGCCTTGATTTCCTTGATGGCACTCCAGAGAAACCCCAAGAACACTGTTTCAAGGCTAGAGGGATCCTGAGGTCACTGCAGCAACACGAAAGAGCTCCGTGGACCAAAAGTCAACTCGAGATGAGAGGTTAGTCCCTGGCTTCGACTCCAGAGGAATACCACCTTACCACAAGCACCTCAAGAGGAGGCTTCTCTCAGCTATAGGTATGTGAGAGGAACAAGCAGTTTGCGGCCTCAAGTGGAATGGACACCGCGATGCACTGACTCGAAATAAGGGCGGATATCACTGCAGTGACTTGAATGCAGGCTCGTCTTGCATGTCAAAAAGACGAAAGGTTGTCTGAATCCCCTGTGGAGACCACAGAGAAAGACCTATTTCCCCACCTCATGGCGACCGGAGGCCTCACATCCTTTGAAAACTCCAGAGGTACGCGGAGATCAGTGCCTCCAAAGGAGACGATGCCTGACTCCTCGTGAAACTTGATAGGAGTCCCAGGATTCCTGTGGCACGTGGAAAGGGACCCTTGGTCTCCCGCCTCAGCTGGAGAGGCATCCCAATTGCCCTGCCAAGCCTCGAGGAGAATCCCGAGTTGTCCCTCGCAACTAGGCAGGAGTCTTGACGTCGCTGAACAAACACGTGGGTGGAAGGGCCATCCCAGTCGTAACTCGAGAATATACCCCAGGTTCCCGTCGCAACTCGAGAAAAACCATGAGACTTCCCCCTCGCCGGGAGATGAGGCCTGATTCCCCTGCACTGCGTGCAGAGCAATTCCGTGTTGCACATCACACATGAAAGGAGCCTTGATTTCCTTGATGGCACTCCAGAGAAACCCAAAGAACACTGTTTCAAGGCTAGAGGGATCCTGAGGTCACTGTAGCAACACGAAAGAGCTCCATGGACGAAAATTCAACTCGAGATGAGAGGTTAGTCCCTGGCTTCGACTCCAGAGGAATACCACCTTAACACAAGCACCTCAAGAGGGGGCTTCTCTCAGCTCTAGGTATGTGAAAGGGACCCCGAGTTTGCGGCCTCAAGTGGAATGGACACCGGGATGCCCTGGCTCGAAATAAGGCCGGATATCCCTGCAGTGACTTGAATGCAGGCTCGTCTTGCATCTCCCAAGACGAAAGGATGTCTGAATCCCCTGTGGAGACCACAGAGAAAGACCTAGTTCCCCACCTCATCGCGACCGGAGGCCTCACATCCTTTGAAAACTCCAGAGGTACGCGGAGATCAGTGCCTCCAAAGGAGACGATGCCTGACTCCTCGTGAAACTTCATAGGAGTCCCAGGATTCCTGTGGCACGTGGAAAGGGATCCTTGGTCTCCCGCCTCAGCTGGAGAGGCGTCCCAATTGCCTGCCAAGCCTCGAGGAGAATCCCGAGTTGTCCCTCGCAACTAGGCAGGAGTCCTGCCGTCGCTGAACAAACACGTGGGTGGAAGGGCCATCCCCGTCGTAACTCGAGAATATACCCCAGGTTCCCTTCGCAACTCGAGAAAAACCATGAGACTTCCCCCTCGCCGCGAGATGAGGCCCGATTCCCCTGCACTGCGTGCAGAGCAATTCCGTGATGCACATCAAACATGAAAGGAGCCTTGATTTCCTTGATGGCATTCCAGAGAAACCCCAAGAACACTGTTTCAAGGCTAGAGTGATCCTGAGGTCACTGTAGCAACACGAAAGATCTCCATGGCCCAAAAATCAACTCGAGATGAGAGGTTAGTCCCTGGCTTCGATTCCAGAGGAATACCACCTTACCACAAGCACCTCAAGAGGAGGCTTCTCTCAGCTCTAGGTATGTGAGAGGGACCCTGAGTTTGCGGCCTCAAGTGGAATGGACACCGCGATGCCCTGACTCGAAATAAGGCCGGATATCCCTGTAGTGACTTGAATGAAGGCTTGTCTTGCATCTCCCAAGACGAAAGGATGTCTGAATCCCCTGTGTAGACCACAGAGAAAGACCTAGTTCCCCACCTCATCGCGACCGGAGGCCTCACATCCTTTGAAAACTCCAGAGGTACGCGGAGATCAGTGCCTCCATAGCAGAAGATGCCTGACTCCTCGTGAAACTTGATAGGAGTCCCAGGATTACTGTGGCACGTGGAAAGGGATCCTTGGTCTCCCGTCTCAGCTGGAGAGGCGTCCCAATTGCCCTGCCAAGCCTCGAGGAGAATCCCGAGTTGTCCCTCGCAACTAGGCAGGAGTCCTGCCGTCGCTGAACAAACACGTGGGTGGAAGGGCCATCTCCGTCGTAACTCGAGAATATACCCCAGGTTCCCGCCGCAACTCGAGAAAAACCATGAGACTTCCTCCTCGCCGCGAGATGAGGCCCGATTCCCCTGCACTGCGGGCAGAGCAATTCCGTGTTGCACATCACACATGAGAGGAGCCTTGATTTCCTTAATGGCACTCCAGAGAAACCCCAAGAACACTGTTTCAAGGCTAGAGGGATCCTGAGGTCACTGTAGCAACACGAAAGTTCTCCGTGGACCAAGAATCAACTCGAGATGAGAGGTTAGTCCCTGGCTTCGACTCCAGAGGAATACCACCTTACCACAAGCACCCCAAGAGGAGGCTTCTCTCAGCTCCAAGTATGTGAGAGGGACCCTGATTTTGCGGCCTCAAGTGGAATGGACACAGCGATGCCCTGACTCGAAATAAAGCCGGATATCCCTGCAGTGACTTGAATGCAGGCTCGTCTTGCATCTCTCAAGATGAAAGGATGTCTAAATCCCCTGTGGATTCCACAGAGAAAGACCTAGTTCCCCACCTCATGGCGACCGGAGGCCTCACATCATTTGAACACTCCAGCGGTACGCGGAGATCAGTGCCTCCAAAGGAGACGATGCCTGACTCCTCGTGAAAGTGGATAGGAGTCCCAGGATTCGTGTGGCACATGGAAAGGGACCCTTGGTCTCCCGCCTCAGCTGGAGAGGCGTCCCAATTGCCCTGCCAAGCCTCGAGGAGAATCCCGAGTTGTCCCTCGCAGCTAGGCAGGAGTCCTGCCGTCACTGAACAAACACGTGTGTGGAAGGGCCATCCCCGTCGTAACTCGGGAATATACCCCAGGTTCCCGACTCAACTCGAGAAAAACCATGAGCCTTCCCCCTCGCTGCGAGATGAGGCCCGATTCCCCTGCACTGCGTGCAGGGCAATGCCGTGTTGCACATCACACATGAAAAGAGCCTTGATTTCCTTGATGGCACTCCAGAGAAACTCCAAGAACACTGTTTCAAGGCTGGAGGGATCCTGAGGTCACTGTAGCAACATGAAAGAGCTCCGTGGACCAAAAATCAACTCGAGATGAGAGGTTAGTCCCTGGCTTCGACTCCAGAGGAATACCACCTAACCACAAGCACCTCAAGAGGAGGCTTCTCTCAGCTCTAGGTATGTGAGAGGGACCCTGAGTTTGCGGCCTCAAGTGGAATGGACACCGCGATGCCCTGACTCGAAATAAGGCCGGATATCCCTGCAGTGACTTGAATGCAGGCTCGTCTTGCATCTCCCAAGACGAAAGGATGTCTGAATCCCCTGTGGAGACCACAGAGAAAGACCTAGTTCCCCACCTCATGGCGACCGGAGGCCTCACATCCTTTGAAAACTCCAGAGGTACGCGGAGATCAGTGCCTCCAAAGGAGACGTTGCCTGACTACTCGTGAAACTTGATAGGAGTCCCAGGATTCCTGTGGCCCGTGGAAAGGGACCCGTGGTCTCCCGCCTCAGCTGGAGAGTCATCCCAATTTCCCTGCCAAGCCTCGAGGAGAATCCCGAGTTGTCCCTCGCAACTAGGCTGGAGTCCTGCCTTCGCTGAAGAAACACGTGTGTGGAAGGGCCATCCCCGTCGTAACTCGAGAATATACCCCAGGTTCCCGCCGCAACTCGAGAAAAACCATGAGACTTCCCCGTCGTCGTGAGATGAGGCCCCATTCCCCTGCACTGAATGCAGAGCAATTCCGTGTTGCACATCACACATGAAAGGAGCCTTGATTTCCTTGATGGCACTCCAGAGAAACCCCAAGAACACTGTTTCAAGGCTAGAGGGATCCTGAGGTCACTGTAGCAACAAGAAAGAGCTCCATGGACCAAAAATCAACTCGAGATGAGAGGTTAGTCCCTGGCTTCGACTCCAGAGGTATACCACCTTACCACAAGCACCTCAAGAGGAGGCTTCTCTCAGCTCTAGGTATGTGAGAGGGACCCTGAGTTTGCGGCCTCAAGTGGAATGGACACCGCGATGCCCTGACTCGAAATAAGGCCGGATATCCCTGCAGTGACTTGAATGCAGGCTCGTCTTGCATCTCCCAAGACGAAAGGATGTCTGAATCCCCTGTGTAGA
Source organism: Cervus elaphus (assembly GCF_910594005.1). Lineage (NCBI taxonomy): Eukaryota > Metazoa > Chordata > Mammalia > Artiodactyla > Cervidae > Cervus > Cervus elaphus. The sequence continues at coordinate 11,595,199 of NC_057824.1, read as the reverse complement.
TCACAAAGAAAGACCTAGTTCCCCACCTCATCGCGACCGGAGGCCTCCCATCCTTTGAAAACTCCAGCGGTACGCGGAGATCAGTGCCTCCAAAGGAGACGATGCCTGACTCCTCGTGAAACTTGATAGGAGTCCCAGGATTCCTGTGGCACGTGGAAAGGGAGCCTTGGTCTCCCGCCTTAGCTGGAGAGGCGTCCCAATTGCCCTGCCAAGCCTCGAGGAGAATCCCGAGTTTTCCCTCGCAACTAGGCAGGAGTCCTGACGTCGCTGAAGAAACACGTGTGTGGAAGGGCCATCCCCGTCGTAACTCGAGAATATATCCCAGGTTTCCGCCGCAACTCGAGAAAAACCATGAGACTTCCCCCTCGCCGCGAGATGAGGCCCGATTCCCCTGCACTGCGTGCAGAGCAATGCCGTGTTGCACATCACACATGAAAGGAGCCTTGATTTCCTTGATGGCACTCCAGAGAAACCCCAAGAACACTGTTTCAAGGCTAGAGGGATCCTGAGGTCACTGTAGCAACACGAAAGAGCTCCATGGACCAAAAATCAACTCGAGATGAGAGGTTAGTCCCTGGCTTCGACTCCAGAGGAATACCACCTTACCACAAGCACCTCAAGAGGAGGCTTCTCTCAGCTCTAGCTATGTGAGAGGGACCCTGAGTTTGCGGCCTCAAGTGGAATGGACACCGTGATGCCCTTACGCGAAATAAGGCCAGATATCCCTGCAGTGACTTGAATGCAGGCTCGTCTTGCATCTCCCAAGACGAAAGGATGTCTGAATCCCCTGTGGAGACCACAGAGAAAGACCTAGTTCCCCAACTCATCGCGACCGGAGGCCTCACATCCTTTGAAAACTCCAGAGGTACGCGGAGATCAGTGCCTCCAAAGGAGACGATGCCTGACTCCTCGTGAAACTTCATAGGAGTCCCAGGATTCCTGTGGCACGTGGAAAGGGACCCTTGGTCTCCCGCCTCAGCTGGAGAGGCGTCCCAATTGCCTGCCAAGCCTCGAGGAGAATCCCGAGTTGTCCCTCGCAACTAGGCAGGAGTCCTGCCGTCGCTGAAGAAACACGTGTGTGGAAGGGCCATTCCCGTCGTAACTCGAGAATATACACCAGGTTCCCTTCGCAACTCGAGAAAAACCATGAGACTTCCCCCTCGCCGCAAGATGAGGCCCGATTCCCCTGCACTGCGTGCAGAGCAATTCCGTGTTGCACATCACACATGAAAGGAGCCTTGATTTCCTTGATGGCACTCCAGAGAAACCCCAAGAACACTGTTTCAAGGCTAGAGTGATCCTGAGGGTCACTTGTAGCAACACGAAAGAGCTCCGTTGACCAAAAATCAACTCGAGATGAGAGGTTAGTCCCTGGCTTCGACTCCAGAGGTATACCACCTTACCACAAGCACCTCAAGAGGAGGCTTCTCTCAGCTCTAGGTATGTGAGAGGGACCCTGAGTTTGCGGCCTCAAGTGGAATGGACACCGCGATGCCCTGACTCGAAATAAGGCCGGATATCCCTGCAGTGACTTGAATGCAGGCTTGTCTTGCATCTCCCAAGACGAAAGGATGTCTGAATCCCCTGTGTAGACCACAGAGAAAGACCTAGTTCCCCACCTCATCGCGACCGGAGGCCTCACATCCTTTGAAAACTCCAGAGGTACGCGGAGATCAGTGCCTCCATAGCAGAAGATGCCTGACTCCTCGTGAAACTTGATAGGAGTCCCAGGATTACTGTGGCACGTGGAAAGGGATCCTTGGTCTCCTGTCTCAGCTGGAGAGGCGTCCCAATTGCCCTGCCAAGCCTCGAGGAGAATCCCGAGTTGTCCCTCGCAACTAGGCAGGAGTCCTGCCGTCGCTGAACAAACACGTGGGTGGAAGGGCCATCTCCGTCGTAACTCGAGAATATACCCCAGGTTCCCGCCGCAACTCCGAGAAAAACCATGAGACTTCCTCCTCGCCGCGAGATGAGGCCCGATTCCCCTGCACTGCGGGCAGAGCAATTCCGTGTTGCACATCACACATGAGAGGAGCCTTGATTTCCTTAATGGCACTCCAGAGAAACCCCAAGAACACTGTTTCAAGGCTAGAGGGATCCTGAGGTCACTGTAGCAACACAAAAGTTCTCCGTGGACCAAGAATGAACTCGAGATGAGAGGTTAGTCCCTGGCTTCGACTCCAGAGGAATACCACCTTACCACAAGCACCCCAAGAGGAGGCTTCTCTCAGCTCCAAGTATGTGAGAGGGACCCTGATTTTGCGGCCTCAAGTGGAATGGACACAGCGATGCCCTGACTCGAAATAAAGCCGGATATCCCTGCAGTGACTTGAATGCAGGCTCGTCTTGCATTTCTCAAGATGAAAGGATGTCTAAATCCCCTGTGGATTCCACAGAGAAAGACCTAGTTCCCCACCTCATGGCGACCGGAGGCCTCACATCATTTGAACACTCCAGCGGTACGCGGAGATCAGTGCCTCCAAAGGAGACGATGCCTGACTCCTCGTGAAAGTTGATAGGAGTCCCAGGATTCGTGTGGCACATGGAAAGGGACCCTTGGTCTCCCGCCTCAGCTGGAGAGGCGTCCCAATTGCCCTGCCAAGCCTCGAGGAGAATCCCGAGTTGTCCCTCGCAGCTAGGCAGGAGTCCTGCCGTCACTGAACAAACACGTGTGTGGAAGGGCCATCCCCCGTCGTAACTCGGGAATATACCCCAGGTTCCCGACTCAACTCGAGGAAAAACCATGAGCCTTCCCCCCTCGCTGCGAGATGAGGCCCGATTCCCCTGCACTGCGTGCAGGGCAATGCCGTGTTGCACATCACACATGAAAAGAGCCTTGATTTCCTTGATGGCACTCCAGAGAAACTCCAAGAACACTGTTTCAAGGCTAGAGGGATCCTGAGGTCAATGTAGCAACATGAAAGAGCTCCGTGGACCAAAAATCAACTCGAGATGAGAGGTTAGTCCCTGGCTTCGACTCCAGAGGAATACCACCTAACCACAAGCACCTCAAGAGGAGGCTTCTCTCAGCTCTAGGTATGTGAGAGGGGACCCTGAGTTTGCGGCCTCAAGTGGAATGGACACCGCGATGCCCTGACTCGAAATAAGGCCGGATATCCCTGCAGTGACTTGAATGCAGGCTCGTCTTGCATCTCCCAAGACGAAAGGATGTCTGAATCCCCTGTGGAGACCACAGAGAAAGACCTAGTTCCCCACCTCATGGCGACCGGAGGCCTCACATCCTTTGAAAACTCCAGAGGTACGCGGAGATCAGTGCCTCCAAAGGAGACGTTGCCTGACTACTCGTGAAACTTGATAGGAGTCCCAGGATTCCTGTGGCCCGTGGAAAGGGACCCGTGGTCTCCCGCCTCAGCTGGAGAGTCATCCCAATTTCCCTGCCAAGCCACGAGGAGAAGAGTTGTCCCTCGCAACTAGGCTGGAGTCCTGCCTTCGCTGAAGAAACACGTGTGTGGAAGGGCCATCCCCGTCGTAACTCGAGAATATACCCCAGGTTCCCGCCGCAACTCGAGAAAAAACCATGAGACTTCCCCGTCGTCGTGAGATGAGGCCCCATTCCCCTGCACTGAATGCAGAGCAATTCCGTGTTGCACATCACACATGAAAGGAGCCTTGATTTCCTTGATGGCACTCCAGAGAAACCCCAAGAACACTGTTTCAAGGCTAGAGGGATCCTGAGGTCACTGTAGCAACAAGAAAGAGCTCCATGGACCAAAAATCAACTCGAGATGAGAGGTTAGTCCCTGGCTTCGGCTCCAGAGGTATACCACCTTACCACAAGCACCTCAAGAGGAGGCTTCTCTCAGCTCTAGGTATGTGAGAGGGACCCTGAGTTTGCGGCCTCAAGTGGAATGGACACCGCGATGCCCTGACTCGAAATAAGGCCGGATATCCCTGCAGTGACTTGAATGCAGGCTCGTCTTGCATCTCCCAAGACGAAAGGATGTCTGAATCCCCTGTGTAGATCACAAAGAAAGACCTAGTTCCCCACCTCATCGCGACCGGAGGCCTCCCATCCTTTGAAAACTCCAGAGGTACGCGGAGATCAGTGCCTCCAAAGGAGACGATGCCTGACTCCTCGTGAAACTTGATAGGAGTCCCAGGATTCCTGTGGCACGTGGAAAGGGAGCCTTGGTCTCCCGCCTTAGCTGGAGAGGCGTCCCAATTGCCCTTCCAAGCCTCGAGGAGAATCCCGAGTTTTCCCTCGCAACTAGGCAGGAGTCCTGACGTCGCTGAAGAAACACGTGTGTGGAAGGGCCATCCCCGTCGTAACTCGAGAATATACCCCAGGTTTCCGCCGCAACTCGAGAAAAACCATGAGACTTCCCCCTCGCCGCGGATGAGGCCCGATTCCCCTGCACTGCGTGCAGAGCAATGCCGTGTTGCACATCACACATGAAAGGAGCCTTGATTTCCTTGATGGCACTCCAGAGAAACCCCAAGAACACTGTTTCAAGGCTAGAGGGATCCTGAGGTCACTGTAGCAACACGAAAGAGCTCCATGGACCAAAAATCAACTCGAGATGAGAGGTTAGTCCCTGGCTTCGTCTCCAGAGGAATACCACCTTACCACAAGCACCTCAAGAGGAGGCTTCTCTCAGCTCTAGCTATGTGAGAGGGACCCTGAGTTTGCGGCCTCAAGTGGAATGGACACCGTGATGCCCTTACGCGAAATAAGGCCAGATATCCCTGCAGTGACTTGAATGCAGGCTCGTCTTGCATCTCCCAAGACGAAAGGATGTCTGACTCCCCTGTGGAGACCACAGAGAAAGACCTAGTTCCCCAACTCATCGCGACCGGAGGCCTCACATCCTTTGAAAACTCCAGAGGTACGCGGAGATCAGTGCCTCCAAAGGAGACGATGCCTGACTCCTCGTGAAACTTCATAGGAGTCCCAGGATTCCTATGGCACGTGGAAAGGGACCCTTGGTCTCCCGCCTCAGCTGGAGAGGCGTCCCAATTGCCTGCCAAGCCTCGAGGAGAATCCCGAGTTGTCCCTCGCAACTAGGCAGGAGTCCTGCCGTCGCTGAAGAAACACGTGTGTGGAAGGGCCATTCCCGTCGTAACTCGAGAATATACACCAGGTTCCCTTCGCAACTCGAGAAAAACCATGAGACTTCCCCCTCACCGCAAGATGAGGCCCGATTCCCCTGCACTGCGTGCAGAGCAATTCCGTGTTGCACATCACACATGAAAGGAGCTTTGATTTCCTTGATGGCACTCCAGAGAAACCCCAAGAACACTGTTTCAAGGCTAGAGTGATCCTGAGGTCACTGTAGCAACACGAAAGAGCTCCGTTGACCAAAAATCAACTCGAGATGAGAGGTTAGTCCCTGGCTTCGACTCCAGAGGTATACCACCTTACCACAAGCACCTCAAGAGGAGGCTTCTCTCAGCTCTAGGTATGTGAGAGGGACCCTGAGTTTGCGGCCTCAAGTGGAATGGATACCGCGACGCCCTGACTCGAAATAAGGCCGGATATCCCTGCAGTGACTTGAATGCAGGCTTGTCTTGCATCTCCCAAGACGAAAGGATGTCTGAATCCCCTGTGTAGACCACAGAGAAAGACCTAGTTCACCACCTCATTGCGACCGGAGGCCTCACATCCTTTGAAAACTCCAGAGGTACGCGGAGATCAGTGCCTCCAAAGCAGAAGATGCCTGACTCCTCGTGAAACTTGATAGGAGTCCCAGCATTACTGTGGCACGTGGAAAGGGATCCTTGGTCTCCAGCCTCAGCTGGAGAGGCGTCCCAAATGCCCTGCCAAGCATGGAGGAGAATCCCGAGTTGTCCCTCGCAACTAGGCAGGAGTCCTGCCGTCGCTGAACAAACATGTGGGTGGAAGGGCCATCTCCGTCGTAACTCGAGAATATACCCCAGGTTCCCGCCGCAACTCGAGAAAAACCATGAGACTTCCCCCTCGCCGCGAGATGAGGCCCGATTCCCCTGCACTGCGTGCAGAGCAATTCTGTGTTGCACATCACACATGAAAGGAGCCTTGATTTCCTTGATGGCACTCCAGAGAAACCCCAAGAACACTGTTTCAAGGCTAGAGGGATCCTGAGGTCACTGTAGCAACACGAAAGAGCTCCGTGGACCAAAAATCAACTCGAGTTGAGAGGTTAGTCCCTGGCTTCGACTCCAGAGGAATACCACCTTACCACAAACACCTCAAGAGGAGGCTTCTCTCAGCTCTAGCTATGTGAGAGGGACCCTGAGTTTGCAGCATCAAGTGGAATGAACACCGCGATGCCCTGGCTCGAAATAAGGCCGGATATCCCTGCAGTGACTTGAATGCAGGCTCGTCTTGCATCTCCCAAGACGAAAGGATGTTTGAATCCCCTGTGGAGACCACAGAGAAAGACCTAGTTCACCACCTCATTGCGACCGGAGGCCTCACATCCTTTGAAAACTCCAGAGGTACGCGGAGATCAGTGCCTCCAAAGGAGACGATGCCTGACTCCTCGTGAAACTTGATAGGAGTCCCAGGATTCGTTTGGCACGTGGAAAGGGACCCTTGGTCTCCCGCCTCAGCTGGAGAGGCGTCCCAATTGCCCTGCCAAGCCTCGAGGAGAATCCAGAGTTTTCCCTCGCAACTAGGCAGGAGTCCTGACGTAGCTGAACAAACACGTGTGTGGAAGGGCCATCCCCGTCGTAACTCGAGAATATACCACAGGTTCCCGACGCAACTCGAGAAAAACAATGAGCCTTTCCCCTCGCCGCGTGATGAGGCCCGATTCCCCTGCACTGCGTGCAGAGCAATTCCGTGTTGCACATCACACATGAAAGGAGCCTTGATTTCCTTGATGGCACTCCAGAGAAACTCCAAGAACACTGTTTCAAGGCTAGAGGGATCCTGAGGTCACTGTAGCAACATGAAAGAGCTCCGTGGACCAAAAATCAACTCGAGATGAGAGGTTAGTCCCTGGCTTCGACTCCAGAGGAATACCACCTAACCACAAGCACCTCAAGAGGAGTCTTCTCTCAGCTCTAGGTATGTGAGAGGGACCCTGAGTTTGCGGCCTCAAGTGGAATGGACACCGCGATGCCCTGACTCGAAATAAGGCCGGATATCCCTGCAGTGACTTGAATGCAGGCTCGTCTTGCATCTCCCAAGACGAAAGGATGTCTGAATCCCCTGTGTAGATCACAAAGAAAGACCTAGTTCCCCACCTCATCGCGACCGGAGGCCTCCCATCCTTTGAAAACTCCAGCGGTACGCGGAGATCAGTGCCTCCAAAGGAGACGATGCCTGACTCCTCGTGAAACTTGATAGGAGTCCCAGGATTCCTGTGGCACGTGGAAAGGGAGCCTTGGTCTCCCGCCTTAGCTGGAGAGGCGTCCCAATTGCCCTGCCAAGCCTCGAGGAGAATCCCGAGTTTTCCCTCGCAACTAGGCAGGAGTCCTGACGTCGCTGAAGAAACACGTGTGTGGAAGGGCCATCCCCGTCGTAACTCGAGAATATACCCCAGGTTTCCGCCGCAACTCGAGAAAAACCATGAGACTTCCCCCTCGCCGCGAGATGAGGCCCGATTCCCCTGCACTGCGTGCAGAGCAATGCCGTGTTGCACATCACACATGAAAGGAGCCTTGATTTCCTTGATGGCACTCCAGAGAAACCCCAAGAACACTGTTTCAAGGCTAGAGGGATCCTGAGGTCACTGTAGCAACACGAAAGAGCTCCATGGACCAAAAATCAACTCGAGATGAGAGGTTAGTCCCTGGCTTCGACTCCAGAGGAATACCACCTTACCACAAGCACCTCAAGAGGAGGCTTCTCTCAGCTCTAGCTATGTGAGAGGGACCCTGAGTTTGCGGCCTCAAGTGGAATGGACACCGTGATGCCCTTACGCGAAATAAGGCCAGATATCCCTGCAGTGACTTGAATGCAGGCTCGTCTTGCATCTCCCAAGACGAAAGGATGTCTGAATCCCCTGTGGAGACCACAGAGAAAGACCTAGTTCCCCAACTCATCGCGACCGGAGGCCTCACATCCTTTGAAAACTCCAGAGGTACGCGGAGATCAGTGCCTCCAAAGGAGACGATGCCTGACTCCTCGTGAAACTTCATAGGAGTCCCAGGATTCCTATGGCACGTGGAAAGGGACCCTTGGTCTCCCGCCTCAGCTGGAGAGGCGTCCCAATTGCCTGCCAAGCCTCGAGGAGAATCCCGAGTTGTCCCTCGCAACTAGGCAGGAGTCCTGCCGTCGCTGAAGAAACACGTGTGTGGAAGGGCCATTCCCGTCGTAACTCGAGAATATACACCAGGTTCCCTTCGCAACTCGAGAAAAACCATGAGACTTCCCCCTCGCCGCAAGATGAGGCCCGATTCCCCTGCACTGCGTGCAGAGCAATTCCGTGTTGCACATCACACATGAAAGGAGCTTTGATTTCCTTGATGGCACTCCAGAGAAACCCCAAGAACACTGTTTCAAGGCTAGAGTGATCCTGAGGTCACTGTAGCAACACGAAAGAGCTCCGTTGACCAAAAATCAACTCGAGATGAGAGGTTAGTCCCTGGCTTCGACTCCAGAGGTATACCACCTTACCACAAGCACCTCAAGAGGAGGCTTCTCTCAGCTCTAGGTATGTGAGAGGGACCCTGAGTTTGCGGCCTCAAGTGGAATGGATACCGCGACGCCCTGACTCGAAATAAGGCCGGATATCCCTGCAGTGACTTGAATGCAGGCTTGTCTTGCATCTCCCAAGACGAAAGGATGTCTGAATCCCCTGTGTAGACCACAGAGAAAGACCTAGTTCACCACCTCATTGCGACCGGAGGCCTCACATCCTTTGAAAACTCCAGAGGTACGCGGAGATCAGTGCCTCCAAAGCAGAAGATGCCTGACTCCTCGTGAAACTTGATAGGAGTCCCAGCATTACTGTGGCACGTGGAAAGGGATCCTTGGTCTCCAGCCTCAGCTGGAGAGGCGTCCCAAATGCCCTGCCAAGCATGGAGGAGAATCCCGAGTTGTCCCTCGCAACTAGGCAGGAGTCCTGCCGTCGCTGAACAAACATGTGGGTGGAAGGGCCATCTCCGTCGTAACTCGAGAATATACCCCAGGTTCCCGCCGCAACTCGAGAAAAACCATGAGACTTCCCCCTCGCCGCGAGATGAGGCCCGATTCCCCTGCACTGCGTGCAGAGCAATTCTGTGTTGCACATCACACATGAAAGGAGCCTTGATTTCCTTGATGGCACTCCAGAGAAACCCCAAGAACACTGTTTCAAGGCTAGAGGGATCCTGAGGTCACTGTAGCAACACGAAAGAGCTCCGTGGACCAAAAATCAACTCGAGTTGAGAGGTTAGTCCCTGGCTTCGACTCCAGAGGAATACCACCTTACCACAAACACCTCAAGAGGAGGCTTCTCTCAGCTCTAGCTATGTGAGAGGGACCCTGAGTTTGCAGCATCAAGTGGAATGAACACCGCGATGCCCTGGCTCGAAATAAGGCCGGATATCCCTGCAGTGACTTGAATGCAGGCTCGTCTTGCATCTCCCAAGACGAAAGGATGTTTGAATCCCCTGTGGAGACCACAGAGAAAGACCTAGTTCACCACCTCATTGCGACCGGAGGCCTCACATCCTTTGAAAACTCCAGAGGTACGCGGAGATCAGTGCCTCCAAAGGAGACGATGCCTGACTCCTCGTGAAACTTGATAGGAGTCCCAGGATTCGTTTGGCACGTGGAAAGGGACCCTTGGTCTCCCGCCTCAGCTGGAGAGGCGTCCCAATTGCCCTGCCAAGCCTCGAGGAGAATCCAGAGTTTTCCCTCGCAACTAGGCAGGAGTCCTGACGTAGCTGAACAAACACGTGTGTGGAAGGGCCATCCCCGTCGTAACTCGAGAATATACCACAGGTTCCCGACGCAACTCGAGAAAAACAATGAGCCTTTCCCCTCGCCGCGTGATGAGGCCCGATTCCCCTGCACTGCGTGCAGAGCAATTCCGTGTTGCACATCACACATGAAAGGAGCCTTGATTTCCTTGATGGCACTCCAGAGAAACTCCAAGAACACTGTTTCAAGGCTAGAGGGATCCTGAGGTCACTGTAGCAACATGAAAGAGCTCCGTGGACCAAAAATCAACTCGAGATGAGAGGTTAGTCCCTGGCTTCGACTCCAGAGGAATACCACCTAACCACAAGCACCTCAAGAGGAGGCTTCTCTCAGCTCTAGGTATGTGAGAGGGACCCTGAGTTTGCGGCCTCAAGTGGAATGGACACCGCCATGCCCTGACTCGAAATAAGGCCGGATATCCCTTCAGTGACTTGAATGCAGGCTCGTCTTGCATCTCCCATGACGAAAGGATGTCTGAATCCCCTGTGGAGACCACAGAGAAAGACCTAGTTTCCCAACTCATCGCGACCGGAGGCCTCACATCCTTTGAAAACTCCAGAGGGACGCGGAGATCAGTGCCTCCAAAGGAGACGATGCCTGACTCCTCGTGAAACTTGATAGGAGTCCCAGGATTCCTGTGGCACGTGGAAAGGGACCCTTGGTCTCCCGCCTCAGCTGGAGAGGCGTCCCAATTGCCCTGCCAAGCCTCGAGGAGAATCCCGAGTTGTGCCTCGCAACTATGCAGGAGTCCTGACGTCGCTGAAGAAACACGTGGCTGGACGGGCCATCCCCGTCGTAACTTGACAATATATCCCAGGTTTCCGCCGCAACTCGAGAAAAACCATGAGACGTCCCCTTCGCCGCGAGATGAGGCCCGATTCCCCTGCACTGCGTGCAGAGCAATTCCGTGTTGCACATCACACATGAAAGGAGCCTTGATTTCCTTGATGGCACTCCAGAGAAACCCCAAGAACACTGTTTCAAGGCTAGAGGGAAACTGAGGTCACTGTAGCAACATGAAAGAGCTCCGTGGACCAAAAATCAACTCGAGATGAGAGGTTAGTCCCTGACTTCGACTCCAGAGGAATACCACCTTACCACAAGCACCTCAAGACGAGGCTTCTCTCAGCTCTAGGTATCTGAGAGGGACCCTGAGTTTGCGGCCTCAAGTGGAATGGACACCGCGATGCCCTGACTCGAAATAAGGCCGGATATCCCTGCAGTGACTTGAATGCAGGCTCGTCTTGCATCTCCGAAGACGAAGGGATGTCTGAATCCCCTGTGGAGACCACAGAGAAAGACCTAGTTCCCCACTTCATCGCGACCGGAGGCCTCACATACTTTGAAAATTCCAGACGTACACTGAGATCAGTGCCTCCAAAGGAGACGATGCCTGACTCCTCGTGAAACTTGATAGGAGTCCCAGGATTCCTGTGGCACGTGGAAAGGGACCCTTGGTCTCCCGCCTCAGCTGGAGAGGCGTCCCAATTGCCTGCCAAGCCTCGAGGAGAATCCCGAGTTGTCCCTCGCAACTAGGCAGGAGTCCTGCCGTCGCTGAAGAAACACGTGTGTGGAAGGGCCATTCCCGTCGTAACTCGAGAATATACACCAGGTTCCCTTCGCAACTCGAGAAAAACCATGAGACTTCCCCCTCGCCGCAAGATGAGGCCCGATTCCCCTGCACTGCGTGCAGAGCAATTCCGTGTTGCACATCACACATGAAAGGAGCTTTGATTTCCTTGATGGCACTCCAGAGAAACCCCAAGAACACTGTTTCAAGGCTAGAGTGATCCTGAGGTCACTGTAGCAACACGAAAGAGCTCCGTTGACCAAAAATCAACTCGAGATGAGAGGTTAGTCCCTGGCTTCGACTCCAGAGGTATACCACCTTACCACAAGCACCTCAAGAGGAGGCTTCTCTCAGCTCTAGGTATGTGAGAGGGACCCTGAGTTTGCAGCATCAAGTGGAATGAACACCGCGATGCCCTGGCTCGAAATAAGGCCGGATATCCCTGCAGTGACTTGAATGCAGGCTCGTCTTGCATCTCCCAAGACGAAAGGATGTCTGAATCCCCTGTGGAGACCACAGAGAAAGACCTAGTTCACCACCTCATTGCGACCGGAGGCCTCACATCCTTTGAAAACTCCAGAGGTACGCGGAGATCAGTGCCTCCAAAGGAGACGATGCCTGACTCCTCGTGAAACTTGATAGGAGTCCCAGGATTCGTTTGGCACGTGGAAAGGGACCCTTGGTCTCCCGCCTCAGCTGGAGAGGCGTCCCAATTGCCCTGCCAAGCCTCGAGGAGAATCCAGAGTTTTCCCTCGCAACTAGGCAGGAGTCCTGACGTAGCTGAACAAACACGTGTGTGGAAGGGCCATCCCCGTCGTAACTCGAGAATATACCACAGGTTCCCGACGCAACTCGAGAAAAACAATGAGCCTTTCCCCTCGCCGCGTGATGAGGCCCGATTCCCCTGCACTGCGTGCAGAGCAATTCCGTGTTGCACATCACACATGAAAGGAGCCTTGATTTCCTTGATGGCACTCCAGAGAAACTCCAAGAACACTGTTTCAAGGCTAGAGGGATCCTGAGGTCACTGTAGCAACATGAAAGAGCTCCGTGGACCAAAAATCAACTCGAGATGAGAGGTTAGTCCCTGGCTTCGACTCCAGAGGAATACCACCTAACCACAAGCACCTCAAGAGGAGGCTTCTCTCAGCTCTAGGTATGTGAGAGGGACCCTGAGTTTGCGGCCTCAAGTGGAATGGACACCGCCATGCCCTGACTCGAAATAAGGCCGGATATCCCTTCAGTGACTTGAATGCAGGCTCGTCTTGCATCTCCCATGACGAAAGGATGTCTGAATCCCCTGTGGAGACCACAGAGAAAGACCTAGTTTCCCAACTCATCGCGACCGGAGGCCTCACATCCTTTGAAAACTCCAGAGGGACGCGGAGATCAGTGCCTCCAAAGGAGACGATGCCTGAATCCTCATGAAACTTGATAGGAGTCCCAGGATTCCTGTGGCACGTGGAAAGGGACCCTTGGTCTCCCGCCTCAGCTGGAGAGGCGTCCCAATTGCCCTGCCAAGCCTCGAGGAGAATCCCGAGTTGTGCCTCGCAACTATGCAGGAGTCCTGACGTCGCTGAAGAAACACGTGGCTGGACGGGCCATCCCCGTCGTAACTTGACAATATATCCCAGGTTTCCGCCGCAACTCGAGAAAAACCATGAGACGTCCCCTTCGCCGCGAGATGAGGCCCGATTCCCCTGCACTGCGTGCAGAGCAATTCCGTGTTGCACATCACACATGAAAGGAGCCTTGATTTCCTTGATGGCACTCCAGAGAAACCCCAAGAACACTGTTTCAAGGCTAGAGGGAAACTGAGGTCACTGTAGCAACATGAAAGAGCTCCGTGGACCAAAAATCAACTCGAGATGAGAGGTTAGTCCCTGACTTCGACTCCAGAGGAATACCACCTTACCACAAGCACCTCAAGACGAGGCTTCTCTCAGCTCTAGGTATCTGAGAGGGACCCTGAGTTTGCGGCCTCAAGTGGAATGGACACCGCGATGCCCTGACTCGAAATAAGGCCGGATATCCCTGCAGTGACTTGAATGCAGGCTCGTCTTGCATCTCCGAAGACGAAGGGATGTCTGAATCCCCTGTGGAGACCACAGAGAAAGACCTAGTTCCCCACTTCATCGCGACCGGAGGCCTCACATACTTTGAAAATTCCAGACGTACACTGAGATCAGTGCCTCCAAAGGAGACGATGCCTGACTCCTCGTGAAACTTGATAGGAGTCCCAGGATTCCTGTGGCACGTGGAAAGGGACACTTGGTTTCCCGCCTCAGCTGGAGAGGCGTCCCAATTGCCCTGCCAAGCCTCGAGGAGAATCGCGAGTTGTCCCTAGCAACTAGGCAGGAGTCCTGCCGTCGCTGAACAAACACGTGGGTGGAAGGGCCATCTCCGTCGTAACTCGAGAATATACCCCAGGTTCCCGCCGCAACTCGAGAAAAACCATGAGACTTTCCCCTCGCTGCGAGATGAGGCCCGATTCCCCTGCACTGCATGCAGAGCAATTCCGTGTTGCTCATCACACATGAAAGGAGCCTTGATTTTCTTGATGGCACTCCAGAGAAACCCCAAAAAGACTGTTTCAAGGCTAGAGGGATCCTGAGGTCACTGTAGCAACACGAAAGAGCTCCGTGGACCAAAAATCAACTCGAGATGAGAGGTTAGTCCCTGACTTCGACTCCAGAGGAATACCACCTTACCACAAGCACCTCAAGAGGAGGCTTCTCTCAGCTCCAAGTATGTGAGAGGGACCCTGATTTTGCGGTCTCAAGTGGAATGGACACAGCGATGCCCTGACTCGAAATAAAGCCGGATATATCAGCAGTGACTTGAATGCAGGCTTGTCTTGCATCTCCCAAGACGAAAGGATGTCTGAATCCCCAGTGTAGACCACAGAGAAAGACCTAGTTTCCCACCTCATCACGACCGGAGGCCTCACATCCTTTGAAAACTCCAGAGGTACGCGGAGATCAGTGCCTCCAAAGGAGACGATGCCTGACTCCTCGTGAAAGTTGATAGGAGTCCCAGGATTCCTGTGGCACGTGGAAAGGGACACTTGGTCTCCCGCCTCAGCTGGAGAGGCGTCCCAATTGCCCTGCCAAGCCTCGAGGAGAATCCCGAGTTGTCCCTCGCAACTATGCAGGAGTCCTGACGTCGCTGAAGAAACACGTGTGTGGAAGGGCCATCCCCGTCGTAACTCGAGAATATGCCCCAGGTTCCCGCCGCAACTCGAGAAAAGCCATGAGACTTCCCCCTCGCGGCGAGATGAGGCCCGATTCCCCTGCACTGCGTGCAGAGCAATTCCGTGTTGCACATCACACATGAAAGGAGCCTTGATTTCCTTGATGGCACTCCAGAGAAACCCCAAGAACACTGTTTCAAGGCTAGAGGGATCCTGAGGTCACTGCAGCAACACGAAAGAGCTCCGTGGACCAAAAATCAACTCGAGATGAGAGGTTAGTCCCTGGCTTCGACTCCAGAGGAATACCACCTTACCACAAGCACCTCAAGAGGAGGCTTCTCTCAGCTATAGGTATGTGAGAGGAACAAGCAGTTTGCGGCCTCAAGTGGAATGGACACCGCGATGCACTGACTCGAAATAAGGGCGGATATCACTGCAGTGACTTGAATGCAGGCTCGTCTTGCATGTCAAAAAGACGAAAGGTTGTCTGAATCCCCTGTGGAGACCACAGAGAAAGACCTATTTCCCCACCTCATGGCGACCGGAGGCCTCACATCCTTTGAAAACTCCAGAGGTACGCGGAGATCAGTGCCTCCAAAGGAGACGATGCCTGACTCCTCGTGAAACTTGATAGGAGTCCCAGGATTCCTGTGGCACGTGGAAAGGGACCCTTGGTCTCCCGCCTCAGCTGGAGAGGCATCCCAATTGCCCTGCCAAGCCTCGAGGAGAATCCCGAGTTGTCCCTCGCAACTAGGCAGGAGTCTTGACGTCGCTGAACAAACACGTGGGTGGAAGGGCCATCCCCGTCGTAACTTGAGAATATACCCCAGGTTCCCGTCGCAACTCGAGAAAAACCATGAGACTTCCCCCTCGCCGGGAGATGAGGCCTGATTCCCCTGCACTGCGTGCAGAGCAATTCCGTGTTGCACATCACACATGAAAGGAGCCTTGATTTCCTTGATGGCACTCCAGAGAAACCCAAAGAACACTGTTTCAAGACTAGAGGGATCCTGAGGTCACTGTAGCAACACGAAAGAGCTCCATGGACGAAAATTCAACTCGAGATGAGAGGTTAGTCCCTGGCTTCGACTCCAGAGGAATACCACCTTACCACAAGCACCTCAAGAGGGGGCTTCTCTCAGCTCTAGGTATGTGAAAGGGACCCCGAGTTTGCGGCCTCAAGTGGAATGGACACCGGGATGCCCTGGCTCGAAATAAGGCCGGATATCCCTGCAGTGACTTGAATGCAGGCTCGTCTTGCATCTCCCAAGACGAAAGGATGTCTGAATCCCCTGTGGAGACCACAGAGAAAGACCTAGTTCCCCACCTCATCGCGACCGGAGGCCTCACATCCTTTGAAAACTCCAGAGGTACGCGGAGATCAGTGCCTCCAAAGGAGATGATGCCTGACTCTTCGTGAAACTTGATAGAAGTCCCAGGATTCCTGTGGCACGTGGAAAGGGACACTTGGTCTCCCGCCTCAGCTGGAGAGGCGTCCCAATTGCCCTGCCAAGCCTCGAGGAGAATCCCGAGTTGTCCCTCGCAACTAGGCAGGAGTACTGACATCGCTGAAGAAACACGTGGGTGGAAGGGCCATCCCCGTCGTAACTCGAGAATATACTCCAGGTTCCCGCCGCAACTCGAGAAAAACCATGAGACTTTTCCCCCTCCGCGAGATGAGGTCAGATTCCCCTGCACTGCATGCAGAGCAATGCCGTGTTGCACATCACACATGAAAGGAGCCTTGATTTCCTTGATGGCACTCCAGAGAAACCCCAAGAACACTGTTTCAAGGCTAGAGGGATCCTGAGGTCACTGTAGCCACACGAAAGAGCTCCGTGGACCAAAAATCAACTCGAGATGAGAGGTTAGTCCCTGGCTTCGACTCCAGAGGAATACCACCTTACCACAAGCACCTCAAGAGGAGGCTTCTCTCAGCTCTAGCTATGTGAGAGGGACCCTGAGTTTTTGGCCTCAAGTGGAATGGACACCGCGATGCCCTGACTCGAAATAAGGCCGGATATCCCTGCAGTGACTTGAATGCAGGCTCGTCTTTCATCTCCCAAGACGAAAGGATGTCTGAATCCCCTGTGGAGACCACAGAGAAAGACCTAGTTCCCCACCTCATCGCGACCGGAGGCCTCACATCCTTTGAAAACTCCAGAGGTACACTGAAATCAGTGCCTCCAAAGGAGACGATGCCTGACTCCTCGTGAAACTTCATAGGAGTCCCAGGATTCCTGTGGCCCGTGGAAAGGGACCCGTGGTCTCCCGCCTCAGCTGGAGAGTCATCCCAATTTCCCTGCCAAGCCTCGAGGAGAATCCCGAGTTGTCCCTCGCAACTAGGCAGGAGTCCTGACGTCGCTGAACAAACACGTGTGTGGAATGGCCATCCCCGTCGTAACTCGAGAATATACCCCAGGTTCCCGCTGCAACTCGAGAAAAACCATGAGACTTCCCCCTCGCCGCGAGATGAGGCCCGATTCCCCTGCACTGCGTGCAGAGTAATTCCGTGTTGCACATCACACAAGAAAGGAGCCTTGATTTCCTTGATGGCACTCCAGAGAAACCCCAAGAACACTGTTTCAAGGCTAGAGGGATCCTGAGGTCACTGTAGCAACAAGAAAGAGATCCGTGGGCCAAAAATCAACTCGAGATGAGATGTTAGTCCCTGGCTTCGACTCCAGAGGAATACCACCTTACCACAAGCACCTCAAGAGGAGGCTTCTCTCAGCTCTAGGTATGTGAGAAAGACCCTGAGTTTGCAGCCTCAAGTGGAATGGACACCGCGATGCCCTGACTCCAAATAAGGCTGAATATCCCTGCAGTGACTTGAATGCAGGCTCGTCTTGCATCTCCCAAGACGAAAGGATGTCTGAATCCCATGTGGAGACCACAGAGAAAGACCTAGTTCCCCAGCTCATCGCGACCGGAGGCCTCACATCCTTTGAAAACTCCAGAGGTACGCGGAGATCAGTGCCTCCAAAGGAGACGATGCCTGACTCCTCGTGAAACTTGATAGGAGTCCCAGGATTCCTGTGGCACGTTGAAAGGGATACTTGGTCTCCCGCCTCAGCTGGAGAGGCGTTCCAATTGCCCTGCCAAGCCTCGAGGAGAAACCCGAGTTGTCCCTCGCAACTAGGCTGGAGTCCTGCCGTCGCTGAAGAAACACGTGTGTGGAAGGGCCATCCCCGTCGTAACTCGAGAATATACCACAGGTTCCCGACGCAACTCGAGAAAAACAATGAGCCTTTCCCCTCGCCGCGTGATGAGGCCCGATTCCCCTGCACTGCGTGCAGAGCAATTCCGTGTTGCTCATCACACATGAAAGGAGCCTTGATTTCCTTGATGGCACTCCAGAGAAACTCCAAGAACACTGTTTCAAGGCTAGAGGGATCCTGAGGTCACTGTAGCAACATGAAAGAGCTCCGTGGACCAAAAATCAACTCGAGATGAGAGGTTAGTCCCTGGCTTCGACTCCAGAGGAATACCACCTAACCACAAGCACCTCAAGAGGAGGCTTCTCTCAGCTCTAGGTATGTGAGAGGGACCCTGAGTTTGCGGCCTCAAGTGGAATGGACACCGCCATGCCCTGACTCGAAATAAGGCCGGATATCCCTTCAGTGACTTGAATGCAGGCTCGTCTTGCATCTCCCATGACGAAAGGATGTCTGAATCCCCTGTGGAGACCACAGAGAAAGACCTAGTTTCCCAACTCATCGCGACCGGAGGCCTCACATCCTTTGAAAACTCCAGAGGGACGCGGAGATCAGTGCCTCCAAAGGAGACGATGCCTGAATCCTCATGAAACTTGATAGGAGTCCCAGGATTCCTGTGGCACGTGGAAAGGGACCCTTGGTCTCCCGCCTCAGCTGGAGAGGCGTCCCAATTGCCCTGCCAAGCCTCGAGGAGAATCCCGAGTTGTGCCTCGCAACTATGCAGGAGTCCTGACGTCGCTGAAGAAACACGTGGCTGGACGGGCCATCCCCGTCGTAACTTGACAATATATCCCAGGTTTCCGCCGCAACTCGAGAAAAACCATGAGACGTCCCCTTCGCCGCGAGATGAGGCCCGATTCCCCTGCACTGCGTGCAGAGCAATTCCGTGTTGCACATCACACATGAAAGGAGCCTTGATTTCCTTGATGGCACTCCAGAGAAACCCCAAGAACACTGTTTCAAGGCTAGAGGGAAACTGAGGTCACTGTAGCAACATGAAAGAGCTCCGTGGACCAAAAATCAACTCGAGATGAGAGGTTAGTCCCTGACTTCGACTCCAGAGGAATACCACCTTACCACAAGCACCTCAAGACGAGGCTTCTCTCAGCTCTAGGTATCTGAGAGGGACCCTGAGTTTGCGGCCTCAAGTGGAATGGACACCGCGATGCCCTGACTCGAAATAAGGCCGGATATCCCTGCAGTGACTTGAATGCAGGCTCGTCTTGCATCTCCGAAGACGAAGGGATGTCTGAATCCCCTGTGGAGACCACAGAGAAAGACCTAGTTCCCCACTTCATCGCGACCGGAGGCCTCACATACTTTGAAAATTCCAGACGTACACTGAGATCAGTGCCTCCAAAGGAGACGATGCCTGACTCCTCGTGAAACTTGATAGGAGTCCCAGGATTCCTGTGGCACGTGGAAAGGGACACTTGGTTTCCCGCCTCAGCTGGAGAGGCGTCCCAATTGCCCTGCCAAGCCTCGAGGAGAATCGCGAGTTGTCCCTAGCAACTAGGCAGGAGTCCTGCCGTCGCTGAACAAACACGTGGGTGGAAGGGCCATCTCCGTCGTAACTCGAGAATATACCCCAGGTTCCCGCCGCAACTCGAGAAAAACCATGAGACTTTCCCCTCGCTGCGAGATGAGGCCCGATTCCCCTGCACTGCATGCAGAGCAATTCCGTGTTGCTCATCACACATGAAAGAAGCCTTGATTTCCTTGATGGCACTCCAGAGAAACCCCAAAAACACTGTTTCAAGGCTAGAGGGATCCTGAGGTCACTGTAGCAACACGAAAGAGCTCCGTGGACCAAAAATCAACTCGAGATGAGAGGTTAGTCCCTGACTTCGACTCCAGAGGAATACCACCTTACCACAAGCACCTCAAGAGGAGGCTTCTCTCAGCTCCAAGTATGTGAGAGGGACCCTGATTTTGCGGTCTCAAGTGGAATGGACACAGCGATGCCCTGACTCGAAATAAAGCCGGATATATCAGCAGTGACTTGAATGCAGGCTTGTCTTGCATCTCCCAAGACGAAAGGATGTCTGAATCCCCAGTGTAGACCACAGAGAAAGACCTAGTTTCCCACCTCATCACGACCGGAGGCCTCACATCCTTTGAAAACTCCAGAGGTACGCGGAGATCAGTGCCTCCAAAGGAGACGATGCCTGACTCCTCGTGAAAGTTGATAGGAGTCCCAGGATTCCTGTGGCACGTGGAAAGGGACACTTGGTCTCCCGCCTCAGCTGGAGAGGCGTCCCAATTGCCCTGCCAAGCCTCGAGGAGAATCCCGAGTTGTCCCTCGCAACTATGCAGGAGTCCTGACGTCGCTGAAGAAACACGTGTGTGGAAGGGCCATCCCCGTCGTAACTCGAGAATATGCCCCAGGTTCCCGCCGCAACTCGAGAAAAGCCATGAGACTTCCCCCTCGCGGCGAGATGAGGCCCGATTCCCCTGCACTGCGTGCAGAGCAATTCCGTGTTGCACATCACACATGAAAGGAGCCTTGATTTCCTTGATGGCACTCCAGAGAAACCCCAAGAACACTGTTTCAAGGCTAGAGGGATCCTGAGGTCACTGCAGCAACACGAAAGAGCTCCGTGGACCAAAAATCAACTCGAGATGAGAGGTTAGTCCCTGGCTTCGACTCCAGAGGAATACCACCTTACCACAAGCACCTCAAGAGGAGGCTTCTCTCAGCTATAGGTATGTGAGAGGAACAAGCAGTTTGCGGCCTCAAGTGGAATGGACACCGCGATGCACTGACTCGAAATAAGGGCGGATATCACTGCAGTGACTTGAATGCAGGCTCGTCTTGCATGTCAAAAAGACGAAAGGTTGTCTGAATCCCCTGTGGAGACCACAGAGAAAGACCTATTTCCCCACCTCATGGCGACCGGAGGCCTCACATCCTTTGAAAACTCCAGAGGTACGCGGAGATCAGTGCCTCCAAAGGAGACGATGCCTGACTCCTCGTGAAACTTGATAGGAGTCCCAGGATTCCTGTGGCACGTGGAAAGGGACCCTTGGTCTCCCGCCTCAGCTGGAGAGGCATCCCAATTGCCCTGCCAAGCCTCGAGGAGAATCCCGAGTTGTCCCTCGCAACTAGGCAGGAGTCTTGACGTCGCTGAACAAACACGTGGGTGGAAGGGCCATCCCCGTCGTAACTTGAGAATATACCCCAGGTTCCCGTCGCAACTCGAGAAAAACCATGAGACTTCCCCCTCGCCGGGAGATGAGGCCTGATTCCCCTGCACTGCGTGCAGAGCAATTCCGTGTTGCACATCACACATGAAAGGAGCCTTGATTTCCTTGATGGCACTCCAGAGAAACCCAAAGAACACTGTTTCAAGACTAGAGGGATCCTGAGGTCACTGTAGCAACACGAAAGAGCTCCATGGACGAAAATTCAACTCGAGATGAGAGGTTAGTCCCTGGCTTCGACTCCAGAGGAATACCACCTTACCACAAGCACCTCAAGAGGGGGCTTCTCTCAGCTCTAGGTATGTGAAAGGGACCCCGAGTTTGCGGCCTCAAGTGGAATGGACACCGGGATGCCCTGGCTCGAAATAAGGCCGGATATCCCTGCAGTGACTTGAATGCAGGCTCGTCTTGCATCTCCCAAGACGAAAGGATGTCTGAATCCCCTGTGGAGACCACAGAGAAAGACCTAGTTCCCCACCTCATCGCGACCGGAGGCCTCACATCCTTTGAAAACTCCAGAGGTACGCGGAGATCAGTGCCTCCAAAGGAGATGATGCCTGACTCTTCGTGAAACTTGATAGAAGTCCCAGGATTCCTGTGGCACGTGGAAAGGGACACTTGGTCTCCCGCCTCAGCTGGAGAGGCGTCCCAATTGCCCTGCCAAGCCTCGAGGAGAATCCCGAGTTGTCCCTCGCAACTAGGCAGGAGTACTGACATCGCTGAAGAAACACGTGGGTGGAAGGGCCATCCCCGTCGTAACTCGAGAATATACTCCAGGTTCCCGCCGCAACTCGAGAAAAACCATGAGACTTTTCCCCCTCCGCGAGATGAGGTCAGATTCCCCTGCACTGCATGCAGAGCAATGCCGTGTTGCACATCACACATGAAAGGAGCCTTGATTTCCTTGATGGCACTCCAGAGAAACCCCAAGAACACTGTTTCAAGGCTAGAGGGATCCTGAGGTCACTGTAGCCACACGAAAGAGCTCCGTGGACCAAAAATCAACTCGAGATGAGAGGTTAGTCCCTGGCTTCGACTCCAGAGGAATACCACCTTACCACAAGCACCTCAAGAGGAGGCTTCTCTCAGCTCTAGCTATGTGAGAGGGACCCTGAGTTTTTGGCCTCAAGTGGAATGGACACCGCGATGCCCTGACTCGAAATAAGGCCGGATATCCCTGCAGTGACTTGAATGCAGGCTCGTCTTTCATCTCCCAAGACGAAAGGATGTCTGAATCCCCTGTGGAGACCACAGAGAAAGACCTAGTTCCCCACCTCATCGCGACCGGAGGCCTCACATCCTTTGAAAACTCCAGAGGTACACTGAAATCAGTGCCTCCAAAGGAGACGATGCCTGACTCCTCGTGAAACTTCATAGGAGTCCCAGGATTCCTGTGGCCCGTGGAAAGGGACCCGTGGTCTCCCGCCTCAGCTGGAGAGTCATCCCAATTTCCCTGCCAAGCCTCGAGGAGAATCCCGAGTTGTCCCTCGCAACTAGGCAGGAGTCCTGACGTCGCTGAACAAACACGTGTGTGGAATGGCCATCCCCGTTGTAACTCGAGAATATACCCCAGGTTCCCGCTGCAACTCGAGAAAAACCATGAGACTTCCCCCTCGCCGCGAGATGAGGCCCGATTCCCCTGCACTGCGTGCAGAGTAATTCCGTGTTGCACATCACACAAGAAAGGAGCCTTGATTTCCTTGATGGCACTCCAGAGAAACCCCAAGAACACTGTTTCAAGGCTAGAGGGATCCTGAGGTCACTGTAGCAACAAGAAAGAGATCCGTGGGCCAAAAATCAACTCGAGATGAGATGTTAGTCCCTGGCTTCGACTCCAGAGGAATACCACCTTACCACAAGCACCTCAAGAGGAGGCTTCTCTCAGCTCTAGGTATGTGAGAAAGACCCTGAGTTTGCAGCCTCAAGTGGAATGGACACCGCGATGCCCTGACTCCAAATAAGGCTGAATATCCCTGCAGTGACTTGAATGCAGGCTCGTCTTGCATCTCCCAAGACGAAAGGATGTCTGAATCCCATGTGGAGACCACAGAGAAAGACCTAGTTCCCCAGCTCATCGCGACCGGAGGGCTCACATCCTTTGAAAACTCCAGAGGTACGCGGAGATCAGTGCCTCCAAAGGAGACGATGCCTGACTCCTCGTGAAACTTGATAGGAGTCCCAGGATTCCTGTGGCACGTTGAAAGGGATACTTGGTCTCCCGCCTCAGCTGGAGAGGCGTTCCAATTGCCCTGCCAAGCCTCGAGGAGAAACCCGAGTTGTCCCTCGCAACTAGGCTGGAGTCCTGCCGTCGCTGAAGAAACACGTGTGTGGAAGGGCCATCCCCGTCGTAACTCGAGAATATACCCCAGGTTCCCGCCGCAACTCGAGAAAAACCATGAGACTTCCCCGTCGTCGTGAGATGAGGCCCCATTCCCCTGCACTGAATGCAGAGCAATTCCGTGTTGCACATCACACATGAAAGGAGCCTTGATTTCCTTGATGGCACTCCAGAGAAACCCCAAGAACACTGTTTCAAGGCTAGAGGGATCCTGAGGTCACTGTAGCAACACGAAAGAGCTCCATGGACCAAAAATCAACTCGAAATGAGAGGTTAGTCCCTGGCTTCGACTCCAGAGGAATACCACCTTACCACAAGCACCTCAAGAGGAGGCTTCTCTCAGCTCTAGCTATGTGAGAGGGACCCTGAGTTTGCGGCCTCAAGTGGAATGGACACCGCGATGCCCTGACTCGAAATAAGGCCGGATATCCCTGCAGTGACTTGAATGCAGGCTCGTCTTGCATCTCCCAAGATGAAAGGATGTCTGAATCCCCTGAGGAGACCACAGAGAAACACCTAGTTCCCCACCTCATCGCGACCGGAGGCCTCACATACTTTTAAATCTCCAGAGGTATGCGGAGATCATTACCTCCAAAGGAGATGATGCCTGACTCCTCGTGAAACTTGATAGGAGTCCCAAGATTCCTGTGGCACGTGGAAAGGGACACTTGGTCTCCCGCCTCAGCTGGAGAGGCGTCCCAATTGCCCTGCCAAGCCTCGAGGAGAATCCCGAGTTTTCCCTTGCAACTAGGCAGGAGTCCTGACGTCTCTGAAGAAACACGTGTGTGGAAGGGCCATCCCCGTCGTAACTCGAGAATATGCCCCAGGTTCCCGCCGCAACTCGAGAAAAGCCATGAGACTTCCCCCTCGCCGCGAGATGAGGCCCGATTCCCCTGCACTGCGTGCGGAGCAATTCCGTGTTGCACATCACACAGGAAAGGAGCCTTGATTTCCTTGATGGCACTCCAGAGAAACCCCAAGAACACTGTTTCAAGGCTAGAGGAATCCAGAGGTCACTGTAGCAACACGAAAGATCTCCGTGGACCAAGAATCAACTCGAGATGAGAGGTTAGTCCCTGGCTTCGACTCCAGAGGAATACCACCTTACCACTAGCACCTCAGGAGGCTTCTCTCAGCTCTAGGTATGTGAGAGGGACCCTGAGTTTGCAGCATCAAGTGGAATGAACACCGCGATGCCCTGGCTCGAAATAAGGCCGGATATCCCTGCAGTGACTTGAATGCAGGCTCGTCTTGCATCTCCCAAGACGAAAGGATGTCTGAATCCCCTGTGGAGACCACAGAGAAAGACCTAGTTCCCCACCTCATCGCGACCGGAGGCCTCACATCCTTTGAAAACTCCAGAGGTACGCGGAGATCAGTGCCTCCAAAGGAGACGATGCCTGACTCCTCGTGAAACTTGATACTAGTCCCAGGATTCGTTTGGCACGTGGAAAGGGACCCTTGGTCTCCCGCCTCAGCTGGAGAGGCGTCCCAATTGCCCTGCCAAGCCTCGAGGAGAATCCCGAGTTGTCCCTCGCAACTAGGCAGGAGTCCTGACGTAGCTGAACAAACACGTGTGTGGAAGGGCCATCCCCGTCGTAACTCGAGAATATACCACAGGTTCCCGACGCAACTCGAGAAAAACCATGAGCCTTTCCCCTCGCCGCGTGATGAGGCCCGATTCCCCTGCACTGCGTGCAGAGCAATTCCGTGTTGCACATCACACATGAAAGGAGCCTTGATTTCCTTGATGGCACTCCAGAGAAACTCCAAGAACACTGTTTCAAGGCTAGAGGGATCCTGAGGTCACTGTAGCAACATGAAAGAGCTCCGTGGACCAAAAATCAACTCGAGATGAGAGGTTAGTCCCTGGCTTCGACTCTAGAGGAATACCACCTAACCACAAGCACCTCAAGAGGAGGCTTCTCTCAGCTCTAGGTATGTGAGAGGGACCCTGAGTTTGCGGCCTCAAGTGGAATGGACACTGCCATGCCCTGACTCGAAATAAGGCCGGATATCCCTTCAGTGACTTGAATGCAGGCTCGTCTTGCATCTCCCATGACGAAAGGATGTCTGAATCCCCTGTGGAGACCACAGAGAAAGACCTAGTTTCCCAACTCATCGCGACCGGAGGCCTCACATCCTTTGAAAACTCCAGAGGGACGCGGAGATCAGTGCCTCCAAAGGAGACGATGCCTGAATCCTCATGAAACTTGATAGGAGTCCCAGGATTCCTGTGGCACGTGGAAAGGGACCCTTGGTCTCCCGCCTCAGCTGGAGAGGCGTCCCAATTGCCCTGCCAAGCCTCGAGGAGAATCCCGAGTTGTCCCTAGCAACTAGGCAGGAGTCCTGCCGTCGCTGAACAAACACGTGGGTGGAAGGGCCATCTCCGTCGTAACTCGAGAATATACCCCAGGTTCCCGCCGCAACTCGAGAAAAACCATGAGACTTTCCCCTCGCTGCGAGATGAGGCCCGATTCCCCTGCACTGCGTGCAGAGCAATTCCGTGTTGCTCATCACACATGAAAGGAGCCTTGATTTCCTTGATGGCACTCCAGAGAAACCCCAAAAACACTGTTTCAAGGCTAGAGGGATCCTGAGGTCACTGTAGCAACACGAAAGAGCTCCGTGGACCAAAAATCAACTCGAGATGAGAGGTTAGTCCCTGACTTCGACTCCAGAGGAATACCACCTTACCACAAGCACCTCAAGAGGAGGCTTCTCTCAGCTCCAAGTATGTGAGAGGGACCCTGATTTTGCGGCCTCAAGTGGAATGGACACAGCGATGCCCTGACTCGAAATAAAGCCGGATATATCTGCAGTGACTTGAATGCAGGCTTGTCTTGCATCTCTCAAGACGAAAGGATGTCTGAATCCCCTGTGGAGACCACAGAGAAAGACCTAGTTTCCCACCTCATCACGACCGGAGGCCTCACATCCTTTGAAAACTCCAGAGGTACGCGGAGATCAGTGCCTCCAAAGGAGACGATGCCTGACTCCTCGTGAAACATCATAGGAGTCCCAGGATTCCTGTGGCACGTGGAAAGGGACACTTGGTCTCCCGCCTCAGCTGGAGAGGCGTCCCAATTGCCCTGCCAAGCCTCGAGGAGAATCCCGAGTTGTCCCTCGCAACTATGCAGGAGTCCTGACGTCGCTGAAGAAACACGTGTGTGGAAGGGCCATCCCCGTCGTAACTCGAGAATATGCCCCAGGTTCCCGCCGCAACTCGAGAAAAGCCATGAGACTTCCCCCTCGCGGCGAGATGAGGCCCGATTCCCCTGCACTGCGTGCAGAGCAATTCCGTGTTGCACATCACACATGAAAGGAGCCTTGATTTCCTTGATGGCACTCCAGAGAAACCCCAAGAACACTGTTTCAAAGCTAGAGGGATCCTGAGGTCACTGCAGCAACACGAAAGAGCTCCGTGGACCAAAAATCAACTCGAGATGAGAGGTTAGTCCCTGGCTTCGAATCCAGAGGAATACCTCCTTACCACAAGCACCTCAAGAGGAGGCTTCTCTCAGCTATAGGTATGTGAGAGGAACAAGCAGTTTGCGGCCTCAAGTGGAATGGACACCGCGATGCACTGACTCGAAATAAGGGCGGATATCACTGCAGTGACTTGAATGCAGGCTCGTCTTGCATGTCAAAAAGACGAAAGGTTGTCTGAATCCCCTGTGGAGACCACAGAGAAAGACCTATTTCCCCACCTCATGGCGACCGGAGGCCTCACATCCTTTGAAAACTTCAGAGGTACGCGGAGATCAGTGCCTCCAAAGGAGACGATGCCTGACTCCTCGTGAAACTTGATAGGAGTCCCAGGATTCCTGTGGCACGTGGAAAGGGACCCTTGGTCTCCCGCCTCAGCTGGAGAGGCGTTCCAATTGCCCTGCCAAGCCTCGAGGAGAAACCCGAGTTGTCCCTCGCAACTAGGCAGGAGTCCTGACGTCGCTGTACAAACACGTGTGTGGAAGGGCCATCCCCGTCGTAACTCGAGAATATGCCTCAGGTTCCCGCCGCAACTCGAGAAAAACCATGAGACTTCCCCGTCGTCGTGAGATGAGGCCCCATTCCCCTGCACTGAATGCAGAGCAATTCCGTGTTGCACATCACACATGAAAGGAGCCTTGATTTCCTTGATGGCACTCCAGAGAAACCCCAAGAACACTGTTTCAAGGCTAGAGGGATCCTGAGGTCACTGTAGCAACACGAAAGAGCTCCATGGACAAAAAATCAATTCGAGATGACAGGTTAGTCCCTGGCTTCGACTCCAGAGGAATACCACCTTACCACAAGCACCTCAAGAGGAGGCTTCTCTCAGCTCTAGCTATGTGAGAGGGACCCTGAGTTTGCGGCCTCAAGTGGAATGGACACCGCGATGCCCTGACTCGAAATAAGGCCGGATATCCCTGCAGTGACTTGAATGCAGGCTCGTCTTGCATCTCCCAAGATGAAAGGATGTCTGAATCCCCTGTGGAGACCACAGAGAAAGACCTAGTTCCCCACCTCATCGCGACCGGAGGCCTCACATACTTTTAAAACTCCAGAGGTATGCGGAGATCATTACCTCCAAAGGAGATGATGCCTGACTCCTCGTGAAACTTGATAGGAGTCCCAGGATTCCTGTGGCACGTGGAAAGGGAATCTTGGTCTCCCGCCTCAGCTGGAGAGGCGTCCCAATTGCCCTGCCAAGCCTCGAGGAGAATCCCGAGTTGTCCCTCCCAACTAGGAAGGAGTCCTGACGTCGCTGAACAAACACGTGTGTGGAAGGGCCATCCCCGTCGTAACTCGAGAATATACCCCAGGTTCCCGCCGCAACTCGAGAAAAACCATGAGACTTCCCCCTCGCCCCGAGATGAGGCCCGATTCCCCTGCACTGCGGGCAGAGCAATTCCGTGTTGCACATCACACATGAAAGGAGCCTTGATTTCCTTAATGGCACTCCAGAGAAACCCCAAGAACACTGTTTCAAGGCTAGAGGGATCCTGAGGTCACTGTAGCAACACGAAAGAGTTCCGTGGACCAAAAATCAACTCGAGATGAGAGGTTAGTCCCTGGCTTCTACTCCAGAGGAATACCACCTTACCACAAGCACCTCAAGAAGAGGCTTCTCTCAACTCTAGGTATGTGAGAGGGACCCTGAGTTTGCGGCCTCAAGTGGAATGGACACCGCGATGCCCTGACACGAAATAAGGCTGGATATCCCTGCAGTGACTTGAATGCAGGCTTGTCTTGCATCTCCCAAGACGAAAGGATGTCTGAATCCCCTGTGTAGATCACAACGAAAGACCTAGTTCCCCACCTCATCGCGACCGGAGGCCTCACATCCTTTGAAAACTCCAGAGGTACGCGGAGATCAGTGCCTCCAAAGGAGACGATGCCTGACTCCTCGTGAAACTTGATAGGAGTCCCAGGATTCCGGTGGCACGTGGAAAGGGACCCGTTGTCTCCCGCCGCAGCTGGAAAGTCGTCCCAATTTCCCTGCCAAGCCTCGAGGAGAATCCCGAGTTTTCCCTTGCAACTAGGCAGGAGTCCTGACGTCTGTGAAGAAACACGTGTGTGGAAGGGCCATCCCCGTCGTAACTCGAGAATATGCCCCAGGTTCCCGCCGCAACTCGAGAAAAGCCATGAGACTTCCCCCTCGCCGCGAGATGAGGCCCGATTCCCCTGCACTGCGTGCGGAGCAATGACGTGTTGCACATCACACATGAAAGGAGCCTTGATTTCCTTGATGGCACTCCAGAGAAACCCCAAGAACACTGTTTCAAGGCTAGAGGAATCCAGAGGTCACTGTAGCAACACGAAAGATCTCCGTGGACCAAGAATCAACTCGAGATGAGAGGTTAGTCCCTGGCTTCGACTCCAGAGGAATACCACCTTACCACTAGCACCTCAGGAGGCTTCTCTCAGCTCTAGGTATGTGAGAGGGACCCTGAGGTTGCAGCATCAAGTGGAATGGACACCGCGATGCCCTGGCTCGAAATAAGGCCGGATATCCCTGCAGTGACTTAAATGCAGGCTCGTCTTGCATCTCCCAAGACCAAAGGATGTCTGAATCCCCTGTGGAGACCACAGAGAAAGACCTAGTTCCCCACCTCATGGCGACCGGAGGCCTCACATCCTTTGAAAACTCCAGAGGTACGCGGAGATCAGTGCCTCCAAAGGAGACGATGCCTGACTCCTCGTGAAACTTGATAGGAGTCCCAGGATTCCTGTGGCACGTGGAAAGGGACCCTTGGTCTCCCGCCTCAGCTGGAGAGGCATCCCAATTGCCCTGCCAAGCCTCGAGGAGAATCCCGAGTTGTCCCTCGCAACTAGGCAGGAGTCTTGACGTCGCTGAACAAACACGTGGGTGGAAGGGCCATCCCCGTCGTAACTCGAGAATATACCCCAGGTTCCCGTCGCAACTCGAGAAAAACCATGAGACTTCCCCCTCGCCGGGAGATGAGGCCTGATTCCCCTGCACTGCGTGCAGAGCAATTCCGTGTTGCACATCACA
This sequence comes from Cervus elaphus, assembly GCF_910594005.1. Classification (NCBI taxonomy): domain Eukaryota; kingdom Metazoa; phylum Chordata; class Mammalia; order Artiodactyla; family Cervidae; genus Cervus; species Cervus elaphus. The sequence continues at coordinate 11,565,321 of NC_057824.1, read as the reverse complement.
CATGAAAGGAGCCTTGATTTCCTTGATGGCACTCCAGAGAAACCCAAAGAACACTGTTTCAAGACTAGAGGGATCCTGAGGTCACTGTAGCAACACGAAAGAGCTCTATGGACGAAAATTCAACTCGAGATGAGAGGTTAGTCCCTGGCTTCGACTCCAGAGGAATACCACCTTACCACAAGCACCTCAAGAGGGGGCTTCTCTCAGCTCTAGGTATGTGAAAGGGACCCCGAGTTTGCGGCCTCAAGTGGAATGGACACCGGGATGCCCTGGCTCGAAATAAGGCCGGATATCCCTGCAGTGACTTGAATGCAGGCTCGTCTTGCATCTCCCAAGACGAAAGGATGTCTGAATCCCCTGTGGAGACCACAGAGAAAGACCTAGTTCCCCACCTCATCGCGACCGGAGGCCTCACATCCTTTGAAAACTCCAGAGGTACGCGGAGATCAGTGCCTCCAAAGGAGATGATGCCTGACTCTTCGTGAAACTTGATAGAAGTCCCAGGATTCCTGTGGCACGTGGAAAGGGACACTTGGTCTCCCGCCTCAGCTGGAGAGGCGTCCCAATTGCCCTGCCAAGCCTCGAGGAGAATCCCGAGTTGTCCCTCGCAACTAGGCAGGAGTCCTGACATCGCTGAAGAAACACGTGGGTGGAAGGGCCATCCCCGTCGTAACTCGAGAATATACTCCAGGTTCCCGCCGCAACTCGAGAAAAACCATGAGACTTTTCCCCCTCCGCGAGATGAGGTCAGATTCCCCTGCACTGCATGCAGAGCAATGCCGTGTTGCACATCACACATGAAAGGAGCCTTGATTTCCTTGATGGCACTCCAGAGAAACCCCAAGAACACTGTTTCAAGGCTAGAGGGATCCTGAGGTCACTGTAGCAACACGAAAGAGCTCCGTGGACCAAAAATCAACTCGAGATGAGAGGTTAGTCCTTGGCTTCGACTCCAGAGGAATACCACCTTACCACAAGCACCTCAAGAGGAGGCTTCTCTCAGCTCTAGCTATGTGAGAGGGACCCTGAGTTTTTGGCCTCAAGTGGAATGGACACCGCGATGCCCTGACTCGAAATAAGGCCGGATATCCCTGCAGTGACTTGAATGCAGGCTCGTCTTTCATCTCCCAAGACGAAAGGATGTCTGAATCCCCTGTGGAGACCACAGAGAAAGACCTAGTTCCCCACCTCATCGCGACCGGAGGCCTCACATCCTTTGAAAACTCCAGAGGTACACTGAAATCAGTGCCTCCAAAGGAGACGATGCCTGACTCCTCGTGAAACTTCATAGGAGTCCCAGGATTCCTGTGGCACGTGGAAAGGGATCCTTGGTCTCCCGCCTCAGCTGGAGAGGCGTCCCAATTGCCTGGCCAAGCCTCGAGGAGAATCCCGAGTTGTCCCTCGCAACTAGGCAGGAGTCCTGCCGTCGCTGAACAAACACGTGGCTGGAAGGGCCATCCCCGTCGTAACTCGAGAATATACCCCAGGTTCCCTTCGCAACTCGAGAAAAACCATGAGACTTCCCCCTCGCCGCGAGATGAGGCCCGATTCCCCTGCACTGCGGGCAGAGCAATTCCGTGTTGCACATCACACATGAGAGGAGCCTTGATTTCCTTAATGGCACTCCAGAGAAACCCCAAGAACACTGTTTCAAGGCTAGAGGGATCCTGAGGTCACTGTAGCAACACGAAAGTTCTCCGTGGACCAAGAATCAACTAGAGATGAGAGGTTAGTCCCTGGCTTCGACTCCAGAGGAATACCACCTTACCACAAGCACCCCAAGAGGAGGCTTCTCTCAGCTCCAAGTATGTGAGAGGGACCCTGATTTTGCGGCCTCAAGTGGAATGGACACCGCGATGCCCTGACTCGAAATAAGGCCGGATATCCCTGCAGTGACTTGAATGCAGGCTCGTCTTGCATCTCCCAAGACGAAAGGATGTCTGAATCCCCTGTGGAGACCACAGAGAAAGACCTAGTTCCCCACCTCATGGCGACCGGAGGCCTCACATCCTTTGAAAACTCCAGAGGTACGCGGAGATCAGTGCCTCCAAAGGAGACGTTGCCTGACTCCTCGTGAAACTTGATAGGAGTCCCAGGATTCCTGTGGCCCGTGGAAAGGGACCCGTGGTCTCCCGCCTCAGCTGGAGAGTCATCCCAATTTCCCTGCCAAGCCTCGAGGAGAATCCCGAGTTGTCCCTCGCAACTAGGCAGGAGTCCTGACGTCGCTGAACAAACACGTGTGTGGAAGGGCCATCCCCGTCGTAACTCGAGAATATACCCCAGGTTCCCGCTGCAACTCGAGAAAAACCATGAGACTTCCCCCTCGCCGCGAGATGAGGCCCGATTCCCCTGCACTGCGTGCAGAGTAATTCCGTGTTGCACATCACACAAGAAAGGAGCCTTGATTTCCTTGATGGCACTCCAGAGACACCCCAAGAACACTGTTTCAAGGCTAGAGGGATCCTGAGGTCACTGTAGCAAAAAGAAAGAGATCCGTGGGCCAAAAATCAACTCGAGATGAGATGTTAGTCCCTGGCTTCGACTCCAGAGGAATACCACCTTACCACAAGCACCTCAAGAGGAGGCTTCTCTCAGCTCTAGGTATGTGAGAAAGACCCTGAGTTTGCAGCCTCAAGTGGAATGGACACCGCGATGCCCTGACTCGAAATAAGGCTGAATATCCCTGCAGTGACTTGAATGCAGGCTCGTCTTGCATCTCCCAAGACGAAAGGATGTCTGAATCCCCTGTGCAGACCACAGAGAAAGACCTAGTTCCCCAGCTCATCGCGACCGGAGGCCTCACATCCTTTGAAAACTCCAGAGGTACGCGGAGATCAGTGCCTCCAAAGGAGACGATGCCTGACTCCTCGTGAAACTTCATAGGAGTCCCAGGATTCCTGTGGCACGTTGAAAGGGATACTTGGTCTCCCGCCTCAGCTGGAGAGGCGTTCCAATTGCCCTGCCAAGCCTCGAGGAGAAACCCGAGTTGTCCCTCGCAACTAGGCTGGAGTCCTGCCGTCGCTGAAGAAACACGTGTGTGGAAGGGCCATCCCCGTCGTAACTCGAGAATATACCCCAGGTTCCCGCCGCAACTCGAGAAAAACCATGAGACTTCCCCGTCGTCGTGAGATGAGGCCCCATTCCCCTGCACTGAATGCAGAGCAATTCCGTGTTGCACATCACACATGAAAGGAGCCTTGATTTCCTTGATGGCACTCCAGAGAAACCCCAAGAACACTGTTTCAAGGCTAGAGGGATCCTGAGGTCACTGTAGCAACACGAAAGAGCTCCATGGACCAAAAATCAACTCGAGATGAGAGGTTAGTCCCTGGCTTCGACTCCAGAGGAATACCACCTTACCACAAGCACCTCAAGAGGAGGCTTCTCTCAGCTCTAGCTATGTGAGAGGGACCCTGAGTTTGCGGCCTCAAGTGGAATGGACACCGCGATGCCCTGACTCGAAATAAGGCCGGATATCCCTGCAGTGACTTGAATGCAGGCTCGTCTTGCATCTCCCAAGATGAAAGGATGTCTGAATCCCCTGTGGAGACCACAGAGAAAGACCTAGTTCCCCACCTCATCGCGACCGGAGGCCTCACATACTTTTAAATCTCCAGAGGTATGCGGAGATCATTACCTCCAAAGGAGATGATGCCTCACTCCTCGTGAAACTTGATAGGAGTCCCAAGATTCCTGTGGCACGTGGAAAGGGACACTTGGTCTCCCGCCTCAGCTGGAGAGGCGTCCCAATTGCCCTGCCAAGCCTCGAGGAGAATCCCGAGTTGTCCCTCGCAACTAGGCAGGAGTCCTGACGTCGCGGAACAAACACGTGGGTGGAAGGGCCATCCCCGTCGTAACTCGAGAATATACCCCAGGTTCCCGACGCAACTAGAGAAAAACCATGAGACTTCCCCCTCGCCGCGAGATGAGGCCCGATTCCCCTGCACTGCGTGCAGAGCAATTCCGTGTTGCACATCACACATGAAAGGAGCCTTGATTTCCTTGTTGGCACTCGAGAGAAACCCCAAGAACACTGTTTCAAGACTAGAGGGATCCTGAGGTCACTGTAGCAACACGAAGGAGCTCCGTGGACCAAAAATCAACTCGAGATGAGAGGTTAGTCCCTGACTTCGACTCCAGAGGAATACCACCTTACCACAAGCACCTCAAGAGGAGGCTTCTCTCAGCTCTGGGTATGTGAGAGGTACCCTGAGTTTGTGGCCTCAAGTGGAAAGGACACCGCGATGCCCTGACTCGAAATAAGGCCGGATATCCCTGCAGTGACTTGAATGCAGGCTCGTCTTGCATCTCCCAAGACGAAAGGATGTCTGAATCCCCTGTGCAGACCACAGAGAAAGACCTAGTTCCCCACCTCATCGCGACCGGAGGCCTCACATCCTTTGAAAACTCCAGAGGTACGCGGAGATCAATGCCTCCAAAGGAGACGATGCCTGACTCCTCGTGAAACTTGATAGGAGTCCCAGGATTCCTGTGGCACGTGGAAAGGGAACCTTGGTCTACCGCCTCAGCTGGAGAAGCGTCCCAATTGCCCTGCCAAGCCTCGAGGAGAATCCCGAGTTGTCCCTCCCAACTAGGAAGGAGTCCTGACGTCGCTGAACAAACACGTGTGTGGAAGGGCCATCCCCGTCTTAACTCGAGAATATACCCCAGGTTCCCGCCGCAACTCGAGAAAAACCATGAGACTTCCCCCTCGCCGCGAGATGAGGCCCGATTCCCCTGCACTGCGGGCAGAGCAGTTCCGTGTTGCACGTCACACATAAAAGGAGCCTTGATTTCCTTAATGGCACTCCAGAGAAACCCCAAGAACACTGTTTCAAGGCTAGAGGGATCCTGAGGTCACTGTAGCAACACGAAAGAGCTCCGTGGACCAAAAATCAACTCGAGATGAGAGGTTAGTCCCTGGCTTCGACTCCAGAGGAATACCACCTTACCACAAGCACCTCAAGAAGAGGCTTCACTCAACTCTAGGTATGTGAGAGGGACCCTGAGTTTGCGGCCTCAAGTGGAATGGACACCGCGATGCCCTGACACGAAATAAGGCTGGATATCCCTGCAGTGACTTGAATGCAGGCTCGTCTTGCATCTCCCAATACGAAAGGATGTCTGAATCCCCTGTGTAGATCACAAAGAAAGACCTAGTTCCCCACCTCATCGCGACCGTAGGCCTCACATCCTTTGAAAACTCCAGCGGTACGCGGAGATCAGTGCCTCCAAAGGAGACGATGCCTGACTCCTCGTGAAACTTGATAGGAGTCCCAGAATTCCTGTGGCACGTGGAAAGGGACCTGTGGTCTCCCGCCGCAGCTGGAAAGTCGTCCCAATTTCCCTGCCAAGCCTCGAGGAGAATCCCGAGTTTTCCCTTGCAACTAGGCAGGAGTCCTGACGTCTGTGAAGAAACACGTGTGTGGAAGGGCCATCCCCGTCGTAACTCGAGAATATACCCCAGGTTCCCGCCGCAACTCGAGAAAAGCCATGAGACTTCCCCCTCGCCGCGAGATGAGGCCCGATTCCCCTGCACTGCGTGCGGAGCAATGACGTGTTGCACATCACACATGAAAGGAGCCTTGATTTCCTTGATGGCACTCCAGAGAAACCCCAAGAACACTGTTTCAAGGCTAGAGGAATCCAGAGGTCACTGTAGCAACATGAAAGATCTCCGTGGACCAAGAATCAACTCGAGATGTAGAGGTTAGTCCCTGGCTTCGACTCCAGAGGAATACCACCTTACCACTAGCACCTCAGGAGGCTTCTCTCAGCTCTAGGTATGTGAGAGGTACCCTGAGGTTGCAGCATCAAGTGGAATGGACACCGCGATGCCCTGGCTCGAAATAAGGCCGGATATCCCTGCAGTGACTTAAATGCAGGCTCGTCTTGCATCTCCCAAGACGAAAGGATGTCTGAATCCCCTGTGGAGACCACAGAGAAAGACCTAGTTCCCCACCTCATGGCGACCGGAGGCCTCACATCCTTTGAAAACTCCAGAGGTACGCGGAGATCAGTGCCTCCAAAGGAGACGATGCCTGACTCCTCGTGAAACTTGATAGGAGTCCCAGGATTCCTGTGGCACGTGGAAAGGGGCCCTTGGTCTCCCGCCTCAGCTGGAGAGGCATCCCAATTGCCCTGCCAAGCCTCGAGGAGAATCCCGAGTTGTCCCTCGCAACTAGGCAGGAGTCTTGACGTCGCTGAACAAACACGTGGGTGGAAGGGCCATCCCAGTCGTAACTCGAGAATATACCCCAGGTTCCCGTCGCAACTCGAGAAAAACCATGAGACTTCCCCCTCGCCGGGAGATGAGGCCTGATTCCCCTGCACTGCGTGCAGAGCAATTCCGTGTTGCACATCACACATGAAAGGAGCCTTGATTTCCTTGATGGCACTCCAGAGAATACCAAAGAACACTGTTTCAAGACTAGAGGGATCCTGAGGTCACTGTAGCAACACGAAAGAGATCCATGGACGAAAATTCAACTCGAGATGAGAGGTTAGTTCCTGGCTTCGACTCCAGAGGAATACCACCTTACCACAAGCACCTCAAGAGGGGGCTTCTCTCAGCTCTAGGTATGTGAAAGGGACCCCGAGTTTGCGGCCTCAATTGGAATGGACACCGGGATGCCCTGGCTCGAAATAAGGCCGGATATCCCTGCAGTGACTTGAATGCAGGCTCGTCTTGCATCTCCCAAGACGAAAGGATGTCTGAATCCCCTGTGGAGACCACAGAGAAAGACCTAGTTCCCCACCTCATCGCGACCGGAGGCCTCACATCCTTTGAAAACTCCAGAGGTACGCGGAGATCAGTGCCTCCAAAGGAGATGATGCCTGACTCTTCGTGAAACTTGATAGAAGTCCCAGGATTCCTGTGGCATGTGGAAAGGGACCCTTGGTCTCCCGCCTTAGCTGGAGAGGCGTCCCAATTGCCCTGCCAAGCCTCGAGGAGAATCCCGTGTTGTCCCTCGCAACTAGGCAGGAGTCCTGACATCGCTGAAGAAACACGTGGGTGGAAGGGCCATCCCCGTCGTAACTCGAGAATATACTCCAGGTTCCCGCCGCAACTCGAGAAAAACCATGAGACTTCCCCCTCTCCGCGAGATGAGGTCCGATTCCCCTGCACTGCATGCAGAGCAATGCCGTGTTGCACATCACACATGAAAGGAGCCTTGATTTCCTTGATGGCACTCCAGAGAAACCCCAAGAACACTGTTACAAGGCTAGAGGGATCCTGAGGTCACTGTAGCAACACGAAAGAGCTCCGTGGACCAAAAATCAACTCGAGATGAGAGGTTAGTCCCTGGCTTCGACTCCAGAGGAATACCACCTTACCACAAGCACCTCAAGAGGAGGCTTCTCTCAGCTCTAGCTATGTGAGAGGGACCCTGAGTTTTTGGCCTCAACTGGAATGGACACCGCGATGCCCTGACTCGAAATAAGGCCGGATATCCCTGCAGTGACTTGAATGCAGGCTCGTCTTGCATCTCCCAAGACGAAAGGATGTCTGAATCCCCTGTGGAGACCACAGAGAAAGACCTAGTTCCCCACCTCATCGCGACCGGAGGCCTCACATCCTTTGAAAACTCCAGAGGTACACTGAAATCAGTGCCTCCAAAGGAGACGATGCCTGACTCCTCGTGAAACTTCATAGGAGTCCCAGGATTCCTGTGGCACGTGGAAAGGGATCCTTGGTCTCCCGCCTCAGCTGGAGAGGCGTCCCAATTGCCCTGCCAAGCCTCGAGGAGAATCCCGAGTTGTCCCTCGCAACTAGGCAGGAGTCCTGCCGTCGCTGAACAAACACGTGGGTGGAAGGGCCATCCCCGTCGTAACTCGAGAATATACCCCAGCTTCCCTTCGCAACTCGAGAAAAACCATGAGACTTCCCCCTCGCCGCGAGATGAGGCCCGATTCCCCTGCACTGCGTGCAGAGCAATTCCGTGATGCACATCACACATGAAAGGAGCCTTGATTTCCTTGACGGCACTCCAGAGAAACCCCAAGAACACTGTTTCAAGGCTAGAGGGATCCTGAGGTCACTGTAGCAACACGAAAGAGCTCCGTGGACCAAAAATCAACTCGAGATGATAGGTTAGTCCCTGGCTTCGACTCCGGAGGAATACCACCTTACCACAAGCACCTCAAGAGGAGGCTTCTCTCAGCTATAGGTATGTGAGAGGGACCCTGAGTTTGCGGCCTCAAGTGGAATGGACACCGCGATGCCCTGACTCGAAATAAGGCCGGATATCCCTGCAGTGACTTGAATGCAGGCTTGTCTTGCATCTCCCAAGACGAAAGGATGTCTGAATCCCCTGTGTAGACCACAGAGAAAGAACTAGTTCACCACCTCATCGCGACCGGAGGCCTCACATCCTTTGAAAACTCCAGAGGTACGCGGAGATCAGTGCCTCCATAGCAGAAGATGCCTGACTCCTCGTGAAACTTGATAGGAGTCCCAGGATTACTGTGGCACGTGGAAAGGGATCCTTGGTCTCCCGTCTCAGCTGGAGAGGCGTCCCAATTTCCCTGCCAAGCCTCGAGGAGAATCCCGAGTTGTCCCTCGCAACTAGGCAGGAGTCCTGCCGTCGCTGAACAAACACGTGGGTGGAAGGGCCATCTCCGTCGTAACTCGAGAATATACCCCAGGTTCCCGCTGCAACTCGAGAAAAACCATGAGACTTCCTCCTCGCCGCGAGATGAGGCCCGATTCCCCTGCACTGCGGGCAGAGCAATTCCGTGTTGCACATCACACATGAGAGGAGCCTTGATTTCCTTAATGGCACTCCAGAGAAACCCCAAGAACACTGTTTCAAGGCTAGAGGGATCCTGAGGTCACTGTAGCAACACGAAAGTTCTCCGTGGACCAAGAATCAACTCGAGATGAGAGGTTAGTCCCTGGCTTCGACTCCAGAGGAATACCACCTTACCACAAGCACCCCAAGAGGAGGCTTCTCTCAGCTCCAAGTATGTGAGAGGGACCCTGAGTTTGCGGCCTCAAGTGGAATGGACACAGCGATGCCCTGACTCGAAATAAAGCCGGATATCCCTGCAGTGACTTGAATGCAGGCTCGTCTTGCATCTCTCAAGATGAAAGGATGTCTCAATCCCCTGTGGATTCCACAGAGAAAGACCTAGTTCCCCACCTCATGGCGACCGGAGGCCTCACATCATTTGAACACTCCAGAGGTACGCGGAGATCAGTGCTTCCAAAGGAGACGATGCCTGACTCCTCGTGAAACTTGATAGGAGTCCCAGGATTCCTGTGGCACGTGGAAAGGGAACCTTGGTCTCCCGCCTCAGCTGGAGAGGCGTCCCAATTGCCCTGCCAAGCCTCGAGGAGAATCCCGAGTTGTCCCTCCCAACTAGGAAGGAGTCCTGACGTCGCTGAACAAACACGTGTGTGGAAGGGCCATCCCCGTCGTAACTCGAGAATATACCCCAGGTTCCCGCCGCAACTCGAGAAAAACCACGAGACTTCCCCCTCGCCGCGAGATGAGGCCCGATTCCCCTGCACTGCGTGCGGAGCAATGACGTGTTGCACATCACACATGAAAGGAGCCTTGATTTCCTTGATGGCACTCCAGAGAAACCCCAAGAACACTGTTTCAAGGCTAGAGGAATCCAGAGGTCACTGTAGCAACACGAAAGATCTCCGTGGACCAAGAATCAACTCGAGATGAGAGGTTAGTCCCTGGCTTCGACTCCAGAGGAATACCACCTTACCACTAGCACCTCAGGAGGCTTCTCTCAGCTCTAGGTATGTGAGAGGGACCCTGAGGTTGCAGCATCAAGTGGAATGGACACCGCGATGCCCTGGCTCGAAATAAGGCCGGATATCCCTGCAGTGACTTCAATGCAGGCTCGTCTTGCATCTCCCAAGACGAAAGGATGTCTGAATCCCCTGTGGAGACCACAGAGAAAGACCTAGTTCCCCACCTCATGGCGACCGGAGGCCTCACATCCTTTGAAAACTCCAGAGGTACGCGGAGATCAGTGCCTCCAAAGGAGATGATGCCTGACTCTTCGTGAAACTTGATAGAAATCCCAGGATTCCTGTGGCACGTGGAAAGGGACCCTTGGTCTCCCGCCTTAGCTGGAGAGGCGTCCCAATTGCCCTGCCAAGCCTCGAGGAGAATCCCGAGTTGTCCCTCGCAACTAGGCAGGAGTCCTGACATCGCTGAAGAAACACGTGGGTGGAAGGGCCATCCCCGTCGTAACTCGAGAATATACTCCAGGTTCCCGCTGCAACTCGAGAAAAACCATGAGACTTCCCCCTCTCCGCGAGATGAGGTCCGATTCCCCTGCACTGCATGCAGAGCAATGCCGTGTTGCACATCACACATGAAAGGAGCCTTGATTTCCTTGATGGCACTCCAGAGAAACCCCAAGAACACTGTTTCAAGGCTAGAGGGATCCTGAGGTCACTGTAGCAACACGAAAGAGCTCCGTGGACCAAAAATCAACTCGAGATGAGAGGTTAGTCCCTGGCTTCGACTCCAGAGGAATACCACCTTACCACAAGCACCTCAAGAGGAGGCTTCTCCCAGCTCTAGCTATGTGAGAGGGACCCTGAGTTTTTGGCCTCAACTGGAATGGACACCGCGATGCCCTGACTCGAAATAAGGCCGGATATCCCTGCAGTGACTTGAATGCAGGCTCGTCTTTCATCTCCCAAGACGAAAGGATGTCTGAATCCCCTGTGGAGACCACAGAGAAAGACCTAGTTCCCCACCTCATCGCGACCGGAGGCCTCACATCCTTTGAAAACTCCAGAGGTACACTGAAATCAGTGCCTCCAAAGGAGACGATGCCTGACTCCTCGTGAAACTTCATAGGAGTCCCAGGATTCCTGTGGCACGTGGAAAGGGATCCTTGGTCTCCCGCCTCAGCTGGAGAGGCGTCCCAATTGCCTGCCAAGCCTCGAGGAGAATCCCGAGTTGTCCCTCGCAACTAGGCAGGACTCCTGCCGTCGCTGAACAAACACGTGGGTGGAAGGGCCATCCCCGTCGTAACTCGAGAATATACCCCAGGTTCCCTTCGCAACTCGAGAAAAACCATGAGACTTCCCCCTCGCCGCGAGATGAGGCCCGATTCCCCTGCACTGCGTGCAGAGCAATTCCGTGTTGCACATCACACATGAAAGGAGCCTTGATTTCCTTGATGGCACTCCAGAGAAACCCCAAGAACACTGTTTCAAGGCTAGAAGGATCCTGAGGTCACTGTAGCAACACGAAAGAGCTCCGCGGACCAAAAATCACCTCGAGATGAGAGGTTAGTCCCTGGCTTCGACTCCAGAGGAATACCACCTTACCACAAGCTCGTCAAGAGGAGGCTTCTCTCAGCTCTAGGTATGTGAGAGGGACCCTGAGTTTGCGGCCTCAATTGGAATGGACACCGCGATGCCCTGACTCGAAATAAGTCTGGATATCCCTGCAGTGACTTGAATGCAGACTCGTATTGCACCTCCCAAGATGAAAGGATGTCTGAATCCCCTGTGGAGACCACAGAGAAAAACCTAGTTCCCCACCTCATCGCGACCAGAGGCCTCACATCCTTTGAAAACTCCAGAGGTACGCGGAGATCAGTGCCTCCAAAGGAGACGATGCCTGACTCCTCGTGAAACTTGATAGGAGTCCCAGGATTCCTGTGGCACGTGGAAAGGGACCCTTGGTCTCCCGCCTCAGCTGGAGAGGCGTCCCAATTGCCCTGCCAAGCCTCGAGGAGAATCCCGAGTTGTCCCTAGCAACTAGGCAGGAGTCCTGACGTCCCTGAAGAAACACGTGGGTGGAAGGGCCATCCCCCTCTTAACTCGAGAATGTACCGCAGGTTCCCGCCGCAACTCGAGAAAAACCATGAGACTTCCCCCTCGCCGCGAGATGAGGCCCGATTCCCCTGCACTGCGTGCGGAGCAATTCCGTGTTGCACATCACACATGAAAGAAGCCTTGATTTCCTTGATGGCACTCCAGAGAAACCTCAAGAACACTGTTTCAAGGCTAGAGGGATCCTGAGTTCACTGTAGCAACACGAAAGAGCTCCATGGACCAAAAATCAACTCGAGATGAGAGGTTAGTCCCTGGCTTCGACTCCAGAGGAATACCACCTTACCACAAGCACCTCAAGAGGAGGCTTCTCTCAGCTCTAGGTATGTGAGAGGGACCCTGAGTTTGCGGCCTCAAGTGGAATGGACACCGCGATGCCCTGACTCGAAATAAGGCCGGATATCCCTGCAGTGACTTGAATGCAGGCTCGTCTTGCATCTCCCAAGACGAAAGGATGTCTGAATCCCTTGTGGAGACCACAGAGAAAGACCTAGTTTCCCACCTCATCGCGACCGGAGGCCTCACATCCTTTGAAAACTCCAGAGGTACGCGGAGATCAGTGCCTCCAAAGGAGATGATGCCTGACTCCTCGTGAAACTTGATAGGAGTCCCAGAATTACTGTGGCACGTGGAAAGGGACACTTGGTCTCCCGCCTCAGCTGGAGAGGCGTCCCAATTGCCCTGCCAAGCCTCGAGGAGAATCCCGAGTTGTCCCTCGCAACTAGACAGGAGTCCTGCCGTCGCTGAACAAACACATGGGTGGAAGGGCCATCTCCGTCGTAACTCGAGAATATACCCCAGGTTCCCGCCGCAACTCGAGAAAAACCATGAGACTTTCCCCTCGCTGTGAGATGAGGCCCGATTCCCCTGCACTGCGTGCAGAGCAATTCCGTGTTGCACATCACACATGAAAGGAGCCTTGATTTCCTTGATGGCACGCCAGAGAAACCTCAAGAACACTGTTTCAAGGCTAGAGGGATCCTGAGGTCACTGTAGCAACATTAAAGAGCTCCGTGGACCAAAAATCAACTCGAGATGAGAGGTTAGTCCCTGGCTTCGACTCCAGAGGAATACCACCTAACCACAAGCACCTCAAGAGGAGGCTTCTCTCAGCTCTAGGTATGTGAGAGGGACCCTGAGTTTGCGGCCTCAAGTGGAATGGACACTGCGATGCCCTGACTCGAAATAAGGCCGGATATCCCTGCAGTGACTTGAATGCAGGCTCGTCTTGCATCTCCCAAGACGAAAGGATGTCTGAATCCCCTGTGGAGACCACAGAGAAAGACCTAGTTCCCCACCTCATTGCGACCGGAGGCCTCACATCCTTTGAAAACTCCAGAGGTACGCGGAGATCAGTGCCTCCAAAGGAGACGATGCCTGACTCCTCGTGAAAATTGAAAGGAGTCCCAGGATTCCTGTGGCACGTGGAAAGGGACCCCTGGTCTCCCGCCTCAGCTGGAGAGGCGTCCCTATTGCCCTGCCAAGCCTCGAGGAGAATCCCGAGTTGTCCCTCGCAACTAGGCAGGAGTCCTGACGTCGCTGAACAAACATGTGGGTGGAAGGGCCATCCCCGTCGTAACTCGAGAATATACCCCAGGTTCCCTTCTCAACTCGAGAAAAACCATGAGACTTCCCCCTCGCCGCGAGATGAGGCCCGATTCCCCTGGACTGCGTGCAGAGCAAGGCCGTGTTCCCCATCACACATGAAAGGAGCCTTGATTTCCTTGATGGCACTCCAGAGAAACCCCAAGAACACTGTTTCAAGGCTAGAAGGATCCTGAGGTCACTGTAGCAACACGAAAGAGCTCCGCGGACCAAAAATCACCTCGAGATGAGAGGTTAGTCCCTGGCTTCGACTCCAGAGGAATACCACCTTACCACAAGCTCGTCAAGAGGAGGCTTCTCTCAGCTCTAGGTATGTGAGAGGGACCCTGAGTTTGCGGCCTCAAGTGGAATGGTCACCGCGATGCCCTGACTCGAAATAAGTCTGGATATCCCTGCAGTGACTTGAATGCAGACTCGTATTGCACCTCCCAAGATGAAAGGATGTCTGAATCCCCTGTGGAGACCACAGAGAAAAACCTAGTTCCCCACCTCATCGCGACCAGAGGCCTCACATCCTTTGAAAACTCCAGAGGTACGCGGAGATCAGTGCCTCCAAAGGAGACGATGCCTGACTACTCGTGAAACTTGATAGGAGTCCCAGGATTCCTGTGGCACGTGGAAAGGGACCCTTGGTCTCCCGCCTCAGCTGGAGAGGCGTCCCAATTGCCCTGCCAAGCCTCGAGGAGAATCCCGAGTTGTCCCTAGCAAGTAGGCAGGAGTCCTGACGTCGCTGAAGAAACACGTGGGTGGAAGGGCCATCCCCCTCTTAACTCGAGAATATACCGCAGGTTCCCGCCGCAACTCGAGAAAAACCATGAGACTTCCCCCTCGCCGCGATATGAGGCCCGATTCCCCTGCACTGCGTGCAGAGCAATTCCGTGTTGCACATCACACATGAAAGGAGCCGTGATTTCCTTGGTGGCACTGCAGAGAAACCCCAAGAACACTGTTTCAAGGCTAGAGGGATCCTGAGGTCACTGTAGCAACACAAAAGAGCTCCGTGGACCAAAAATCAACTCGAGATGAGAGGTTAGTCCCTGGCTTCGACTACAGAGGAAAACCACCTTACCACAAGCACCTCAAGAGGAGGATTCTCTCAGCTCTAGGTATGTGAGAGGGACCCTGAGTTTGCGGCCTCAAGTGGAATGGACACCGCGATGCCCTGACTCGAAATAAGGCCGGATATCCCTGCAGTGACTTGAATGCAGGCTCGTCTTGCATCTCCCAAGACGAAAGGATGTCTGAATCCCCTGTGGAGACCACAGAGAAAGACCTAGTTCCCCAACTCATCGCGACCGGAGGCCTCACATCCTTTGAAAACTCCTGAGGTACGCGGAGATCAGTGCCTCCAAAGGAGACGATGCCTGACTCCTCGTGAAACTTGATAGGAGTCCCAGGATTCCTGTGGCACGTGGAAAGGGACCCTTGGTCTCCCGCCTCAGCTGGAGAGGCGTCCCAATTGCCCTGCCAAGCCTCGAGGAGAATCCCGAGTTGTCCCTCGCAATTAGGCACGAGTCCTGCCATCGCTGAACAAACATGTGGGTGGAAGGGCCATCCCCGTCGTAACTCGAGAATATACCCCAGGTTCCCGCCGCAACTCGAGAAAAACCATGAGACTTCCCCCTCGCCGCGAGATGAGGCCCGATTCCCCTGCACTGCGTGCAGAGCAATTCCGTGTTGCACATCACACATGAAAGGAGCCTTGATTTCCTTGGTGGCACTCCAGAGAAACCCCAAGAACACTGTTTCAAGGGTAGAGGGATCCTGAGGTCCCTGTAGCAACACGAAAGAGCTCCGTGGACCAAAAATCAACTCGAGATGAAAGGTTAGTCCCTGGCTTCGACTCCAGAGGAATACCACCTTACCACAAGCACCTCAAGAGGAGGCTTCTCTCAGCTCTAGGTATGTGAGAGGGAACCTGAGTTTGCGGCCTCAAGTGGAATGGACACCGCGATGCCCTGACTCGAAATAAGGCCGGATATCCCTGCAGTGACTTGAATGCAGGCTTGTCTTGCGTCTCCCAAGACGAAAGGATGTCTGAATCCCCTGTGTAGACCACAGAGAAAGACCTAGTTCACAACCTCATCGCGACCGGAGGCCTCACCTCCTTTGAAAACTCCAGAGGTACGCGGAGATCAGTGCCTCCAAAGGAGTTGATGCCTGACTCCTCGTGAAACTTGATAGGAGTCCCAGGATTCCTGTGGCACGTGGAAAGGGACCCGTGGTCTCCCGCCTCAGCTGGAGAGGCGTCCCAATTTCCCTGCCAAGCCTCGAGGAGAATCCCGAGTTGTCCCTCGCAACTAGGCAGGAGTCCTGCCGTCGCTGAAGAAACACGTGGGTGGAAGGGCCATCCCCGTCGTAACTCGAGAATATGCCCCAGGTTCCCGCCGCAACTCGAGAAAATCCGTGAGACTTCCACCTCGCCGCGAGATGAGGCCCGATTCCCCTGCACTGCGTGCGGAGCAATTCCGTGTTGCACATCACACATGAAAGGAGCCTTGATTTCCTTGATGGCATTCCAGAGAAACCCCAAGAACACTGTTTCAAGGCTAGAGGGATCCAGAGGTCACTGTAGCAACACGAAAGAGCTCCGTGGACCAAGAATCAACTCGAGATCAGAGGTTAGTCCCTGGCTTCGACTTCAGAGGAATACCACCTTACCACAAGCACCTCAGGAGGCTTCTCTCAGCTCTAGGTATGTGAGAGGGACCCTGAGTTTGCGGCCTCAAGTGGAATGGACACCGCGATGCCCTGACTCGAAATAAGGCCGGATATCCCTGCAGTGACTTGAATGCAGGCTCGTGTTGCATCTCCCAAGATGAAAGGATGTCTGAATCCCATGTAGAGACCACAGAGAAAGACCTAGTTCCCCACCTCATCGCGACCGGAGGCTTCACATCCTTTGAAAACTCCAGAGGTACGCGGAGATCAGTGCCTCCAAAGGAGATGATGCCTGACTCCTCGTGAAACTTGATAGGAGTCCCAGGATTCCTGTGGCACGTGGAAAGGGACCCGTGGTCTCCCGCCTCAGCTGGAGAGGCGTCCCAATTTCCCTGCCAAGCCTCGAGGAGAATCCCGAGTTGTCCCTCGCAACTAGGCAGGAGTCCTGACGTCGCTGAAGAAACACGTGGGTGGAAGGGCCATCCCCGTCGTAACTCGAGAATATGCCCCAGGTTCCCGCCGCAACTCGAGAAAATCCATGAGACTTCCACCTCGCCGCGAGATGAGGCCCGATTCCCCTGCACTGCGTGCAGAGCAATTCCGTGTTGCACATCACACATGAAAGGAGCCTTGATTTCCTTGATGGCATTCCAGAGAAACCCCAAGAACACTGTTTCAAGGGTAGAGGGATCCAGAGGTCACTGTAGCAACACGAAAGTGCTCCGTGGACCAAGAATCAACTCGAGATCAGAGGTTAGTCCCTGGCTTCGACTCCAGAGGAATACCACCTTACCACAAGCACCTCAGGAGGCTTCTCTCAGCTCTAGGTATGTGAGAGGGACCCTGAGTTTGCGGCCTCAAGTGAAATGGACACCGCGATGCCCTGACTCGAAATAAGGCCGGATATCCCTGCAGTGACTTGAATGCAGGCTCGTGTTGCATCTCCCAAGATGAAAGGATGTCTGAATCCCATGTAGAGACCACAGAGAAAGACCTAGTTCCCCACCTCATCGCGACCGGAGGCCTCATATCCTTTGAAAACTTCAGAGGTATGCGGAGATCAGTGCCTCCAAAGGTGACGATGAATTACTCCTCGTGAAACTTGACAGGAGTCCCAGGATTCCTGTGCAGGTGGAAAGGGACCCTTGGTCTCCCGCCTCAACTGGAGAGGCGTCCCAATTGCCCTGCCAAGCCTCGAGGAGAATCCCGAGTTGTCCCTCGCAACTAGGCAGGAGTCCTGACGTGGCTGAATAAACACGTGGTTGAAAGGGCCATCCCCTTCGTAACTCGAGAATATACCCCAGGTTCCCGCCGCAACTCGAGAAAAACCATGAGACTTCCCCCTCGCCGCGATATGAGGCCCGATTCCCCTGCACTGCGTGCAGAGCAATTCCGTGTTGCACATCACACATGAAAGGAGCCGTGATTTCCTTGGTGGCACTCCAGAGAAACCCCAAGAACACTGTTTCAAGGCTAGAGTGATCCTGAGGTCACTGTAGCAACACGAAAGAGCTCCGTGGACCAAAAATCAACTCGAGATGAGAGGTTAGTCCCTGGCTTCGACTACAGAGGAATACCACCTTACCACAAGCACCTCAAGAGGAGGATTCTCTCAGCTCTAGGTATGTGAGAGGGACCCTGAGTTTGCGGCCTCAAGTGGAATGGACACCGCGATGCCCTGACTCGAAATAAGGCAGGATATCCCTGCAGTGACTTGAATGCAGGCTCGTCTTGCATCTCCCATGACGAAAGGATATCTGAATCCCCTGTGGAGACCACAGAGAAAGACCTAGTTCCCCAACTCATCGCGACCGGAGGCCTCACATCCTTTGAAAACTCCTGAGGTACGCGGAGATCAGTGCCTCCAAAGGAGACGATGCCTGACTCCTCGTGAAACTTGATAGGAGTCCCAGGATTCCTGTGGCACGTGGAAAGGGACCCTTGGTCTCCCGCCTCAGCTGGAGAGGCGTCCCAATTGCCCTGCCAAGCCTCGAGGAGAATCCCGAGTTGTCCCTCGCAATTAGGCACGAGTCCTGCCATCGCTAAACAAACATGTGGGTGGAAGGGCCATCCCCGTCGTAACTCGAGAATATGCCCCAGGTTCCCGCCGCAACTCGAGAAAAACCATGAGACTTCCCCCTCGCCGCGAGATGAGGCCCGATTCCCCTGCACTGCGTTCAGAGCAATTCCGTGTTGCACATCACACATGAAAGGAGCCTTGATTTCCTTGATGGCACTCCAGAGAAACCCCAAGAACACTGTTTCAAGGCTAGAGGGATCCTGAGGTCACTGTAGCAACAGGAAAGAGCTCCGTCACCAAATATCAACTCGAGATGAGAGGTTAGTCCCTGGCTTCGACTCCAGAGGAATACCACCTTACCACAAGCACCTCAAGAGGAGGCTTCTCTCAGCTCTAGGTATGTGAGAGGGACCCTGAGTTTGCGGCCTCAAGTAAAATGGACACCGCGATGCCCTGACTCGAAATAAGGCTGGATATCCCTGCAGTGACTTGAATGCAGGCTCGTCTTGCATCTCCCAAGACGAAAGGATGTCTGAATCCCCTGTGGAGACCACAGAGAAAGACCTAGTTCCCCACCTCATCCCGACCGGAGGACTCACATCCTTTGAAAACTCCAGAGGTACGCGGAGATCAGTGCCTCCAAAGGAGACGATGCCTGACTCCTCATGAAACTTGATAGGAGTCCCAGGATTCCTTTGGCACGTGGAAAGGGACCCTTGGTCTCCCACCTCAGTTGGAGAGGCGTCCCAATTGCCCTGCCAAGCCTCGAGGAGAATCCCGTGTTGTCCCTCACAACTATGCAGGAGTCCTGACATCGCTGAAGAAACACGTGTGTGGACGGGCCATCCCCGTCGTAACTTGACAATATATCCCAGGTCCCCGCCGCAACTCGAGAAAAACCATGAGACGTCCCCTTCGCCGCTAGATGAGGCCCGATTCCCCTGCACTGCGTGCAGAGCAATTCCGTGTTGCACATCACACATGAAAGGAGCCTTGATTTCCTTGATGGCACTCCAGAGAAACCCCAAGAACACTGTTTCAAGGCTAGAGGGATCCTGAGGTCACTGTAGCAACACGAAAGAGCTCCGTGGACGAAAAATCAACTCGAGATGAGTGGTTAGTCCCTGACTTCGACTCCAGAGGAATACCACCTTACCACAAGCACCTCAAGAGGAGGCTTCTCTCAGCTCTAGGTATGTGAGAGGGACCCTGATTTTGCGGCCTCAAGTGGAATGGACACCGCGATGCCCTGACTCGAAATAAGGCCGGATATCCCTGCAGTGACTTGAATGCAGGCTCGTCTTGCATCTCCCAAGACGAAAGGATGTCTGAATCCCCTGTGGAGACCACAGAGAAAGACCTAGTTCCCCACTTCATCGCGACCGGAGGCCTCACATACTTTGAAAATTCCAGACGTACACTGAGATAAGTGCCTCCAAAGGAGACGATGCCTGACTCCTCGTGAAACTTGATAGGAGTCCCAGGATTCCTGTGGCACATGGAAAGGGACCCTTGGTCTCCCGCCTCAGCTGGAGAGGCGTCCCAATTGCCCTGCCAAGCCTCGAGGAGAATCCCGAGTTGTCCCTCGCAACTAGGCAGGAGTCCTGACGTTGCTGAAGAAACACGTGGGTGGAAGGGCCATCCCCGTCGTAACTCGAGAATATACCCCAGGTTCCCGCTGCAACTCGAGAAAAACCATGAGACTTCCCCCTTCCCGCGAGCTGAGGCCCGATTCCCCTGCACTGCATGCAGAGCAATTCCGTGTTGCACATCACACATGAAAGGAACCTTGATTTCCTTGATGGCACTCCAGAGAAACCCAAAGAACACTGTTTCAAGGCTAGAGGGATCCTGAGGTCACTGTAGCAACACGAAAGAGCTCCGTGGACCAAAAATCAACTCGAGATGAGAGGTTAGTCCCTGGCTTCGACTCCAGAGGAATACCACCTTACCACAAGCACCTCAAGAGGAGGCTTCTCTCAGCTCTAGGTATGTGAGAGGGACCCTGAGTTTGCGGCCTCAAGTGGAATGGACACCGCGATGCCCTGACTCGAAATAAGGCCGGATATCCCTGCAGTGACTTGAATGCAGGCTCGTCTTGCATCTCCCAAGCCGACAGGATGTCTGAATCCCCTGTGGAAACCACAGAGAAAGACCTAGTTCCCCAGCTCATCGCGACTGGAGGCCTCACATCCTTTGAAAACTCCAGAGGTACGCGGAGATCAGTGCCTCCAAAGGAGACGATGCCTGACTACTCGTGAAACTTGATAGGAGTCCCAGGATTCCTGTGGCACGTGGAAAGGGACCCGTGGTCTCCCGCCTCAGCTGGAGAGGCGTCCCAATTTCCCTGCCAAGCCTCGAGGAGAATCCCGAGTTGTCCCTCGCAACTAGGCAGGAGTCCTGACGTCGCTGAAGAAACACGTGGGTGGAAGGGCCATCCCCGTTGTAACTCGAGAATATGCCCCAGGTTCCCGCCGCAACTCGAGAAAAGCCATGAGACTTCCACCTCGCGGCGAGATGAGGCCCGATTCCCCTGCACTGCGTGCAGAGCAATTCCGTGTTGCACATCACACATGAAAAGAGCCTTGATTTCCTTGATGGCACTCCAGAGAAACCCAAAGAACACTGTTTCAAGGCTAGAGGGATCCTGAGGTCACTATAGTAACAAGAAAGAGCTCCATGGACGAAAAATCAAATCGAGATGAGAGGTTAGTCCCTGGCTTCGACTCCAGAGGAATACCACCTTACCACAAGCACCTCAAGAGGAGGCTTCTCTCAGCTCTAGGTATGTGAAAGGGACCCTGAGTTTGCGGCCTCAAGTGGAATGGACACCGCGATGCCCTGGCTCGAAATAAGGCCGGATATCCCTGCAGTGACTTGAATGCAGGCTCGTCTTGCATCTCCCAAAACGAAAGGATGTCTGAATCCCCTGTGGAGACCACAGAGAAAGACCTATTTGCCCACCTCATCGCGACCGGAGGCCTCACATCCTTTGAAAACTCCAGAGGTACGCAGAGATCAGTGCCTCCAAAGGAGATGATGCCTGACTCTTCATGAAACTTGATAGGAGTCCCAGGATTCCTGTGGCACGTGGAAAGGGAGCCTTGGTCTCCCGCCTTAGCTGGAGAGGCGTCCCAATTGCCCTGCCAAGCCTCGAAGAGAATCCCGAGTTGTCCCTCGCAACTAGGCAGGAGTCCTGACGTCGCTGAAGAAACACGTGGGTGGAAGGGCCATCCCCGTCGTAACTCGAGAATATACTCCAGGTTCCCGCCGCAACTCGAGAACAACCATGAGACTTCCCCCTCGCCGCGAGATGAGGCCCGATTCCCCTGCACTGCGTGCAGAGCAATGCCGTGTTGCACATCACACATGAAAGGAGCCTTGATTTCCTTGATGGCACTCCAGAGAAACCCCAAGAACACTGTTTCAAGGCTAGAGGGATCCTGAGGTCACTGTAGCAACACGAAAGAGCTCCGTGGACCAAAAATCAACTCGAGATGAGAGGTTAGTCCCTGGCTTTGATTCCAGGGGAATACCACCTTACCACAAGCACCTCAAGAGGAGGCTTCTCTCAGCTCTCTCTATGTGAGAGGGACCCTGAGTTTGCGGCCTCAAGTGGAATGGACACCGCGATGCCCTGACTCGAAATAAGGCTGGATATCCCTGCAGTGACTTGAATGCAGGCTCGTCTTGCATCTCCCAAGACGAAAGGATGTCTGAATCCCCTGTGGAGACCACAGAGAAAGACCTAGTTCCCCACCTCATCGCGACCGGAGGCCTCACATCCTTTGAAAATTCCAGACGTACACTGAGATCAGTGCCTCCAAAGGAGACGATGCCTGACTCCTCGTGAAACTTGATAGGAGTCCCAGGATTCCTGTGGCACGTGGAACGGGACACTTGGTCTCCCGACTCAGCTGGAGAGGCGTCCCAATTGCCCTGCCAAGCCTCGAGGAGAATCCCGAGTTGTCCCTCGCAACTAGGCAGGATTCCTGACGTGGCTGAACAAACACGTGTGTGGAAGCGCATCCCCGTCGTAACTCGAGAATATACCCCAGGTTCCCGCCGCAACTCGAGAAAAACCATGAGACTTCCCCCTCGCCCCGAGATGAGGCCCGATTCCCCTGCACTGCGTGCAGAGCAATTGCGTGTTGCACATCACACATGAAAGGAGCCTTGATTTCCTTAATGGCACTCCAGAGAAACCCCAAGAACACTGTTTCAAGGCTAGAGGGATCCTGAGGTCACTGTAGCAACAAGAAAGAGCTCCGTGGACCAAAAATCAACTCGAGATGACAGGTTAGTCCCTGGCTTCGACTCCAGAGGAATACCACCTTACCACAAGCACCTCAAGAGGA
Organism: Cervus elaphus; assembly: GCF_910594005.1. Lineage (NCBI taxonomy): Eukaryota > Metazoa > Chordata > Mammalia > Artiodactyla > Cervidae > Cervus > Cervus elaphus. The sequence continues at coordinate 11,542,853 of NC_057824.1, read as the reverse complement.
GGCTTCTCTCAGCTCTAGGTTTGTGAGAGGGACCCTGAGTATGCGGCCTCAAGTTCAATGGACACCGCGATGCCCTGACTCGAAATAAGGCCGGATATCCCTGCAGTGACTTGAATGCAGGCTCGTCTTGCATCTCCCAAGACGAAAGGATTTCTGAATCCCCTGTGGAAACCACAGAGAAAGACCTAGTTCCCCAGCTAATCGCGACCGGAGGCCTCACATCCTTTGAAAACTCCAGAGGTACGCGGAGATCAGTGCCTCCAAAGGAGACGATGCCTGACTCCTCGTGAAACTTGATAGGAGTCCAAGGATTCCTGTGGCACGTGGAAAGGGACCCGTGGTCTCCCGCCTCAGCTGGAGAGGCGTCCCAATTTCCCTGCCAAGCCTCGAGGAGAATCCCGAGTTGTCCCTCGCAACTAGGCAGGAGTCCTGACGTTGCTGAAGAAACACGTGGGTGGAAGGGCCATCCCCGTCGTAACTCGAGAATATGCCCCAGGTTCCCGCCGCAACTCGAGAAAAGCCATGAGACTTCCACCTCGCCGCGAGATGAGGCCCGATTCCCCTGCACTACGTGCAGAGCAATTCCGTGTTGCACATCACACATGAAAGGAGCCTTGATTTCCTTGATGGCATTCCAGAGAAACCCCAAGAACACTCTTTCAAGGCTAGAGGGATCCAGAGGTCACTGTAGCAACACAAAAGTGCTCCGTGGACCAAGAATCAACTCGAGATCAGAGGTTAGTCCCTGGCTTCAACTCCAGAGGAATACCACCTTACCACAAGCACCTCAGGAGGCTTCTCTCAGCTCTAGGTATGTGAGAGGGACCCTGAGTTTGCAGCCTTAAGTGGAATGGACACCGCGATGCCCTGGCTCGAAATAAGATCGGATATCCCTGCAGTGACTTGAATGCAGGCTCGTCTTGCATCTCCCAAGACGAAAGAATGTCTGAATCCCCTGTGGAGACCACAGAGAAAGACCTAATTCCCCACCTCATGGCGACCGGAGGCCTCACATCCTTTGAAAACTCCAGAGGTACGCGGAGATCAGTGCCTCCAAAGGAGACGATGCCTGACTCCTTGTGAAACTTGATAGGAGTCCCAGGATTCCTGTGGCACGTGGAAAGGGAGCCTTGGTCTCCCGCCTCAGCTGGAGAGGCGTCCCAATTGCCCTGCCAAGCCTCCAGGAGAATCCCGAGTTGTCCCTCGCAACTAGGCAGGAGTCCTGACGTCGCTGAAGAAACACGTGGGTGGAAGGGCCACCCCGTCGTAACTCGAGAATATACCGCAGGTTCCCGCCGCAACTAGAGAAAAACCATGAGACTTCCCCCTCGCCGCGAGATGAGGCCCGATTCCACTGCACTGCATGCAGAGCAATTACGTGTTGCACATCAAACATGGAAGGAGCCTTGATTTCCTTAATGGCACTCCAGAGAAATCCCAAGAACACTGTTTCAAGGCTAGAGGGATCCTGAGGTCACTGTAGCAACACGAAAGAACTCCGTGGCCCAAAAATCAACTCGAGATGAGAGGTTAGTCCCTGGCTTCGACTCCAGAGGAATACCACCTTACCACAAGCACCTCAAGAGGAGGCTTCTCTCAGCTCTAGGTATGTGAGAGGGACCCTGATTTTGCGACCTCAAGTGGAATGGACACTGCGATGCCCTGACGAGAAATAAGGCCGGATATCCCTGCAGTGACTTGAATGCAGGCTCGTCTTGCATCTCCCAAGACGAAAGGATGTCTGAATCCCCTGTGGAGACCACAGAGAAACACCTAGTTCCCCACCTCATCGCGACCGGAGGCCTCACATCATTTGAAAACTCCAGAGGTATGCGGAGATCAGTGCCTCCAAAGGAGACGATGCCTGACTCCTCGTGAAACTTGATAGGAGTCCCAGGATTCCTGTGGCACGTGGAAAGGGACCCTTGGTCTCCCGCCTCAGCTGGAAAGGCGTCCCAATTGCCCTGCCAAGCCTCGAGGAGAATCCCGAGTTGTCCCTCGCAACTAGGCAGGAGTCCTGACGTGGCTGAACAAACACGTGTGTGGAAGGGCCATCCCCGTCGTAACTCGAGAATATACCCCAGGTTCCCGCCGCAACTCGAGAAAAACCATGAGACTTCCCCCTCGCTGCAAGATGAGGCCCGATTCCCCTACACTGCGGGCAGAGCAATTCCGTGTTGCACATCACACATGAAAGGAGCCTTGATTTCCTTGATGGCACTCCAGAGAAACCCCAAGAACACTGTTTCCAGGCTAGAGGGATCCTGAGGTCACTGTAGCAACACGAAAGAGCTCCGTGGACCAAAAATTAACTCGAGATGAGAGGTTAGTCCCTGGCTTCGACTCCAGAGGAATACCACCTTACCACAAGCACCTCAAGAGGAGGCTTCTCTCAGCTCTATGTATGTGAGAGGGACCCTGAGTTTGCAGCCTCAAGTCGAATGGACACCACGATGCCCTGACTCGAAATAAGGCCGGATATCCCTGCAGTGACTTGAATGCAGGCTCGTCTTGCATCTCCCAAGACGAAAGGATCTCCTGAATCCCCTGTGGAGACTACAGAGAAAGACCTAGTTCCCCACCTCATCGCGACCGGAGGCCTCACATCATTTGAAAACTCCAGAGGTACGCGGAGATCAGTGCCTCCAAAGGAGCCAATGCCTGACTCCTCGTCAAAGTTGATAGGAGTCCCAGGATTCCTGTCGCACGTGGAAAGGGACCCTTGGTCTCCCGCCTCAGCTGGAGAGGCGTCCCAATTGCCCTGCCAAGCCTCGAGGAGAATCCCGAGTTGTCCCTCGCAACTAGACAGGAGTCCTGACGTCGCTGATCAAACATGTGGGTGGAAGGGCCATCCCCATCGTAACTCGATAATATAGCTCAGGTTCCCGCCGCAACTCGAGAAAAACCATGAGACTTCCCCCTCGCCGCGAGATGAGGCCCGATTCCCCTGCACTGCGAGCAGAGCAATTCCGTGTTGCACATCACACATGAAAGGAGCCTTGATTTCCTTGATGGCACTCCAGAGAAACACCAAGAACACTGTTTCAAGGCTAGAGGGATCCTGAGGTCACGGTAGCCACATGAAAGAGCTCCGTGGACCAGAAATCAACTCGAGATGAGAGGTTAGTCCCTGGCTTCGACTCCAGAGGAATACCACCTTACCACAAGCACCTCAAGAGGAGGCTTCTCTCAGCTCTAGGTATGTGAGAGGGACCCTGATTTTGCAGCTTCAAGTGGAATGGACACCGCGATGCCCTGACGCGAAATAAGGCCGGATATCCCTGCAGTGACTTGAATGCAGGCTCGTCTTGCATCTCCCAAGACGAAAAGATGTCTGAATCCCCTGTGGAGACCACAGAGAAAGACCTAGTTCCCCACCTCATCGCGACCGGAGGCCTCACATCCTTTGAAAACTCCAGAGGCATGCGGAGATCAGAGCCTCCAAAGGAGACGATGCCTGACTCCTCGTGAAACTTGATAGGAGTCCCAGGATTCCAGTGGCACGTGGAAAGGGACCCTTGGTCTCCCGCCTCAGCTGGAGAGGCGTCCCAATTGCCCTGCCAAGCCTCGAGGAGAATCCCGAGTTGTCCCTCGCAACTAGGCAGGAGTCCTGCCGTCGCTGAACAAACACGTGGGTGGAAGGGCCATCCCCATCGTAACTCGATAATATACCCCAGGTTCCCGCCGCAACTCGAGAAAAACCATGAGACTTCCCCCTCGCCGCGAGATGAGGCCCGATTCCCCTACACTGCGTGCAGAGCAATTCCGTGTTTCACATCACACATGAAAGGAGCCTTGATTTCCTTGATGGCACTCCAGAGAAACACCAAGAACACTGTTTCAAGGCTAGAGGGATCCTGAGGTCACTGTAGCAACACGAAAGAGCTCCGTTGACCAAAAATCAACTAGAGATGAGACGTTAGTCCCTGGCTTCGACTCCAGAGGAATACCACCTTAACACAAGCACCTCAAGAGGAGGCTTCTCTCAGCTTTAGGTATGTGAGAGGGACCCTGAGTTTGCAGCCTCAAGTGGAATGGACACCCCGATGCCCTGAATCGAAATACGGCCGGATATCCCTGCAGTGACTTGAATGCAGGCTCGTCTTGCATCTCCCAAGACGAAAGGATGTCTGAGTCCCCTGTGGAGACCACAGAGAAAGACCTAGTTCCCCACCTCATCGCGACCGGAGGCCTCACATCCTTTGAAAACTCCAGAGGTATGCGGAGATCAGTGCCTCCAAAGGAGACGATGCCTGACTCCTCGTGAAACTTGATAGGAGTCCCAGGATTATTGTGGCATGTGGAAAGGGACACTTGGTCTCCCGCCTCAGCCGGAGAGGCGTCCCAATTGCCCTGCCAAGCCTCGAGGATAATTCCGAATTGTCCCTTGCAACTAGGCAGGGGTCCTGCCGTCGCTGAACAAACACGTGTGTGGAAGGGCCATCCCCGTCGTAACTCGAGAATATACCCCAGGTTCCCGCCGCAACTCGAGAAAAACCATGAGACTTCCCCCTCGCCGCGAGATGAGGCCCGATTCTCCTGCACTGCGTGCAGAGCAATTCCGTGTTGCACATCACACATGGAAGGAGCCTTGATTTCCTTGATGGCACTCCAGAGAAACGCCAAGAACACTGTTTCAAGTCTAGAGGTATCCTGAGGTCATTGTAGCAACACGAAAGAGCTCCGTGGACCAAAAATCAACTCGAGATGAGAGGTTAGTCCCTGGCTTCGACTCCAGGGGACTACCACCTTACCACAAGCACCTCAAGAGGAGGCTTCTCTCAGCTCTAGGTATGTCAGAGGGACCCTGAGTTTGCGGCCTCAAGTGGAATGGACACCGCAATGCCCTGAATCGAAATAAGGCCGGATATCCCTGCAGTGACTTGAATGCAGGCTCGTCTTGCATCTCCCAAGATGAAAGGATGTCTGAATCCCCTGTGGAGACCACAGAGAAAGACCTAGTTCCCCACCTCATTGCCACCGGAGGCCTCACATCCTGTGATAATTCCAGAGGTACGAAGAGATCCGTGCCTCCAAAGGAGACGATCCCTGACTCCTCGTGAAACTTGATAGGAGTCCCAGGACTCCTGTGGCACGTGGAAAGGGACCCTTGGTCTCCCGCCTCAGCTGGAGAGGCATCCCAATTGCCCTGCCAAGCCTCGAGGAGAATCCCGAGTTGTCCCTCGCAACTAGGCAGGAGTTCTGACGTGGCTGAACAAACACGTGTGTGGAAGGGCCATCCCCGTCGTAACTCGAGAATATACCCCTGGTTCCCACCGCAACTCGAGAAAAACCATGAGACTTCCCCCTCGCCGCGAGATGAGGCCCGATTCCCCTGCACTGCGTGCAGAGCAATTCCGTGTTGCACATCACACATGAAAGGAGCCTTGATTTCCTTGATGGCACTCCAGAGAAACCCCAAGATCACTGTTTCCAGGCTAGAGGGATCCTGAGGTCACTGTAGCAACACGAAAGAACTCCGTGGACCAAAAATCAACTCGAGATGAGAGGTTAGTCCCTGGCTTCGACTCCAGAGGAATACCACCTTACCACAAGCACCTCAAGAGGAGGCTTCTCTCAGCTCTAGGTATGTGAGAGGGACCCTGAGTTTGCGGCCTCAAGTGGAATGGACACCGCGATGCCCTGACTCGAAATAAGGCCGGATATCCCTGCAGTGACTTGAATGCAGGCTCGTCTTGCATCTCCGAAGACGAAAGGATGTCTGAATCCCCTGTGGAGACCACAGAGAAAGACCTAGTTCCCCACTTCATCGCGACCGGAGGCCTCACATACTTTGAAAATTCCAGACGTACACTGAGATCAGTGCCTCCAAAGGAGACGATGCCTGACTCCTCGTGAAACTTGATAGGAGTCCCAGGATTCCTGTGGCACGTGGAAAGGGACACTTGGTCTCCCGCCTCAGCTGGAGAGGGGTCCCAATTGCCCTGCCAAGCCTCGAGGAGAATCCCGAGTTGTCCCTAGCAACTAGGCAGGAGTCCTGACGTGGCTGAACAAACACGTGTGTGGAAGGGCATCCCCGTCGTAACTCGAGAATATACCCCAGGTTCCCGCCGCAACTCGAGAAAAACCATGAGATTTCCCCCTCGCCACGAGATGAGGCCCGATTCCCCTGCACTGCGTGCAGAGCAATTCCGTGTTGCACATCACACATGAAAGGAGCCTTGATTTCCTTAATGGCACTCCAGAGAAACCCCAAGAACACTGTTTCAAGGTTAGAGGGATCCTGAGGTCACTGTAGCAACACGAAAGAGCTCCATGGACCAAAAATCAACTCGAGATGACAGGTTAGTCCCTGGCTTCGACTCCAGAGGAATACCACCTTACCACAAGCACCTCAAGAGGAGGCTTCTCTCAGCTCTAGGTATGTGAGAGGGACCCTGAGTATGCGGCCTCAAGTTCAATGGACACCGCGATGCCCTGACTCAAAATAAGGCCGGATATCCCTGCAGTGACATGAATGCAGGCTCGTCTTGCATCTCCCAAGACGAAAGGATGTCTGAATCCCCTGTGGAGACCACAGAGAAAGACCTAGTTCCCCAGCTCATCGCGACCGGAGGCCTCACATCCTTTGAAAACTCCAGAGGTACGCGGAGATCAGTGCCTCCAAAGGAGACGATGCCTGACTCCTCGTGAAACTTGATAGGAGTCCCAGGATTCCTGTGGCACGTGGAAAGGGACCCTTGGTCTCCCGCCTCAGATGGAGAGGAGTCCCAATTGCCCTGCTAAGCCTCGAGGAGAATCCCGAGTTGTCCCTCGCAACTAGGTAGGAGTCCTGCCGTCGCTGAACAAACACGTGTGTGGAAGGGCCATCCCCGTCGTAACTCGAGAATATACCCCAGGTTCCCGACGCAACTAGAGAAAAACCATGAGCCTTCACCCTCGCCGCGAGATGAGGCCTGATTCCCCTGCACTGCGTGCAGAGCAATTCCGTGTTGCACATCACACATGAAAAGAGCCTTGATTTCCTTGATGGCACTCCAGAGAAACTCCAAGAACACTGTTTCAAGGCTAGAGGGATCCTGAGGTCACTGTAGCAACATGAAAGAGCTCCGTGGACCAAAAATCAACTCGAGATGTGAGGTTAGTCCCTGGCTTCGACTCCAGAGGAATACCACCTTACCACAAGCACCTCAGGAGGAGGCTTCTCTCAGCTCTAGGTATGTGAAAGGGACCCTGATTTTGCGGCCTCAAGTGGAATGGACACCGCGATGCCCTGGCTCGAAATAAGGCCGGATATCCCTGCAGTGACTTGAATGCAGGCTGGTCTTGCATCTCCCAAGACGAAAGGATGTCTGAATCCCCTGTGGAGACCACAGAGAAAGACCTAGTTCCCCACCTCATCGCGACCGGAGGCCTCACATCCTTTAAAAACTTCAGAGGTACGCGGAGATCAGTGCGTCCAAAGGAGACGATGCCTGACTCCTCGTGAAACTTGATAGGAGTCCCAGAATTCCTGTGCACGTGGAAAGGTACCCTTGGTCTCCAGCCTCAGCTGGATTGGCGTCCCAATTGCCCTGCCAATCCTCGAGGAGAATCCCGAGTTGTCCCTTGCAACTAGGCAGGAGTCCAGACGTCGCTGAACAAACACGTGGTTGGAAGGGCCATCCCCGTCGTAACTCGAGAATATACCCCAGGTTCCCGCCGCAACTCGAGAAAAACCATGAGACTTCCCCCTCGCCGCGAGATGAGGCCCGATTCCCCTGCACTGCGTGCAGAGCAATTCCGTGTTGCACATCACACATGAAAGGAGCCTTGATTTCCTTGATGGCAATCCAGAGAAACCCCAAGAACACTGTTTCAAGGCTAGAAGGATCCTGAGGTCAGTGTAGCAACACAAAAGAGCTCCGCGGACCAAAAATCACCTCGAGATGAGAGGTTAGTCCCTGGATTCGACTCCAGAGGAATACCACCTTACCAAAAGCACCTCAAGAGGAGGCTTCTCTCAGCTCTAGGTATGTGAGAGGGACCCTGAGTTTGCGGCCTCAAGTGGAATGGACACCGCGATGCCGTGACTCGAAATAAGGCTGGATATCCCTGCAGTGACTTGAATGCAGACTCGTTTTGCACCTCCCAAGATGAAAGGATGTCTGAATCCCCTGTGGAGACCACAGAGAAAGACCTAGTTCCCCACCTCATCGCGACCAGAGGCCTCACATCCTTTGAAAACTCCAGAGGTACGCGGAGATCAGTGCCTCCAAAGGAGACGATGCCTGACTCCTCGTGAAACTTGATAGGAGTCCCAGGATTCCTGTGGCACGTGGAAAGGGACCCTTGGTCTCCCGCCTCAGCTGGAGAGGCGTCCCAATTGCCCTGGCAAGCCTCGAGGAAAATCCCGAGTTGTCCCTCGCAACTATGCAGGAGTGCTGACCTCGCTGAAGAAACACGTGTGTGGACTGGCCATCCCCGTCGTAACTTGACAATATATCCCAGGTTCCCGCCGCAACTCGAGACAAACCATGAGACGTCCCCTTTGCCGCGAGATGAGGACCGATTCCCCTGCACTGCGTGCAGAGCAATTCCGTGTTGCAAATCACACATGAAAGGAGTCTTGATTTCCTTGATGGCACTCCAGAGAATCCCCAAGAACACTGTTTCAAGGCTAGAGGGAAACTGAGGTCACTGTAGCAACACGAAAGAGCTCCGTGGACGAAAAATCAACTCGAGATGAGAGATTAGTCCCTGGCTTCGACTCCAGAGGAATACCACCTTACCACAAGCACCTCAAGAGGAGTCTTCTCTCAGCTCTAGGTATGTGAGCGGGACCCTGAGTATGCGGCCTCAAATTCAATGGACACCGCGATGCCCTGACTCGAAATAAGGCCGGATATCCCTGCAGTGACTTGAATGCAGGCTCGTCTTGCATATCCCAAGACGACAGGGTGTCTGAGTCCCCTGTGGAGACCACAGAGAAAGACCTAGTTCCCCACTTCATCGCCACCGGAGGCCTCACATTCTTTGAAAACTCCAGAGGTACGCGGAGATCAGTGTCTCCAAAGGAGACGATGCCTGACTCCTCGTGAAACTTGATAGGAGTCCCAGGATTCCTGTGGCACGTGGAAAGGGACCCGTGGTCTCCCGCCTCAGCTGGAGAGGCGTCCCAATTTCCCTGCCAAGCCTCGAGGAGAATCCCGAGTTGTCCCTCGCAACTAGGCAGGAGTCCTGACGTCGCTGAAGAAACACGTGGGTGGAAGGGCCATCCCCGTCGTAACTCGAGAATATGCCCCAGGTTCCCGCCGCAACTCGAGAAAAGCCATGAGACTTCCACCTCGCCGCGAGATGAGGCCCGATTCCCCTGCACTGCGTGCGGAGTAATTCCGTGTTGCACATCACACATGAAAGGAGCCTTGATTTCCTTAATGGCACTCCAGAGAAACCCCAAGAGCAGTGTCTCAAGGCTAGAGGGATCCAGAGGTCACTGTAGCAACACGAAAGAGCTCCGTGGAACAAGAATCAACTCGAGATCAGAGGTTAGTCCCTGGCTTCGACTCCAGAGATATACCACCTTACCACAAGCAACTCAGGAGGCTTCTCTCAGCTCTAGGTATGTGAGAGGGACCCTGAGTTTGTGGCCTCAAGTGGAATGGACACCGCGATGCCCTGACTCGAAATAAGGCTGGATATCCCTGCAGTGACTTGAATGCAGGCTCGTCTTGCATCTCCCATGACAAAAGGATGTCTGAATCCCCTGTGGAGACCACAGAGAAAGACCTAGTTCCCCAGCTCATCGCGACCGGAGGCCTTACATCCTTTGAAAACTCCAGAGATACGCGGAGTTCACTGCCTCCAAAGGAGACGATGCCTGACTCCTCGTGAAACTTGATAGGAGTCCCAGGATTCCTGTGGCACGTGGAAAGGGACCCTTGGTCTCCCGCCTCAGCTGGAGAGGCGTCCCAATTGCCCTGCCAAGCCTCGAGGAGAATCCCGAGTTGTCCCTAGCAACTAGGCAGGAGTCCTGAGGTCGCTGAACGAACACGTGGGTGGAAGGGCCATCCCCGTCGTAACTCGAGAATATGCTCCAGGTTCCCGCCGCAACTCGAGAAAAACCATGAGACTTCCCCCTCGCCGCGAGATGAGGCCCGATTGCCCTGCACTGCGTGCAGAGCAATTCCGTGTTGCACATCACACATGAAAGGAGCCTTGATTTCCTTGATGGCACTCCAGAGAAACCCCAATAACACTATTTCGAGGCTAGAGGGATCCTGAGGTCACTGTAGCAACATGAAAGAGCTCCGTGGACCAAAAATCAACTCGAGATGAGAGGTTAGTCCCTGGCTTCGACTCCAGAGGAATACCACCTTACGACAAGCACCTCAAGAGGAGGCTTCTCTCAGCTCTAGGTATGTGAGAGGGACCCTGAGTTTGCGGCCTCAAGTGGAATGGACACCGCGATGCCCTGACTCGAAATAAGGCCGGATATCCCTGCAGTGACTTGAATGCAGGCTCTTCTTGCATCTCCCAAGACAAAAGGATGTCTGAATCCCCTGTGGAGACTACAGAGAAAGACCTAGTTCCCCACATCATCGCGACCGGAGGCCTCACATCCTTTGAAAACTCCAGAGGTACGTGGAGATCAATGCCTCCAAAGGAGCCGATGCCTGACTCCTCGTGAAACTTGATAGGAGTCCCAGGATTCCTGTGGCACATGGAAAGGGACCCTTGGTCTCCCGCCTCAGCTGGAGAGGCGTCCCAATTGCCCTGCCAAGCCTCGAGGAGAATCCCGAGTTGTCCCTCGCAACTAGGCAGGAGTCCTGACGTTGCTGAAGAAACACGTGTGTGGAAGGGCCATCCCCGTCGTAACTCGAGAATATACCCCAGGTTCCCGCCGCAACTCGAGAAAAACCATGAGACTTCCCCCTCGCCGCGAGCTAAGGTCCGATTCCCCTGCACTGCGTGCAGAGCAATTCCGTGTTGCACATCACACATGAAAGGAGCCTTGATTTCCTTGATGGCACTCCAGAGAAACCCAAAGAACACTGTTTCAAGGCTAGAGGGATCCTGAGGTCACTATAGCAAAAAGAAAGAGCTCCATGGACGAAAAATCAAATCGAGATGAGAGGTTAGTCCCTGGCTTCGACTCCAGAGGAATACCACCTTACCACAAGCACCTCAAGAGGAGGCTTCTCTCAGCTCTAGGTATGTGAAAGGGACCCCGAGTTTGCGGCCTCAAGTGGAATGGACACCGCGATGCCCTGGCTCGAAATATGGCCGGATATCCCTGCAGTGACTTGAATGCAGGCTCGTCTTGCATCTCCCAAGACGAAAGGATGTCTGAATCCCCTGTGGAGACCACAGAGAAAGACCTATTTCCCCACCTCATCGCGACCGGAGGCCTCACGTCCTTTGAAAACTCCAGAGGTACGCAGAGATCAGTGCCTCCAAAGGAGATGATGCCTGACTCTTCATGAAACTTGATAGGAGTCCCAGGATTCCTGTGGCACGTGGAAAGGGAGCCTTGGTCTCCCGCCTTAGCTGGAGAGGCGTCCCAATTGCCCTGCCAAGCCTTGAAGAGAATCCCGAGTTGTCCCTCGCAACTAGGCAGGAGTCCTGACGTCGCTGAAGAAACACGTGGGTGGAAGGGCCATCCACGTCGTAACTCGAGAATATACTCCAGGTTCCCGCCGCAACTCGAGAAAAACCATGAGACTTCCCCCTCGCCGCGAGATGAGGCCCGATTCCCCTGCACTGCGTGCAGAGCAATTCCGTGTTGCACATCACACATGAAAGGAGCCTTGATTTCCTTGATGGCACTCCAGAGAAACCCCAAGAACACTGTTTCAAGGCTAGAGGGATCCTGAGGTCACTGTAGCAACACGAAAGAGCTCCATGGACCAAAAATCAACTCGAGATGAGAGGTTAGTCCCTGGCTTTGACTCCAGGGGAATACCACCTTACCACAAGCACCTCAAGAGGAGGCTTCTCTCAGCTCTCTCTATGTGAGAGGGACCCTGAGTTTGCGGCCTCAAGTGGAATGGACACCGCGATGCCCTGACGAGAAATAAGGCCGGATATCCCTGCAGTGACTTGAATGCAGGCTCGTCTTGCATCTCCCAAGACGAAAGGATCTCCTGAATCCCCTGTGAAGACCACAGAGAAAGACCTAGTTCCCCACCTCATCGCGACCGGAGGCCTCACATCATTTGAAAACTCCAGAGGTACGCGGAGATCAGTGCCTCCAAAGGAGCCAATGCCTGACTCCTCGTGAAACTTGATAGGAGTCCCAGGATTCCTGTCGCACGTGGAAAGGGACCCTTGGTCTCCCGCCTCAGCTGGAGAGGCGTCCCAATTGCCCTGCCAAGCTTCGAGGAGAATCCCGAGTTGTCCCTCGCAACTAGGCAGGAGTCCTGACGTCGCTGATCAAACATGTGGGTGGAAGGGCCATCCCCATCGTAACTCGATAATATAGCCCAGGTTCCAGCCGCAACTCGAGAAAAACCATGAGACTTCCCCCTCGCCGCGAGATGAGTCCCGATTCCCCTGTACTGCGAGCAGAGCAATTCCGTGTTGCACATCACACATGAAAGGAGCCTTGATTTCCTTGATGGCACTCCAGAGAAACACCAAGAACACTGTTTCAAGGCTAGAGGGATCCTGAGGTCACTGTAGCCACATGAAAGAGCTCCGTGGACCAGAAATCAACTCGAGATGAGAGGTTAGTCCCTGGCTTCGACTCCAGAGGAATACCACCTTACCACAAGCACCTCAAGAGGAGGCTTCTCTCAGCTCTAGGTATGTGAGAGGGACCCTGAGTTTGCGGCCTCAAGTGGAATGGACACCGCGATGCCCTGACTTGAAATAAGGCCGGATATCCCTGCAGTGACTTGAATGCAGGCTCGTCTTGCATCTCCCAAGACGAAAGGATGTCTGAATCCCCTGTGGAGACCACAGAGAAAGACCTACTTCCCCACCTCATCGCGAACGGAGGCCTCACATCCTTTGAAAACTTCAGAGGTACGCAGAGATCAGTGCCTCCAAAGGAGACGATGCCTGACTCCTCGTGAAACTTGATAGGAGTCCCTGGATTCCTGTGGTACGTGGAAAGGGACCCTTGGTCTCCCGCCTCAGGTGGAGAGGCGTCCAAATTGCCCTGCCAAGCCTCGAGGACAATCCCGAGTGGTCCCTCGCAACTAGGAAGGAGTCCTGACGTCGCTGAACAAACACGTGGTTGGAAAGTCCATCCCCGTCGTAACTCGAGAATATACCCCAGGTTCCCGCCGCAACTCGAGAAAAACCATGAGACTTCCCCCTCGCCGCGAGATGAGGCCCGATTCCCCTGCACTGCGTGCAGAACAATTCCGTGTTGCACATCACACATGAAAGGAGCCTTGATTTCCTTGATGGCACTCCAGAGAAACCCGAAGAACACTGTTTCAAGGCTAGAGGGATCCTGAGGTCACTGTAGCAACACGAAAGAGCTCCGTGGACCAAAAATCAACTCGAGATGAGAGGTTAGTCCCTGGCTTCGACTCCAGAGGAATACCACCTTACCACAAGCACCTCAAGAGGAGGCTTCTCTCAGCTCTAGGTATGTGAGAGGGACCCTGAGTTTGCGGCTTCAAGTGGAATGGACACCACGATGCCCTGACTCGAAATAAGGCCGGATATCCCTGCAGTGACTTGAATGGAGGCTCGTCTTGCATCTCCTAAGACGAAAGGATGTCTGAATCCCCTGTGGAGACCACAGAGAAAGACCTAGTTCCCCACCTCATCGCGAGCGGAGGCCTCACATCCTTTGAAAACTTCAGAGGTACGCGGAGATCAGTGCCTCCAAAGGAGACGATGCCTGACTCCTCGTGAAACTTGATAGGAGTCCCAGTATTCCTGTGGCACGTGGAAAGGGACCCTTGGTCTCCCGGCTCAGCTGGAGAGGCGTCCCAATTGCCCTGCCAAGCCTCGAGGAGAATCCCGAGTTGTCGCTCGCAACTAGGCAGGAGTCCTGCCGTCGCTGAACAAACACGTGGGTGGAAGGGCCATCCCCGTCGTAACTCGAGAATATACCCCAGGTTCCCGCCGCAACTCGAGAAAAACCATGAGACTTCCCCCTCGCCGCGAGATGAGGCCCGATTCCCCTGCACTGCGTGCAGAGCAATTCCGTGTTGCATATCACACATGAAAGGAGCCTTGATTTCCTTGATGGCACTCCAGAGAAACCCCAAGAACACTGTTTCAAGGCTAGAGGGATCCTGAGGTCACTGTAGCAACACGAAAGAGCTCCGTGGACCAAAAATCAACTCGAGATGAGAGGTTAGTCCCTGGCTTCGACTCCAGAGGCATACCACCTTACCATAAGCACCTCAAGAGGAGGCTTCTCTCAGCTCTAGGTATGTGAGAGGGACCCTGAGTTTGCGGCCTCAAGTGGAATGGACACCGCGATGCCCTGACTCAAAATAAGGCCGGATATCCCTGCAGTGACTTGAATGCAGGCTCGTCTTGCATCTCCCAAGACGAAAGGATGTCTGAATCCCCTGTGGAGACCACAGAAAAAGACCTACTTCCCCACCTCATCGCGAACGGAGGCCTCACATCCTTTGAAAACTTCAGAGGTACGCGGAGATCAGTGCCTCTAAAGGAGACGATGCCTGACTCCTCGTGAAACTTGATAGGAGTCCCAGGATTCCTGTGGCACGTGGAAAGGCACACTTGGTCTCCCGCCTCAGCTGGAGAGGCGTCCCAATTGCCCTGCCAAGCCTCGAGGAGAATCCCGAGTTGTCCCTCACAACTAGGAAGGAGTCCTGATGTCGCAGAACAAACACGTGGTTGGAAGGGCCATCCCCGTCGTAACTCGAGAATATAACCCAGGTTCCCTTCGCAACTCGAGAAAAACCATGAGAATTCCCCCTCGCCGCAAGATGAGGCCCGATTCCCCTGCACTGCGTGCAGAGCAATTCCGTGTTGCACATCACACATGGAAGGAGCCTTGATTTCCTTGGTGGCACTCCAGAGAAACCCCAAGAACACTGTTTCAACGCTAGAGGGATCCTGAGGCCACTGTAGCAACATGAAAGAGCTCCGTGGACCAAAAATCAACTCGAGATTAGAGGTTAGTCCCTGGCTTCGACTCCAGAGGAATACCACCTTACCACAAGCACCTCAAGAGGAGGCTTCTCTCAGCTCTAGGTATGTGAGAGGGACCCTGAGTTTGCGGCCTCAAGTGGAATGGACACCGCGATGCCCTGACTTGAAATAAGGCTGGATATCCCTGCAGTGACTTGAATGCAGGCTCGTCTTGCATCTCCCAAGACGAAAGGATGTCTGAATCCCCTGTGGAGACCACAGAGAAAGACCTAGTTCCCCACCTCTTCGCGACCGGAGGCCTCACATCCTTTGAAACCTCCAGAGGTACGCGGAGATCAGTGCCTCCAAAGGAGACGATGCCTGACTCCTCGTGAAAGTTGATAGGAGTCCCAGGATTCCTGTGGCACGTGGAAAGGGACCCTTGGTCTCCCGCCTCAGCTGGAGAGGCGTCCAAATTGCCCTGCCAAGCCTCGAGGACAATCCCGAGTTGTCACTCGCAACTAGGCAGGAGTCCTGATGTCGCTGAACAAACACGTGGTTGGAAGGTCCATCCCCGTCGTAACTCGAGAATATACCCCAGGTTCCCGCCGCAACTCGAGAAAAACCATGAGACTTCCCCCTCGCCGCGATATGAGGCCCGATTCCCCTGCACTGCGTGCAAAGCAATTCCGTGTTGCACATCACACATGAAAGGAGCCTTGATTTCCTTGATGGCACTCCAGAGAAACCCCAAGAACACTGTTTCAAGGCTAGAGGGATCCTGAGGTCACTGTAGCAACACGAAAGAGCTCCGTGGACCAAAAATCAACTCGAGATGAGAGGTTAGTCCCTGGCTTCGACTCCAGAGGAATACCACCTTACCACAACCACCTCAAGAGGAGGCTTCTCTCAGCTCTAGGTATGTGAGAGGGACCCTGAGTTTGCGGCCTCAAGTGGAATGGACACCGCGATGCCCTGACTCAAAATAAGGCCGGATATCCCTGCAGTGACTTGAATGCAAGCTCGTCTTGCATCTCCCAAGACGAAAGGATGTCTGAATCCCCTGTGGAGACTACAGAGAAAGACCTAGTTCCCCACCTCTTCGCGACCGGAGGCCTCACATCCTTTGAAACCTCCAGAGGTACGCGGAGATCAGTGCCTCCAAAGGAGACGATGCCTGACTCCTCGTGAAACTTGATAGGAGTCCCAGGATTCCTGTGGCACGTGGAAAGGCACACTTGGTCTCCCGCCTCAGCTGGAGAGGCGTCCCAATTGCCCTGCCAAGCCTCGAGGAGAATCCCGAGTTGTCCCTCACAACTAGGAAGGAGTCCTGATGTCGCAGAACAAACACGTGGTTGGAAGGGCCATCCCCGTCGTAACTCGAGAATATAACCCAGGTTCCCTTCGCAACTCGAGAAAAACCATGAGAATTCCCCCTCGCCGCAAGATGAGGCCCGATTCCCCTGCACTGCGTGCAGAGCAATTCCGTGTTGCACATCACACATGGAAGGAGCCTTGATTTCCTTGGTGGCACTCCAGAGAAACCCCAAGAACACTGTTTCAACGCTAGAGGGATCCTGAGGCCACTGTAGCAACATGAAAGAGCTCCGTGGACCAAAAATCAACTCGAGATTAGAGGTTAGTCCCTGGCTTCGACTCCAGAGGAATACCACCTTACCACAAGCACCTCAAGAGGAGGCTTCTCTCAGCTCTAGGTATGTGAGAGGGACCCTGAGTTTGCGGCCTCAAGTGGAATGGACACCGCGATGCCCTGACTTGAAATAAGGCTGGATATCCCTGCAGTGACTTGAATGCAGGCTCGTCTTGCATCTCCCAAGACGAAAGGATGTCTGAATCCCCTGTGGAGACCACAGAGAAAGACCTAGTTCCCCACCTCTTCGCGACCGGAGGCCTCACATCCTTTGAAACCTCCAGAGGTACGCGGAGATCAGTGCCTCCAAAGGAGACGACGCCTGACTCCTCGTGAAAGTTGATAGGAGTCCCAGGATTCCTGTGGCACGTGGAAAGGGACCCTTGGTCTCCCGCCTCAGCTGGAGAGGCGTCCAAATTGCCCTGCCAAGCCTCGAGGACAATCCCGAGTTGTCACTCGCAACTAGGCAGGAGTCCTGATGTCGCTGAACAAACACGTGGTTGGAAGGTCCATCCCCGTCGTAACTCGAGAATATACCCCAGGTTCCCGCCGCAACTCGAGAAAAACCATGAGACTTCCCCCTCGCCGCGATATGAGGCCCGATTCCCCTGCACTGCGTGCAAAGCAATTCCGTGTTGCACATCACACATGAAAGGAGCCTTGATTTCCTTGATGGCACTCCAGAGAAACCCCAAGAACACTGTTTCAAGGCTAGAGGGATCCTGAGGTCACTGTAGCAACACGAAAGAGCTCCGTGGACCAAAAATCAACTCGAGATGAGAGGTTAGTCCCTGGCTTCGACTCCAGAGGAATACCACCTTACCACAACCACCTCAAGAGGAGGCTTCTCTCAGCTCTAGGTATGTGAGAGGGACCCTGAGTTTGCGGCCTCAAGTGGAATGGACACCGCGATGCCCTGACTCAAAATAAGGCCGGATATCCCTGCAGTGACTTGAATGCAAGCTCGTCTTGCATCTCCCAAGACGAAAGGATGTCTGAATCCCCTGTGGAGACTACAGAGAAAGACCTAGTTCCCCACCTCATCGCGACCAGAGGCCTCACATCCTTTGAAAACTCCAGAGGTACGCGGAGATCAGTGCCTCCAAAGGAGCCAATGCCTGACTCCTCGTGAAACTTGATAGGAGTCCCAGGATTCCTGTGGCACGTGGAAAGGGAACCTTGGTCTCCCGCCTCAGCTGGAGAGGCGTGCCAATTGCCCTGCCAAGCCTCGAGAAGAATCCCGAGTTGTCCCTCGCAACTAGGCAGGAGTCCTGCCGTCGCTGAACAAACACGTGTGTGGAAGGGCCATCCCCGTCGTAACTCGAGAATATACCCCAGGTTCCCTTCGCAACTCGAGAAAAACCATGAGAATTCCCCCTCGCCGCAAGATGAGGCCCGATTTCCCTGCACTGCGTGCAGAGCAATTCCGTGTTGCACATCACACATGGAAGGAGCCTTGATTTCCTTGGTGGCACTCCAGAGAAACCCCAAGAACACTGTTTCAAGGCTAGAGGGATCCTGAGGCCACTGTAGCAACATGAAAGAGCTCCGTGGACCAAAAATCAACTCGAGATTAGAGGTTAGTCCCTGGCTTCGACTCCAGAGGAATACCACCTTACCACAAGCACCTCAAGAGGAGGCTTCTCTCAGCTCTAGGTATGTGAGAGGGACCCTGAGTTTGCGGCCTCAAGTGGAATGGACACCGCGATGCCCTGACTCGAAATAAGGCCGGATATCCCTGCAGTGACTTGAATGCAGGCTCGTCTTGCATCTCCCAAGACGAAAGGATGTCTGAATCCCCTGTGGAGACCACAGAGAAAGACCTAGTTCCCCACCTCTTCGCGACCGGAGGCCTCACATCCTTTGAAACCTCCAGAGGTACGCGGAGATCAGTGCCTCCAAAGGAGACGATGCCTGACTCCTCGTGAAAGTTGATAGGAGTCCCAGGATTCCTGTGGCACGTGGAAAGGGACCCTTGGTCTCCCGCCTCAGCTGGAGAGGCGTCCAAATTGCCCTGCCAAGCCTCGAGGACAATCCCGAGTTGTCCCTCGCAACTAGGCAGGAGTCCTGATGTCGCTGAACAAACACGTGGTTGGAAGGTCCATCCCCGTCGTAACTCGAGAATATACCCCAGGTTCCCGCCGCAACTCGAGAAAAACCATGAGACTTCCCCCTCGCCGCGATATGAGGCCCGATTCCCCTGCACTGCGTGCAAAGCAATTCCGTGTTGCACATCACACATGAAAGGAGCCTTGATTTCCTTGATGGCACTCCAGAGAAACCCCAAGAACACTGTTTCAAGGCTAGAGGGATCCTGAGGCCACTGTAGCAACATGAAAGAGCTCCGTGGACCAAAAATCAACTCGAGATGAGAGGTTAGTCCCTGGCTTCGACTCCAGAGGAATACCACCTTACCACAAGCACCTCAAGAGGAGGCTTCTCTCAGCTCTAGGTATGTGAGTGTGACCCTGAGTTTGCGGCTTCAAGTGGAATGGACACCGCGATGCCCTGACCCGAAATAAGGCCGAATATCCCTGCAGTGACTTGAATGCAGGCTCATCTTGCATCTCCCAAGACGAAAGGATGTCTGAATCCCCTGTGGAGACCACAGAGAAAGAGCTACTTCCCCACCCTATCGCGAACGGAGTCCTCACGTCCTTTGAAAATTCCAGAGGTACGCGGAGATCAGTGCCTCCAAAGGAGACGATGCCTGACTCCTCGTGAAACTTGATAGGAGTCCCAGGATTCCTTTGGCACGTGGAAAGGCACACTTGGTCTCCCGCCTCAGCTGGAGAGGCGTCCCAATTGCCCTGCCAAGCCTCGAGGAGAATCCCGAGTTGTCCCTCACAACTAGGCAGGAGTCCTGACGTCGCTGAACAAACACGTGGGTGGAAGGGCCATCCCCGTCGTAACTCGAGAATATACCCCAGGTTCCCGCCGCAACTCGAGAAAAACCATGAGACTTCCCCCTCGCCACGAGATGAGGCCCGATTCCCCTGCACTGCGTGCAGAGCAATTCCGTGTTGCACATCACACATGAAAGCAGCCTTGATTTCCTTGGTGGCACTCCAGAGAAACCCCAAGAACACTGTTTCAAGGCTAGAGGGATCCTGAGGTCACTGTAGCAACACGAAAGAGCTCCGTGGACCAAAAATCAACTCGAGATGAGAGGTTAGTCCCTAACTTCGACTCCAGAGGAATACCACCTTACCACAAGCACCTCAAGAGGAGGCTTCTCTCAGCTGTAGGTATGTGAGAGGGACCCTGAGTTTGCGGCCTCAAGTGGAATGGAGACCGCGATGCCCTGACTCGAAATAAGGCCGGATATCCCTGCAGTGACTTGAATGCAGGCTCGTCTTGCATCTCCCAAGACGAAAGGATGTCTGAATCCCCTGTGGAGACTACAGAGAAAGACCTAGTTCCCCACCTCATCGCGACCGGAGGCCTCACATCCTTTGAAAACTCCAGAGGTACGCGGAGATCAGTGCCTCCAAAGGAGACGATGCCTGATTCCTCGTGAAACTTGATAGGAGTCCCAGGATTCCTGTGGCATGTGGAAAGGGACCCTTGGTCTCCCGCCTCAGCTGAAGAGGCGTCCCAATTGCCCTGCCAAGCCTCGAGGAGAATCCCGAGTTGTCCCTCGCAACTAGGCAGGAGTCCTGCCGTCGCTGAACAAACACGTGGGTGGAAGGGCCATCCCCGCGGTAACTCGAGAATATACCCCAGGTTCCCGCCGCAACTCGAGAAAAACCATGAGACTTCCCCCTAACCGCGAGATGAGGCCCGATTCCCCTGCACTGCGTGCAGAGCAATTCCGTGTTGCATATCACACATGAAAGGAGCCTTGATTTTCTTGATGGCACTCCAGAGAAACCCCAAAAACACTGTTTCAAGGCTAGAGGAATCCTGAGGTCACTGTAGCAACACGAAAGAGCTCCGTGGACCAAAAATCAACTCGAGATGAGAGGTTAGTCGCTGGCTTCGACTCCAGAGGAATACCACCTTACCACAAGCACCTCAAGAGGAGGCTTCTCTCAGCTTTAGGTATGTGAGAGGGACCCTGAGTTTGCGGCCTCAAGTGGAATGGACACCGCGATGCCCTGACTCGAAATAAGGCCGGATATCCCTGCAGTGACTTGAATGCAGGCTCGTCTTGCATCTCCCAAGACGAAAGGATGTCTGAATCCCCTGTGGAGACCACAGAGAAAGACCTACTTCCCCACCTCATCGCGAACGGAGGCCTCACATCCTTTGAAAACTTCAGAGGTACGCGGAGATCAGTGCCTCCAAAGGAGACGATGCCTGACTCCTCGTGAAACTTGATAGGAGTCCCTGGATTCCTGTGGTACGTGGAAAGGGACCCTTGGTCTCCCGCCTCAGCTGGAGAGACGTCCAAATTGCCCTGCCAAGCCTCGAGGAGAATCCCGAGTGGTCCCTCGCAACTAGGCAGGAGTCCTGCCGTCGCTGAACAAACACGTGGGTGGAAGGGCCATCCCCGTCATAACTCGGGAATATACCCCAGGTTCCCGCCGCAACTCGAGAAAAACCATGAGACTTCCCCCTCGCCGCGAGATGAGGCCCGATTCCCCTGCACTGCGTGCAGAGCAATTCCGTGTTGCACATCACACAGGAAAGGAGCCTTGATTTCCTTGATGGCACTCCAGAGAAACCCCAAGAACACTGTTTCAAGGCTAGAGGGATCCTGAGGTCACTGTAGCAACAAGAAAGAGCTCCGTGGACCAAAAATCAACTCGAGATGAGAGGTTAGTCCCTGGCTTCGACTCCAGAGGAATACCACCTTACCACAAGCACCTCAAGAGGAGGCTTCTCTCAGCTCTAGGTATGTGAGAGGGACCCTGAGTTTGCGGCCTCAAGTGGAATGGACACCGCGATGCCCTGACTCGAAATAAGGCCGGATATCCCTGCAGTGACTTGAATGCAGGCTCGTCTTGCATCTCCCAAGACGAAACGATGTCTGAATCCCCTGTGGAGACTACAGAGAAAGACCTAGTTCCCCACCTCATCGCGACCGGAGGCCTCACATCCTTTGAAAACTCCAGAGGTACGCGGAGATCAGTGCCTCCAAAGGAGACGATGCCTGACACTTCGTGAAACTTGATAGGAGTCCCAGGATTCCTGTGGCACGTGGAAAGGGACCCTTGGTCTCCCGCCTCAGCTGGAGAGGCGTCCCAATTGCCCTGCCAAACCTCGAGGAGAATCCCGAGTTGTCCCTCGCAACTAGGCAGGAGTCCTGCCGTCGGTGAACAAACACGTGGGTGGAAGGGCCATCCCCGTCGTAACTCGAGAATATACCCCAGGTTCCCGCCGCAACTCGAGAAAAACCATGAGACTTCCCCCTCGCCGCGAGATGAGGCCCGATTCCCCTGCACTGCGTGCAGAGCAATTCCGTGTTGCATATCACACATGAAAGGAGCCTTGATTTCCTTGATGGCACTCCAGAGAAACCCCAAGAACACTGTTTCAAGGCTAGAGGGATCCTGAGGTCACTGTAGCAACAAGAAAGAGCTCCGTGGACCAAAAATCAACTCGAGATGAGAGGTTTGTCCCTGGCTTCGACTCCAGAGGAATACCACCTTACCACAAGCACCTCAAGAGGAGGCTTCTCTCAGCTCTAGGTATGTGAGAGGGACCCTGAGTTTGCGGCCTCAAGTGGAATGGACACCGCGATGCCCTGACTCGAAATAAGGCCGGATATCCCTGCAGTGACTTGAATGCAGGCTCGTCTTGCATCTCCCAAGACGAAAGGATGTCTGAATCCCCTGTGGAGACCACAGAGAAAGACCTACTTCCCCACCTCATCGCGAACGGAGGCCTCACATCATTTGAAAACTCCAGAGGTATGCGGAGATCAGTGCCTCCAAAGGAGACGATGCCTGACTCCTCGTGAAAGTTGATAGGAGTCCCAGGATTCCTGTGGCACGTGGAAAGGTACCCTTGGTCTCCCGCCTCAGCTGGAGAGGCGTCCCAATTGCCCTGCCAAGCCTCGAGGAGAATCCCGACTTTTCCCTCGCAACTAGGCAGGAGTCCTGACGTCGCTGAACAAACACGTGTGTGGAAGGGCCATCCCCGTCGTAACTCGAGAATATACCCCAGGTTCCCGCTGCAACTCGAGAAAAACCATGAGACTTCCCCCTCGCCAAGAGATGAGGCCCGATTCCCCTGCACTACGTGCAGAACAATTCCGTGTTGCACATCACACATGAAAGGAGCCTTGATTTCCTTGATGGCACTCCAGAGAAACCCCAAGAACACTGTTTCAAGGCTAGAGGGATCCTGAGGTCACTGTAGCAACAGGAAAGAGCTCCGTGGGCCAAAAATCAACTCGAGATGAGAGATTTGTCCCTGGCTTCGACTCCAGAGGATTACCACCTTACCACAAGCACCTCAAGGGGAGGCTTCTCTCAGCTCTAGGTATTTGAGAGGGACCCTGAGTTTGCGGCCTCAAGTGGAATGGACACCGCGATGCCCTGACTCGAAATAAGGCCGGATATCCCTGCAGTGACTTGAATGCAGGCTCGTCTTGCATCTCCCAAGACGAAAGGATGTCTGAATCCCCTGTGGAGACCACAGAGAAAGACCTAGTTCCCCACCTCTTCGCGACCGGAGGCCTCACATCCTTTGAAACCTCCAGAGGTACGCGGAGATCAGTGCCTCCAAAGGAGACGATGCCTGACTCCTCGTGAAACTTGATAGGAGTCCCAGGATTCCTGTGGCACGTGGAAAGGCACATTGGTCTCCCGCCTCAGCTGGAGAGGCGTCCCAATTGCCCTGCCAAGCCTCGAGGAGAATCCCGAGTTGTCCCTCGCAACTAGGCAGGAGTCCTGACGTCGCTGAACAAACACGTGGGTGGAAGGGCCATCCCCGTCGTAACTCGAGAATATACCCCAGGTTCCCGCCGCAACTCGAGAAAAACCATGAGACTTCCCCCTCGCCGCGAGATGAGGCCCGATTCCCCTGCACTGCGTGCAGAGCAATTCCGTGTTGCACATCACACATGAAAGAGCCTTGATTTCCTTGATGGCACTCCAGAGAAACCCCAAGAACACTGTTTCAAGGCTAGAGGGATCCTGAGGTCACTGTAGCAACACGAAAGAGCTCCGTGGACCAAAAATCAACTCAAGATGAGAGGTTTGTCCCTGGCTTCGACTCCAGAGGAATACCACCTTACCACAAGCACCTCAAGAGGAGGCTTCTCTCAGCTCTAGGTATGTGAGAGTGACCCTGAGTTTGCGGCCTCAAGTGGAATGGACACCGCGATGCCCTGACTCGAAATAAGGCCGGATATCCCTGCAGTGACTTGAATGCAGGCTCGTCTTGCATCTCCCAAAACGAAAGGATGTCTGAATCCCCTGTGGAGACCAAAGAGAAAGACCTAGTTCCCCATCTCATCACGACCGGAGGCCTCACATCCTTTGAAAAACCCAGAGGAACGCGGAGATCAGTGCCTCCAAAGGAGACGATGCCTGACTCCTCGTGAAACTTGATAGAAGTCCCAGGATTCCTGTGGCACGTGAGAAGGGACCCTTGGTCTCCCGCCTCAGCTGGAGAGGCGTCCCAATTGCCCTGCCAAGCCTCGAGGAGAATCCCGAGTTTTCCATCGCAACTAGGCAGGAGTCCTGCCGTCGCTGAACAAACACGTGGGTGGAAGGGCCATCCCCGTCGTAACTCGAGAATATACCCCAGGTTCCCGCCGCAACTCGAGAGAAACCATGAGACTTCCCCCTCGCCGCGAGATGAGGCCCGATTCCCCTGCACTGCGTGCAGAGCAATTCCGTGTTGCACATCACACATGAAAGGAGCCTTGATTTCCTTGATGGCACTCCAGAGAATCCCCAAGAACACTGTTTCAAGGCTAGAGGGATCCTGAGGTCACTGTAGCAACACGAAAGAGCTCCGTCGACCAAAAATCAACTCGAGATGAGAGGTTAGTCCCTAACTTCGACTCCAGAGGAATACCAACTTACCACAAGCACCTCAAGAGGAGGCTTCTCTCAGCTCTAGGTATGTGAGAGGGACCCTGAGTTTGCGGCCTCAAGTGGAATGGACACCGCGATGAACTGACGTGAAATAAGGCCGGATATCCCTGCAGTGACTTGAAGGCAGGCTCGTCTTGCATCTCCCAAGACGAAAGGATTTCTAAATCACCTGTGTAGACCACAGAGAAAGACTTAGTTCCCCACCTCATTGCGACCGGAGACCTCACATACTTTGAAAACTCCAGAGGAACGCGGAGATCAGTGCCTCCAAAGGAGACGATGCCTGACTCCTCGTGAAACTTGATAGGAGTCCCAGGATTCCTGTGGCACGTGGAAAGGGACCCTTGGTCTCCCGCCTCAGCTGGAGAGGCATCCCAATTGCCCTGCCAAGCCTCGAGGAGAATCCCGAGTTGTCCCTCGCAACTAGGCAGGAGTCCTGCCGTCGGTGAACAAACACGTGGGTGGAAGGGCCATCCCCGTCGTAACTCGAGAATATACCCCAGGTTCCCGCCGCAACTCGAGAAAAACCATGAGACTTCCCCCTCGCCCCGAGATGAGGCCCGATTCCCCTGCACTGCGTGCAGAGCAATTCCGTGTTGCACATCACACATGAAAGGAGCCTTGATTTCCTTGATGGCACTCCAGAGAAACCCAAAGAACACTGTTTCAAGGCTAGAGGGATCCTGAGGTCACTGTAGCAACACGAAAGAGCTCCGTGGACCAAGAAACAACACGAGATGAGAGGGTACTCCGTGGCTTCGACTCCAGAGGAATACCACCTTACCACAAGCACCTCAAGAGGAGGCTTCTCTCAGCTCTAGGTATGTGAGAGGGACCCTGATTTGCGGCCTCAAGTGGAATGGACACTGCGATGCTCTGACGCGAAATAAGGCCGGATATCCCTGCAGTGGCTTGAATGCAGGCTCGTCTTGCATCTCCCAAGACGAAAGGATGTCTAAATCACCTGTGTAGACCACAGAGAAACACCTAGTTCCCCACCTCATCGCGAACGGAGGTCTCACATCCTTTGAAAACTCCAGAGGTACGCGGAGATCAGTGCCTCCAAAGGAGACGATGCCTGACTCCTCATGAAACTTGATAGGAGTCCCAGGATTCCTGTGGCACGTGGAAAGGGACCCTTGGTCTCCCGACTCAGCTGGAGAGGCGTCCCAATTGCCCTGCCAAGCCTCGAGGAGAATCCCGAGTTGTCCCTCGCAACTAGGCAGGAGTCCTGAAGTCGCTGAACAAACACGTGGGTGGAAGGGCCATCCCCGTCGTAACTCGAGAATATACCCCAGGTTCCCGCCGCAACTCGAGAAAAACCATGAGACTTCCCCCTCGCCCCGAGATGAGGCCCGATTCCCCTGCACTGCGTGCAGAGCAATTCCGTGTTGCACATCACACATGAAAGGAGCCTTGATTTCCTTGATGGCACTCCAGAGAATCCCCAAGAACACTGTTTCAAGGCTAGAGGGATCCTGAGGTCATTGTAGCAACACGAAAGAGCTCCGTGGACCAAAAATCAACTCGAGATGAGAGGTTAGTCCCTGGCTTCGACTCCAGAGGAATACCACCTTACCACAAGCACCTCAAGAGGAGGCTTCTCTCAGCTCTAGGTATGTGAGAGAGACCCTGAGTTTGCGGCCTCAGCTGAAATGGACACCGCGATGCCCTGACTCGAAATAAGACCGGATATCCCTGCAATGACTTGAATGCAGGCTCGTCTTGCATCTCCCAAGACGAAAGGATGTCTGAATCCCCTGTGGAGACCCCAGAGAAAGACCTACTTCCCCACCTCTTCGCGACCGGAGGCCTCACATCCTTTGAAAACTCCAGAGGTACGAGGAGATCAGTGCCTCCAAAGGAGATGATGCCTGACTCCTCGTGAAACTTGATAGGAGTCCCAGAATTCCTGTGCACGTGGAAAGGGAACCTTGGTCTCCCGCCTCAGCTGGAGAGGCGTCCCAATTGCCCTGCCAAGCCTCGAGGAGAATCCCGAGTTGTCCCTCGCAACTAGGCAGGAGTCCTGCCGTCGCTGAACAAACACGTGGGTGGAAGGGCCATCCCCGTCGTAACTCGAGAATATACCCCAGGTTCCCGCCGCAACTCGAGAAAAACCATGAGACTTCCCCCTCGCCGCGATATGAGGCCCGATTCCCCTGCACTGCGTGCAGAGCAATTCCGTCTTGCACATCACACATGAAAGGAGCCTTGACTTCCTTGGTGGCACTCCAGAAAAACCCCAAGTACCCTGTTTCAAGGCTAGAGGGATCCAGAGGTCACTGTAGCAACACGAAAGAGCTCCGTGGACCAAAAATCAACTCGAGATGAGAGGTTAGTCCCTGGCTTCGACTCCAGAGGAATACCACCTTACCACAAGCACCTCAAGAGGAGGCTTCTCTCAGCTCTAGGTATGTGAGAGGGACCCTGAGTTTGCGGCCTCAAGTGGAATGGACACCGCGATGCCCTGACTCGAAATAAGGTCGGATATCCCTGCAGTGACTTGAATGCAGGCTCGTCTTGCATCTCCCATGATGAAAGTATGTCGGAATCCCCTGTGGAGACCACAGAGAAAGACCTAGTTCAACACATCATGGCGACCGGAGGACTCACATCCTTTGAAAACTCCAGAGGAACGCGGAGATCAGTGCCTCCAAAGGAGACGATGCCTGACTCCTCGTGAAACTTGATAGGAGTCCCAGGATTCCTGTGGCACGTGAAAAGGGACCCTTGGTCTCCCGCCTCAGCTGGAGAGGCGTCCCAATTGCCCTGCCAAGCCTCGAGGAGAATCCCGAGTTTTCCGTCGCAACTAGGCAGGAGTCCTGCCGTCGCTGAACAAACACGTGTGTGGAAGGGCCATCCCCGTCGTAACTCGAGAATATACCCCAGGTTCCCGCCGCAACTCGAGAAAAACCATGAGACTTCCCCCTCGCCCCGAGATGAGGCCCGATTCCCCTGCACTGCGTGCAGAGCAATTCCGTGTTGCACATCACACATGAAAGGAGCCTTTATTTCCTTGATGGCACTCCAGAGAAACCCAAAGAACACTGTTTCAAGGCTAGAGGGATCCTGAGGTCACTGTAGCAACACGAAAGAGCTCCGTGGACCAAAAATCAACTCGAGATGAGAGGTTAGTCCGTGGCTTCGACTCCAGAGGAATACCACCTTACCTCAAGCACCTCAAGAGGAGGCTTCTCTCAGCTCTAGGTATGTTAGAGGGACCCTGATTTTGCGGCCTAAAGTGGAATGGACACTGCGATGCCCTGACGCGAAATAAGGCCGGATATCCCTGCAATGACTTGAATGCAGGCTCGTCTTGCATCTCCCAAGATGAAAGTATGTCTGAATCCCCTGTGGAGACCACAGAGAAAGACCTAGTTTCCCACCTCATGGCGACCGGAGGCCTCACATCCTTTGAAAACTCCAGAGGTACGCGGAGATCAGTGCCTCCAAAGGGGACGATGCCTGACTCCTCGTGAAACTTGATAGGAGTCCCAGGATTACTGTGGCACGTGGATAGGGACCCTTGGTCTCCAGCCTCAGCTGGAGAGGCGTCCCAATTGCCCTGCCAAACCTCGAGGAGAATCCCGAGTTGTCCCTCGCAACTAGGCAGGAGTCCTGACGTCGCTGAACAAACACGTGTGTGGAAGGGCCATCCACGTCGTAACTCGAGAATATACCCCAGGTTCCCGCCGCAACTCGAGAAAAACCATGAGACTTCCCACTCGCCGCGAGATGAGGCCTGATTCCCCTGCACTGCGTGCAGAGCAATTCCGTGTTGCACATCACACATGAAAGGAGCCTTGATTTCCTTGATGGCACTCCAGAGAAACCCCAA
The DNA here is from genome assembly GCF_910594005.1 of Cervus elaphus. Lineage (NCBI taxonomy): Eukaryota > Metazoa > Chordata > Mammalia > Artiodactyla > Cervidae > Cervus > Cervus elaphus. The sequence continues at coordinate 11,514,355 of NC_057824.1, read as the reverse complement.
GAACACTGTTTCAAGGCTAGAGGGATCCTGAGGTCACTGTAGCAACATGAAAGAGCTCCGTGGACCAAAAATCAACACGAGATGAGAGGTTAGTCCCTGGCTTCGACTCCAGAGGAATACCACCTTACCACAAGCACCTCAAGAGGAGGCTTCTCTCAGCTCTAGGTATGTGAGAGGGACCCTGATTTTGCGGCCTCAAGTGGAATGGACACCACGATGCCCTGACTTGAAATAAGGCCAGATATCCCTGCAGTGACTTGAATGCAGGCTAGTCTTGCATCTCCCAAGAAGAAAGGATGTCTGAATCACCTGTGTACACCACAGAGAAAGAGCTAGTTCCCCACCTCATCGCGACCGGAGGCCTCATATCCTTTGACAACTCCAGAGGTACGCGGAGATCAGTGCCTCCAAAGGAGACGATGCATGACTCCTCGTGAAACTTGATAGGAGTCCCAGGATTCCTGTGGCACGTGGAAAGGGACCCTTGGTCTCCCGCCTCAGCTGGAGAGGCATCCCAATGGCCCTGCCAAGCCTCGAGGAGAATCCCGAGTTGTCCCTCGCAACTAGGCAGGAGTCCTGACGTCACTGAACAAACACGTGGGTGGAAGGGCCATCCCAGTTGTAACTCGAGAATATACCCCAGGTTACCGCCGCAACTCGAGAAAAACCATGAGACTTCCCCCTCGCCCCGAGATGAGGCCCGATTCCCCTGCACTGCGTGCAGAGCAATTCCGTGTTGCACATCAAACATGAAAGCAGCCTTAATTTCCTTGATGGCACTCCAGAGAAACCCAAACAACACTGTTTCAAGGCTAGAGGGATCCTGAGGTCACTGTAGCAACATGAAAGAGCTCCGTGGACCAAGAAACAACTCGAGATGAGAGGTTAGTCCCTAACTTCGACTCCAGAGGAATACCACCTTACCACAAGCACCTCAAGAGGAGGCTTCTCTCAGCTCTAGGTATGTGAGAGGGACCCTGATTTTGCGGCCTCAAGTGGAATGGACACTGCGATGCTCTGCCGCGAAATAAGGCCGGATATCCCTGCAGTGGCTTGAATGCAGGCTCGTCTTGCATCTCCCAAGACGAAAGAATGTCTGAATCCGCTGTGGAGACCACAGAGAAAGACCTACTTTCCCAGCTCATCGCGACCGGAGGCCTCACATCCTTTGAAAACTCCAGAGGTACGCGGAGATCAGTGCCTCCAAAGGAGACGATGCCTGACTCCTCGTGAAACTTGATAGGAGTCCCAGGATTCCTGTGGCACGTGGAAAGGGACCCTTGGTCTCCTGCCTCAGCTGGAGAGGCGTCCCAATTGCCCTGCCAATCCTCGAGAAGAATCCCGAGTTGTCCCTCGCAACTAGGCAGGAGTCCTGACGTCGCTGAACAAACACGTGTGTGGAAGGGCCATCCCCGTCGTAACTCGAGAATATACCCCAGGTTCCCACCGCAACTCGAGAAAAACAATGAGACTCCCCCTCGCCGCGAGATGAGGCCCGATTCCCCTGCACTGCGTGCAGAGCAATTCCGTGTTGCACATCACACATGAAAGGAGCCTTAATTTCCTTGATGGCACTCCAGAGAAACCCCAAGAACACTGTTTCAAGGCTAGAGGGATCCTGAGGTCACTGTGGCAACACGAAAGAGCTCCGTGGACCAAAAATCAACTCGAGATGAGAGGTTAGTCCCTGGCTTCGACTCCAGAGGAATTCCACCTTACCACAAGCACCTCAAGAGGAGGCTTCTCTCAGCTCTAGGTATGTGAGAGGGACCCTGAGTTTGCGGCCTCAAGTGGAATGGACACCGTGATGCCCTGACTCGAAATAAGTCCGGATATCCCTGCAGTGGCTTGAATGCAGGCTCGTCTTGCATCTCCCAAGACGAAAGGATGTCTAAATCACCTGTGTAGACCACAGAGAAACACCTAGTTCCCCACCTCATCGCGAACGGAGGTCTCACATCCTTTGAAAACTCCAGAGGTACGCGGAGATCAGTGCCTCCAAAGGAGACGATGCCTGACTCCTCATGAAACTTGATAGGAGTCCCAGGATTCCTGTGGCACGTGGAAAGGGACCCTTGGTCTCCCGACTCAGCTGGAGAGGCGTCCCAATTGCCCTGCCAAGCCTCGAGGAGAATCCCGAGTTGTCCCTCGCAACTAGGCAGGAGTCCTGAAGTCGCTGAACAAACACGTGGGTGGAAGGGCCATCCCCGTCGTAACTCGAGAATATACCCCAGGTTCCCGCCGCAACTCGAGAAAAACCATGAGACTTCCCCCTCGCCCCGAGATGAGGCCCGATTCCCCTGCACTGCGTGCAGAGCAATTCCGTGTTGCACATCACACATGAAAGGAGCCTTGATTTCCTTGATGGCACTCCAGAGAATCCCCAAGAACACTGTTTCAAGGCTAGAGGGATCCTGAGGTCATTGTAGCAACACGAAAGAGCTCCGTGGACCAAAAATCAACTCGAGATGAGAGGTTAGTCCCTGGCTTCGACTCCAGAGGAATACCACCTTACCACAAGCACCTCAAGAGGAGGCTTCTCTCAGCTCTAGGTATGTGAGAGGGACCCTGAGTTTGCGGCCTCAGCTGAAATGGACACCGCGATGCCCTGACTCGAAATAAGACCGGATATCCCTGCAGTGACTTGAATGCAGGCTCGTCTTGCATCTCCCAAGACGAAAGGATGTCTGAATCCCCTGTGGAGACCCCAGAGAAAGACCTACTTCCCCACCTCTTCGCGACCGGAGGCCTCACATCCTTTGAAAACTCCAGAGGTACGAGGAGATCAGTGCCTCCAAAGGAGATGATGCCTGACTCCTCGTGAAACTTGATAGGAGTCCCAGAATTCCTGTGCACGTGGAAAGGGAACCTTGGTCTCCCGCCTCAGCTGGAGAGGCGTCCCAATTGCCCTGCCAAGCCTCGAGGAGAATCCCGAGTTGTCCCTCGCAACTAGGCAGGAGTCCTGCCGTCGCTGAACAAACACGTGGGTGGAAGGGCCATCCCCGTCGTAACTCGAGAATATACCCCAGGTTCCCGCCGCAACACGAGAAAAACCATGAGACTTCCCCCTCGCCGCGATATGAGGCCCGATTCCCCTGCACTGCGTGCAGAGCAATTCCGTCTTGCACATCACACATGAAAGGAGCCTTGACTTCCTTGGTGGCACTCCAGAAAAACCCCAAGTACCCTGTTTCAAGGCTAGAGGGATCCAGAGGTCACTGTAGCAACACGAAAGAGCTCCGTGGACCAAAAATCAACTCGAGATGAGAGGTTAGTCCCTGGCTTCGACTCCAGAGGAATACCACCTTACCACAAGCACCTCAAGAGGAGGCTTCTCTCAGCTCTAGGTATGTGAGAGGGACCCTGAGTTTGCGGCCTCAAGTGGAATGGACACCGCGATGCCCTGACTCGAAATAAGGTCGGATATCCCTGCAGTGACTTGAATGCAGGCTCGTCTTGCATCTCCCATGATGAAAGTATGTCGGAATCCCCTGTGGAGACCACAGAGAAAGACCTAGTTCAACACATCATGGCGACCGGAGGCCTCACATCCTTTGAAAACTCCAGAGGAACGCGGAGATCAGTGCCTCCAAAGGAGACGATGCCTGACTCCTCGTGAAACTTGATAGGAGTCCCAGGATTCCTGTGGCACGTGAAAAGGGACCCTTGGTCTCCCGCCTCAGCTGGAGAGGCGTCCCAATTGCCCTGCCAAGCCTCGAGGAGAATCCCGAGTTTTCCGTCGCAACTAGGCAGGAGTCCTGCCGTCGCTGAACAAACACGTGTGTGGAAGGGCCATCCCCGTCGTAACTCGAGAATATACCCCAGGTTCCCGCCGCAACTCGAGAAAAACCATGAGACTTCCCCCTCGCCCCGAGATGAGGCCCGATTCCCCTGCACTGCGTGCAGAGCAATTCCGTGTTGCACATCACACATGAAAGGAGCCTTTATTTCCTTGATGGCACTCCAGAGAAACCCAAAGAACACTGTTTCAAGGCTAGAGGGATCCTGAGGTCACTGTAGCAACACGAAAGAGCTCCGTGGACCAAAAATCAACTCGAGATGAGAGGTTAGTCCGTGGCTTCGACTCCAGAGGAATACCACCTTACCTCAAGCACCTCAAGAGGAGGCTTCTCTCAGCTCTAGGTATGTGAGAGGGACCCTGATTTTGCGGCCTAAAGTGGAATGGACACTGCGATGCCCTGACTCGAAATAAGGCCGGATATCCCTGCAATGACTTGAATGCAGGCTCGTCTTGCATCTCCCAAGATGAAAGTATGTCTGAATCCCCTGTGGAGACCACAGAGAAAGACCTAGTTTCCCACCTCATGGCGACCGGAGGCCTCACATCCTTTGAAAACTCCAGAGGTACGCGGAGATCAGTGCCTCCAAAGGAGACGATGCCTGACTCCTCGTGAAACTTGATAGGAGTCCCAGGATTACTGTGGCACGTGGATAGGGACCCTTGGTCTCCAGCCTCAGCTGGAGAGGCGTCCCAATTGCCCTGCCAAACCTCGAGGAGAATCCCGAGTTGTCCCTCGCAACTAGGCAGGAGTCCTGACGTCGCTGAACAAACACGTGTGTGGAAGGGCCATCCACGTCGTAACTCGAGAATATACCCCAGGTTCCCGCCGCAACTCGAGAAAAACCATGAGACTTCCCACTCGCCGCGAGATGAGGCCTGATTCCCCTGCACTGCGTGCAGAGCAATTCCGTGTTGCACATCACACATGAAAGGAGCCTTGATTTCCTTGATGGCACTCCAGAGAAACCCCAAGAACACTGTTTCAAGGCTAGAGGGATCCTGAGGTCACTGTAGCAACATGAAAGAGCTCCGTGGACCAAAAATCAACACGAGATGAGAGGTTAGTCCCTGGCTTCGACTCCAGAGGAATACCACCTTACCACAAGCACCTCAAGAGGAGGCTTCTCTCAGCTCTAGGTATGTGAGAGGGACCCTGATTTTGCGGCCTCAAGTGGAATGGACACCACGATGCCCTGACTTGAAATAAGGCCAGATATCCCTGCAGTGACTTGAATGCAGGCTAGTCTTGCATCTCCCAAGAAGAAAGGATGTCTGAATCACCTGTGTACACCACAGAGAAAGAGCTAGTTCCCCACCTCATCGCGACCGGAGGCCTCATATCCTTTGACAACTCCAGAGGTACGCGGAGATCAGTGCCTCCAAAGGAGACGATGCATGACTCCTCGTGAAACTTGATAGGAGTCCCAGGATTCCTGTGGCACGTGGAAAGGGACCCTTGGTCTCCCGCCTCAGCTGGAGAGGCATCCCAATGGCCCTGCCAAGCTTCGAGGAGAATCCCGAGTTGTCCCTCGCAACTAGGCAGGAGTCCTGACGTCACTGAACAAACACGTGGGTGGAAGGGCCATCCCAGTTGTAACTCGAGAATATACCCCAGGTTACCGCCGCAACTCGAGAAAAACCATGAGACTTCCCCCTCGCCCCGAGATGAGGCCCGATTCCCCTGCACTGCGTGCAGAGCAATTCCGTGTTGCACATCAAACATGAAAGCAGCCTTAATTTCCTTGATGGCACTCCAGAGAAACCCAAACAACACTGTTTCAAGGCTAGAGGGATCCTGAGGTCACTGTAGCAACATGAAAGAGCTCCGTGGACCAAGAAACAACTCGAGATGAGAGGTTAGTCCCTAACTTCGACTCCAGAGGAATACCACCTTACCACAAGCACCTCAAGAGGAGGCTTCTCTCAGCTCTAGGTATGTGAGAGGGACCCTGATTTTGCGGCCTCAAGTGGAATGGACACTGCGATGCTCTGCCGCGAAATAAGGCCGGATATCCCTGCAGTGGCTTGAATGCAGGCTCGTCTTGCATCTCCCAAGACGAAAGAATGTCTGAATCCGCTGTGGAGACCACAGAGAAAGACCTACTTTCCCAGCTCATCGCGACCGGAGGCCTCACATCCTTTGAAAACTCCAGAGGTACGCGGAGATCAGTGCCTCCAAAGGAGACGATGCCTGACTCCTCGTGAAACTTGATAGGAGTCCCAGGATTCCTGTGGCACGTGGAAAGGGACCCTTGGTCTCCTGCCTCAGCTGGAGAGGCGTCCCAATTGCCCTGCCAATCCTCGAGAAGAATCCCGAGTTGTCCCTCGCAACTAGGCAGGAGTCCTGACGTCGCTGAACAAACACGTGTGTGGAAGGGCCATCCCCGTCGTAACTCGAGAATATACCCCAGGTTCCCACCGCAACTCGAGAAAAACAATGAGACTCCCCCTCGCCGCGAGATGAGGCCCGATTCCCCTGCACTGCGTGCAGAGCAATTCCGTGTTGCACATCACACATGAAAGGAGCCTTAATTTCCTTGATGGCACTCCAGAGAAACCCCAAGAACACTGTTTCAAGGCTAGAGGGATCCTGAGGTCACTGTGGCAACACGAAAGAGCTCCGTGGACCAAAAATCAACTCGAGATGAGAGGTTAGTCCCTGGCTTCGACTCCAGAGGAATTCCACCTTACCACAAGCACCTCAAGAGGAGGCTTCTCTCAGCTCTAGGTATGTGAGAGGGACCCTGAGTTTGCGGCCTCAAGTGGAATGGACACCGTGATGCCCTGACTCGAAATAAGTCCGGATATCCCTGCAGTGACTTGAATGCAGGCTCGTCTTGCATCTCCCAAGCCGAAAGGATGTCTGAATCCCCTGTGGAGACCACAGAGAAAGCCCTACTTCCCCACCTCATCGCGAACGGAGGCCTCACATCCTTTGAAAACTTCAGAGGTACGCGGAGATCAGTGCCTCAAAAGGAGACGATGCCTGACTCCTCGTGAAACTTGATAGGAGTCCCAGGATTCCTGTGCACTAGGAAAGGGACCCTTGGTCTCACGCCTCATCTGGAGAGGCGTCCAAATTGCCCTGCCAAGCCTCGAGGACAATCCCGAGTTGTCCCTCGCAACTAGGCAGGAGTCCTGACGTCGCTGAACAAACACGTGGTTGGAAGGTCCATCCCCGTCGTAACTCGAGAATATACCCCAGGTTCCCGCCGCAACTCGAGAAAAACCATGAGACTTCCCCCTCGCCGCGAGATGAGGCCCGATTCCCCTGCACTGCGTGCAGAGCAATTCCGTGTTGCACATCACACATGAAAGGAGCCTTGATTTCCTTGATGGCACTCCAGAGAAACCCCAAGAACACTGTTTCAAGGCTAGAGGGATCCTGAGGTCACTGTAGCAACATGAAAGAGCTCCGTGGACCAACAATCAACTCGAGATGAGAGGTTATTCCCTGGCTTCGACTCCAGAGGAATACCACCTTACCACAAGCACCTCAAGAGGAGGCTTCTCTCAGCTCTAGGTATATGAGAGGGACCCTGAGTTTGCGGCTTCAAGTGGAATGGACACCGTGATGCCCTGACTCGAAATAAGGCCGGATATCCCTGCAGTGACTTGAATGCAGGCTCGTCTTGCATCTCCCAAGACGAAAGGATGTCTGAATCCCCTGTGGAGACCACAGAGAAAGATCTAGTTCCCCACCTCATCGCGACCGGAGGCCTCACATCCTTTGAAAACTCCAGAGGGACGCGGAGATCAGTGCCTCCAAAGGAGACGATGCCTGACTCCTCGTGAAACTTGATAGGAGTCCCAGGATTCCTGTGGCACGTGGAAAGGGACCCTTGGTCTCCCGCCTCAGCTGGAGAGGCATCCCAATGGCCCTGCCAAGCCTCGAGGAGAATCCCGAGTTGTCCCTCGCAACTAGGCAGGAGTCCTGATGTTGCTGAACAAACACGTGGGTGGAAGGGCCATCCCCGTCGTAACTCGAGAATATACCCCAGGTTCCCGCCGCAACACGAGAAAAACCATGAGACTTCCCCCTCGCCGCGAGATGAGGCCCGATTCCCCTGCACTGCGTGCAGAGCAATTCCGTGTTGCACATCACACATGAAAGGAGCCTTGATTTCCTTGATGGCACTCCAGAGAAACGCCAAGAACACTGTTTCAAGGCTAGAGGGATCCTGAGGTCTCTGTAGCAACACGAAAGAGCTCCGTGGACCAAAAATCAACTCGCGATGAGAGGTTAGTCCCTGGCTTCGACTCCAGAGGAATACCACCTTACCACAAGCTCCTCAGGAGGAGGCTTCTCTCAGTTCTAGGTATGTGAGAGGGACCCTGAGTTTGCGGCCTCAAGTGGAATGGACACCGCGATGCCCTGGCTCGAAATAAGGCCGGATATCCCTGCAGTGACTTGAATGCAGGCTCGTCTTGCATCTCCCAAGACGAAAGCATGTCTGAATCCCCTGTGGAGACCACAGAGAAAGACCTAGTTCCCCACCTCATCGCGACCTGAGGACTCACATCCTTTGAAAACTCCAGAGGTACGCGGAGATCAGTGCCTCAAAAGGAGACGATGCTTGACTCCTCTTGAAACTTGATAGGAGTCCCAGGATTCCTGTGCACTAGGAAAGGGACCCTTGGTCTCACGCCTCATCTGGAGAGGCGTCCAAATTGCCCTGCCAAGCCTCGAGGACAATCCCGAGTTGTCCCTCGCAACTAGGCAGGAGTCCTGACGTCGCTGAACAAACACGTGGTTGGAAGGTCCATCCCCGTCGTAACTCGAGAATATACCCCAGGTTCCCGCCGCAACTCGAGAAAAACCATGAGACTTCCCCCTCGCCGCGAGATGAGGCCCGATTCCCCTGCACTGCGTGCAGAGCAATTCCGTGTTGCACATCACACATGAAAGGAGCCTTGATTTCCTTGATGGCACTCCAGAGAAACCCCAAGAACACTGTTTCAAGGCTAGAGGGATCCTGAGGTCTCTGTAGCAACACGAAAGAGCTCCGTGGACCAAAAATCAACTCACGATGAGAGGTTAGTCCCTGGCTTCGACTCCAGAGGAATACCACCTTACCACAAGCACCTCAAGAGGAGGCTTCTCTCAGCTCTAGGTATGTGAGAGGGACCCTGAGTTTGCGGCCTCAAGTGGAATGGACACCGCGATGCCCTGGCTCGAAATAAGGCCGGATATCCCTGCAGTGACTTGAATGCAAGCTCGTCTTGCATCTCCCAAGACGAAAGCATGTCTGAATCCCCTGTGGAGACCACAGAGAAAGACCTAGTTCCCCACCTCATCGCGACCTGAGGCCTCACATCCTTTGAAAACTCCAGAGGTACGCGGAGATCAGTGCCTCCAAAGGAGACGATGCCTGACTCCTCGTGAAACTTGATAGGAGTCCCAGGATTCCTGTGGCACGTGGAAAGGGACCCTTGATCTCCAGCCTCAGCTGGAGAGGCGTCCCAATTGCCCTGCCAAGCCTCGAGGAGAATCCCGAGTTGTCCCTCGCAACTAGGCAGGAGTCCTGACGTCGCTGAACAAACACGTGTGTGGAAGGGCCATCCACGTCGTAACTCGAGAATATACCCCAGGTTCCCGCCGCAACTCGAGAAAAACCATGAGACTTCCCCCTCGCCGCGAGATGAGGCCCGATTCCCCTGCACTGCGTGCAGAGCAATTCCGTGTTGCACATCACACATGAAAGGAGCCTTGATTTCCTTGATGGCACTCCAGAGAAACCCCAAGAACACTGTTTCAAGCCTAGAGGGATCCTGAGGTCACTGTAGCAACACGAAAGAACTCCGTGGACCACAAATCAACTCGAGATGAGAGGTTAGTCCCTGGCTTCGACTCCAGAGGAATACCACCTTACCACAAGCACCTCAAGAGGAGGCTTCTCTCAGCTCTAGGTATGTGAGAGGGACCCTGATTTGCGGCCTCAAGTGGAATGGACACCACGATGCCCTGACTCGAAATAAGGCCAGATATCGCAGCAGTGACTTGAATGCAGGCTCGTCTTGCATCTCCCAAGAAGAAAGGATGTCTGAATCACCTGTGTACCCCACAGAGAAAGACCTAGTTCCCCACCTCATCGCGACCGGAGGCCTCATATCCTTTGACAACTCCAGAGGTACGCGGAGATCAGTGCCTCCAAAGGAGACGATGCGTGACTCCTCGTGAAACTTGATAGGAGTCCCAGGATTCCTGTGGCACGTGGAAAGGGACCCTTGGTCTCCCGCCTCAGCTGAGAGGCATCCCAATGGCCCTACGAAGCCTCGAGGAGAATCCCGAGTTGTCCCTCGCAACTAGGCAGGAGTCCTGACGTCACTGAACAAACACGTGGGTGGAAGGGCCATCCCAGTTGTAACTCGAGAATATACCCCAGGTTCCCGCCGCAACTCGAGAAAAACCATGAGACTTCCCCCTCGCCCCGAGATGAGGCCCGATTCCCCTGCACTGCGTGCAGAGCAATTCCGTGTTGCACATCACACATGAAAGGAGCCTTGATTTCCTTGATGGCACTCCAGAGAAACCCCAAGAACACTGTTTCAAGGCTAGAGGGATCCTGAGGTCACTGTAGCAACACGAAAGAGCTCCGTGGACCAAGAAACAACTCGAGATGAGAGGTTAGTCCGTGGCTTCGACTCCAGAGGAATACCACCTTACCACAAGCACCTCAACAGGAGGCTTCTCTCAGCTCTAGGTATGTGAGAGGGACCCTGATTTTGCGGACTCAAGTGGAATGGACACTGCGATGCTCTGACGCGAAATAAGGCCGGATATCCCTGAAGTGGCTTGAATGCAGGCTCGTCTTGCATCTCCCAAGACGAAAGAATGTCTGAATCCGCTGTGGAGACCACAGAGAAAGACCTACTTTCCCAGCTCATCGCGACCGGAGGCCTCACATCCTTTGAAAACTCCAGAGGTACGCGGAGATCAGTGCCTCCAAAGGAGACGATGCCTGACTCCTCGTGAAACTTGATAGGAGTCCCAGGATTCCTGTGGCACGTGGAAAGGGACCCTTGGTCTCCAGCCTCTGCTGGAGAGGCGTCCCAATTGCCCTGCCAAGCCTCGAGGAGAATCCCGAGTTGTCCCTCGCAACTAGGCAGGAGTCCTGACGTCGCTGAACAAACACGTGGGTGGAAGGGCCATCCCCGTCGTAACTCGAGAATATACCCCAGGTTCCCGCCGCAACTCGAGAAAAACCATGAGACTTCCCCCTCGCCCCGAGATGAGGCCCGATTCCCCTGCACTGCGTGCAGAGCAATTCCGTGTTGCACATCACACATGAAAGGAGCCTTAATTTCCTTGATGGCACTCCAGAGAAACCCCAAGAACACTGTTTCAAGCCTAGAGGGATCCTGAGGTCACTGTAGCAACACGAAAGAGCTCCGTGGACCACAAATCAACTCGAGATGAGAGGTTAGTCCGTGGCTTCGACTCCAGAGGAATACCACCTTACCACAAGCACCTCAAGAGGAGGCTTCTCTCAGCTCTAGGTATGTGAGAGGGACCCTGATTTTGCGGCCTCAAGTGGAATGGACACCGTGATGCCCTGACTCGAAATAAGTCCGGATATCCCTGCAGTGACTTGAATGCAGGCTCGTCTTGCATCTCCCAAGACGAAAGGACGTCTGAATCCCCTGTGGAGACCACAGAGAAAGACCTGCTTTCCCAGCTCATCGCGACCGGAGGCCTCACATCCTTTGAAAACTCCAGAGGTACGCGGAGATCAGTGCCTCCAAAGGAGACGATGCCTGACTCCTCGTGAAACTTGATAGGAGTCCCAGGATTGCTGTGGAACGTGGAAAGGGACCCTTGATCTCCTGCCTCAGCTGGAGAGGCGTCCCAATTGCCCTGCCAATCCTCGAGAAGAATCCCGAGTTGTCCCTCGCAACTAGGCAGGAGTCCTGACGTCGCTGAACAAACACGTGTGTGGAAGGGCCATCCCCGTCGTAACTCGAGAATATACCCCAGGTTCCCACCGCAACTCGAGAAAAACAATGAGACTCCCCCTCGCCGCGAGATGAGGCCCGATTCCCCTGCACTGCGTGCAGAGCAATTCCGTGTTGCACATCACACATGAAAGGAGCCTTGATTTAATTGATGGCACTCCAGAGAAACCCCAAGAACACTGTTTCAAGGCTAGAGGGATCCTGAGGTCACTGCGGCAACACGAAAGAGCTCCGTGGACCAAAAATCAACTCGAGATGAGAGGTTAGTCCCTGGCTTCGACTCCAGAGGAATTCCACCTTACCACAAGCACCTCAAGAGGAGGCTTCTCTCAGCTCTAGGTATGTGAGAGGGACCCTGAGTTTGCGGCCTCAAGTGGAATGGACACCGTGATGCCCTGACTCGAAATAAGTCCGGATATCCCTGCAGTGACTTGAATGCAGGCTCGTCTTGCATCTCCCAAGACGAAAGTATGTCTGAATCCCCTGTGGAGACCACAGAGAAAGACCTAGTTTCCCACCTCATGGCGACCGGAGGCCTCACATCCTTTGAAAACTCCAGAGGTACGCAGAGATCAGTGCCTCCAAAGGAGACGATGCCTGACTCCTCGTGAAACTTGATAGGAGTCCCAGGATTCCTGTGGCACGTGGATAGGGACCCTTGGTCTCCAGCCTCAGCTGGAGAGGCGTACCAATTGCCCTGCCAAGCCTCGAGGAGAATCCCGAGTTGTCCCTCGCAACTAGGCAGGAGTCCTGACGTCGCTGAACAAACACGTGGGTGGAAGGGCCATCCACGTCGTAACTCGAGAATATACCCCAGGTTCCCGCCGCAACTCGAGAAAAACCATGAGACTTCCCCCTCGCCGCGAGATGAGGCCTGATTCCCCTGCACTGGGTGCAGAGCAATTCCGTGTTGCACATCACACATGAAAGGAGCCTTGATTTCTTTGATGGCACTCCAGAGAAACCCCAAGAACACTGTTTCAAGGCTAGAGGGATCCTGAGGTCACTGTAGCAACATGAAAGAGCTCCGTGGACCAAAAATCAACACGAGATGAGAGGTTAGTCCCTGGCTTCGACTCCAGAGGAATACCACCTTACCACAAGCACCTCAAGAGGAGGCTTCTCTCAGCTCTAGGTATGTGAGAGGGACCCTGATTTTGCGGCCTCAAGTGGAATGGACACCACGATTCCCTGACTTGAAATAAGGCCAGATATCGCAGCAGTGACTTGAATGCAGGCTCGTCTTGCATCTCCCAAGAAGAAAGGATGTCTGAATCACCTGTGTACACCACAGAGAAAGAGCTAGTTCCCCAACTCATCGCGACCGGAGGCCTCATATCCTTTGACAACTCCAGAGGTACGCGGAGATCAGTGCCTCCAAAGGAGACGATGCATGACTCCTCGTGAAACTTGATAGGAGTCCCAGGATTCCTGTGGCACGTGGAAAGGGACCCTTGGTCTCCCGCCTCAGCTGGAGAGGCATCCCAATGGCCCTGCCAAGCCTCGAGGAGAATCCCGAGTTGTCCCTCGCAACTAGGCAGGAGTCCTGACATCGCTGAACAAACACGTGTGTGGAAGGGCCATCCCCGTCGTAACTCGAGAATATACCCCAGGTTCCCACCGCAACTCGAGAAAAACAATGAGACTCCCCCTCGCCGCGAGATGAGGCCCTATTCCCCTGCACTGCGTGCAGAGCAATTCCGTGTTGCACATCACACATGAAAGGAGCCTTGATTTAATTGATGGCACTCCAGAGAAACCCCAAGAACACTGTTTCAAGGCTAGAGGGATCCTGAGGTCACTGTGGCAACACGAAAGAGCTCCGTGGACCAAAAATCAACTCGAGATGAGAGGTTAGTCCCTGGCTTCGATTCCAGAGGAATTCCACCTTACCACAAGCACCTCAAGAGGAGGCTTCTCTCAGCTCTAGGTATGTGAGAGGGACCCTGAGTTTGCGGCCTCAAGTGGAATGGACACCGTGATGCCCTGACTCGAAATAAGTCCTGATATCCCTGCAGTGACTTGAATGCAGGCTCGTCTTGCATCTCCCAAGACGAAAGGATGTCTGAATCCCCTGTGGAGACCACAGAGAAAGACCTACTTCCCCACCTCACCGCGAACGGAGGCCTCACATCCTTTGAAAACTTCAGAGGTACGCGGAGATCAGTGCCTCCAAAGGAGACGATGCCTGACTCCTCGTGAAACTTGATAGGAGTCCCAGGATTCCTGTGCACTAGGAAAGGGACCCTTGGTCTCACGCCTCATCTGGAGAGGCGTCCAAATTGCCCTGCCAAGCCTCGAGGACAATCCCGAGTTGTCCCTCGCAACAAGGCAGGAGTCCTGACGTCGCTGAACAAACACGTGGTTGGAAGGTCCATCCCCGTCGTAACTCGAGAATATACCCCAGGTTCCCGCCGCAACTCGAGAAAAACCATGAGACTTCCCCCTCGCCGCGAGATGAGGCCTGATTCCCCTGCACTGCGTGCAGAGCAATTCCGTGTTGCACATCACACATGAAAGGAGCCTTGATTTCCTTGATGGCACTTCAGAGAAACCCCAAGAACACTGTTTCAAGGCTAGAGGGATCCTGAGGTCACTGTAGCAACATGAAAGAGCTCCGTGACCCAAAAATCAACTCGAGATGAGAGGTTAGTCCCTGGCTTCGACTCCAGAGGAATACCACCTTACCACAAGCACCTCAAGAGGAGGCTTCTCTCAGCTCTAGGTATGTGAGAGGGACCCTGAGTTTGCGGCCTCAAGTGGAATGGACACCGCGATGCCCTGACTCCAAACAAGGCCAGATATCCCTGCAGTGACTTGAATGCAGGCTCGTCTTGCATCTCCCAAGAAGAAAGGATGTCTGAATCACCTGTGTACCCCACAGAGAAAGACCTAGTTCCCCACCTCATCGCGACCGGAGGCCTCATATCCTTTGACAACTCCAGAGGTACGCGGAGATCAGTGCCTCCAAAGGAGACGATGCCTGACTCCTCGTGAAACTTGATAGGAGTCCCAGGATTCCTGTGGCACGTGGAAAGGGACCCTTGGTCTCCCGCCTCAGCTGAGAGGCATCCCAATGGCCTTGCCAAGCCTCGAGGAGAATCCCGAGTTGTCCCTCGCAACTAGGCAGGAGTCCTGACGTCACTGAACAAACACGTGGGTGGAAGGGCCATCCCATTTGTAACTCGAGAATATACCCCAGGTTCCCGCCGCAACTCGAGAAAAACCATGAGACTTCCCCCTCGCCCCGAGATGAGGCCCGATTCCCCTGCACTGCGTGCAGAGCAATTCCGTGTTGCACATCACACATGAAAGGAGCCTTAATTTCCTTGATGGCACTCCAGAGAAACCCAAAGAACACTGTTTCAAGGCTAGAGGGATCCTGAGGTCACTGTAGCAACACGAAAGAGCTCCGTGGACCAAGAAACAACTCGAGATGAGAGGTTAGTCCGTGGCTTCGACTCCAGAGGAATACCACCTTACCACAAGCACCTCAACAGGAGGCTTCTCTCAGCTCTAGGTATGTGAGAGGGACCCTGATTTTGCGGCCTCAAGTGGAATGGACACTGCGATGCTCTGACGCGAAATAAGGCCGGATATCCCTGCAGTGGCTTCAATGCAGGCTCGTCTTGCATCTCCCAAGACGAAAGAATGTCTGAATCCGCTGTGGAGACCACAGAGAAAGAACTACTTTCCCAGCTCATCGCGACCGGAGGCCTCATATCCTTTGAAAACTCCAGAGGTACGCGGAGATCAGTGCCTCCAAAGGAGACGATGCCTGACTCCTCGTGAAACTTGATAGGAGTCCCAGGATTCCTGTGGCACGTGGAAAGGGACCCTTGGTCTCCAGCCTCAGCTGGAGAGGCGTCCCAATTGCCCTGCCAAGCCTCGAGGAGAATCCCGAGTTGTCCCTCCCAACTAGGCAGGAGTCCTGACGTCGCTGAACAAACACGTGGGTGGAAGGGCCATCCCCGTCGTAACTCGAGAATATAACCCAGGTTCTCGCCGCAACTCGAGAAAAACCATGAGACTTCCCCCTCGCCGCGAGATGAGGCCCGATTCCCCTGCACTGCGTGCAGAGCAATTCCGTGTTGCACATCACACATGAAAGGAGCCTTAATTTCCTTGATGGCACTCCAGAGAAACCCCAAGAACACTGTTTCAAGCCTAGAGGGATCCTGAGGTCACTGTAGCAACACGAAAGAGCTCCGTGGACCACAAATCAACTCGAGATGAGAGGTTAGTCCGTGGCTTCGACTCCAGAGGAATACCACCTTACCACAAGCACCTCAAGAGGAGGCTTCTCTCAGCTCTAGGTATGTGAGAGGGACCCTGAGTTTGCGGCCTCAAGTGGAATGGACACCGTGATGCCCTGACTCGAAATAAGGCTGGATATCCCTGCAGTGACTTGAATGCAGGCTCGTCTTGCATCTCCCAAGATGAAAGGATGTCTGAATCCCCTGTGGAGACCACAGAGAAAGACCTACTTCCCCACCTCATCGCGAACGGAGGCCTCACATCCTTTGAAAACTTCAGAGGTACACGGAGATCAGTGCCTCAAAAGGAGACGATGCCTGACTCCTCGTGAAACTTGATAGGAGTCCCAGGATTCCTGTGCACTAGGAAAGGGACCCTTGGTCTCCCACCTCATCTGGAGAGGCGTCCAAATTGCCCTGCCAAGCCTCGAGGACAATCCCGAGTTGTCCCTCGCAACTAGGCAGGAGTACTGACGTCGCTGAACAAACACGTGGTTGGAAGGTCCATCCCCGTCGTAACTCGAGAATATACCCCAGGTTCCCGCCGCAACTCGAGATAAACCATGAGACTTCCCCCTCGCCGCGAGATGAGGCCCGATTCCCCTGCACTGCGTACAGAGCAATTCCGTGTTGCACATCACACATGAAAGGAGCCTTGATTTCCTTGATGGCACTCCAGAGAAAACCCAAGAACACTGTTTCAAGGCTAGAGGGATCCTGAGGTCACTGTAGCAACACGAAAGAGCTCCGTGGACCAAAAATCAACTCGAGATGAGAGGTTAGTCCCTGGCTTCGACTCCAGAGGAATACCACCTTACCACAAGCACCTCAAGAGGAGGCTTCTCTCAGCTCTAGGTATGTGAGAGGGACCCTGATTTTGCGGCCTCAAGTGGAATGGACACCGCGATGCCCTGACTCGAAATAAGGCCGGAAATTCCTGCAGTGACTTGAATGCAGGCTCGTCTTGCATCTCCCAAGACGAAAGGATGTCTAAATCACCTGTGTAGACCACAGAGAAACACCTAGTTCCCCACCTCATCGCGACCGGAGGCCTCACATCCTTTGAAAACTCCAGAGGTACGCGGAGATCAGTGCCTCCAAAGGAGACGATGCCTGACTCCTCGTGAAACTTGATAGGAGTCCCAGGATTCCTGTGGCACGTGGAAAGGGACACTTGGTCTCCCGCCTCAGCTGGAGAGGCGTCCCAATTGCCCTGCCAAGCCTCGAGGAGAATCCCGAGTTGTCCCTCGCAACTAGGCAGGAGTCCTGACGTCGCTGAACAAACACGTGGGTGGAAGGGCCATCCCCGTCGTAACTCGAGAATATACCCCAGGTTCCCGCCGCAACTCGAGAAAAACCATGAGACTTCCCCCTCGCCCCGAGATGAGGCCCGATTCCCCTGCACTGCGTGCAGAGCAATTCCGTGTTGCACATCACACATGAAAGGAGCCTTGATTTCCTTGATGGCACTCCAGAGAAACCCAAAGAACACTGTTTCAAGGCTAGAGGGATCCTGAGGTCACTGTAGCAACACGAAAGAGCTCCGTGGACCAAGAAACAACACGAGATGAGAGGTTAGTCCCTGGCTTCGACTCCAGAGGAATACCACCTTACCACAAGCACCTCAAGAGGAGGCTTCTCTCAGCTCTAGGTATGTGAGAGGGACCCTGATTTTGCGGCCTAAAGTGGAATGGACACTGCGATGCCCTGACGCGAAATAAGGCCGGATATCCCTGCAGTGACTTGAATGCAGGCTCGTCTTGCATCTCCCAAGATGAAAGTATGTCTGAATCCCCTGTGGAGACCACAGAGAAAGACATAGTTTCCCAACTCATGGCGACCGGAGGCCTCACATCCTTTGAAAACTCCAGAGGTACGCGGAGATCAGTGCCTCCAAAGGAGACGATGCCTGACTCCTCGTGAAAGTTGATAGGTGTCCCAGGATTCCTGTGGCACGTGGTTAGGGACCCATGGTCTCCAGCCTCAGCTGGAGAGGCATCCCAATTGCCCTGCCAAGCCTCCAGTAGAATGCCGAGTTGTCCCTCGCAACTAGGCAGGAGTCCTGACGTCGCTGAACAAACACGTGTGTGGAAGGGCCATCCACGTCGTAACTCGAGAATATACCCCAGGTTCCCGCCGCAACTCGAGAAAAACCATGAGACTTCCCCCTCGCCGCGAGATGAGGCCTGATTCCCCTGCACTGCGTGCAGAGCAATTCCGTGTTGCACATCACACATGAAAGGAGCCTTGATTTCCTTGATGGCACTCCAGAGAAACCCCAAGAACACTGTTTCAAGGCTAGAGGGATCCTGAGGTCACTGTAGCAACATGAAAGAGCTCCGTGGACCAAAAATCAACTAGAGATGAGAGGTTAGTCCCTCGCTTCGACTCCAGAGGAATACCACCTTACCACAAGCACCTCAAGAGGAGGCTTCTCTCAGCTCTAGGTATGTGAGAGGGACCCTGAGTTTGCGGCGTCAAGTGGAATGGACACCACGATGCCCTGACTCGAAATAAGGCCAGATATCCCTGCAGTGACTTGAATGCAGGCTCGTCTTGCATCTCCCAAGAAGAAAGGATGTCTGAATCCCCTGTGGAGACCACAGAGAAAGACCTAGTTCCCCACCTCATCGCGACCGGAGGCCTCATATCCTTTGACAACTCCAGAGGTACGCGGAGATCAGTGCCTCCAAAGGAGACGATGCCTGACTCCTCGTGAAACTTGATAGGAGTCCCAGGATTCCTTTGGCACGTGGAAAGGGACCCTTGGTCGCCCGCCTCAGCTGGAGAGGCATCCCAATGGCCCTGCCAAGCCTCAAGGAGAATCCCGAGTTGTCCCTCGCAACTAGGCAGGAGTCCTGACGTAACTGAACAAACACGTGGGTGGAAGGGCCATCCCAGTTTTAACTCGAGAATATACCCCAGGTTCCCGCCGCAACTCGAGAAAAACCATGAGACTTCCCCCTCGCCCCGAGATGAGGCCCGATTCCCCTGCACTGCGTGCAGAGCAATTCCGTGTTGCACATCACACATGAAAGGAGCCTTAATTTCCTTGATGGCACTCCAGAGAAACCCAAACAACACTGTTTCAAGGCTAGAGGGATCCTGAGGTCACTGTAGCAACACGAAAGAGCTCCGTGGACCAAGAATCAACTCGAGATGAGAGGTTAGTCCCTAACTTCGACTCCAGAGGAATACTACCTTACCACAAGCACCTCAAGAAGAGGCTTCTCTCAGCACTAGGTATGTGAGAGGGACCCTGATTTTGCGGCCTCAAGTGGAATGGACACTGCGATGCTCTGCCGCGAAATATGGCCGGATATCCCTGCAGTGACTTGAATGCAGGCTCGTCTTGCATCTCCCAAGACGAAAGGATGTCTGAATCCCCTGTGGAGACCACAGAGAAAGACCTAGTTCCCCACCTTATCGCGACCTGAGGCCTCACATCCTTTGAAAATTCCGGAGGTATGCGGAGATCAGTGCCTCCAAACGAGACGATGCCTGACTCCTCGTGAAACTTGATAGGAGTCCCAGGATTCCTGTGGCACGTGGAAAGGGACCCTTGGTCTCCCGCCTCAGCTGGAGAGGCGTCCCAATTGCCCTGCCAAGCCTCAAGGAGAATACCGAGTTGTCCCTCGCAACTAGGCAGGAGTCCTGAGGTCGCTGAACAAACACGTGGGTGGAAGGGCCATCCCCTTCGTAACTCGAGAATATACCCCAGGTTCCCGCCGCAACTCGAGAAAAACCATGAGACTTCCCCCTCGCCGCGAGATGAGGCCCGATTCCCCTACACTGCGTGAAGAGCAATTCCGTGTTGCACATCACACATGAAAAGAGCCTTGATTTCCTTGATGGCACTCCAGAGAAACCCCAAGAACACTGTTTCAAGGCTAGAGGGATCCTGAGGTCACTGTAGCAACACGAAAGAGCTCCGTGGACCAAAAATCAACTCGAGATGAGAGGTTAGTCCCTGGCTTCGACTCCAGAGGAATACCACCTTACCACAAGCACCTCAAGAGGAGGCTTCTCTCAGCTCTAGGTATGTGAGAGGGACCCTGATTTTGCGGCCTCAAGTGGAATGGACACTGCGATTCCCTGACGCGAAATAAGGCCGGATATCCCTGCAGTGACTTGAATGCAGGCTCGTCTTGCATCTCCCAAGACGAAAGGATGTCTGAATCCCCTGTGGAGACCACAGAGAAAGACCTAGTTCCCCACCTCATCGCCACCGGAGGCCTCACATCCTTTGAAAACTCCAGAGGTACGCGGAGATCAGTGCCTCCAAAGGAGACGATGCCTGACTCCTCGTGAAACTTGATAGGAGTCCCAGGATTCCTTTGGCACGTGGAAAGGCACACTTGGTCTCCCGCCTCAGCTGGAGAGGCGTCCCAATTGCCCTGCCAAGCCTCGAGGAGAATTCCCAGTTGTCACTCGCAACTAGGCAGGAGTCCTGACGTCGCTGAACAACCACGTGGGTGCAAGGTCCATCCCCTTCGTAACTCGAGAATATACCCCAGGTTCCCGCCGCAACACGAGAAAAACCATGAGACTTCCCCCTCGCCGCGAGATGAGGCCCGATTCCCCTGCACTGCGTGCAGAGCAATTCCGTGTTGCACATCACACATGAAAGGAGCCTTGATTTCCTTGATGGCACTCCAGAGAAACCCCAAGAACACTGTTTCAAGGCTAGAGGGATCCTGAGGTCTCTGTAGCAACACGAAAGAAATCCGTGGACCAAAAATCAACTCGAGATGAGAGGTTAGTCCCTGGCTTCGACTCCAGAGGAATACCACCTTACCACAAGCTCCTCAAGAGGAGGCTTCTCTCAGCTCTAGGTATGTGAGAGGGACCCTGAGTTTGCGGCCTCAAGTGGAATGGACACCGCGATGCCCTGGCTCGAAATAAGGCCGGATATCCCTGCAGTGACTTGAATGCAGGCTCGTCTTGCATCTCCCAAGACGAAAGGATGTCTGAATCCCCTGTGGAGACCACAGAGAAAGACCTAGTTCCCCACCTCATCGCGACCGGAGGCCTCACATCCTTTCAAAACTCCAGAGGTACGCGGAGATCAGTGCCTCCAAAGGAGACGATGCCTGACTCCTCGTGAAACTTGATAGGAGTCCCAGAATTCCTGTGGCACGTGGAAAGGGACCCTTGGTATCCCGCCTCAGCTGGAGAGGCGTCCCAATTGCCCTGCCAAGCCTCGAGGAGAATCCCGAGTTGTCCCTCGCAACTAGGCAGGAGTCCTGCCGTCGCTGAACAAACACGTGTGTGGAAGGGCCATCCCCGTCGTAACTCAAGAATATACCCCAGGTTCCCGCCGCAACTCGAGAAAAACCATGAGACTTCCCCCTCGCCCCAGAATGAGGCCTGATTACCCTGCACTGCGTGCAGAGCAATTCCGTGTTGCACATCACACATGAAAGGAGCCTTGATTTCCTTGATGGCACTCCAGAGAAACCCCAAGAACACTGTTTCAAGGCTGGAGGGATCCTGAGGTCACTGTAGCAACACGAAAGAGCTCCGTGGACCAAAAATCAACTCGAGATGAGAGGTTAGTCCCTGGCTTCGACTCCAGAGGAATACCACCTAACCACAAGCACCTCAAGAGGAGGCTTCTCTCAGCTCTAGGTATGTGAGAGGGACCCTGAGTTTGCGGCCTCAAGTGGAATGGACACTGCGATGCCCTGACGCGAAATAAGGCCGGATATCCCTGCAGTGACTTGAATGCAGGCTTGTCTTGAATCTCCCAAGACGAATGGATGTCTGAATCCCCTGTGGAGACCACAGAGAAAGACCTAGTTCCCCATCTCATCGCGACTGGAGGCCTCACATCCTTTGAAAACCCCAGAGGAACACAGAGATCAGTGCCTCCAAAGGAAACGATGACTGACTCCTCATGAAAATTGATAGGAGTCCCAGGATTCCTGTGGCACGTGGAAAGGGACCCTTGGTGTCCCGCCTCAGCTGGAGAGGCGTCCCAATTGCCCTGCCAAGCCTCGAGGAGAATCCCCAGTTGTCCCTCGCAACTAGGCAGGAGTCCTGCTGTCGCTGAACAAACACGTGGGTGGAAGGGCCATCCCCGTCGTAACTCGAGAATATACCCCAGGTTCCCGCCGCAACTCGAGAAAAACCATGAGACTTCCCCCTCGCCCCGAGATGAGGCCCGATTCCCCTGCACTGCGTGCAGAGCAATTCCGTGTTGCACATCACACATGAAAGGAGCCTTGATTTCCTTGATGGCACTCCAGAGAAACCCAAAGAACACTGTTTCAAGGCTAGAGGGATCCTGAGGTCACTGTAGCAACACGAAAGAGCTCCGTGGACCAAGAAACAACACGAGATGAGAGGTTAGTCCGTGGCTTCGACTCCAGAGGAATACCACCTTACCACAAGCACCTCAAGAGGAGGCTTCTCTCAGCTCTAGCTATGTGAGAGGGACCCTGATTTTGCGGCCTAAAGTGGAATGGACACTGCGATGCCCTGACGCGAAATAAGGCCGGATATCCCTGCAGTGACTTGAATGCAGGCTCGTCTTGCATCTCCCAAGATGAAAGTTTTTCTGAATCCCCTGTGGAGACCACAGAGAAAGACCTAGTTTCCCACCTCATGGCGACCGGAGGCCTCACATCCTTTGAAAACTCCAGAGGTACGCGGAGATCAGTGCCTCCAAAGGAGACGATGCCTGACTCCTCGTGAAAGTTGATAGGTGTCCCATGATTCCTGTGGCACGTGGAAAGGGACCCTTGGTCTCCAGCCTCAGCTGGAGAGGCATCCCAATTGCCCTGCCAAGCCTCCAGGAGAATCCCGAGTTGTCCCTCGCAACTAGGCAGGAGTCCTGACGTCGCTGAACAAACACGTGTGTGGAAGGGCCATCCACGTCGTAACTCGAGAATATACCCCAGGTTCCCGCCGCAACTCGAGAAAAACCATGAGACTTCCCCCTCGCCGCGAGATGACGCCTGATTCCCCTGCACTGCGTGCAGAGCAATTCCGTGTTGCACATCACACATGAAAGGAGCCTTGATTTCCTTGATGGCACTCCAGAGAAACCCCAAGAACACTGTTTCAAGGCTAGAGGGATCCTGAGGTCACTGTAGCAACATGAAAGTGCTCCGTGGACCACAAATCAACTCGAGATGAGAGGTTAGTCCCTGGCTTCGACTCCAGAGGAATACCACCTTACCACAAGCACCTCAAGAGGAGGCTTCTCTCAGCTCTAGGTATGTGAGAGGAACCCTGAGTTTGCGGCCTCAAGTGGAATGGACACCGCGATGCCCTGACTCGAAATAAGGCCAGATATCCCTGCAGTGACTTGAATGCAGGCTCGTCTTGCATCTCCCAAGAAGAAAGGATGTCTGAATCACCTGTGTACACCACAGAGAAAGAGCTAGTTCCCCACCTCATCGCGACCGGAGGCCTCATATCCTTTGACAACTCCAGAGGTACGCGGAGATCAGTGCCTCCAAAGGAGACGATGCCTGACTCCTCGTGAAACTTGATAGGAGTCCCAGGATTCCTGTGGCACGTGGAAAGGGACCCTTGGTCTCCCGCCTCAGCTGGAGAGGCATCCCAATGGCCCTGCCAAGCCTCGAGGAGAATCCCGAGTTGTCCCTCGCAACTAGGCAGGAGTCCTGACGTCACTGAACAAACACGTGGGTGGAAGGGCCATCCCATTTGTAACTCGAGAATATACCCCAGGTTCCCGCCGCAACTCGAGAAAAACCATGAGACTTCCCCCTCGCCCCGAGATGAGGCCCGATTCCCCTGCACTGCGTGCAGAGCAATTCCGTGTTGCACATCACACATGAAAGGAGCCTTAATTTCCTTGATGGCACTCCAGAGAAACCCAAACAACACTGTTTCAAGGCTAGAGGGATCCTGAGGTCACTGTAGCAACACGAAAGAGCTCCGTGGACCAAGAATCAACTCGAGATGAGAGGTTAGTCCCTAACTTCGACTCCAGAGGAATACCACCTTACCACAAGCACCTCAAGAGGAGGCTTCTCTCAGCTCTAGGTATGTGAGAGGGACCCTTATTTTGCGGCCTCAAGTGGAATGGGCACTGCGATGCTCTGCCGCGAAATAAGGCCGGATATCCCTGCAGTGGCTTGAATGCAGGCTCGTCTTGCATCTCCCAAGACGAAAGAATGTCTGAATCCGCTGTGGAGACCACAGAGAAAGACCTACTTTCCCAGCTCATCGCTAACCGGAGGCCTCACATCCTTTGAAAACTCCAGAGGTACGCGGAGATCAGTGCCTCCAAAGGAGACGATGCCTGACTCTTCGTGAAACTTGATAGGAGTCCCAGGATTCCTGTGGCACGTGGAAAGGGACCCTTGGTCTCCTGCCTCAGCTGGAGAGGCGTCCCAATTGCCCTGCCAAGCCTCGAGAAGAATCCCGAGTTGTCCCTGGCAACTAGGCAGGAGTCCTGACGTCGCTGAACAAACACGTGTGTGGAAGGGCCATCCCCGTCGTAACTCGAGAATATACCCCAGGTTCCCACCGCAACTCGAGAAAAACAATGAGACTCCCCCTCGCCGCGAGATGAGGCCCGATTCCCCTGCACTGCGTGCAGAGCAATTCCGTGTTGCACATCACACATGAAAGGAGCCTTGATTTAATTGATGGCACTCCAGCGAAACCCGAAGAACACTGTTTCAAGGCTAAAGGGATCCTGAGGTCACTGTAGCAACACGAAAGAGCTCCGTGGACCAAAAATCAACTCGAGATGAGAGGTTAGTCCCTGGCTTCGACTCCAGAGGAATACCACCTTACCACAAGCACCGCAAGAGGAGGCTTCTCTCAGCTCTAGGTATGTGAGAGGGACCCTGAGTTTGCGGCCTCAAGTGGAATGGACATCGTGATGCCCTGACTCGAAATAAGTCCGGATATCCCTGCAGTGACTTGAATGCAGGCTCGTCTTGCATCTCCCAAGACGAAAGGATGGCTGAATCCCCTGTGGAGACCACAGAGAAAGACCTACTTCCCCACCTCATCGCGAACGGAGGCCTCACATCCTTTGAAAACTTCAGAGGTACGCGGAGATCAGTGCCTCAAAAGGAGACGATGCCTGACTCCTCGTGAAACTTGATAGGAGGCCCAGGATTCCTGTGCACTAGGAAAGGGACCCTTGGTCTCACGCCTCCTCTGGAGAGGCGTCCAAATTGCCCTGCCAAGCTTCGAGGACAATCCCGAGTTGTCCCTCGCAACTAGGCAGGAGTCCTGACGTCGCTGAACAAACACGTGGTTGGAAGGTCCATCCCCGTCGTAACTCGAGAATATACCCCAGGTTCCCGCCGCAACTCGAGAAAAACCATGAGACTTCCCCCTCGCCACGATATGAGGCCCGATTCCCCTGCACTCCGTGCAGAGCAATTCCGTGTTGCACATCACACATGAAAGGAGCCTTGATTTCCTTGATGGCACTCCAGAGAAACCCCAAGAACACTGTTTCAAGGCTAGAGGGATCCTGAGGTCACTGTAGCAACACGAAAGAGCTCCGTGGACCACAAATCAACTGGAGATGAGAGGTTAGTCCCTGGCTTCGACTCCAGAGGAATACCACCTTACCACAAGCACCTCAAGAGGAGGCTTCTCTCAGCTCTAGGTATGTGAGAGGAACCTTGAGTTTGCGGCCTCAAGTGGAATGGACACCGCGATGCCCTGACTCGAAATAAGGCCGGATATCCCTGCAGTGACTTGAATGCAGGCTCGTCTTGCATCTCCCAAGACGAAAGAATGTCTGAATCCCCTGTGGAGACCAGAGAGAAAGACCTAGTTTCCCACCTCATCGCGACCGGAGGCCTCACATCCTTTGAAAACTCCAGAGGTACGCGGAGATCAGTGCCTCCAAAGGAGACGATGCCTGACTCCTCGTGAAACTTGATAGGAGTCCCAGGATTCCTGTGGCACGTGGATAGGGAACCTTGGTCTCCAGCCTCAGCTGGAGAGGCGTCCCAATTGCCCTGCCAAGCCTCCAGGAGAATCCCGAGTTGTCCCTCGCAACTAGGCAGGAGTCCTGACGTCGCTGAACAAACACGTGTGTGGAAGGGCCATCCACGTCGTAACTCGAGAATATACCCCAGGTTCCCGCCGCAACTCGAGAAAAAACATGAGACTTCCCCCTCGCCGCGAGATGAGGCCTGATTCCCCTGCACTGCGTGCAGAGCAATTCCGTGTTGCACATCACACATGAAAGGAGCCTTGATTTCCTTGATGGCACTCCAGAGAAACCCCAAGAACACTGTTTCAAGGCTAGAGGGATCCTGAGGTCACTGTAGCAACACGAAAGAGCTCCGTGGACCACAAATCAACTCGAGATGAGAGGTTAGTCCCTGGCTTCGACTCCAGAGGAATACCACCTTACCAAAAGCACCTCAAGAGGAGGCTTCTCTCAGCTCTAGGTATGTGAGAGGGACCCTGAGTTTGCGGCCTCAAGTGGAATGGACACCACGATTCCCTGACTCGAAATAAGGCCAGATATCCCTGCAGTGACTTGAATGCAGGCTCGTCTTGCATCTCCCAAGAAGAAAGGATGTCTGAATCACCTGTGTACACCACAGAGAAAGAGCTAGTTCCCCACCTCATCGCGACCGGAGGCCTCATATCCTTTGACAACTCCAGAGGTACGCGGAGATCAGTGCCTCCAAAGGAGACGATGCCTGACTCCTCGTGAAACTTGATAGGAGTCCCAGGATTCCTGTGGCACGTGGAAAGGGACCCTTGGTCTCCCGCCTCAGCTGGAGAGGCATCCCAATGGCCCTGCCAAGCCTCGAGGAGAATCCCGAGTTGTCCCTCGCAACTAGGCAGGAATGCTGACGTCACTGAACAAACACGTGGGTGGAAGGGCCATCCCAGTTGTAACTCGAGAATATACCCCAGGTTCCCGCCGCAACTCGAGAAAAACCATGAGACTTCCCCCTCGCCCCGAGATGAGGCCCGATTCCCCTGCACTGCGTGCAGAGCAATTCCGTGTTGCACATCACACATGAAAGGAGCCTTAATTTCCTTGATGGCACTCCAGAGAAACCCAAACAACACTGTTTCAAGGCTAGAGGCATCCTGAGGTCACTGTAGCAACACGAAAGAGCTCCGTGGACCAAGAATCAACTCGAGATGAGAGGTTAGTCCCTACCTTCGACTCCAGAGGAACACCACCTTACCACAAGCACCTCAAGAGGAGGCTTCTCTCAGATCTAGGTATGTGAGAGGGACCCTGATTTTGCGGCCTCAAGTGGAATGGGCACTGCGATGCTCTGACGCGAAATAAGGCCGGATATCCCTGCAGTGGCTTGAATGCAGGCTCGTCTTGCATCTCCCAAGACGAAAGAATGTCTGAATCCGCTGTGGAGACCACAGAGAAAGACCTAGTTCCCCACCTCATCGCGACCGGAGGCCTCACATCCTTTGAAAACTCCAGAGGTACGCGGAGATCAGTGCCTCCAAAGGAGACGATTCCTGACTCCTCGTGAAACTTGATAGGAGTCCCAGGATTCCTGTGGCACGTGGAAAGGGACCCTTGGTCTCCTGCCTCAGCTGGAAAGGCTTCCCAATTGCCCTGCCAAGCCTCGAGAAGAATCCCGAGTTGTCCCTCGCAACTAGGCAGGAGTCCTGACGTCGCTGAACAAACACGTGTGTGGAAGGGCCATCCCCGTCGTAACTCGAGAATATACCCCAGGTTCCCACCGCAACTCGAGAAAAACAATGAGACTCCCCCTCGCCGCGCGATGAGGCCCGATTCCCCTGCACTGCGTGCAGAGCAATTCCGTGTTGCACATCACACATGAAAGGAGCCTTTATTTCCTTGATGGCACTCCAGAGAAACCCCAAGAACACTGTTTCAAGGCTAGAGGGATCCTGAGGTCACTGTAGCAACACGAAAGAGCTCCGTGGACCACAAATCAACTCGAGATGAGAGGTTAGTCCCTGGCTTCGACTCCAGAGGAATACCACCTTACCACAACCACCTCAAGAGGAGGCTTCTCTCAGCTCTAGGTATGTGAGAGGGACCCTGAGTTTGCGGCCTCAAGTGGAATGGACACCACGATGCCCTGACTCGAAATAAGGCCAAATATCCCTGCAGTGACTTGAATGCAGGCTCGTCTTGCATCTCCCAAGAAGAAAGGATGTCTGAATCACCTGTGTACACCACAGAGAAAGACCTAGTTCCCCACTTCATCGCGACCTGAGGACTCATATCCTTTGACAACTCCAGAGGTACGCGGAGATCAGTGCCTCCAAAGGAGACGATGCCTGACTCCTCGTGAAACTTGATAGGAGTCCCAGGATTCCTGTGGCACGTGGAAAGGGACCGTTGGTCTCCAGCCTCAGCTGGAGAGGCATCCCAATGGCCCTGCCAAGCCTCGAGGAGAGTCCCGAGTTGTCCCTCGCAACTAGGCAGGAGTCCTGACGTCGCTGAACAAACACGTGGGTGGAAGGGCCATTCCCGTTGTAACACGAGAATATACCCCAGGTTCCCACCGCAACTCGAGAGAAACCATGAGACTTCCCCCTCGCCGCGAGATAAGGCCTGATTCCCCTGCACTGCGTGCAGAGCAATTCCGTGTTGCACATCACACATGAAAGGACCCTTGATTTCCTTGATGGCACTCCAGAGAAACCCCAAGAACACTGTTTCAAGACTAGAGGGATCCTGAGGTCACTGTAGCAACACAAAAGAGCTCCGTGGGCCAAAAATCAACTCGAGATGAGAGGTTAGTCCCTGGCTTCGACTCCAGAGGAATACCACCTAACCACAAGCACCTCAAGAGGAGGCTTCTCTCAGCTCTAGGTATGTGAGAGGGATCCTGAGATTGCAGCCTCAAGTGGAATGGACACCCCTATGACCGGACTCGAAATAAGGCCGGATATCCCTGCAGTGACTAGAATGCAGGGTCGTCTTGCATCTCCCAAGACGAAAACATGTCTGAATCCCCTGTGGTGACCACAGAGAAAGACCTTGTTCCCCACCTCATCACGAGCGGAGGCCTCACATCCTTTGAAAATTCCAGAGGTATGCGGAGATCAGTGCCTCCAAACGAGACGATGCCTGACTCCTCGTGAAATTTGATAGGAGTCCCAGGATTCCTGTGGCACGTGGAAAGGGACCGTTGGTCTCCCGCCTCAGCTGGTGAGGCGTCCTAATTGCCCTGCCAAGCCTCGAGGAGAATCCCGAATTGTTCTTCGCAACTAGGCAGGAGTCCTGCCGTTGCTGAACAAACACGTGGGTGGAAGGGCCATCCCCGTCGTAACTCGAGAATATACCCCAGGTTCCCGCCGCAACTCGAGAAAATCCATGAGACTTCCCCCTCGCCGCGAGAAGAGGCCCGATTCCCCTGCACTGCGTGCAGAGCAATTCTGTGTTGCACATGACACATGAAAGGAGCCTTGATTTCCTTGATGGCACTCCAGAGAAACCCCAAGAACACTGTTTCAAGTCTAGAGGGATCCTGAATTCACTGTAGCAACACGAAAGAGCTCCGTGGACCAAGAAACAACACGAGATGAGAGGTTAGTCCGTGGCTTCAACTCCAGAGGACTACCACCTTACCACAAGCACCTCAAGAGGAGGCTTCTCTCAGCTCTAGGTATGTTTGAGGGTCCCTAAGTTTGCGGCCTCAAGTGGAATGGACACTGCGATGCCCTGACGCAAAATAAGGCCGGATATCCCTGCAGTGACTTGAATGCAAGCTCGTCTTGCATCTCCCAAGACGGAAGGATGTCTGAATCCCCTGTGGAGACCACAGAGAAAGACCTAGTTCCCCACCTCATCCCGACCGGAGGCCTCACATCCTTTGAAAACTCCAAGGTACGCGGAGATCAGTGCCTCCAAAGGAGACGATGCCTGACTCCTCGTGAAACTTGATAGGAGTCCCAGGATTCCTGTGGCACGTGGAAAGGGACCCTTGGTCTCCCGCCTCAGCTGGAGAGGCGTCCCAATTGCCCTGCCAAGCCTCGAGGAGAATCCCGACTTTTCCCTCGCAACTAGGCAGGAGTCCTGACGTCGCTGAACAAACACGTGGGTGGAAGGGCCATCCCCGTCGTAACTCGAGAATATACCCCAGGTTCCCGCCGCAACTCGAGAAAAACCATGAGACTTCCCCCTCGCCCCGAGATGAGGCCCGATTCCCCTGCACTGCGTGCAGAGCAATTCCGTGTTGCACATCACACATGAAAGGAGCCTTGATTTCCTTGATGGCACTCCAGAGAAACCCAAAGAACACTGTTTCAAGGCGAGAGGGATCCTGAGGTCACTGTAGCAACACGAAAGAGCTCCGTGGACCAAGAAACAACACGAGATGAGAGGTTAGTCCGTGGCTTCGACTCCAGAGGAATACCACCTTACCACAAGCACCTCAAGAGGAGGCTTCTCTCAGCTCTAGGTATGTGAGAGGGACCCTGATTTTGCGGCCTAAAGTGGAATGGACACTGCGATGCCCTGACGCGAAATAAGGCCGGATATCCCTGCAGTGACTTGAATGCAGGCTCGTCTTGCATCTCCCAAGATGAAAGTATGTCTGAATCCCCTGTGGAGACCAGAGAGAAAGACCTAGTTTCCCACCTCATGGCGACCGGAGGCCTCACATCATTTGATAACTCCAGAGGTACGCGGAGATCAGTGCCTCCAAAGGAGACGATGCCTGACTCCTCGTGAAACTTGATAGGAGTCCCAGGATTCCTGTGGCACGTGGATAGGGAACCTTGGTCTCCAGCCTCAGCTGGAGAGGCGTCCCAATTGCCCTGCCAAGCCTCCAGGAGAATCCCGAGTTGTCCCTCGCAACTAGGCAGGAGTCCTGACGTCGCTGAACAAACACGTGTGTGGAAGGGCCATCCACGTCGTAACTCGAGAATATACCCCAGGTTCCCGCCGCAACTCGAGAAAAAACATGAGACTTCCCCCTCGCCGCGAGATGAGGCCTGATTCCCCTGCACTGCGTGCAGAGCAATTCCGTGTTGCACATCACACATGAAAGGAGCCTTGATTTCCTTGATGGCACTCCAGAGAAACCCCAAGAACACTGTTTCAAGGCTAGAGGGATCCTGAGGTCACTGTAGCAACACGAAAGAGCTCCGTGGACCACAAATCAACTCGAGATGAGAGGTTAGTCCCTGGCTTCGACTCCAGAGGAATACCACCTTACCAAAAGCACCTCAAGAGGAGGCTTCTCTCAGCTCTAGGTATGTGAGAGGGACCCTGAGTTTGCGGCCTCAAGTGGAATGGACACCACGATTCCCTGACTCGAAATAAGGCCAGATATCCCTGCAGTGACTTGAATGCAGGCTCGTCTTGCATCTCCCAAGAAGAAAGGATGTCTGAATCACCTGTGTACACCACAGAGAAAGAGCTAGTTCCCCACCTCATCGCGACCGGAGGCCTCATATCCTTTGACAACTCCAGAGGTACGCGGAGATCAGTGCCTCCAAAGGAGACGATGCCTGACT
Source organism: Cervus elaphus (assembly GCF_910594005.1). Lineage (NCBI taxonomy): Eukaryota > Metazoa > Chordata > Mammalia > Artiodactyla > Cervidae > Cervus > Cervus elaphus. The sequence continues at coordinate 11,482,897 of NC_057824.1, read as the reverse complement.
CCTCGTGAAACTTGATAGGAGTCCCAGGATTCCTGTGGCACGTGGAAAGGGACCCTTGGTCTCCCACCTCAGCTGGAGAGGCATCCCAATGGCCCTGCCAAGCCTCGAGGAGAATCCCGAGTTGTCCCTCGCAACTAGGCAGGAATGCTGACGTCACTGAACAAACACGTGGGTGGAAGGGCCATCCCAGTTGTAACTCGAGAATATACCCCAGGTTCCCGCCGCAACTCGAGAAAAACCATGAGACTTCCCCCTCGCCCCGAGATGAGGCCCGATTCCCCTGCACTGCGTGCAGAGCAATTCCGTGTTGCACATCACACATGAAAGGAGCCTTAATTTCCTTGATGGCACTCCAGAGAAACCCAAACAACACTGTTTCAAGGCTAGAGGCATCCTGAGGTCACTGTAGCAACACGAAAGAGCTCCGTGGACCAAGAATCAACTCGAGATGAGAGGTTAGTCCCTACCTTCGACTCCAGAGGAACACCACCTTACCACAAGCACCTCAAGAGGAGGCTTCTCTCAGATCTAGGTATGTGAGAGGGACCCTGATTTTGCGGCCTCAAGTGGAATGGGCACTGCGATTCTCTGACGCGAAATAAGGCCGGATATCCCTGCAGTGGCTTGAATGCAGGCTCGTCTTGCATCTCCCAAGACGAAAGAATGTCTGAATCCGCTGTGGAGACCACAGAGAAAGACCTAGTTCCCCACCTCATCGCGACCGGAGGCCTCACATCCTTTGAAAACTCCAGAGGTACGCGGAGATCAGTGCCTCCAAAGGAGACGATTCCTGACTCCTCGTGAAACTTGATAGGAGTCCCAGGATTCCTGTGGCACGTGGAAAGGGACCCTTGGTCTCCTGCCTCAGCTGGAAAGGCTTCCCAATTGCCCTGCCAAGCCTCGAGAAGAATCCCGAGTTGTCCCTCGCAACTAGGCAGGAGTCCTGACGTCGCTGAACAAACACGTGTGTGGAAGGGCCATCCCCGTCGTAACTCGAGAATATACCCCAGGTTCCCACCGCAACTCGAGAAAAACAATGAGACTCCCCCTCGCCGCGAGATGAGGCCCGATTCCCCTGCACTGCGTGCAGAGCAATTCCGTGTTGCACATCACACATGAAAGGAGCCTTTATTTCCTTGATGGCACTCCAGAGAAACCCCAAGAACACTGTTTCAAGGCTAGAGGGATCCTGAGGTCACTGTAGCAACACGAAAGAGCTCCGTGGACCACAAATCAACTCGAGATGAGAGGTTAGTCCCTGGCTTCGACTCCAGAGGAATACCACCTTACCACAAGCACCTCAAGAGGAGGCTTCTCTCAGCTCTAGGTATGTGAGAGGGACCCTGAGTTTGCGGCCTCAAGTGGAATGGACACCACGATGCCCTGACTCGAAATAAGGCCAAATATCCCTGCAGTGACTTGAATGCAGGCTCGTCTTGCATCTCCCAAGAAGAAAGGATGTCTGAATCACCTGTGTACACCACAGAGAAAGACCTAGTTCCCCACTTCATCGCGACCTGAGGACTCATATCCTTTGACAACTCCAGAGGTACGCGGAGATCAGTGCCTCCAAAGGAGACGATGCCTGACTCCTCGTGAAACTTGATAGGAGTCCCAGGATTCCTGTGGCACGTGGAAAGGGACCGTTGGTCTCCCGCCTCAGCTGGAGAGGCATCCCAATGGCCCTGCCAAGCCTCGAGGAGAGTCCCGAGTTGTCCCTCGCAACTAGGCAGGAGTCCTGACGTCGCTGAACAAACACGTGGGTGGAAGGGCCATCCCCGTTGTAACTCGAGAATATACCCCAGGTTCCCACCGCAACTCGAGAGAAACCATGAGACTTCCCCCTCGCCGCGAGATGAGGCCTGATTCCCCTGCACTGCGTGCAGAGCAATTCCGTGTTGCACATCACACATGAAAGGACCCTTGATTTCCTTGATGGCACTCCAGAGAAACCCCAAGAACACTGTTTCAAGACTAGAGGGATCCTGAGGTCACTGTAGCAACACAAAAGAGCTCCGTGGGCCAAAAATCAACTCGAGATGAGAGGTTAGTCCCTGGCTTCGACTCCAGAGGAATACCACCTAACCACAAGCACCTCAAGAGGAGGCTTCTCTCAGCTCTAGGTATGTGAGAGGGATCCTGAGATTGCAGCCTCAAGTGGAATGGACACCCCTATGACCGGACTCGAAATAAGGCCGGATATCCCTGCAGTGACTAGAATGCAGGGTCGTCTTGCATCTCCCAAGACGAAAACATGTCTGAATCCCCTGTGGTGACCACAGAGAAAGACCTTGTTCCCCACCTCATCACGAGCGGAGGCCTCACATCCTTTGAAAATTCCAGAGGTATGCGGAGATCAGTGCCTCCAAACGAGACGATGCCTGACTCCTCGTGAAATTTGATAGGAGTCCCAGGATTCCTGTGGCACGTGGAAAGGGACCGTTGGTCTCCCGCCTCAGCTGGAGAGGCGTCCTAATTGCCCTGCCAAGCCTCGAGGAGAATCCCGAATTGTTCTTCGCAACTAGGCAGGAGTCCTGCCGTTGCTGAACAAACACGTGTGTGGAAGGGCCATCCCCGTCGTAACTCGAGAATATACCCCAGGTTCCCGCCGCAACTCGAGAAAATCCATGAGACTTCCCCCTCGCCGCGAGAAGAGGCCCGATTCCCCTGCACTGCGTGCAGAGCAATTCTGTGTTGCACATGACACATGAAAGGAGCCTTGATTTCCTTGATGGCACTCCAGAGAAACCCCAAGAACACTGTTTCAAGTCTAGAGGGATCCTGAATTCACTGTAGCAACACGAAAGAGCTCCGTGGACCAAGAAACAACACGAGATGAGAGGTTAGTCCGTGGCTTCAACTCCAGAGGACTACCACCTTACCACAAGCACCTCAAGAGGAGGCTTCTCTCAGCTCTAGGTATGTTTGAGGGTCCCTAAGTTTGCGGCCTCAAGTGGAATGGACACTGCGATGCCCTGACGCGAAATAAGGCCGGATATCCCTGCAGTGACTTGAATGCAAGCTCGTCTTGCATCTCCCAAGACGGAAGGATGTCTGAATCCCCTGTGGAGACCACAGAGAAAGACCTAGTTCCCCACCTCATCCCGACCGGAGGCCTCACATCCTTTGAAAACTCCAAGGTACGCGGAGATCAGTGCCTCCAAAGGAGACGATGCCTGACTCCTCGTGAAACTTGATAGGAGTCCCAAGATTCCTGTGGCACGTGGAAAGGGACCCTTGGTCTCCCGCCTCAGCTGGAGAGGCGTCCCAATTGCCCTGCCAAGCCTCGAGGAGAATCCCGACTTTTCCCTCGCAACTAGGCAGGAGTCCTGACGTCGCTGAACAAACACGTGGGTGGAAGGGCCATCCCCGTCGTAACTCGAGAATATACCCCAGGTTCCCGCCGCAACTCGAGAAAAACCATGAGACTTCCCCCTCGCCCCGAGATGAGGCCCGATTCCCCTGCACTGCGTGCAGAGCAATTCCGTGTTGCACATCACACATGAAAGGAGCCTTGATTTCCTTGATGGCACTCCAGAGAAACCCAAAGAACACTGTTTCAAGGCGAGAGGGATCCTGAGGTCACTGTAGCAACACGAAAGAGCTCCGTGGACCAAGAAACAACACGAGATGAGAGGTTAGTCCGTGGCTTCGACTCCAGAGGAATACCACCTTACCACAAGCACCTCAAGAGGAGGCTTCTCTCAGCTCTAGGTATGTGAGAGGGACCCTGATTTTGCGGCCTAAAGTGGAATGGACACTGCGATGCCCTGACGCGAAATAAGGCCGGATATCCCTGCAGTGACTTGAATGCAGGCTCGTCTTGCATCTCCCAAGATGAAAGTATGTCTGAATCCCCTGTGGAGACCAGAGAGAAAGACCTAGTTTCCCACCTCATGGCGACCGGAGGCCTCACATCATTTGAAAACTCCAGAGGTACGCGGAGATCAGTGCCTCCAAAGGAGACGATGCCTGACTCCTCGTGAAACTTGATAGGAGTCCCAGGATTCCTGTGGCACGTGGATAGGGAACCTTGGTCTCCAGCCTCAGCTGGAGAGGCGTCCCAATTGCCCTGCCAAGCCTCCAGGAGAATCCCGAGTTGTCCCTCGCAACTAGGCAGGAGTCCTGACGTCGCTGAACAAACACGTGTGTGGAAGGGCCATCCACGTCGTAACTCGAGAATATACCCCAGGTTCCCGCCGCAACTCGAGAAAAAACATGAGACTTCCCCCTCGCCGCGAGATGAGGCCTGATTCCCCTGCACTGCGTGCAGAGCAATTCCGTGTTGCACATCACACATGAAAGGAGCCTTGATTTCCCTGATGGCACTCCAGAGAAACCCCAAGAACACTGTTTCAAGGCTAGAGGGATCCTGAGGTCACTGTAGCAACACGAAAGAGCTCCGTGGACCACAAATCAACTCGAGATGAGAGGTTAGTCCCTGGCTTCGACTCCAGAGGAATACCACCTTACCAAAAGCACCTCAAGAGGAGGCTTCTCTCAGCTCTAGGTATGTGAGAGGGACCCTGAGTTTGCGGCCTCAAGTGGAATGGACACCACGATTCCCTGACTCGAAATAAGGCCAGATATCCCTGCAGTGACTTGAATGCAGGCTCGTCTTGCATCTCCCAAGAAGAAAGGATGTCTGAATCACCTGTGTACACCACAGAGAAAGAGCTAGTTCCCCACCTCATCGCGACCGGAGGCCTCATATCCTTTGACAACTCCAGAGGTACGCGGAGATCAGTGCCTCCAAAGGAGACGATGCCTGACTCCTCGTGAAACTTGATAGGAGTCCCAGGATTCCTGTGGCACGTGGAAAGGGACCCTTGGTCTCCCACCTCAGCTGGAGAGGCATCCCAATGGCCCTGCCAAGCCTCGAGGAGAATCCCGAGTTGTCCCTCGCAACTAGGCAGGAATGCTGACGTCACTGAACAAACACGTGGGTGGAAGGGCCATCCCAGTTGTAACTCGAGAATATACCCCAGGTTCCCGCCGCAACTCGAGAAAAACCATGAGACTTCCCCCTCGCCCCGAGATGAGGCCCGATTCCCCTGCACTGCGTGCAGAGCAATTCCGTGTTGCACATCACACATGAAAGGAGCCTTAATTTCCTTGATGGCACTCCAGAGAAACCCAAACAACACTGTTTCAAGGCTAGAGGCATCCTGAGGTCACTGTAGCAACACGAAAGAGCTCCGTGGACCAAGAATCAACTCGAGATGAGAGGTTAGTCCCTACCTTCGACTCCAGAGGAACACCACCTTACCACAAGCACCTCAAGAGGAGGCTTCTCTCAGATCTAGGTATGTGAGAGGGACCCTGATTTTGCGGCCTCAAGTGGAATGGGCACTGCGATGCTCTGACGCGAAATAAGGCCGGATATCCCTGCAGTGGCTTGAATGCAGGCTCGTCTTGCATCTCCCAAGACGAAAGAATGTCTGAATCCGCTGTGGAGACCACAGAGAAAGACCTAGTTCCCCACCTCATCGCGACCGGAGGCCTCACATCCTTTGAAAACTCCAGAGGGACGCGGAGATCAGTGCCTCCAAAGGAGACGATTCCTGACTCCTCGTGAAACTTGATAGGAGTCCCAGGATTACTGTGGCACGTGGAAAGGGACCCTTGGTCTCCTGCCTCAGCTGGAAAGGCTTCCCAATTGCCCTGCCAAGCCTCGAGAAGAATCCCGAGTTGTCCCTCGCAACTAGGCAGGAGTCCTGACGTCGCTGAACAAACACGTGTGTGGAAGGGCCATCCCCGTCGTAACTCGAGAATATACCCCAGGTTCCCACCGCAACTCGAGAAAAACAATGAGACTCCCCCTCGCCGCGAGATGAGGCCCGATTCCCCTGCACTGCGTGCAGAGCAATTCCGTGTTGCACATCACACATGAAAGGAGCCTTTATTTCCTTGATGGCACTCCAGAGAAACCCCAAGAACACTGTTTCAAGGCTAGAGGGATCCTGAGGTCACTGTAGCAACACGAAAGAGCTCCGTGGACCACAAATCAACTCGAGATGAGAGGTTAGTCCCTGGCTTCGACTCCAGAGGAATACCACCTTACCACAAGCACCTCAAGAGGAGGCTTCTCTCAGCTCTAGGTATGTGAGAGGGACCCTGAGTTTGCGGCCTCAAGTGGAATGGACACCACGATGCCCTGACTCGAAATAAGGCCAAATATCCCTGCAGTGACTTGAATGCAGGCTCGTCTTGCATCTCCCAAGAAGAAAGGATGTCTGAATCACCTGTGTACACCACAGAGAAAGACCTAGTTCCCCACTTCATCGCGACCTGAGGACTCATATCCTTTGACAACTCCAGAGGTACGCGGAGATCAGTGCCTCCAAAGGAGACGATGCCTGACTTCTCGTGAAACTTGATAGGAGTCCCAGGATTCCTGTGGCACGTGGAAAGGGACCGTTGGTCTCCCGCCTCAGCTGGAGAGGCATCCCAATGGCCCTGCCAAGCCTCGAGGAGAGTCCCGAGTTGTCCCTCGCAACTAGGCAGGAGTCCTGACGTCGCTGAACAAACACGTGGGTGGAAGGGCCATCCCCGTTGTAACTCGAGAATATACCCCAGGTTCCCACCGCAACTCGAGAGAAACCATGAGACTTCCCCCTCGCCGCGAGATGAGGCCTGATTCCCCTGCACTGCGTGCAGAGCAATTCCGTGTTGCACATCACACATGAAAGGACCCTTGATTTCCTTGATGGCACTCCAGAGAAACCCCAAGAACACTGTTTCAAGACTAGAGGGATCCTGAGGTCACTGTAGCAACACAAAAGAGCTCCGTGGGCCAAAAATCAACTCGAGATGAGAGGTTAGTCCCTGGCTTCGACTCCAGAGGAATACCACCTTACCATGAGCACCTCAAGAGGAGGCTTCTCTCAGCTCTAGGTATGTGAGAGGGATCCTGAGATTGCAGCCTCAAGTGGAATGGACACCCCTATGACCGGACTCGAAATAAGGCCGGATATCCCTGCAGTGACTAGAATGCAGGGTCGTCTTGCATCTCCCAAGACGAAAACATGTCTGAATCCCCTGTGGTGACCACAGAGAAAGACCTAGTTCCCCACCTCATCACGAGCGGAGGCCTCACATCCTTTGAAAATTCCAGAGGTATGCGGAGATCAGTGCCTCCAAACGAGACGATGCCTGACTCCTCGTGAAATTTGATAGGAGTCCCAGGATTCCTGTGGCACGTGGAAAGGGACCGTTGGTCTCCCGCCTCAGCTGGAGAGGCGTCCTAATTGCCCTGCCAAGCCTCGAGGAGAATCCCGAATTGTTCTTCGCAACTAGGCAGGAGTCCTGCCGTTGCTGAACAAACACGTGTGTGGAAGGGCCATCCCCGTCGTAACTCGAGAATATACCCCAGGTTCCCGCCGCAACTCGAGAAAATCCATGAGACTTCCCCCTCGCCGCGAGAAGAGGCCCGATTCCCCTGCACTGCGTGCAGAGCAATTCTGTGTTGCACATGACACATGAAAGGAGCCTTGATTTCCTTGATGGCACTCCAGAGAAACCCCAAGAACACTGTTTCAAGTCTAGAGGGATCCTGAATTCACTGTAGCAACACGAAAGAGCTCCGTGGACCAAGAAACAACACGAGATGAGAGGTTAGTCCGTGGCTTCGACTCCAGAGGACTACCACCTTACCACAAGCACCTCAAGAGGAGGCTTCTCTCAGCTCTAGGTATGTTTGAGGGTCCCTAAGTTTGCGGCCTCAAGTGGAATGGACACTGCGATGCCCTGACGCGAAATAAGGCCGGATATCCCTGCAGTGACTTGAATGCAAGCTCGTCTTGCATCTCCCAAGACGGAAGGATGTCTGAATCCCCTGTGGAGACCACAGAGAAAGACCTAGTTCCCCACCTCATCCCGACCGGAGGCCTCACATCCTTTGAAAACTCCAGAGGTACGCGGAGATCAGTGCCTCCAAAGGAGACGATGCCTGACTCCTCGTGAAACTTGATAGGAGTCCCAGGATTCCTGTGGCACGTGGAAAGGGACACTCGGTCTCCCGCCTCAGCTGGAGAGGCGTCCCAATTGCCCTGCCAAGCCTCAAGGAGAATCCCGAGCTGTCCCTCGCAACTAGGTAGGAGTCCTGACGTCGCTGAACAAACACGTGGGTGGAAGGGCCATCCCCTTCGTAACTCGAGAATATACCCCAGGTTCCCGCCGCAACTCGAGAAAAACAATGAAACTTCCCGCTCGCCGCGAGATGAGGCTCGATTCCCCTACACTGCGTGAAGAGCAATTCCGTGTTGCACATCACACATGAAAGAAGCCTTGATTTCCTTGATGGCACTCCAGAGAAACCCGAAGAACACTGTTTCAAGGCTAGAGGGATCCTGAGGTCACTGTAGCAACACGAAAGAGCTCCGTGGACCACAAATCAATTCGAGATGAGAGGTTAGTCCCTGGCTTCGACTCCAGAGGAATACCACCTTACCACAAGCACCTCAAGAGGAGGCTTCTCTCAGCTCTAGGTATGTGAGAGGGACCCTGAGTTTGCGGCCTCAAGTGGAATGGACACCACGATGCCCTGACTTGAAATAAGGCCAGATATCCCTGCAGTGACTTGAATGCAGGCTCGTTTTGCATCTCCCAAGAAGAAAGGATGTCTGAATCACCTGTGTACACCACAGAGAAAGACGTAGTTCCCCACCTCATCGCGACCTGAGGCCTCATATCCTTTGACAACTCCAGAGGTACGCGGAGATCAGTGCCTCCAAAGGAGACGATGCCTGACTCCTCGTGAAACTTGATAGGAGTCCCAGGATTCCTGTGGCACGTGGAAAGGGACCCTTGGTCTCCCGCCTCAGCTGGAGATGCATCCCAATGGCCCTGCCAAGCCTCGAGGAGAATCCCGAGTTGTCCCTCGCAACTAGGCAGGAGTCCTGCCGTCGCTGAACAAACACGTGTGTGGAAGGGCCATCCCCGTCGTAACTCGAGAATATACCCCAGGTTCCCGCCGCAACTCGAGAAAAACCATGAGACTTCCCCCTCGCCGCGAGATGAGGCCCGATTCCCCTGCACTGCGTGCAGAGCAATTCCGTGTTGCACATCACACATGAAAAGAGCCTTGATTTCCTTGATGGCATTCCAGCGAAACCCCAAGAACACTGTTTCAAGGCTAGAGGGATCCTGAGGTCACTGTAGCAACACGAAAGAGCTCCATGGACCAAGAATCAACTCGAAATGAGAGGTTAGTCCCTGGCTTCGACTCCAGAGGACTACCACCTTACCATAAGCACCTCAAGAGGAGGCTTCTCTCAGCTCTAGGTATGTGAGAGGGACCCTGAGATTGCAGCCTCAAGTGGAATGGACACCGCTATGACCTGACTCGAAATAAGGCTGGATATCCCTGCAGTGACTAGAATGCAGGCTCGGCTTGCATCTCCCAAGACGAAAGCATGTCTGATCCCCTGTGGAGACCACAGAGAAAGACCTAGTTTCCCACCTCATCGCGACCGGAGGCCTCACATCCTTTGAAAACTTCAGAGGTAGGCGGAGATCAGTGCCTCCAAAGGAGACGATGCCTGACTCCTCGTGAAACTTGATAGGAGTCCCAGGATTCCTGTGGCACGTGGAAAGGGACCTTTGTTCTCCTGCCTCAGCTGGAGAGGCGTCCCAATTGCCCTGCCAAGCCTCGAGGAGAATCCCGAGTTTTCCCTTGCAACTAGGCAGGAGTCCTGACGTCGCTGAACAAACACGTGGGTGGAAGGGCCATCCCCGTTGTAACTCGAGAATATACCCCAGGTTCCCACCGCAACTCGAGAGAAACCATGAGACTTCCCCCTCGCCCCGAGATGAGGCTCGATTTCCCTGCACTGCGTGCAGAGCAATTCCGTGTTGCACATCACACATGAAAGGAGCCTTAATTTCCTTGATGGCACTCCAGAGAAACCCAAACAACACTGTTTCAAGGCTAGAGGGATCCTGTGGTCACTGTAGCAACACGAAAGAGCTCCGTGGACCAAAAATCAACTCGAGATGAGAGGTTAGTCCGTGGCTTCGACTCCAGAGGAATACCACCTTACCACAAGCACCTCAAGAGGAGGCTTCTCTCAGCTCTAGGTATGTGAGAGGGACCCTGATTTTGCGGCCTCAAGTGGAATGGACACTGCGATTCCCTGACGCGTAATAAGGCCGGATATACCTGCAGTGACTTGAATGCAGGCTCGTCTTGCATCTCCCAAGATGAAAGATGTCTGAATCCCCTGTGGAGACCACAGAGAAAGACCTAGTTCCCCACTTCATGGCGACCGGAGGCCTCACATCCTTTGAAACCTCCAGAGGTACGCGGAGATCAGTGCCTCCAAAGGAGACGATGCCTGACTCCTCGTGAAACTTGATAGGAGTTCCAGGATTCCTGTGGCACGTGGAAAGGGACCCTTGGTCTCCCGCCTCAGCTGGAGAGGCGTCCCAATTGCCCTGCCAAGCCTCGAGGAGAATCCCGAGTTTTCCCTCGCAACTAGGCAGTAGTCCTGTCGTCGCTGAACAAAAACGTGTGTGCAAGGGCCATCCCCGTCGTAACTTGAGAATATACCCCAGGTTCCCGACGCAACTCGAGAAAAACCATGAGACTTCCCCCTCGTCGCGAGATGTGGCCCGATTCCCCTGCACTGCGTGCAGAGCAATTCCGTGTTGCACATCACACATGAAAGGAGCCTTGATTTCCTTGATGGCACTCCAGAGAAACCCCAAGAACACTGTTTCAAGGCTAGAGGGATCCTGAGGTCACTGTAGCAACACGAAAGAGCTCCGTGGACCAAAAATCAACTCGAGATGAGAGGTTAGTCCCTGGCTTCGACTCCAGAGGAATACCACCTTACCACAAGCACCTCAAGAGGAGGCTTCTCTCAGCTCTAGCTATGTGAGAGGGACCCTGAGTTTGCAGCCTCAAGTGGAATGGACACCGCGATGCCCTGACTCGAAATAAGGCCGGATATCCCTGCAGTGACTTGAATGCAGGCTCGTCTTGCATCTCCCAAGACGAAAGGATGTCTGAATCCCCTGTGGAGACCACAGAGAAAGACCTCGTTCCCCACCTCATCGTGACCGGAGGCCTCACATCCTTTGAAAACTCCAGAGGTACGCGGAGATCAGTGCCTCCAAAGGAGACGATGCCTGACTCCTCGTGAAACTTGATAGGAGTCCCAGGATTCCTGTGGCACGTGGAAAGGGACACTGGGTCTCCCGCCTCAGCTGGAGAGGCGTCCCAATTGCCCTGCCAAACCTCGAGGAGAATCCCGAGTTGTCCCTCGCAACTAGGCAGGAGTCCTGACGTCGCTGAAGAAACACCTGGGTGGAAGGGCCATCCCCGTCGTAACTCGAGAATATACCCCAGGTTCCCGCCGCAACTCGAGAAAAACCATGAGAATTCCCCCTAGCCGCGAGATGAGGCCCGATTCCCCTGCCCTGCATGCAGAGCAGTTCCGTGTTGCACATCACACATGAAAGGAGCCTTGATTTCCTTGATGGCACTCCAGAGAAACCCCAAGAACACTGTTTCAAGGCGAGAGGGATCCTGAGGTCACTGTAGCAACAAGAAAGAGCTCCGTCCGCCAAAAAAAAACTCGAGATGAGAGGTTAGTCCCTGGCTTCAACTTCAGAGGAATACCACCTTACCACAAGCACCTCAAGAGGAGGCTTCTCTCAGCTCTAGCTATGTGACAGGGACCCTGAGATTGCGGCCTCAAGTGGAATGGACACCGCGATGCCCTGACTCGAAATAAGGCCGGATATCCCTGCAGTGACTTGAATGCAGGCTCGTCTTGCATCTCCCAAGACGAAAGGATGTCTGAATCCCCTGTGGAGACCACAGAGAAAGACCTAGTTCCCCACCTCATCGCGACCGGAGGCCTCACATCCTTTGAAAACTCCAGAGGTACGCGGAGATCAGTGCCTCCAAAGGAGCCGATTCCTGACTCCTCGTGAAACTTGATAGGAGTCCCAGGATTCCTGTGGCATGTGGAAAGGGACCCTTGGTCTCCCGCCTCAGCTGGAGAGGCGTTCCAATTGCCCTGCCAAGCCTCGAGGAGAATCCCGAGTTGTCCCTCGCAACTAGGCAGGAGTCCTGACGTCGCTGAACAAACACGTGGGTGGAAGGACCATCCCCGTCGTAACTCGAGAATATACCCCAGGTTCCCGCCGCAACTCGCGAAAAACCATGAGACTTACCCCTCGCCGGGAGATGAGGCCCGATTCCCCTGCACTGCGTGCAGAGCAATTCCGTGTTGCACATCACACATGAAAGGAGCCTTGATTTCCTTGACGGCAATCCAGAGAAAACCCAAGAACACTGTTTCAAGGCTAGAGGGATCCTGAGGACACTGTAGCAACACGAAAGAGCTCTGTGGACGAAGAATCAACTCGAGATGAGAGGTTAGTCCCTGGCTTCGACTCCAGAGGAATACCACCTTACCACAAGCACCTCAAGAGGAGGCTTCTCTCAGCTCTAGCTATGTGAGAGGGACCCTGAGTTAGCGGCCTCAAGTGGAATGGACACCGCGATGCCCTGACTCGAAATAAGGCCGGATATCCCTGCAGTGACTTGAATGCAGGCTCGTCTTGCATCTCCCAAGATGAAAGTATGTCTGAATCCCCTGTGGAGACCACAGAGAAAGACCTAGTTCAACACCTCATGGCGACCGGAGGCCTCACATCCTTTGAAAATTCCAGAGGTACGCGGAGATCAGTGCCTCCAAAGGAGACGATGCCTGACTCCTCGTGAAACTTGATAGGAGTCCCAGGATTCCTGTGGCAAGTGGAAAGGGACACTCGGTCTCCCGCCTCAGCTGGAGAGGCGTCCCAATTGCCCTGCCAAGCCTCAAGGAGAATCCCGAGCTGTCCCTCGCAACTAGGTAGGAGTCCTGACGTCGCTGAACAAACACGTGGGTGGAAGGGCCATCCCCTTCGTAACTCGAGAATATACCCCAGGTTCCCGCCGCAACTCGAGAAAAACAATGAAACTTCCCGCTCGCCGCGAGATGAGGTTCGATTCCCCTACACTGCGTGAAGAGCAATTCCGTGTTGCACATCACACATGAAAGAAGCCTTGATTTCCTTGATGGCACTCCAGAGAAACCCGAAGAACACTGTTTCAAGGCTAGAGGGATCCTGAGGTCACTGTAGCAACACGAAAGAGCTCCGTGGACCACAAATCAACTCGAGATGAGAGGTTAGTCCCTGGCTTCGACTCCAGAGGAATACCACCTTACCACAAGCACCTCAAGAGGAGGCTTCTCTCAGCTCTAGGTATGTGAGAGGGACCCTGAGTTTGCGGCCTCAAGTGGAATGGACACCACGATGCCCTGACTTGAAATAAGGCCAGATATCCCTGCAGTGACTTGAATGCAGGCTCGTTTTGCATCTCCCAAGAAGAAAGGATGTCTGAATCACCTGTGTACACCACAGAGAAAGACCTAGTTCCCCACCTCATCGCGACCTGAGGCCTCATATCCTTTGACAACTCCAGAGGTACGCGGAGATCAGTGCCTCCAAAGGAGACGATGCCTGACTCCTCGTGAAACTTGATAGGAGTCCCAGGATTCCTGTGGCACGTGGAAAGGGACCCTTGGTCTCCCGCCTCAGCTGGAGATGCATCCCAATGGCCCTGCCAAGCCTCGAGGAGAATCCCGAGTTGTCCCTCGCAACTAGGCAGGAGTCCTGCCGTCGCTGAACAAACACGTGTGTGGAAGGGCCATCCCCGTCGTAACTCGAGAATATACCCCAGGTTCCCGCCGCAACTCGAGAAAAACCATGAGACTTCCCCCTCGCCCCGAGATGAGGCCCGATTCCCCTGCACTGCGTGCAGAGCAATTCCGTGTTGCACATCACACATGAAAAGAGCCTTGATTTCCTTGATGGCATTCCAGAGAAACCCCAAGAACACTGTTTCAAGGCTAGAGGGATCCTGAGGTCACTGTAGCAACACGAAAGAGCTCCATGGACCAAGAATCAACTCGAAATGAGAGGTTAGTCCCTGGCTTCGACTCCAGAGGACTACCACCTTACCATAAGCACCTCAAGAGGAGGCTTCTCTCAGCTCTAGGTATGTGAGAGGGACCCTGAGATTGCAGCCTCAAGTGGAATGGACACCGCTATGACCTGACTCGAAATAAGGCTGGATATCCCTGCAGTGACTAGAATGCAGGCTCGTCTTGCATCTCCCAAGACGAAAGCATGTCTGATCCCCTGTGGAGACCACAGAGAAAGACCTAGTTTCCCACCTCATCGCGACCGGAGGCCTCACATCCTTTGAAAACTTCAGAGGTAGGCGGAGATCAGTGCCTCCAAAGGAGACGATGCCTGACTCCTCGTGAAACTTGATAGGAGTCCCAGGATTCCTGTGGCACGTGGAAAGGGACCTTTGGTCTCCTGCCTCAGCTGGAGAGGCGTCCCAATTGCCCTGCCAAGCCTCGAGGAGAATCCCGAGTTTTCCCTCGGAACTAGGCAGGAGTCCTGACGTCGCTGAACAAACACGTGGGTGGAAGGGCCATCCCCGTTGTAACTCGAGAATATACCCCAGGTTCCCGCCGCAACTCGAGAAAAACCATGAGACTTCCCCCTCGCCCCGAGATGAGGCTCGATTTCCCTGCACTGCGTGCAGAGCAATTCCGTGTTGCACATCACACATGAAAGGAGCCTTAATTTCCTTGATGGCACTCCAGAGAAACCCAAACAACACTGTTTCAAGGCTAGAGGGATCCTGAGGTCACTGTAGCAACACGAAAGAGCTCCGTGGACCAAAAATCAACTCGAGATGAGAGGTTAGTCCGTGGCTTCGACTCCAGAGGAATACCACCTTACCACAAGCACCTCAAGAGGAGGCTTCTCTCAGCTCTAGGTATGTGAGAGGGACCCTGATTTTGCGGCCTCAAGTGGAATGGACACTGCGATTCCCTGACTTGAAATAAGGCCGGATATACCTGCAGTGACTTGAATGCAGGCTCGTCTTGCATCTCCCAAGATGAAAGATGTCTGAATCCCCTGTGGAGACCACAGAGAAAGACCTAGTTCCCCACTTCATGGCGACCGGAGGCCTCACATCCTTTGAAACCTCCAGAGGTACGCGGAGATCAGTGCCTCCAAAGGAGACGATGCCTGACTCCTCGTGAAACTTGATAGGAGTCCCAGGATTCCTGTGGCACGTGGAAAGGGACCCTTGGTCTCCCGCCTCAGCTGGAGAGGCGTCCCAATTGCCCTGCCAAGCCTCGAGGAGAATCCCGAGTTTTCCCTCGCAACTAGGCAGTAGTCCTGTCGTCGCTGAACAAACACGTGTGTGCAAGGGCCATCCCCGTCGTAACTTGAGAATATACCCCAGGTTCCCGACGCAACTCGAGAAAAACCATGAGACTTCCCCCTCGCCGCGAGATGTGGCCCGATTCCCCTGCACTGCGTGCAGAGCAATTCCGTGTTGCACATCACACATGAAAGGAGCCTTGATTTCCTTGATGGCACTCCAGAGAAACCCCAAGAACACTGTTTCAAGGCTAGAGGGATCCTGAGGTCACTGTAGCAACACGAAAGAGCTCCGTGGACCAAAAATCAACTCGAGATGAGAGGTTAGTCCCTGGCTTCGACTCCAGAGGAATACCACCTTACCACAAGCACCTCAAGAGGAGGCTTCTCTCAGCTCTAGCTATGTGAGAGGGACCCTGAGTTTGCAGCCTCAAGTGGAATGGACACCGCGATGCCCTGACTCGAAATAAGGCCGGATATCCCTGCAGTGACTTGAATGCAGGCTCGTCTTGCATCTCCCAAGACGAAAGGATGTCTGAATCCCCTGTGGAGACCACAGAGAAAGACCTCGTTCCCCACCTCATCGCGACCGGAGGCCTCACATTCTTTGAAAACTCCAGAGGTACGCGGAGATCAGTGCCTCCAAAGGAGACGATTCCTGACTCCTCGTGAAACTTCTGAGGAGTCCCAGGATTCCTGTGGCACGTGGAAAGGGACACTGGGTCTCCCGCCTCAGCTGGAGAGGCGTCCCAATTGCCCTGCCAAACCTCGAGGAGAATCCCGAGTTGTCCCTCGCAACTAGGCAGGAGTCCTGACGTCGCTGAAGAAACACGTGGGTGGAAGGGCCATCCCCGTCGTAACTCGAGAATATACCCCAGGTTCCCGCCGCAACTCGAGAAAAACCATGAGAATTCCCCCTAGCCGCGAGATGAGGCCCGATTCCCCTGCCCTGCATGCAGAGCAGTTCCGTGTTGCACATCACACATGAAAGGAGCCTTGATTTCCTTGATGGCACCCCAGAGAAACCCCAAGAACACTGTTTCAAGGCGAGAGGGATCCTGAGGTCACTGTAGCAACAAGAAAGAGCTCCGTCCGCCAAAAAAAAACTCGAGATGAGAGGTTAGTCCCTGGCTTCAACTTCAGAGGAATACCACCTTAACACAAGCACCTCAAGAGGAGGCTTCTCTCAGCTCTAGCTATGTGACAGGGACCCTGAGATTGCGGCCTCAAGTGGAATGGACACCGCGATGCCCTGACTCGAAATAAGGCCGGATATCCCTGCAGTGACTTGAATGCAGGCTCGTCTTGCATCTCCCATGATGAAAGGATGTCTGAATCCCCTGTGGAGACCACAGAGAAAGACCTAGTTCCCCACCTCATCGCGACCGGAGGCCTCACATCCTTTGAAAACTCCAGAGGTACGCGGAGATCAGTGCCTCCAAAGGAGACGATTCCTGACTCCTCGTGAAACTTGATAGGAGTCCCAGGATTCCTGTGGCATGTGGAAAGGGACCCTTGGTCTCCCGCCTCAGCTGGAGAGGCGTTCCAATTGCCCTGCCAAGCCTCGAGGAGAATCCCGAGTTGTCCCTCGCAACTAGGCAGGAGTCCTGACGTCGCTGAACAAACACGTGGGTGGAAGGACCATCCCCGTCGTAACTCGAGAATATACCCCAGGTTCCCGCCGCAACTCGCGAAAAACCATGAGACTTACCCCTCGCCGGGAGATGAGGCCCGATTCCCCTGCACTGCGTGCAGAGCAATTCCGTGTTGCACATCACACATGAAAGGAGCCTTGATTTCCTTGACGGCAATCCAGAGAAAACCCAAGAACACTGTTTCAAGGCTAGAGGGATCCTGAGGACACTGTAGCAACACGAAAGAGCTCTGTGGACGAAGAATCAACTTGAGATGAGAGGTTAGTCCCTGGCTTCGACTCCAGAGGAATACCACCTTACCACAAGCACCTCAAGAGGAGGCTTCTCTCAGCTCTAGCTATGTGAGAGGGACCCTGAGTTTGCGGCCTCAAGTGGTAAGGGCACCTCGATGCCCTGACTCGAAATAAGGCCGGATATCCCTGCAGTGACTTGAATGCAGGCGCGTCTTGCATCTCCCAAGACGAAAGGATGTCTGAATCCCCTGTGGAGACCACAGAGAAAGACCGAGTTCCCCACCTCATCGCGACCGGAGGCCTCACATCCTTTGAAAACTCCAGAGGTACGCGGAGATCAGTGCCTCCAAAGGAGACGATGCCTGACTCCTCGTTAAACTTGATAGGGGTCCCAGGATTCCTGTGGCACGTGGAAAGGGACCCTTCGTCTCCCGCCTCAGCTGGAGAGGCGTCCCAATTGCCCTGCCAAGCCTCGAGGAGAATCCCGAGTTGTCCCTCGCAACTAGGCAGGAGTCCTGACGTCGCTGAAGAAACACGTGGGTGGAAGGGCCACCCCGTCATAACTCGAGAATATACCCCAGGTTCCCGCCGAAACTCGAGAAAAACCATGAGACTTGCCCCTCGCCGCGAGATGAGGCCCGATTCCCCTGCACTGCGTGCAGAGCAATTCCGTGTTGCACATCACACATGAAGGAGCCTTGATTTCCTTGATGGCACTCCAGAGAAAACCCAAGAACACTCTTTCAAGGCTAGAGGGATCCTGAGGTCACTGTAGCCACACGAAAGAGCTCCGTGGACCAAAAATCAACTCGAGATGAGAGGTTAGTCCCTGGCTTCGACTCCAGAGGAATACCACCTTACCACAAGCACCTCAAGAGGAGGCTTCTCTCAGCTCTAGGTATGTGAGAGGGACGCTGAGTTTGCGGCCGCAAGTGGAATGGACACCGCGATGCCCTGACTCGAAATAAGGCCTGATATCCCTGCAGTGACTTGAATGCAGGCTCGTCTTGCATCTCCCAAGACGAAAGCATGTCGGAATCCCCTGTGGAGACCACAGAGAAAGACCTAGTTCCCCACCTCATCGCGATCGGAGGCCTCACATCCTTTGAAAACTCCAGAGGGACGCGGAGATCAGTGCCTCCAAAGGAGACGATGCCTGACTCCTCGTGAAACTTGATAGGAGTCCCAGGATTCCTGTGGCACGTGGAAAGGGACCCTTGGTCTCCCGCCTCAGCTGGAGAGGCGTCCCAATTGCCCTGCTAAGCCTCAAGGAGAATCCCGAGTTGTCCCTCGGAACTAGGCAGGAGTCCTGACGTCGCTGAACAAACACGTGGGTGGAAGGGCCATCCCCGTCGTAACTAGAGAATATACCCCAGGTTCCCGCCGCAACTCGCGAAAAACCATGAGACTTCCCCCTCGCCGCAAGATGAGGCCCGATTCCCCTGCACTGCGTGCAGAGCAATTCCGTGTTGCACATCACACATGAAAGGAGCCTTGATTTCCTTGATGGCACTCCAGAGAAACCCCAAGAACACTCTTTAAAGGCTAGAGGGATCCTGAGGTCACTGTAGCAACAAGAAAGAGCTCTGTGGACCAAAAATAAACTCGAGATAAGAGGGTAGTCCCTGGCTTCGACTCCAGAGGAATACCACCTTACCACAAGCACCTCAAGAGGAGGCTTCTCTCAGCTCTAGGTATGTGAGAGGGACCCTGAGTTTGTGGCCTCAAGTGGAATGGACACCGTGATGCCCTGACTCGAAATAAGGCCGGATATCCCTGCAGTGACTTGAATGCAGGCTCGTCTTGCATCTCCCAAGACGAAAGGATGTCTGAATCCCCTGTGAAGACCACAGAGAAAGCCCGAGTTCCCCACCTCATCGCGACCGGAGGCCTCACATCCTTTGAAAATTCCAGAGGGACGCAGAGATCAGTGCCTCCAAAGGAGACGATACCTGACTCTTTGTGAAACTTGATAGGAGTCCCAGGATTCCTGTGGCACGTGGAAAGGGACACTTGGTCTCCCGCCTCAGCTGGAGAGGCGTCCCAATTGCCCTGCCAAGCCTCGAGGAGAATCCCGAGTTGTCCCTCGCAACTAGGCAGGTGTCCTGACGTCGCTGAACAAACACGTGTGTGGAAGGCCCATCCCCGTCGTAACTCGAGAATATACCCCAGGTTCCCGCAGCAACTCGAGAAAAACCATGAGACTTCCCCCTCGCCGCAAGATGAGGCCTGATTCCCCTGCACTGCATTCAAAGCAATTCCGTATTGCACATCAAACATGAAAGGAGCCTTGATTTCCTTGATGGCACTCCAGAGAAACCCCAAGAACACTGTTTCAAGGCTAGAGGGATCCTGAGGTCACTGTAGCAACACGAAAGAGCTCCGTGGACCACAAATCAACTCGAAATGAGAGGTTAGTCCCTGGCTTCGACTCCAGAGGAATACCACCTTACCACAAGCACCTCAAGAGGAGGCTTCTCTCAGCTCTAGGTATGTGAGAGGGACGCTGATTTTGCGGCCTCAAGTGGAATGGACACCGCGATGCCCTGACTCGAAATAAGGCCACATATCCCTGCAGTGACTTGAATGCAGGCTCGTCTTGCATCTCTCAAGACGAAAGGATGTCTGAATCCCCTATGGAGTCCACAGAGAAAAACCTAGTTTCCAAACTCATCGCGACAGGAGGCCTCACATTCTTTGAAAACTCCAGAGGGACGCGGAGATCAGTGCCTACAAAGGAGACGATGCCTGACTCTTCATGAAACTTCATAGGAGTCCCAGGATTCCTGTGATACGTGGAAAGGGAAACTTGTTCTCCCGCCTCAGCTGGAGAGGCGTCCCAATTGCCTTGTCAAGACTCGAGGAGAATCCCGAGTTGTCCCTCGCAACTAGGCAGGAGTCGTGACGTCGCTGAACAAACACGTGTGTGGAAGGGCCATCCCCGTCGTAACTCGAGAATATACCCCAGGTTCCCACCGCAACTCGAGAAAAACCATGAGACTTCCCCCTCGCCGCGAGATGAGGCCCGATTCCCCTGCAATGTGTGCAGAGCAATGCCGTGTTGCACATCACACAGGAAAGGAGCCTTGATTTCCTTGATGGCACTCCAGAGAAACCCCAAGAACACTGTTTCAAGGCTAGAGGGATCCTGAGGTCACTGTAGCAACACAAAAGAGCTCCGTGGACCAAAAATCAACTCGAGATGAGAGGTTAGTGCCTGGCTTCAACTCCAGAGGAATACCACCGTACCACAAGCACCTCAAGAGGAGGCTTCTCTCAGGTCTAGGTATGTGAGAGGGACCCTGAGTTTGCGGCCTCAAGTGGAATGGACACCGCGATGCCCTTACTCGAAATAAGGCTGGATATCCCTGCATTGACTTGAATGCAAGCTCTTCTTGCATCTCCCAAGACGAAAGGATGTCTGAATCCCCTGAGGAGACCACAGAGAAAGACCTAGTTCCCCACTTCATCGCGACCGGTGGCCTCACATCCTTTGAAAACTCAGAGGGACGCGGAGATCAGTGCCTCCAAAGGAGACGATGCCTGAGTCCTCGTAAAACTTGATAGAAGTCCCAGGATTCCTGTGGCACGTGGAAAGGAACCCTTGGTCTCCCTCCTCAGCTGGAGAGGCGTCCCAATTGCCCTGAAAAGCCTCGAGGAGAATCCCGAGTTGTCCCTCGCAACTAGGCAGGAGTCCTGACGTCGCTGAACAAACACGTGTGTGGAAGGGCCATCCCCGTCGTAACTCGAGAATATACCCCAGGTTCCCGCCGCAACTCGAGAAAAACCATGAGACTTCCCCCTCGCCGCGAGATGAGGCCCGATTCCCCTGCACTGCGTGCAGAGCAATTCCGTGTTGCACATCACACAGGAAAGGAGCCTTGATTTCCTTGATGGCACTCCAGAGAATCCCCAAGAACACTGTTTCAAGGCTAGAGGGATCCTGAGGTCACTGTAGCAACAAGAAAGAGCTCTGTGGACCAAAAATCAACTCGAGATGAGAGGTTAGTCCCTGGCTTCGACTCCAGAGGAATACCACCTTACCACAAGCACCTCAAGAGGAGGCTTCTCTCAGCTCTAGGTATGTGAGAGGGACCCTGAGTTTGCGGCCTCAAGTGGAATGGACTCCGCGATGCCCTGACTCGAAATAAGTCCGGATATTCCTGCAGTGACTTGAATGCAGGCTCGTCTTGCATCTCCCAAGACGAAAGGATGTCTGAATCCCCTGTGGAGACCACAGAGAAAGACCTAGTTCCCCAACTCATCGCGACCGGAGGCCTCACATCCTTTGAAAACTCCAGAGGTATGCGGAGATCAGTGCCTTCAAAGAAGACGATGCCTGACTCCTCGTGAAACTTGATAGGAGTACCAGGATTCCTGTGGCACATGGAAAGGGGCCCTTGGTCTCCCGCCTCAGCTGAATAGGGGTCCCAATTGCCCTGCCAAGCCTCGAGGAGAATCCCGAGTTGTCCCTCGCAACTAGACAGGAGTCCTGACGTCGCTGAACAAACACGTGTGTGGAAGGGCCATCCCCGTCGTAACTCGAGAATATACCCCAGGTTCCCGCCGCAACTCGAGAAAAACCATGAGACTTCCCCCTCTCTGCGAGATGAGGCCCGATTCCTCTGCACTGCGTGCAGAGCAATACCGTGTTGCACATCACACATGAAAGGAGCCTTGATTTCCTTGATGGCACTCCAGAGAAACCCCAAGAACACTGTTTCAAGGCTAGAGGGATCCTGAGGTCACTGCAGCTACACGAAAGAGCTCTGTGGAAGAAGAATCAACTCGAGATGAGAAGTTAATACATGGCTTCGACTCCAGAGGAATACCACCTTAACACAAGCACGTCAAGAGGAGGCTTCCCTCAGCTCTAGGTATGTGAGAGGGACCCTGAGTTTGTGGCCTCAAGTGGAATGGACACGGGGATGCCCTGACTCGAAATAAGGCCGGATATCCCTGCAGTGACTTGAATGCAGGCTCGTCTTGCATTTCCCCAGACGAAAGGATGTCTGAATCCCCTGTGGAGACCACAGAGAAAGACATATTTCCCCACCTCATCGCGACCAGAGGCCTCACATTCTTTGAAAACTCCAGAGGGACGCGGAGATCAGTGCCTCCAAAGGAAATGATGCCTGACTCCTCGTGAAACTTGATAGCAGTCCCAGGATTCCTGTGGCACGTGGAAAGGGACACTTGGTCTCCCGCCTCAGCTGGAGAGGCCTCCCAATTGCCCTGCTAAGCCTCAAGGCGAATCCCGAGTAGTCCCTCCCAACTAGGCAGGAGTCGTGACGTCGCTGAACAATCACGTGTGTGAAAGGGCCATCCCCGTCGTAACTCGAGATTTTACCCCAGGTTCCCACCGCATCTCGAGAAAACCATGAGACTTCCCCCTCGCCGCCAGATGAGGCCCGATTTCCCGGCACTGCGTGCAGAGCAATGCCGTGTTGCACATCACACAGGAAAGGAGCCTTGATTTCCTTGATGGGACTCCAGAGAAACCCCAAGAACAGTGTTTCAAGGCTAGAGGGATCCTGAGGTCACTGAAGCAACACGAAAAAGCTCCTTGGACCCAAAATCAACTCGAGATGAGAGGTTGGTTCCTAGCTTCGAATCCAGAGGAATACCACCTTCCCACAAGCACCTCAAGAGGAGGCTTCTCTCAGCTCTAGGTATTTGAGAGGGACCCTGAGTTTGCGGCCTCAAGTGGAATGGACACCGCGATGCCCTGACTCGAAATAAGGCCGGATATCCCTGCAGTGACTTGAATGCAGGCTCGTCTTGCATCTCCCAAGACGAAAGAATGTCTGCATCCCCTCTGGAGACCACAGAGAAAGACCTAGTTCCCCACCTCAGTGCGAACGGAGGCCTCACATCCTTTGAAAACTCCAGAGGGATGCAGAGATCAGTGCCTCCAACGGAGATGATGCCTGACTCCTCGTGAAACTTGATAGGAGTCCAGGATTCCTGTGGAACGGGAAAGGGACACTTGGTCTCCCGCCTCAGCTGGAGAGACGTCCCAATTGCCCTGCCAAGCCTCGAGGAGAATCCGAGTTGTCCCTCGCAACTAGGCAGGAGTCCTGACGTCGCTGAACAAACACGTGTGTGGAAGGGCCATCCCCGTCGTAACTCGAGAATATACACCTGGTTCCCTCCGCAACTCGAGAAAACCTTGAGACTTCCCCCTCGCAGCAAGATGAGGCCCGATTCCCCTGCACTGCATGCAGAGCAATGCCGTGTTGCACATTACACAGGACAGGAGCCTTGATTTCCTTGGTGGCACTCCAGAGAAACCCCAAGAACACTGTTTCAAGGCTAAAGGGATCCTGAGGTCACTGTAGCAACACGAAAGAGCTCCGTGAAGCACAAATCAACTCAAGATGAGAGGTTAGTCCCTGGCTTCGACTCCAGAGGTATACCACCTTACCACAAGCACCTCAAGAGGAGGCTTCTCACAGCTCTAGGTATGTGAGAGGAACCCTGAGTTTGCGGCTTCAATTGGAATGGACAGGGTGATGCCCTGACTCGAAATAAGGCCGGATATTCCTGCAGTGCCTTGAATGCAGGCTCGTCTTGCATCTCCCAAGACGAAAGGATGTCTGAATCCCCTGTGGAGACCACAGAGAAAGGCCTAGTTCCCCACCTCATCGCGACCGGAGGCCTCACATCCTTTGAAAACTCCAGAGGGACGCGGAGATCAGTGCCTCCAAAGGAGACGATGCCTGACTCCTCGTGAAACTTGATAGGAGTCCCAGGATTCCTGTGGCACGTGGAAAGGGACCCTTGGTCTCCCGCCTCAGCTGGAGAGGCGTCCCATTTGCCCTGCCAAGCCTCGAGGAGAATCCAGAGTTGTCCCTCGCAACTAGGCAGGAGTCCTGACGTCGCTGAACAAACACGTGTGTGGAAGGGCCATCCCGGTGGTAACTCGAGAATATACCCCAGGTTCCTGCTGCAACTCGAGAAGAACCATGAGCCTTCCTCCTCGCCGCGAGATGAGGCCCGATTCCACTGTGCTGCGTGCAGAGCAATTCTGTGTTGCACATCACACTTGAAAGGAGCCTTGATTTCCCTGATGGCACTCCAGAGAAAACCCAAGAACACTGTTTCAAGGCTAGAGGGATCCTGAGGTCACTGTAGCAACACGAAAGATCTCTGTGGACCAAGAATCAACTCGAGATGAGAGGTTAGTCCCTGGCTTCGACTCCAGAGGAATACCACCTACCACAATCACCTCAAGAGGAGGCTTCTCTCAGCTCTTGGTATGTGAGAGGGACCCTGAGTTTGAGGCCTCAAGTGGAATGGACATGGGGATGCCCTGACTCGAAATCAGGCCGGATATACCGACAGTGTTTTGAATGCAGGCTCGTCTTGCAACTCCCAAGACGAGAGGATGTCTGAATCCCCTATGGAGACCACAGAGAAAGACCTAGTTCCATACTTCATCGCGACCGGAGGCCTCACATCCTTTGAAAACTCCAGAGGGACGCGGAGATCAGTGCCTCCAAAGAAGACGATGCCTGACACCTCGTGAAACTTGATAGGCATCCCAGGATTCCTGTGGCACATGAAGAGGGACCCTTAGTCTCCCGGCTCAGCTGGAGAGGCGTCCCAATTGCCCTGCCAAGCCTCGAGGAGAATCCCGAGTTGTCCCTCGGAACTAGGCAGGAGTCCTGACGTCTCTGAACAAACACGTGTGTGGAAGGGCCATCCCGGTCGTAACTCGAGAATATACCCCAGGTTCCCGCCGCAACTCGAGAAAAACCATGAGACTTCCCCCTCGCCGCCAGATGAGGCTCGAATCCCCTGAGCTGCGTGCAGAGCAATTCCGTGTTGTACATAACACATGAAAGGAGCTTTGATTTCCTTGACGGCACTCCAGAGAAACCCCAAGAACACTGTTACAAGGCTAGATGGATCCTGAAGTAACTGTAGCAACACGATAGAGCTCCGTGGACCAGAAATCAACTCGAGATGAGAGGTTAGTCCCTGGCTTCGACTCCAGAGGAATACCACCTTACCACAAGCACCTCAAGAGGAGGCTTCTCTCAGCTCTAGGTATGTGAGAGGGACCCTGAGATTGCAGCCTCAAGTGGAATGGACACCGCGATGCCCTGACTCGAAATAAGGCCGGATATGCCTGCAGTGACTTGAATGCAGGCTCGTCTTGCATCTCCCAAGACGAAAGGATGTCTGAATCCCCTGTGGAGACCACAGATAAAGACCTAGTTCCCCAACTCATCGCGACTGGAGGCCTCACGTACTTTGAAAACTCCAGAGGTATGCGGAGATCAGTGCCTTCAAAGAAGACGATGCCTGACTCCTGGTGAAACTTGATAGGAGTCCCAGGATTCCTGTGGCACATGGAAAGGGGTCCTTGGTCTCCCGCCTCAGCTGAATAGGCGTCCCAATTGCCCTGCCAAGCCTCGAGGAGAATCCCGAGTTGTCCCTCGCAACTCGGCAGGAGTCCTGACGTCGCTGAACAAACACGTGTGTGGAAGGGCCATCCCCGTCGTAACTCGAGAATATACCCCAGGTTCCCGCCTTAACTCGAGAATATACCCCAGGTTCCCGACGCAACTCGAGAAAAACCATGAGACTTCCCCCTTGCAGCGAGATGAGGCCCGATTCCCCTGCACTGCGTGCAGAGCAATGCCGTGTTGCACATCACACAGGAAAGGAGCCTTGACTTCCTTGATGGCACTCCAGAGAAACCCCAAGAACACTGTTTCAAGGCTAGAGGGATCCTGAGGTCACTGTAGCAACATGAAAGAGCTCCGTGGACCAAAAATCAACTCGAGATGAGAGGTTAGTCCCTGGCTTCGACTCCAGAGGAATACCACCTTACCACAAGCACCTCAAGAGGAGGCTTCTCTCAGGTCTAGGTATGTGAGAGGGACCCTGAGTTTGCGGCCTCAAGTGGAATGGACACCGCGATGCCCTGACTCGAAATAAGGCCGGATATCCCTGCAGTGACTTGAATGCAGGCTCGTCTTGCATCTCCCAAGACGAAAGAATGTCTGCATCCCCTCTGGAGAACACAGAGAAAGACCTAGTTCCCCACCTCAGTGCGAATGGAGGCCTCACATCCTTTGAAAACTCCAGAGGGATGCAGAGATCAGTGCCTCCAACGGAGATGATGCCTGACTCCTCGTGAAACTTGATAGGAGTCCCAGGATTCCTGTGGAACGGGAAAGGGACACTTGGTCTCCCGCCTCAGCTGGAGAGACGTCCCAATTGCCCTGCCAAGCCTCGAGGAGAATCCGAGTTGTCCCTCGCAACTAGGCAGGAGTCCTGACGTCGCTGAACAAACACGTGTGTGGAAGGGCCATCCCCGTCGTAACTCGAGAATATACACCTGGTTCCCTCCGCAACTCGAGAAAACCTTGAGACTTCCCCCTCGCAGCAAGATGAGGCCCGATTCCCCTGCACTGCATGCAGAGCAATGCCGTGTTGCACATCACACAGGACAGGAGCCTTGATTTCCTTGGTGGCACTCCAGAGAAACCCCAAGAACACTGTTTCAAGGCTAAAGGGATCCTGAGGTCACTGTAGCAACACGAAAGAGCTCCGTGAAGCACAAATCAACTCAAGATGAGAGGTTAGTCCCTGGCTTCGACTCCAGAGGTATACCACCTTACCACAAGCACCTCAAGAGGAGGCTTCTCACAGCTCTAGGTATGTGAGAGGAACCCTGAGTTTGCGGCTTCAATTGGAATGGACAGGGTGATGCCCTGACTCGAAATAAGGCCGGATATTCCTGCAGTGCCTTGAATGCAGGCTCGTCTTTCATCTCCCAAGACGAAAGGATGTCTGAATCCCCTGTGGAGACCACAGAGAAAGACCTAGTTCCCCACATCATCGCGACCGGGGGCCTCACATCCTTTGAAAACTTCAGAGGTACGCGGAGATCAGTGCCTCCAAAGGAGACGATGCCTGACTCCTCATGAAACATGATAGGAATCCCAGGATTCCTCTGGCACGTGGAAAGGGACCCTTGGTCTCCCGCTTCAGCTGGAGAGGCGTCCCAATTGATCTGCCAAGCCTCGAGGAGAATCCCGAGTTGTCCCTCGCAACTAGGCAGGAGTCCTGACGTCGCTGAATAAACACGTGTGTGGAAGGGCCATCCCTGTCGTAACTCGAGAATATAACCCAGGTTCCCGCCGCAACTCGAAAAAAACCATGAGACTACCCCCTCGCCGCGAGATGAGGCCCGATTCCCATGCACTGCGTGCAGAGCAATGCTGTGTTGCACATCACACAGGAAAGGAGCCTTGATTTCCTTGATGGCACTCCAGAGAAACCCCAAGAACACTCTTTAAAGGCTAGAGGGATCCTGAGGTCACTGTAGCAACACGAAAGAGCTCCGTGGACCAAAAATCAACTCGAGATGAGAGGTTAGTCCCTGGCTTCGACTCCAGAGGAATACCACCTTACCACAAGCACCTCAAGAGGAGGCTTCTCTCAGCTCTAGGTATGTGAGAGGGACCCTGAGTTTGCGGCCTCAAGTGGAATGGACACCGCGATGCCCTGACTCGAAATAAGGCCGGATATCCCTGCAGTGACTTGAATGCAGGCTCGTCTTGCATCTCCCAAGACGAAAGGATGTCTGAATCCCCTGTGGAGACCACAGAGAAAGACCTAGTTCCCCACCTCATCGTGACCGGAGGCCTCACATCCTTTGAAAACTCCGTAGGTACGCGAGATCAGTGCCTCCAAAGGAGAGGATGCCTGACTCCTCGTGAAAATTGATAGGAGTCCCAGGATTCCTGTGGCACGTGGAATGGTACCCTTGGTCTCCCGCCTCAGATGGAGAGGCGTCCCAATTGCCCTGCCAAGCCTCGAGGAGAATCCCAAGTTGGCCCTCGGAACTAGGCAGGAGTCCTGACGGCGCTGAACAAACACGTGTGTGGAAGGGCCATCCCCGTCGTAACTCGAGGATATACCCCAGGTTCCTGCCGCAACTCGAGAAAAACCATGAGACTTCCCCCTCGCCGCGAGATGAGGCCCGATTCCCCTGCACTGCGTGCAGAGCAATGCTGTTTTACACATCAAACAGGAAAGGAGCCTTGATTTCCTTGACGGCACTCCAGAGAAAGCCCAAGAACACTCTTTCAAGGCTAGAGGAATCCTGAGGTCACTGTAGCAAAAGGAAAGAGCTCCATGGACCAAAAATCAACTCGAGATGAGAGGTTAGTCCCTGGATTCGACTCCAGAGGAATACCACCTTACCACAAGCACCTCAAAAAGGGGCTTCTTGCAGCTCTAGGTATGTGAGAGGGACCCTAGTTTGCAGCCTCAAGTGGAATGGACACCGCGATGCCCTGACTCGAAAAAAGGCCGGATATCCCTTCA